>NC_090931.1:662359348-662984348 GCF_040938575.1 Ambystoma mexicanum
GCCCGGGGGATTGAGGAGAGTTTTGTGTATTTTAGGAAGACAGTAGAAGGTAGGTGTGGACGCTTCTTTATTCACCAGGAATTCGCTCTCTTGTTTACTAATCCAATTTCTTTCTTTGGCCTTAGTGACTTTCCGGTCAATAGTTTCTAGAAGTTTGGCACTCAGGTTTTCTTTCAGAATTTTATAGTATTGGGTGTTATTCAGTTGGCTAAGGCATTCATTGACATAGTTTTGGGTGTCTTGAATAACTATGCTCCCGCCCTTGTCGGCTCTTTTAATTATTATTTTTTTGTTTTTGGCCATTGCTTTTAGAGCTTCTGTTCCCATTTTACTTAAATTATGGAAACTCCGGGTGTTCTTTTTTTCTAGTATTTCTATTTCTGTGAGGACTCTTTTTTCAAAGATTCTAGACTCAGCTGAGAAAGTAGAGCTGGGTGGGCAAAAAAGAGATGGGTTTTTGAGTCCTGTATGGTTCATTGTTTGTGTTGGGCCTGCCATGTTAGTGTCATCGGCAAAATATTCTTTGAGATGAATCTTCCGCATCAATTTTTGAAAGTCTACCTGAAACTCAAACGGGCCGTGTTGTTTAGAGATCACGTATCCCAACCCTTTATTGAAAACTTGTTCTTCTAGGGCTGTAGGTATGTACTGTGATATATTCACTACGAGCGATTCCCGCTCCTTAGTTGGCATAGGTCGCTGTTTTGTTGGGCCTTGGTATAAAAAAATTCCTAGATCTGTTGCCCTGGTTGTTTGGTCCTCTTCTGGGGTTGCCTCTTCCTCGTG
Organism: Ambystoma mexicanum; assembly: GCF_040938575.1. Lineage (NCBI taxonomy): Eukaryota > Metazoa > Chordata > Amphibia > Caudata > Ambystomatidae > Ambystoma > Ambystoma mexicanum. The sequence goes on from NC_090931.1 coordinate 662,360,135, forward strand.
TAGGTTGATTATTACCTGGAGTGGAGTTGTCGGAATCGTTGCTGCTGTTACTGGAGCTGAAGGATGTAGGTCGGAATCTCACTCTCCAGTTCTGTTTTTGTGGGCCATTAGTGGGATTACCTGTAGTCGAAAATCGACGACCATTGGTAATCACATAAGCAGCAGCAAGCTCAAAACTAACCTAAGAAAAGGTGAAACACTCACGCAAAGCTGGGGTCTTAACCCTATTGTAGGGCATCACCCATGTGGACATTGCAGTGTCTGTAAATATAGTGTTAATTCTAAAGAAGTGGAGATAGGCCTGAACAAAAAATGGCAGCAGACTAAATTCTCTAACTGCAATACAGAATTCGTGATCTATATGATCACATGTCCATGTGGGAAAAGATATATAGGGAAAACCACCAGTAAGGTTAAAACCCGGATCATAGAACACCGGAGTTGTATTAATAATCAAGTATTTATAGCCCCAATGGTGAAACACTTTGCAGATAGTAACCATACAGGAGAAGACCTGAGATGGACAGTCCTCTACATTATGACAGGCACCGATACTAATAAAAAGAAACAAGCCCTCATTACAAAAGAACAAAGATTAATCTTTCTAACACGGAGTGATAAGGAAGGGCTGAATGACGCAGTAGAGTGGGGCAAAATCTAATGAAATACAAGCGCTATTTTTCGCGAAATCACACGCAACCAACATAAACAAAGGACTAATGTTAATTTAAAAGTCCCCACTTCAGATGGCAGCCGCCTATCCTCCTGAATACGAGAGTTTATGCGGCGAGACGGAGTGAGAACCCTAAACGGACAAGACGCCTCCGGATATCAACTTCAGGTAAGCTCTTGCATTTTTCACCATTAAGGGAACTTTAGTACTCAATTCAGTATGAGTTTGAGCGCAACCAGAAGTTCACTTAGAACGAACGGTGAACGCGAGAACAACTACCAGCGTAGTCACCCACCTCTCTTTACAAAATCCTCCCTTGCCTATCCCTTTAGGTATATACAGGATGCTTCACTGAAAGGAAGCTTTGGACACGAAATCCAGTCCCCTTGGAGCTCATACTAGCGAACACGGGGTCGCATTAAATCTACGCACGGTAAGACCCAAGATTATTTGGTATATGCTCAGCCAAGCTACTCGCACTGTAACAACTAGGACATGAAGGAGTAACACTCTTTCCTTTTTCCAAACAGCTCCGACGACCTAATGAAGTAGAATGACGGCTATACTGTGAGTCCTATCAATCCATATCCCTTAAAGGATTTGTTTTTCTCGGCCAGCCGTATCCCGCAGGTAATTATACGCCAGAGACCTTTTAATAAATTCTAAACTTTAAAAACTACTGGAGTGACCCTTTCACTATGGGCTACTTCTTATAACTCTCAGGCTCTCAGGATAATTCTAAATTGATTCCAATTTTTTGCAGGGTGTATACCCCTAACTTGGGTATCTACAGCTACAGAAGCCCTAATCGTGCTTTAACCAAGCCCGCTTCTGAGTTAACTCCACATACTGGACAAGGTAACTGGTGTTCCTTATCCTTTCTAGAGATAATTCTCTGTATGAGACTATAGCAATAATAGCTTGTCTCTCTTTTGTTGTCTTTTTACCAACAGTTACAACTACCCGATAACACGCCAGAATTAACGTGAACACTTTCCACAATCAGTCAGAAGAAACTTCGGCTCAATAGATTCAAAGTATATCTTGTGGGTTTTTAATCAAAGTGACAATACCCCTGATGAAAGTTCTATGCTAATTGATAAAGAACAGAAACATATCAAGACAATACAATGGCTAATTATACAACCAGTGTGAGACGATAACTGTAGATAAGGACAATACTAGACCAGAGACTAAAAACCTTAGGTTCTCTGGAATACTATTGATCAGATTTACATTGATGTTAATCTTACTTATATGGTCACGGTTTGTCACCTTTTTAAAGTGTTTTATCAAGTGAAATTTGATGAATTTGTAATGTTTTATGTCTTTATTAAAATATTTAATGTCTTAATTAACAGTTGATGTTTAATGATTATAACTTGTGTGAACGCTAGCTATCTATCTCTTATTTAATGAGTACTACGGAAGTCCACATTTGGGTTACATGTCGTGTGGACGATTAATCAGTCACCTGAAGTGGTTGCTGACCGCAGTGATGCGCATTTTTCCGAATGCCAAGGTGGTTTTCTCATGCATAACACCAAGAGGAGTATGGGTCCATGACAGTGTAATTTGGTCGGAAGGTGTGCTATAAACAGAATATGCATGACTTTATTCAGACTGCTGGCATGTTCTCCACCCACTATGAGATCATGAGGTCGCAAAATACACAGTGGTTCAGTGGAAATGGCTAGAATGGAACATTGCCCTACCCAGCTTGATATTGTTTACCCCACCCCTCCAGCCCCCCCTCAACTATCACAAAAGGGTAGTGCATTACGCGGTACTTTCAGGATTACATGTGCCACATCCTGGGTGGCTATGTGAATGTGTGCGGATGGAGAAATCGTTCACACTTTCATTGAACTTTGTAGTGGACGTGGTTTGGAATGGCACAACATTTGTACTGCAAATGTGTAGCGGTACATTTCAAATGTTGTACAGGAGTGACAGTGTTGGATGATGGCGGCTTCGATGCCATTGGTGGATGCGTGTGTGCCTATTTACGTGTTCCACAATGAAGTAGAGCTGCAAAGAAGATAGTGGAAAGGGAAGAAGGACTGCTCCAGCTTTACAGGGGTGCGGCCCTCGCGCTACTTTGGGAGGCACACGTGCTAAGATCTGCCCTTTACACCACCCTGCCCAATTGCCATGGCAGTGTGGGGATTAGCCAATCAGGGAGTGTGGGTGTGGTCAACAGGAAGGGGAGGTGAAACTGTTGTACAATATACTGTGCGTACTGAGGGTGGCTGACATAATGAAATGCATTGTGTTGACTGTAGGTGATCCCTTAGTCATACATCTGCACAACTATGCCCTGCAAAGACATTTTGACAGCAATTTTGGTTTGGAAGGAGTGGATGCTTCGTGGAAGTGCAATTTCGCCGATATGCATGCACTTTGCAAAGACCTCACCACTTTTCTAGTAGTAGATGTTATCGTCATCCATTAAGGCGGTATGGATATGGGTTACCTGCCTTGCTTATATTTATTCCCTAGACTGAGGAGATTGCCGAATGTCATGAGGATGCTTTTTCCCCCCCCATCGCCAAGGTGTTTTTCTCATCCATAAGATCACAGAGAATATGGCCTAGTGCTCATGGATGTTGTTTCGAGCCAGACGCAGGAAGGTGTGTCATCAACAGAAGCATGTACACTTTTTTGTCCGCTCGTGGAATGTTCTTCTGCAACAATTACCTCATTAGTTGTGGAAATGCAGAGTTTTTCATTGTCTTCCATTAGCAATGCAGTTTTGTTTGCTGCTCTACAGGATGCAGTGAAATGTTTACTGTATGAATGTGAGCAGAACACACAAAAACAAATAAAAAAACCGAAAAAGGTGTTGACCTAGAAGAATAAAAAAAAGAAAACCAACCGGCTCTTTTAAGAGTCGCCCCTTACCACAATCTCCCCGTACCCTGGTTGCAGATTATTCCCCCACGCCTGCACGCAGCACAAAAGCCTCATCCAGGGATTTTGCAAGTGGCTGCCATGAAAATGGAACTGTGGGGATTGTCCAATCACATGCTTAAGGTGTGCGGTAATAGGAAGAGGCACTGCTGCTTCACTTGGGCCCGGCCCTTGACATACTTGGGGACCCGCACGTGTCACATTCGGCGCTTCTCACCATGCTGGCCTAGGGAAATGGGACTGTAGCAATTGTCCTATGAGGTGGTGCTTGGGGTGTGCGTCACAAGAAAGCGCGCCATTAGGAAGGAGGAGGAGTCCCGCTGCACCGAGGCACAGCCCTCACGGTCATTGTGGAAAGGTACATGGCACTTTTTGCGCTTCTCACCATGGTGGCCAATGGGAACGGGACTATGGATTTTGGCCAATCAGGTGCTCTGGGTGTGCGCCACAGGAAAGGGCGACATTCACTTTTCCCATTACTTTGTGTACTGCAGCTGGAAAACATGGCAAAATGCACAGTTTACGTCTTGGGTGATGGCTTTGTGGAAGATCTGTGCGTATATGCTCTCCAAGAAGACTTGTCTGGCAGTTTCGGTTTGGAGGGAGTGGATGCTTTGTGGTCTAGTGTCCAAGCGTGCTGTTTCGGCGGACTGCTTGTACAATGTCAACACGTGGCCACTTTGGCAACTGTACACGTTGTGATAGTGCCCTTGGAGCCTTCTTTATGGGTTACATGCCTTGTTCCTGTGTATTCAGTCAACTGAAGATTATGATGAAAACAGTGCAGCGTATTTTTCCTACTGCCAAGGTGCTTTTCTCATGTATACCCCCGAGAACAGTGTTGAAGTATTCCAATGATTCCTGTCGCCAGCCAGAGGTCGGAAGGGGTCTCCTCAACAGAAGCACGTGTGACTTCTTGATTGCTGCTGAGATGTTCTCCTGTGAAAATGAGAACATTGGTTTGTGATATATACACCTTTTCAAGGCAAATGTCTTTGTCGAAGTGGCAATTAATATATATTCTTTTAACAATCTACACCCACTGCATTGAAGAACCTATTGTAAGAATGTGAGCCGACGCTGAAAACACATTTACGTATGAAAACCGCAAGCAAAGTGTTTCTATGAAAGCACCTTAAACAAAAAAAACAAACCACAAAAAAATCCACAAAAAAACCCCAACGGTTCTTTTAAGAGCCACCACCGCTTACGAGGTAAGCTCCCCTTGTTGAAATGTATTCCCCCACTCCTGCGCACACCCAGCAGTATAAATCTGCAAATATTGCAATAGTTGTAGGGTGGCACACGTTACAAACGCCCCTTTTGCAGATGATAGAAATGGGCCTGCAGAGGTTAAAGGATTGGGCTATAATGTTTGTGGGTGTGGTGTGTACGGACATACTGTGCTACACAGTGTATTTGTGGACAGAAATGTAGAGGGTGCAGTTATGACCGTTTCACGAGGCACAGCGTGCAGGTTTTAGGGGCTTTCGACATACATTGCGTAAAAGTGAATGGAAAACACTGCAGTGGCAGATTTTGGTTTCTCTGTGTGACACTTTGGTGACACGCAATCATGCCGATATTACTGTTGCTCATTTTGCAGGGACATTTGCACAGCATGTTACACAACCTTAAGTGCCATTTGCGATGAAGGAGGCAGTTGCCCAGTTCATGCGTTTGTTTCCGATCTCTTGCATGAGTTTCTATTGCATTATGCAGCCACTGATTAGCAGCGTCATTTTCTATTTGGTCCGTGATTGCAGACAGCACAGTACATTGCAAAGAAGAGTATTTGTGCCTTTATTCGACATGTGCCAATGGCATACTTTGCCCATGGGAATTTGACGTTTCACAGCACAAATACTTTTCCCCCAGCTATAACGTTCATCTTACTATGCCAGCCATCCCGATTTTTGGACACCCCATCTAAATTGGCTTTGTGCCCTTCTTGAAAGAAGTGATTTTTTTGTAGTTAGTGTTGCGCTGTGACTCTCTTGAAAACGCTCTGCAACACGTAAAAAAACATTTGTACAGCGACCCCCCTTTCTAACCCATTCAACTACAGTCTTTACCTCACTCCCACGCCTCCCGCCCTGCATGCGTACATTGGCAAATCTGTTGTTGCTTTGTGAAAGGTGCTTTCCTTATTTACCTTTCAAAGTTTATTTTAATTTATTAGGGAGTTCTAACACACGCCACGGAAGGAATGACAGTAAAGGTCTGGTACAGAAGGGGCAGCAGCTGCCTGGATACTGTAGGGGACGTGCCGGGAGACGGAATTATTGAGTGGCCCTCACCTACATTGGTGCCAGTCATTTTAATGCTCCCATAAGGACTGTTCCCAGGCACTTAAAAGTACCTTCCCTCTGTACAGTTGCGCGTTGCAGTACATGCGCAATTCAATGCCCTTTGCTGGGTAAGGGTCTGCAGCGCGGAAAATGGTTTGCAAAGGTTGTTTTACAGCTCCGCTGCCCTACAGGAGTGCCCCTCTTGTTGCCCACAGCAGATGTGGGAAATGTTGTCATGAAACTACCTTATGACACTGTTGGAAGGGCAGTAGCCTGCCCACTGGTCCCTTGTACTTGCATTTTAGTTGTCGTCACATGCAGTACAAACACTTTAAGCTACGCCATTACTGTTAGGGGTAGCTTTCACGGATATACATACATTGTGGAATACAAGAATGTTTACAAGAACGCGAAACACAGCTTCATTACATGGAGCAGGAAGCCATTTATTCTGTGCGACTCCACCATTAAGGTTGTTTGCGCTCTGCATATTCCTGTTTCTTTACTTGCCTTTACATGCACTAGTATGTGGGTCAGGAAGGAGTACCAGCTTTGCCATTTTGCAGACTTCGTACAAACTGTCCCACCTGCAGTTACATGTTTTCTTCAACTGTACGACCGGCAGGCGACCTCTTGACACTTTCCATCACACTGCTGAATGCAGACAATGCATCTGTTTCAAGGGTCATGGCAAAGCAAGCAGCAAATAAATTAAAGTAATGTGACATTTAATGCGCCCACGTGCTACTGCAGGGTGCTGTTCTTGTTTACCAGTGGCCGTTATACAGTTAGGAGTACTTTAGCTACAAATTGGTAGGACTCAAAACTGAAAGTGCGAGCTGCCAGCCGCAAACCTCAGGTACTCTGTGCTTTGGATGAATTGGCACATGAAAGTAAGCATCCTAAAGGTCCAGAGACACCAACCAATCCTGAAGTCGAAGGGCCTAGAGGACCTGAGAAAGAGTGACCATCTTGAACTTGTCCTTCCTGAGAAGTTATTTCAACCAATGCAAGCCCAAGATGGGTCTCAATCCCCAGTCTTTCTTTGGAATCAAAAAATATGGGGAATACCATCCTTTGTTCCTCTCCGCTACAGGCACCAGTTCTATAGCGCCTTTCTCCAGCAGGGTAAAGAATTCCTGCACAAGTAGCAGATCCGGAAGCTTCAAAGAGTCCTCAGTGTATTGTCGTGAGGCCACTTTAGGAAGGGAAGGCAGTAGCTGTGGGCTATTGTATTCAGAACCCACGCATCCGAACTAATAGCTCACCATTCTTCGAGATGCTGAGACAGTCTGCCCCCAACCGGCGAACAAAGAAACATGGCCTCATGACGGTTATGGAGTGGCTGCGGCAGCGCCTGAAGGCAAAAGAGGCAGCTGCCTGAGCGGCTTTGGCACCCCTATTTCCCCGACCACCACGGGTACTTTTTCGCTGACGGCTCCTCTCGTCCTACCAAAAGAGGAGTAGTAACGAAATGAATCTCCCCTCCACTGCTGTCCCCTACAACGAAAAGGCGGAGGTTGACGCACAGCTGCGCTCAAAGATTTAGCCGCAGCTTTTGAGGTCCGCAACTTTCTCAAGGATCTCGTCAGCCTTGCTGCCAAACAAATGCGCGCCATCAAAGGGCATGTTCAAAAGACGGGTTTGCACCTCCGCAGCAAAACCCGACATCCGCAACCACGCAAATCTGCGTATAACGGTGCTCGCAGCCATGGACCGGCAAACACTGTCGGCCGTGTCCAATCCAGACTGAAGGGATTCACAAATGGCATCCTTGCCATCTTGCATGAGAGCAAGGAACCCCTCCTTTTCTTCCCCTCTGGGAATATGCTCAGCCGCTAGAGAAAATTCCACAGTGTGTGTGAAAATCTTGCTAAGGCACAAGGGGAGTTGGCGGACTTCAGCGCCATACTCCCCGCAGAAAACGCCTTGCGTGCCCAACCATCGAAGCATTTGTAGTCCCTTTCAGCAGGGATGGTAAGGTACTGCCTCGGGGTGGCCATAGCCGCCTGAACCACCAAACTCTCGGGAGTGGGGTGAGATGAAAAGTAGCTGGGGTCGCTACTGGAAGGGCAGTATTTTTAAGCTAACGATTTGTTAACCGCTGGAAGAGATTCCAGTGACTGCTAAGCAGCCGCCACCCTTTTCTGCAATGTCAAATGAAAAAGGTAACACCGGGTCAGAGGACAGACCTTGATCCAAATTATCAGTTAAGTCATCCTGAACAAAAGCTTCCGGAGGACTAGACCAACCAAGATACTCAGTGACCCTAGCCATCAGCCTCCTGTAGGATGACTCCGCATGAGCCCCAGGCTCAGGTTTGCCAAATTCCACCTTAGGAGAAGTGTCCAAACCACTGGCATCATGAAGAGATGGAACTCTTCCAACTGACTGTCCCCGGAAAAGACAGGCGCCACATGAGGCTCAACAGGGTCAAATTCCAAATCTGACCTCTCCTCATAGATATCAACCAGAGGGAGAAAAAACTCCTGCCTTGGGACAGAAGAGAGTCTGAAATCCTTAACAGGCCTCACAGACTTGGAAGTAGCCTTCCTTGGAGGATCCACAGTATCAGGAACCGCCATCGGCAAATTCCGGCCAAAAACTCCCGAAGGCGTCGAGGGCGCTGAAGGCTTCGGCGTCGACAACGGCGCTGAGGGCCGGTGCAAAGGCAAAGCTTCGACATATGTATCCGACGGACACGAGCGACGGAGTCAATGCTGACCTCGAGCCCTTACCAGACTTCAGCGGTCTCGCCGGGGAAGAGGACCAAGATCTGGAAGCACGTCTCTGGCGATAAACCTGAACCTTGTCCGAACGGGACCTCGAAGGTTCCCAATGAGAATTGCGCTGAGGACCCGAGCCCAAAGGCGCACGAGCCATGTACCGAGACTGTTCCCCGTCGGCTTCTTCCAAAGGCGCGGACGGAACTGTGCCCTGGGATTGGAAAGTCACCAGCATCTGCTGCCTGAACGCTGCCAATTCCTCCTGAGTCGAGGACTTCGTAGGACAAGCCACTTTCCTCGCGGCGCCATCCTCCGAGGACGGGGAAGGCGACCGGTGACAGTGCTTCCGTGGAATGCTGAGATGAGGACGAATGGTGGGACGAGATCCCCGGGACTCCTTCCGACAGTCGCCACTTGAATCGTCGGTGGTCATCCCCTTACCAGCTTTACGAGACTTACTGGGTTTGGAACCCCCTACCTACCCGCAAGGCCTTAGCAGTCAGCGACTGACATTTGGAACAGTCCTCTGTGGGATAACTCTCATCCAGACACCACAAACAAATGCCATGCAAGTCCGTTATCGAGATTTTAGACTTGCAGTCCCGGCAAGTCTTTAAGCCAGACCGCGGAGTCAGAGAGGTCGAATAAGAAATTCACATAGGAATACACAAGGCGTGCCGAGTCTCCGAAGCAAACACATTTGTGGAAAAAACGGAACTGAGGCTAAGGACGCTGTGCATCTTATTTATAACATCCGGTGACGTCGCCCTCGACGGAGGCCTTCGAGGTCATCGACGCAGGACGCCCTCTGCCAAAAAAAATTCCAAAGTACACAGTTGTGGACATTACATGTCAAAGATGTGGAATACTTTGGAGGACACAATCCATTCGAAGGAGGTTTCTGTATGTGTTGCAGAGCATTTTGAAGAGTGTCAGTGCGCAACACTTACGACAAAAATGTTTCACTACTTCAAAGAAGGGCTCCAAGGCAATTTGGATGAGGCATACAAAAATCAGATGGCAGGCAAAGTAAGATGAACGGTATAGCTGGGGAAAACTGTTCGTGCTGTGAAATGTCACATTCCCATGTGTGAAAGACGCCATTGGCACATGTCCTACAAAGGCACAAATACAGTGCTTCACAGTGTACCGCGCTGTCTCCATTTGCAGACCACATAGAAAATGACGCAGCCACGTCCGTGTTTGCGTAATGCAATAGAAAGTTATGCAAGAGATCGGAAAGAAAGGCATGACCTAGGCAAGTGCCTGCTTCATCGGAAACTGCACTGAAACTCGTGTCGCATGCTGTGCAATTTTCCCTCCACAATGAACTACAATAACATCGGCATGTTTGCATGTCACCAAAGTGTCACACAAAGCAAAATCTGTCACTTCATTGTAGGTACTCCATACCACTACACATCCACATGATAGATTCCAAAATGACAAGCCACTGCACAGTGTTTTCCATTCACTTTCAGTCAATGTATTTCCAACTCCCCCACAATCCGCACGCTGTGCCTCGTGAAAGACACAGCCATACCCGCAGCCTCTACATTTCTGTCGACAAATACACTGTGTACCACAGTCTGTGCGTACAAATCACACCCAGAAACCTTATTCACCAATCCCGTAGCGTGTACAGGTCCATTTCTATGGCCGTCATCTGCAAAATGGGCATAGCTAACACGTGCCACCCTGCAACTATTGCGATATTCGAGAACTTTACGTGCTGTATGCGGGAGTGAGGGAATAACTTTCAACCAGGGCACCGGACGTCGTTAATTGTGAGCCTTTTTTTTATCTTTTTTTTTTAGTGCTTCCATAGAAACACATGTTTTTGCGGTTTCTATACGTACAAATGTGGTTTCAACGTCAGCTCACATTTTTACAATAGGGTCTTCAGTGCAGCATGTACATTGTGAAACAAATGTTCATTGCCACTGGTCGACAGACATATACACCTTTTCAGGGCAAATGGCATATCAAGAAGCAATGTTCTCATTCTCACAGGAGAAAATCCCAGCAGTACTCAAGAAGTCACATGCTTCGGTTGATGAGACCCCTTCTGACCTCTGGCTGGCAACAGGGATCATTGGAATAATTCCACACTATTCTCGGGGGTGTGTATGTGAGAAAAGCACCTTGGCAGTAGGAAAAATTTGCTATACTGCTTTCATCATAATCTTCAGTTGACGGCACACACGGGAACAAGGCAACAAACCCAAAAAGAAGGGTCCAAAGTGCATGACCACAACATGTACAGTTGCCGAAGAGGCCCCGTGTCGACATTCTACAAGCACTCCGCCGAAACAGCACGCTTCGACAGTGCACCTCAGAGCATCCACTCCCTCGACACGATATTGCCACAAAAACCTTCTTTGAGGGCATACAAAAACAGATCTTCCACAAAGGCATCACCCACGATGAACTGTCTTGCCATGTGTGCCAACCGCAGGATACAAAGTAATGGGAAAAATGATTGCCACCCTTTACTGTGACGCACATCCTTAGCACCTGATTGGACAATACCCACAGTCCCATTTCCATGGCCGCCACCTGCAAAATCCCCGGATGTGCCTTTCATGCTCTGTGCGGCCGTGGCTGAATAACTTGCAACCAGGGTCGGGGGATTTCATCATAAGGGACGGCCCTTAAAAGAGCATTTTTTTATTTTTTTTTATATGCTTTTAGAGAAACACCTTTTTTTGGTTTTCATTTGCTTTACCGTTTTCTTGTGCTCACCTTAGTACACTGAACTCTTCACCACATCCTGTAGGCGGGCAAACAAAAATGCATTGTCAATAAGTGACAACAAAATGCCCTTTCTTTTGGAAAAACTCTGCATTTCCAGAACTAATGAAGTCATTGTTGCTGAAGAACATTGCATGAGCTGACAAAAAAAATACACATTATTCTGTTGATGAGACACCTTCCTGCGTTTGCCTCTGAACAACAGCCATGAGCAGTGGCCCATCATTTTTGTGGTATTATGGAGTATAAAAGCACCTTGGCGGTAGGAAAAATAGTCTTCACGACATCCAGCAATCTCCTTAGTCTGCAGAACAACTGTAAGCAAGCCAGGTAACCCATATGCATGGCATCGCAGTCGAGGACGATAACTACTGCTCCGAAAGTGGTTAGGCCTTCGCAAAGTTCATGCATATCGGCGAATTTGCACTCATATACAGCGTTCCACTCCTTCCAAACCAAAATTGCTGTCAAAGTGTCTTTCCAGGGCATAGTTGTGCAGATGTACGACAAAGGAATCAACTACAGTCAACACAATGCATTTCACCATGTCAGCAATGCTCAGTATACAGAGTATAATCTCCAACAGTTTCACCGCCCCTTCCTGTAAACTACACCCACAGTACCCGATTGGCTAATCCCCACAGTGCCATGTCAATTGGCCAATAGGGTGCAAAGGGCACATTGTGGCACATGTGCCTCCCAAAGTACAGCGAGGGACGCACCCCTACAAAGCTGGAGCACTCCTCCTTGCCTTTGCACTATCTTCTCTGCAGCACCTCATTGGGTTACGCGTAAATCGGCACATATGCATCCACCAATTGCATTCGAAGCCGCCATCATCCAACATGGTCACTCCTGTACAACACTTCAAATGTACCATTACACATTAACAGTACAAGTGTCGTGCCATTCCAAAGCACGTCCACTACAAAGGTCAGTAATAGTATGCACGATTTCTCCATCAGGATACATCCACATGGCCACCCAGGATGTGGCATGTATAATCCTGAAAGTGCCGCAGAATCTGTAACATTTTGGTGATAGACGAGGTGGCGGGTAAGCAATATCAAGGTGGGTAGGGAATTGTGTCTTTCAGCATACATGTTTAACTTTTTTTTTCACGTGCAGTCAACTTTTTTTGTATTTTTTCTTTATATGCGTTTGTTTGCCTCTCGTCACATTTTTACCACTTTATGGTCAATGCTTCTTGCACAGTGCAAAAGAAAATATGGCATTGCCAATGGTGCTCAAATGCAATTTCTACGGAACCACTGCATATTTTGCCACCTCATGATCTCATATTGGGGGGAGAACATGCCAGCAGTCTGCATGAATTCACACATTTCGGTTTATAAAAACACCTTCCGACCTCCGGCTGCAGACAAATGACACCGTCATGGGCCCATACTCGTCTTGGTTTTATGCATGAGAAAACGACCATGGCAGTAGGAAAAAACCAAATCACTGCGTTCATCAAACTCTTCAGGTGACGGATTAAACGTCCACACGGTATTTAACCCAAATGTACACTTCCACAGTGCATCACGACAAAGTCAACGTTCGCGACGGACACCACATATCTGCAAAGGCTAACCATCCCGCCAAAACTGCAGTCACCCTGACAGCCCCACTAATCGTCCACTCATTCCAACCCGAAATTACCAGTAACGCCTCTTTGCACACACACCCTGTGCAGATGGCGCACAAAGCTATCACCGACGATGAGCACTGTCCGTCTCTCCATCTTGACCAACCTCACGACAGCATTGGGACGAAGTGGTACGGCCCCTTCCTGTCAACCACACCCTACACACCTAGTTGCCCATTTCTCACAATTCCATTTCCATGTCCACCAAGCTCATAATGGCAGAGTATGGCACGTGCGCTTTCCCTTCTACAATGAGGGCCACGGCCCAGTAAAGGACACACAATATTTCTTCCCTTTGGAAATATGACAGCACCCAATGGGGGAGTGCTGCAAAAATGTTTGTGCAAACACCCATGCACCAATCAAATACAAAACCTCTGCATTGCACACTACCTTTTCTGTACACCACTCCATATTTACCGTTACACACTCAGTACACGCTCCGCTTGCTTCCAAAGCCCATCCACCACAAACTTCTGCTAAACAATGCACGATTGCACCATCCACAAAGATCCTGAGGCGCCCCCAGCACACCTTTGGCCATGCACACAACAGTGCAGCCCTTTCAACACCCTCCACAACACTATACATGCATGCATGCGACCATGTGGGCACCTAAGATTATGCACAAACGTAACATACCTAGCAGCACTTCTACCCAACTCCTCACTGCAGCATCTCCAACCACACATCTACAACTTTACCATGTTCCAACAGTCACCTGACCTGCCAAACCAAACATACACGCATGCCACCTCACTTCTGCTGCTCTATTGCGTCTCAAATATGCTGCACACCCATTGTGTACATGTCACCACCCTGTAACTGATGCAGAATCAACAATACATTACTGCCGTGGGTGTGCTCAGGCCCTAGGCTCTTGAGTGAATAGCCTACGGCCTTCACCCATGCACCCAACAGTCTAGGCCTTGCACACACCAACTGCAACGTAATACCACCACCCATGTCACCAACTACGACAACCTACTAACACGGCACTGCCACCAGCACTCCTACCCAACCTGCGCACCGCCATAGAATTATGCAGCAAACAATTTCAACAGTTGTCTCCTGCACCCCTGTGCACTTTCATTTACATACTATGGCCGTACCTACTTCCATTCACAAAGTATTCTGTCACTGGCACCCTAGCCACATACTGTTCGCAATATTTCTGTACTCCAAGCAATCTGCGCACACTACAAGCACCACCCTCCACCGAATGCACAGAGTAGAAATGCATTGCTGCGATGGGTATGCTAAAGCCCTACGCTCCTCTGTGCATGCCCTACGACCTACACCCTTGGGCCATGCACCCACTACTGTAATCCTTCAACAGACCCATCACTACTTCTCTTCCGCGCATGCCCTATGGCCTACGCTCTTCAGTAATGCACCCAATACTGTAATCCATCAACAGACCCACCGCTATACCATGCACCCATGCATGCCACCATGTGGTGAACTACCGCCATCCATCCGCTGAGCAGAGCCACCCGTGTTCCCACCCACCCTATCTCATGTGCAATTCACTCCCCTTCTGAAAGGTACCTGCCACCACAGAAAGAAGTCACTGCAAACAGGTCACAATCAGGCCGTTATGACAGCTGTCCCCAATCACCACACAAAGTAGTCACACGTCTAGGTAACAGCGAATTGGCGCAATACACACTAATACTGCAGCCACTCCTCCGTCTTTTCACCTATTTACATAGGTCACATTCTCACTCCCCCACCATTTCCCTCCCTTCTTGCCGCCAACACACGGTACATTTTGCTCACCCTTCTGCCGGCGCACTGTCCTCTGATACACCATGGGGGCGTTTGTCAACAAATGTTGACGCAGAGCACGCTTCCCTCCAGCCAACCACCGGCCATGTCCAAAGTTCTCCGACAGCACGCCGCACCGCAAGCCAATGACACTTCTGTCCGTGGAGCGAACAGGGAAACGGGTCCGTGAAGCAGACCCAGATCTCACTCATTTTTAGACATGTACATTTCAGCTGTTTTCAACAAAAGTACTGATCAGATTCCGACCACACACAAAGGCACGCTTTCTGACCCTAACCCCCGCTCCTGCTGCAAATTTGGTACAAATCCGTCCAGCCGCTCGGCCTGTAGCCGTGCACAAAGTTTTTGCCCATTCAGTCTATGGAAAAAAAATATATATTTTGGGACCCCACTATAACTTTCCCCCCCGCACGAAACCTCAACAAACTTGGCGAAAGAATTCAGAGCGGCCCATATACTATGTTTGCAAACTTTGGTGATGAGTCGTCCCGGGGGAGCCAAGTTATAAGCCGCCGAAACAGTGCTTTTCATATGAGTTTAGCAACTTAACCATAACACATACACACACATTTTCATTCAGTGATAAAACTTTGTTAAAAAGGGACGTTATGGTTACGTTGCCCTAATAAAAACATATCAAATTCAGTGAAAAATGTTTGCCAAAGGGCGGTTATAGTTACTTTCACTAACAACCTATCTATATTATGGTTCCAAGTAAAACCAAAAACCCCCAGAAATTCACCAGTTATGGTAAACTAAGCAACCACAACTCACGCCACCACCGTGCACTGCTAAAACAACTCCCATGAAATCTAAGATGTCAGACCCCACAGCTGCTCCTCATTGTGTTTTTGGATACCAAGGACTACTCAGCTCTGCAGCACCTTGCTCTTTCCTGCTAACATCTCTGGTGAAGGCATCCAGGGCTGCTCCTGCTGCCTCTGCACCACCCTCAGCCCCTCCACCACCACCTTTCCAAGGGCCTGGGGAGCAGAACAGGCATGATGTAGAGAGGAATCAAGAAGAGGATGAGGTAGTGGAAGTCTCCACTAGCGCCGGCCAGCTTGAGTCTTGGGTGTGGAGGCTGTTTACCACCTCAGGGATTAGGGGGGTGTCACCAAGGCTCGTGCAGACAAGGTGAAATGCGCTGAGTGCTCAGTCGCAGGAAACCTGGCCTGTACAGCTAAGGCACCACCTCTATGCGGAGATACCCAAAGTCCAACCACAAGGCGGCAGTTCAGAGGGCCGTTCCCTTTGAACAAGCTAGTAGGTCGAGTTCCTCTACAGCATCCTCTAATCTGCACCTGTCACCACAAGGGACACTCCTGTGGGGCAGCGGATCCCTGAACCAGCCTCACAGGCCATATGCACCGCAGCAAACACTTACCTTTCGAGGGTCACTGTATTGTGCATGCACTGTGACGCAGTACTTTGCATGGGGGAGCAATTCCGAAGTGCTTTCGAGGCTTCAGTCCGGGAACATGAGAAATAATGCCCCCTACTTAAGTGAGGCCCACCCAACATCTTCCTCTCACCATCTGCCCTTTCTTATCCCTGTGGCTGGTGCACCTTCCCTACCTTCCTTTCAACATGCCAACATCTCTCAACAAGGCGCAAACAGCCCTGTTGACATTGCGCCTCGCTTTCTCCATTTGCAGACCAAATGATGAAGAGCGCAGCCACGTAAAAAATTACTCGAGAGTTTGGAAACATGTCCATGACTTTCCCAAGGGCCTCCATCGCAAACTGCAGTGAGATTCTGTTAACATATCCTAAACTGTTCCCTCCACAATTAATAATAATAATGTCTGGATGATGGTGTGTCACCGGTATGGCACAAGGAGGAACCAAATCCAGCCACTTCATTACACGCACTCCATACCAGTGCACATCCACATGATGGAATCTAAAATGTGCAGCCATGTTACGCTCACCTGGTATCCACGGGGACGCCCTTATGCCCTGGTTGCCGGATTCACCCTGGACCCTTCCCAATTCCGGATGGTGTCTTCTATGGAGGTCGGGCCTGAAAACACAGGAGGACTGGACTTTGTTTTCTTCCCCCCGCTCCCTGGATTCGATCTGATGGCCCACTCCTCACCTTGTTGCGATGTCTGGCGTGCCCTCTGTCCTGCCTTCTGTGCAGGGGCGCGTAGTTTTCTGCGGGTTTGAGCGTGTCTTTAAGGAGGTAAGTCTGGTTAAAGCAATCTTTTTTTTAAACTTCTTTTTATTATTCAGCGTGGCAGCAACAAACAAGCAAACAGCATGAGGCGTTACAGCATGAATACCATATAAACATTGTAGGTGCACAGAGGTTATTACACAGAACATCACAATCCGTGGGTACAATCACAGTATGGACTGGGCAACAGAAGCCCGCAACAGGGGGGAGGACCCAAGCCGGTGGGGGGAAGAGGGCGGGGGGGAGGCATCCGGTGTCGCACTCAGATCGGACATGTAAGAGCGGAACTTAAGCCATACATTTCTAGGTCTGGAGTGGGCAGGTTGTATATGGGACCAGGCTTCCTCAGAGTCCGAGGCCCAAGTGACCGCCCTCAGCCATTGAGCGTGTGTGGGGGGCGAGGGGCGAAGCCAACAGAGCAGGATGGAGCGCACCGCAAGCAGGAGACAAAGGCCGGCTAATTTTTTGGAATCACGGGAGAGACCTGGGAGATCGTGAAAGAGACATACCAACGGAGAGGGAACAATGGGATGGTCGAGAACCGCAGACATTGTCGAGCAAACTGCATCCCAAAACTGTGAGAGGCGAGGGCAGGACAGAGTCATGTGGATGTAGTCAGCGTCGTCATGATGGCACCTAGGGCAGCTGGAAGGGTGATCCCTGGACATGCGATGTAGTCTGATCGGGGTGTAGTGAAATCTGTGTAGTACTTTGAATTGAATGAGTTTGAAGCGGGAGTTAAAGGATACTCGATGTGTGCGCTCGCATAAATGTGCCCAGCGTTCGTCCGAAATCTCAACACCCAAGTCCGCCCCCCACAACCCCCTCAGTCTAGCGAAATCTGGGATAGATCTGGACTGCAACATCGTGTATAACCTAGAGATTTTACCCCTTGTGGGCCCGGGGGAGGTGAGCTCTTCAATAGCTGGGTTGTCCGGGGGCAACGCAGGGAACATTTGGTAATTGCGTTTGAGGGTCCTGCGGAGGGATGCGTATTGAAGCCATGCGCCCTGGTCACTCCTCAGGGGCAATGGGAGATCGGGCCATTCAACAAATATACCCTGGTCAAACACGTCACGCAGCAGTTCATAGCCTGCGTCCGCCCAGCGGCGCACCCTGCCCGGTCGGACCTGCGGGACCTTCGGGAGGAAGTTCCAGAGGGGGAGGTTGCCGTGAAAGGCGTATGTAGTTTTGACTAGTTTCCACATCTTTGCCAGAGCAAGGGAAGTGCAAGCGACCGGACTCTGTGAATCCAATGCCGAGGGGGCGGGGTATCACCAAGGAGCGGATATCCCGGTCACAGACCTCAAGCTTCTCAAGTCGAACATGCGGGGGAGGGTCAACTGTATTAAACCAGTGAGATGTGTATTGGATTTGGGATACCAGCCAGCACTTGAGAAAATTAGGAGCACCGAAGCCCCCGTTAGAAATGGGAGTAGATAAGGTGTCAATTTTAAGGCGGACTGCTCCCGAGTGCCAGAGAAAGGAATTCACAGTGCGGGTCAAGTCCCGGAAAAAGCCCTCCCCCGGCCACAAGGGTATGTTAGTGAACCTGTAAAGCAACTGGGGTAACACCACCATCTTCAATAGCCCTATCCTGCCTGCCAGGGAGATCGGGAGCCTGTCCCAGGCCCGGACCTTAGCCGTCAGGTGTGTGAGATACTTCTGATAGTTTTCCTGGAAGGTCAACGCCTGTTGGCGAGTCACCACTATACCCAAGTAGGTGAATGTAGACTGAGCCCATGTGAAGCCCAAGGTATCAGGAGGAGGGAGAGTGCCTTCTGTGAGTGGGAAGAGAGTGGATTTTGAACAATTCACTTTGAGACCATAGATTCGACCGAACCAAATGATGTCCTCCAATATTGGGGGTAAGTTGATGGAGGGAGAGCGGACAAACAACAATGCATCATCCGCATATAAGGACACTATGTCCGCCTGGCCCGCAGTGCGGAGGCCTCTGTGAGCATGAAGTTGGCGGAGCATGTCAGCGAAGGGCTCTATTGCTATAGTGAAGATCAAGGGCGAGAAGGGGCACCCCTGCCTCGTCCCCCTGGCAATCTCAAAGAGAGGGGAGCAGTAGTCGTCAGTGCGAACCCTGGCCACCGGGGAAGAGTAAAGCAATCTGACCCAGGAGAGAAAGGAGGGGCCAAACTTGCAGCTTTCGAGAACCCGCCTTAGGTACTTCCATGAGACCGAGTCAAACGCCTTTTGCATATCAAGGGTGACAGCTACTGCCTGCGTGTCAGGACTGATTCTGTTAATTATGTTAAATAGGCGCCTCAGGCACAAGGAGGTGGAGCGACCGGGGATGAAACCCGCCTGATCTGGGTGGATAATAGATGGCAGGAGGGGAGCCAACCGGAGCGCCAGGGCCTTGGCATACACCTTGACGTCACAATTTATGAGTGAAAGCGGACGGTATGAGCCACATTGCAGGGGGGATTTGCCTGATTTAAGTAGTACTGTGATTGTAGCCCCCCGGAGTGAAGGGGGGAACACGCCGGACTCCACAGACTCCTCCCAGAGAGCTAGCAAGTGAGGAAGCAGCTGTGACTTAAACTGTTTGTAAAATTCGACCAGAATACCGTCAGAACCGGGGGCACGCCCCGAGGATAAAGAGTCAATAGCGTCCGACAGCTCCTCCAGTGTGAGGGGGGAGTCGAGGGAGGCCGGGGCTTCCGGGGACAGGGCTGAGAGAGGGAGGGCACCGAGAAAGGAGTCGATCTCCGCCACCGGCACCTCATCTGAGTTGGAGTATAGAGTTTCGTAAAATGTAAAGAATTCCCTGTTGATGTCTTGCGAGGAGACAGCCATGGAGCCGTTAGGTCTCTCGAGCCCGATTATGTGTGGGGACCCCGTCTCATGACGGATCAGACGTGCTAGAAATCGACCAGGGCGCTCTCCCTCCCCATATCTCCTCGCCATGCCAGGACTATCCAAAAACCTTTGTTCGCGATCCGCGAGGGATCGAAACGTGTCTAATTCCGACCCTATGTCAGCCAGGTTGCTCGAGGTGGAGTGAAGTGAGCATGCAGCTTCCAGGGTAGATAGTCTGGATTCACTAGCAGCAAGATCCCTCCGGATTGACTTCAGGACCCCATTCTCTTTGGTCAACGCGATCCCTCTGATATAAACCTTAAATGACTCCCATAGAGTGGCTTGGGTCTCTACCGAGCCCGTATTAGTCTCGAAGAACTCCTCAATCGATCGATCGAGCTCGGAGCAAAACTCCGGGTCCAATAAGGACAGGGGTTTCAGCCTCCAGCTACGTGTCCGGCCAGGATCGGGACCCCAGCCAATGGTTACAGTGACTGGAGAGTGGTCAGACAGGGTTCTAGGGAGGATCATTAGTTGTATAACGCTCTTAACCAGTTCGTTGGAGATCACCCATCTGTCAATGCGGGAATAGGAGTCGTGGACTGAAGAGTAAAAAGAGAACACACGGGAGTCCGGGTAAAAGAATCTCCACGCGTCCACCATGGCGAGACGGGGCAGAGATGATAGTGCAGTATAGGCTGCCTTACAGAGTAGACGGGGCCTGGATCCAGATCTGTCCAGGGCCACGTCGAAAATCGTGTTGAAGTCGCCTCCCCAGAGGATGGGGACCAGGGGGAAGCCTTCAAGAAGGGACGTGACATGTACAAAGAAGTCCGGGTCGTCCAGGTTAGGGCCGTAAATGTTCATCAGGACCACCTCCCTGTGTTGAAGCGTAGCATTGAGCAGAACGTATCTGCCTTGAGGGTCTATTTGTGAGGAAATAAGAGAAAACTTGAGACTTTTGTGAATAAGGGTCATGACCCCCCGGCTTTGGGTGGAGAAATCGGTGAAGTATCTATGGGGGCCCCAGGTTTTGGCAAAACGCATACACTGTTCCGCGCGGGCATGTGTCTCTTGCAGAAACAAAATCTTGGACCCATGACGCTCGGACTGCAGCTGGAGCCGTCTCATTTTTTTGTAATTTCCCAACCCACGTACATTCCAGCTCATAAAGGTCAGGTCACTCTTGGTCACAGATACAGTGGTAATCGAAAGAGAACGAATGTCAGTACCCAACGGGTCAATTTCAAAGTCCTGCAACACCAGGCCCTGAGCACCACCTCACGGCTCGCCTTCGCTGCCAATGCCAACTTTTTAACATCAAAAACCCAAACATGTCCCACCCCCACCCACATCCACATCCCCCCCCAAACAGAGGGATGACAATCCCAACCCCCCTCAACCAAAACCAAACCAAGGGCATCAACGCCTGGGGGCCTGAGGGCCGGACAAGCCGCCGCAGTCCGGGCCGCGGCAGATCTAATAAGATAAGGGGTGCCCCCACAGTGGACCTTAACAAATGACTTGGACAGAGTTCTGGCACGTGGTGATAAGGCACACATTTGTAAGAATGAACACAACAAGCAGATTCCGAAGTAGAGGATCAGGTAACCCCGATACGGGAAGGTGGCCTCGCCCGGCACCTCCACGTCGGGACAGAAGGATAACTGCAAAAAAGAGAGGGGAGGGGTCAACCAGGGAAATGTTCGTCGATGAACCTGGAGGCCTCCTCCGGGATCGTGAAAAAAAAACACCTGGTTGGCGTGTTCTATGCGGAGTTTAGCAGGGTAGAGCATGGCGTATTTGACTGAGTGGTCCCGCAGCCTGCGCTTCACAGCCTGAAAAGTCTTGCGTTCGCGTTGGACAGCCGTGGAGAAGTCCGGATAAAGATGAATCCTTGCTCCCCTTTGAGCCTAGCTGCCCTGAGGAGGGCATCCCGGTCACGGAAATTCAGCACTCTGGGCCGGGGTGGAGCCCCAGGTCTGGGTTTAGCCATCAGGGCTCTGTGTGCCCGCTCAATAGCGAAGTGTGGGGAGAGCTTGGGAGAATCCAGGAGCGAGACCAATGTGCGCTCGACAAAGTCCTCCATCGGTTCGTGCACTTCGTTCTCGGGAACCCCGATAATGCAGAGGTTGTTACGCCTCGATCGAGATTCCAAGTCCTCGTTCTTCTTCTCTACCTCAAGGACTCGGTTGGAGAGAGCGGTGACCTCGGAGCGCAGGGCTCCCAATGCATCCTCGGCAGACCCGACCCGTGTCTCGACTTCTGACACCCGGCTGTCAGTCCGCTCGATGTGGGCCTTAATGGAAGATATAGTACCGTTCATGTCATCCAGTTTTGAGTGGAGTGCGGTGAAGCCCTCGCGAATGAAGTCCATCATATTTTGGGATTCCGGTACTGCATCGGGTGGAGGTGCGGCTGGGGTCTGCTCATTGGTCTCCCCTGACGATCTCGACGCAGCCTTAGCAAACATGTTAATGGAGCTCTGTTTCCTCATCCCTCCCTTGGTCATCCTGGCGATGTTGGAGGTCAAGGAGAAGGGGGGGGCCCAGGCCCTATACCCCCCCGAGGGAGGGTGCAAAGTATGGTACGAAACAGGGGGTGATGCAGGTGAAGCCGTGGCTGTGAGTTCGTGCAGATGTGAAGTTGTGGCCACCAGCGCAGGCCACAAAGTCAGTCAGCCCAGAGAGGAGCGGGGAGAAGCGTGAGGAGACCACAGGGGTAGCAGATCCCAGGGTTTGGGGCGATGGCGCCCAGCGAGCAATGTGTGAGCCTGGACCCAGATATGGGTGGCCGAGAGCAATGAATGATGGGGGGGGCGCCTCCCGGCACAATGCCCACGTGGTGGATAGGCCGCAGCCTCGTGTACAGTGGTAGAAGACAGGTCAGGCAGCTGGTGGACTGAAGATCCCGGGCGGTGCAGTGACGGCAAGATCACCGTGGCCCCCCCCGAAGGCCACCATGGAAGGAGACACCCGCGGCCCGCAGTAGCCAGTGGAGCGGGGGATGAGAGAGATTCCGGGGGGACACCAGGACAGATGCAGGCCGGGGGCAGCACCAGCCGCCGATGGGCCCAGAGGCCGGGGGTGTCGGCGGACAGTCCTCAACACCGCGTGTGGAGGGGGTGAGGCAATGCCGCCGCACAGGGCAAGTCCGTGGGGGCCTCCCCGACCCACGTACCTGGTGGCCTCAGGGATCCGTTGCGCCGTGTGCGTCTCCCGGGCGCCGAAGTCCCGTTGTCGGCAGGGGGGGGGTATCCCCGGCGACGTCCAGTAGAGCGGGCGTCCCCACAAGTGCGCCACTCGAGCCAGCAGTGCGCGGGCTAAAGACGTGTCTCAGCCGCCCCCAGTTGCGCCACAAGCTAGGGGGGAGGCGGATCGCCACCCGGCAACCTGCACCCGGCCCCAGGCGAGCCCCTCCGCTCCGTTAGAGGACGAGTTTCTGCGCGGGAGCGCTGCAGTCGGGTGGGGGGATGGTGCAGCGGCGTCCAGGAATCCCGCTCCGGGGATCCGATTTCAGGCGAAATTCGATCCACAGGGTCCTCAGGGTGGCAGCTTCAGAAACGCGTGATCAGCGATCGGCTCTCCGGCGTTTAAAGGTGCCGATTCAGGATCTCGAGATCCGCCGGCTCCGGAGCTCGAGACTCAGGCGGCCATCTTGTTCGGCGCTCAACAGCACCCCCGGTTAAAGCAATCTTAAAAATGTCCTTGCTTTCCTTTCTTGCCATTAAATGTCTTTTCCTTATTTATTCCCCCTTAGGTGCGCGGAGGTTCGGTGGATGCGCAGCTTGGATCGGGCTCCTACCCGGATGATGGACGCAGGAGTGTGTGATGGATGGTAGGTTAAGCGCGAAGTGCAGCGCGGTAATGTCTTCTTTTGCTAACCTGTGTTCTTTATTCCTTTTCAGGTCGCAATGGTCTTTCTGGGCGTGTAAAGATTTCTGGAGCGGAGCCGGCCAAGAAATGCCCAGCCAGGTGAGGTTCTCGTGATTACTGCCGTAAATGCCGTGAGTTACCTGTTTTAACGTTGTCCTTCTTTCTCTCTCCCTCCAGGTGCTTCGTTCTGGCGCGTGCGTGATGTTCCGGTGATGCTGCCGACTTGGTGAAAGACTGCGAGCTGCAGGAAGACGGATACTCGACGGATTGGAAACTGCAGGTAAGCAGAGACTGCTAATGATGTTCTTTTGTCTCCTCTGCAGGTCCGCTGTTCAAGGATCGCCGGATTCTGGTCTCTGGACACGATGAGCTTCACGCTGCTGGCTGCAGAATAACGTGAAGCACGTTCTGTAACTTGGGTGTGGTTTATATAGCCCTCTAGTAAAGTAGTCCAGGTAAAGTAGTCTGGGCTACCACACCCAAAACACTGCACCACACAGTCTGGTTCTAGGAATTAGGCTGTGCGGGTGCCTCCATGTTGGATGCAGGCCTCCAATGAAAAGTAGTCCCTTCAAGAC
Organism: Ambystoma mexicanum; assembly: GCF_040938575.1. Taxonomy (NCBI): domain Eukaryota; kingdom Metazoa; phylum Chordata; class Amphibia; order Caudata; family Ambystomatidae; genus Ambystoma; species Ambystoma mexicanum. The sequence continues at coordinate 662,384,383 of NC_090931.1, forward strand.
TGTGTCCCAATCTGAACATGAGCCTGGCACAAAGGCGCCAGGACGGACTCCAGGAGAGTCCATGACGATAGGGTTCACTTAGGGCCCTAAGGGCCTTGCACTGAGTCTTAACCCTACCTGGCATGTGACCATGCCAGTGGGGTTTTGGGTCACGGGTCGTGACAAGCCACTCCACAATGCTTTGCATACACCTGCAACCAATGTAATTAAGTCTCTCCCAAAATCCAGACACTCTGCCTCCTGAAAGACACAGCCATAGGCATCTGCACTCCTCTCAGCAGACAGGCCTTCTGCCACACTCTCTCCTTATACACCACACCCAGGAAATCTTATTGACCAATCCCCTGGCCTCCACAGTCCCCTTTCCATGCCTGCAAGCCTCAAAGGCCCCGGATGTGGCACGTGCGATCCGCGGATTACACCGGTGCCTGCGGACAAATCGTGCAATTCACAGGGGTGGAGACAGAAATGTAACCCAGGGTAGGACATTTCTTCTTTAGTGGTGGCTCTGCAAAGAGCCTTTTTTATTTTTTTATTATTAATATATATATATATATATATTTTTTTTTTTTTAAAAGGTGCTTGTAAACATTTTGTTTTGTATTTGTGGGGGGGGTTCCTCCTCTTCTCCTCCTTACATTCTTACATGAACCTCTTCAAAGTATCCCTTAGATTGTAGAAAAAAAAATGGCATTTCCAATGGTAAACAAAGAAATGTCATTGGGAGTGAAAAAGTTCAAATTAAGAGAATTGATGTTCTCATTGTCACAGGAGAATATCCCAGCACTGCACACAAATGCAGACATGCCTCTGTTTACAAGACAACTTCCAGCATCTTGCTGGGGACAGAGTACATTGGGGTTGTTCCATACTGCTCTAGGTGGTATGTATGAGAAAACCACCTTTGCACTGGGAAAAAGCAGCATCAGTGCCTTCAACTCCTTAAGTGCACTCAACAAACTGGGAGCACCTATATATCCCAAATGCAGTACACCAAAATGCAGCACTACTATATCAGGAGTGTTGAAAGTGGGCATATTGTTACTAACTGGATGCAGTGCTTGAACATTGTGACCAGGCACACTGCACCAGAAAACCTCCACCCCTTCAAAACCAAAATGGGCAGCAATGACGCTTCCCTGTGCATACCTCTCCAGATCATTTATAAAAGAATCACCAACCACCAACACCCTGACTTTCTGCCCATCTGCCATGTTCACTGCACACAGCAAGCAATGAAAAAAGGATTACTCTCTCTCTCTCTCCCTATGAATCACAATCTCAACACCGGATTGGCTAATCCCCACAGTCCCATTTCCATACTAGGCATGCCGAGAAGCACTGGATGTGCCACGCCCTATCTCCGGACTACCGCAGTAACTGCGGATCCCGTAACACAGGGGCAGCCTTTCTCACTTCACTATTTGCAGCACTCCCTCATTGGCTACTGTTACAAAACCATCCACCAATCACATCCAAGAACTCTACATCTAACTCTGATCACAGTTCAGCACTTCAGATCTACTGTTCAACACAAGTCTCCTGCAATTGCAAAGCACCTGCAGCAAAAAGTACTATAAAACTTCAAGATTTCTGCTTCCAGATTCATCCACATCTGCATCTGCATCAATCCACACAAACTACAGGTATGCATATATTTTGTAGACTACATTTTCAACTCTTTTACAAATGCATGTGAACAGTGTACATGCCACTTACCCTGCATATTCTACTCAATAAGCATACTATCACTGTTCCCATCTCCTATCATCAATTGGCACTTGCAATGCTGTGTGCTTTGAAGTTTTATTTTATCCATATCGCCCATTGTAATGTTCAAACTATTCTCTTCTTTCCTTTTGTCATTTTTACAACCACTTCCCCCACTAACACACACCTACTATAAAATGCCTAGAATGCACACAGAAAAGTAATACTGCATGTATCTTATCAAAGCATAACAAGTACATAGATTGCATGCATGTCAAAAGGGTGCCTGCCACTTACCTTGCATAACCTACTAAATAACCATACTGTTATTTGTTCCATCTCCTAACATCAAGTGGCACTTATTTACAATGCTATGTGCTTACGAACGTTTCTTTTAATGCCCACTTGCATAACTGTTTCAAACTTCATATTTCAATTTGATCACCACTCTCTCTAATGCATTTGTAAATGAATAAAAGAAAACCACATTGGAAACATTTGCACAAGTTCAAGTGCCGGGTCCTATGTGAAATGCCCACACAGAAACCTAACTGCACGTATTTTAGCAAAGCATGGCAAGTACATACTTTGCACAATTAACAAAAGGCACCATTGCTTCAAAAGCAAAGATATGTATGTATTGTACATTGGGAACACAGCCATTTGTAAAACAGAAAGGATGTCTGCACTCATGAAACAAGCATTATGTGTGGAAAATGTTAAAATGCCACACACTGAAACATTCTCCTTTCCAATCTGTACATCTTTGAGCCTTATTTACTCACCCAACTACAACTTGCACTAATACATTTCCAAACCAAATAGTGCAACAGCAATGCACACACATGCAAAGATTCGCCACATAGGACACCGCTAGCCCCCATACCAACGATGCTGATGCTCCCAAGTCCCCATACATATACCAAGCTGTACAACACACACTAACTCTTCCTGCCAAGAAAACCTCCTAGAATTTTAAATAATGTGTTCTCCGAGTGCAATTACTGTGCCATTAACACACATATATACTAAGTTCCTTCTTTCATAATTGCACTGAACACCACTCTCCTGAAAACCAGTGGCATCTCAAGTGGAAAACAGAATCAAGAAGAAACCTACTCTTCACATCCAACAAAGTGCAATACTGTCTTAGTGTTCTGGCAAACATTTACTTAAACAGCGCAGACCAGTTGGTGTTTGCAAATGTTAGTCCTTCACAGAAATGAAACAAACAATCCTGACAACACTTGCATTGTTTCTGGAATAAGGCAGGAATTGGACTACTGTGCAGGAATGATGAGATTCACTATAAACCCAAGATCCACAAGAATTTCTAATGTACTTACTGCAAGTACTGGAAAGCAAAAACATAACTATAAATGAAATCTTCCAATTTCATACATATGGAAACATACATGCACTCTGCAGCCATGTGATGCAGGAACAAGTCCCTAACAAGCGCTTTGTGTATGTATCTATACCTAACTGTGAATCCATTCAATTTCAGCAGCTCGTACAAAATGCAAACCATAGCATATTATGTACCACTTGCAATTCCAATAATTGTTCCACCTTACAGATACGATCAAATAGCCAATACATAAAAGTAATGCTTTTACGATACAATGGAGGTGGTACCAAAAACAACTGCAAGCTTACTAGCTTCACACATCGGCAAGTATCACTTGGCAAGAAAACCTTCACAACAGTAGGCATAATCTACCACACAGTCACCACAAACGGTGCAGGTCACTATACTGCATACATTAAAAAGAAATGTGGATGGTTTGAATGCAATGATACTTCCATTACTTTGAAGCATAGATTACCAGTAAATCTTGCAAATGCCTATTTAATATTCTTGAAACCAAAATGTACAAAAGTAGAATAACCTACTGCCCAATACCCACCCATCACATAGGTAATTGCTAAAAGGAAAATAACCTCCTACGCTGTCAAACTGGAACAACTTAGCATACAGTAACTATCCAACAAAGACATCAATGATTATAGTCACAGAAACAACAACTGTAGAATAACCACACCGATATGGTTTCCCACATAGTACTTAATAACAAAAGTACTCAGTATGAGGATCTACAAACTGTTCTCAATAACTTCTGAAACCACCAACTGGTAGAATAAGGCAATAGCTGTCCAACAATGCCCATACCAATGGAAGAAATACGCAAATACATGCCACTACACCCATAGTGCTGCAAAGGCCCTTCACAGTAGTGAAAAGTTTACATCTACGAACAAGAATGAACGTGCTTGAAAACATACCCTGCGAAACTAAAACTATAAACAGAATACGTCAACTGGGATCTAACTGCAACCATAATACTTCAATATTACTTCCAACAGTCAAACTGCCAAAATCAACCTTCACGAACCACAGTGCTACAAACATACCCTCAACAACTTCCAAACTATCAACAGTTAGAATACACCAACAGGTATAGAACTGCCCAACAATTCTGCAGTTCTGCAATATTACTATGCAATTCTGCAATATTACTGTGCAATACCACAGTACTTCGAAAAAATCAACAGCAACCAAACACAAAGAAATACTGCTAATAAGAGGAAACGGATGAACAGTTATAATACGTCATCTGGGATCTAACTGCAACCGTAGCACCACCACTTCCAAAAGCAAAATCATACACCATTTCAATTCCTCCTACTCGCCACCACGCTGTCCGCGGATGCAAAATGGCGGGCATTTCTGAAAATTGTGATGCACATCACGCTTCCCTCCAGCCAATCTGCAGGCACGTTGTGTCTCCGCGGACACCAACGCAGTCCGTTGGGCCAATCAGAGTTCTGTCCACGGACCCAGATCATTTATATTTTACCTAAATTTTGCCCATTTTTAAAAACTACTGGACGGATGTTCACCAAATTTACAAAAGCACGCTTTCAGGACCAAGCCGCCGCTCCTGCCGCAAATTTAGTGAAAATGCATCCAGCGGTTTCAGCTGTAGGCCTGAGCAAAGTGTTTCTCCATTCAGTCTGGACTCCTAGAAAGAAACACATTTTTGGGTCCCCCCCTATATCTTTGCCCACCCTTGACGAAACTTCACCATAATTAAAATAATTCAGAGCGGGCCACATACTATTTTTGCAAAGTCTGGAGAGGATTCATCCAAGGGAATCAAAGTTTAAAAAAAAATAGGAATAAAAATAAAAATTAAAAAAAAAAAAACAAAATCGCCCAAAACCACCACAGGGACAAATTCACGGGTAATGTGCAAACGAGAAAAGTGACTTCGTTTAAAACATGCACAACCGTGCAAATCCATCCATCGGGTTTTGCTGTAACAGAGAAAATGGGCAATGCAAGTCTTGCAACACCTCCTGTACCCTTGCCCCTTCCCCTGAATATAGGGTACATAACTTTTGTTGTCTGCTATGCGGCCGACATTCCATGTTCCCAATATGATGCTCCACATAACATACGGGCTCAACATTTTTATGCAGGGCAAGCTCAGAAGGAATTGCTGCAGTCACTGTAATTCTCATGTACAACATTTTGGTTGGAAGCACTCACCTTTCATCAATAAAATTGCATTTCACAAATGTTTTTATATATTTTCTTTTTAAAGTTTTGTGAAACTAAGTGAAAGTCATAAGCATCTGAAAATTGACTTATTTTTGGGAGCTCAACTTAAACATAACAGTTGCTATTCCAGGCACTGTAATGTATGCATTATATGCGTGTATTCAACAAACTTGCACAAGAAGTCTTCGAGTTGGTGAAAGGTTGACGAAGATGCCACTTTTTCTGAGACACTTAACTGATGCCGGTCTAGCTTAAACTAGCAAAATAGATTTTCGATGAAATGCCCAGATGAGCCAATAAACAAACGTGTGGAGTAAAGCAGCTCTACAAAAGACTGATGATCAAGTGTCCTATTTCCTTCCACCATATCCATTTAGGGTCCGGTTTATTAATGCTTTTACTATTTAGGCCTAGATGTCTACAGTTAAGTCCGTCAGTGATTGGATTTTATTTCGTAAACTCATTTTATTGGTGAGATTTATACGTTTTCAGGGAGGTTCAAGGGATAAAATGAGGGTTTTACACAATTCTGCCCACTCTATCGTGACCCTAATGTTAGTGGTGGGAGGGGGAACAGTGGTGAACCCATCACACATACATCTTACCATCACTCGCATCCAGTTTTAGAACTTCCTCTGGTAAATCTAGACTAATGCACAGCATCACATTGGCCAACTGACGTTGGGATAAGTGAGAATTAAAGTCTGATATCCCATTATCTGGCACCAGAATAAAGATAATGGTTTACTTTTCATTCTGCATGGGTGGAACAAGTAATTACTTTCAATGACCTCAGGCAGCAGATAAATGCCCCTTACTCAAATTGGAATAGATCCTGTGTGCAGGTCTTGAAAAGAATGAACTAGAAAATGGAGGAATTAATCCACAGCTGCTAAGGGCACTAGAAGAACACCAATTATAAGCAGTGGTCTAAAGATTTGAGAATGTTTTCCTGTTGTCATGGCAAATGTTATATACACATAGCCCCCAAAAGTTACAGAACAACAAAAGAACAAGTTACTTTCTTACCTGGTAACGTTCTTTCGATGGGATGGTCCGACGACGTATTCCATATCTATGACAGGTAATGTCCACAGCTGTGCTGCTTCGGAAAAACGTTGGCGTCTGCGTCCTGCGTCGATGTAGTTGATGCGCCGTCTCCGAGGGACTCCTCCGACGGCCGACGTCACCCGATGTGATAAGTAGGACGCACAACGCCCATAGCCTCAGTTATAGTTTTTTCCCAGAACGTGTGCCACCAGTTTTCTGCCAGTCAGACACACAAGGGCTTGCGGAACGCAAGCTGCAATCGCAAAAGAAATTCTGCAGCTGGGAATGCAGGGAGGGAGCGATATGGAATAAGTCGTCGGACCATCCCATCGAAAGAACGTTACCAGGCAAGAAAGTAACTTGTTCTTCGAGGGGATTGGGTCCTCCGACGTATTCCATATCTATGACAGACTCCCAAAGCAGTACCAAGCAAGGAGGTGGGAAAGAATTTAGAATACAAATTTAGCACGCCCAATCAAATTGCGGAATAGAGAACTGCCTTGCCAAAGGCCAGATCTTGCCCTCTGATGGAATCAAGGGAATAGTGACGTACAAAAGTATGTACTGAAGCCTAGGTGGCTGCATCACAGATGTGACAAATAGGAACTCCCCCCTGCAGGGCAGTAGACGCAGCCACTCCTCTGGTAGAATGGGCCCGCAAGCCAGCCGGAGGGTCCTTACCTGCCAAGCGGTAACACTCTGAGATAGCTAAAATAATCCAACGAGACAAAGTCTGTTTCGTCACAGCTTGTCCCAAACGCTTCCCAGCGTAACCAACGAAAAGTTGATTGTCAACTCTGACCCGGGACATGCGCGAAATATAAAAGCTCAACGCTCTCCTAGGATCAAGCCTATGGAGCCTCTCCTCTTCCTTACCAGGATGTGGAGGAGGATAGAACGCCGGAAGAACCTCCTTCTGGCTCAAATGAAAGTCCGAAACGACCTTCGGAAGAAAAGAAGGACAACCCTGTCCTTCTGAAACACAGTGAATGGTGGCTTAACTGAAAGTGCCTGTAACTCACTCACTCTGCGAGCAGAAGTAACCGCAACCAAAAACACAGTTTTCAGAGTCAGCAGCCTCAAAGGGCAAGAATGTAAAGGCTCAAACGGAGCACCCATAAGAAACTTAAGAACAAGGTTCAAATCACAACCTGGCACCAAAAAAGGTGACGGAGGGAACACATTAGTGCCCCCTTTCAGAAACTGCGAAATTAAAGGAATCTTAAAATAGGAACACTCTTCAGACGAGCGCTTAAAGATGGACAGCGCCGCCAGGTAACCTTTAATGGTCCCCACTTGCAGGCCCCTGTGGGCCAAAGAAAGCAAAAAAGACAGAACCATGGGAATGTCACATTCAAAAGGATCCACATTCTGAACTCTGCACCAGTCGCAGAACTTTCTCCAACGGCAACGGTACAGAGACTTTGTTGCCGGCCGCCTGGCTGAGAGCAACACCTCCATCACGTCTTCAGGGAGGTCCCGATCCTTATACCTCAACCTTTCAGAAGCCAAGCGTGAAGATTGAGGGATCTGACCTCTGGATGGAGAACCTGACTCCCCTCCCGTGAGAGCAGATCGTCTCGGTAGGGAAGACGACGTGGAGGGCAGATGGACAAGTCTAGAATGATCTAGAGGATCATTCAGGAACCGAACCTCCGTAACCTCTGCAGTACTTGCGGGATGAAGGGGACTGGAGGAAACGCGTACAGCAGTGGGAATGACCACTCCACCACGAACGCGTCTCCTAAGGCTCCTTTTGGAGGAAATTCCCGCGAGCAAAACCTTTCGCACTTCCGCTTGACACTGGAGGCGAAGAGATCCACTTGAGGGGTCCCCCAAAGGGCGAAGATCTCCAGGAGAATCTCCTGAGCCAGCTCCCACTCGTGAGAGATCGAGCTCTGACTGCTCAGAGCATCCGCCGTCTCGTTGTCGTCTCCGGCCAGATGAACAGCCGAGATCGAAACTTCCTGCTGGATGGCCCAGAACCCGAGCTGCATCGCCTCCCTGCACCGTGGAAGTGACCCTGCCCCCCCCCCCTTTTTGTTGAGGTAGTGCATGGCCACCGTGTTGTCCGTTAGAATCAGGACACTGTTTCCGCGCACAGTCGGCAGAAAAGCCTTCAGGGCTAGCCTGACGGCCCTCGGCTCCAACAGATTGATATTTAGTCTGGACTCCGACGGAGACCAACGACCGCCGACTGTCAACTCTTGGCATGAGCTTCCCATCCCGTGAGGGATGAGTCCGTCACGATGGTCACCTCCGGCCAGGGCAGCCAAAATGGGGCCCCCTTCATCAGATTGCCCTCGACGGCCCACCACAGAAGGTCCCGGGCTACCGAGGGTGGCACCTGAACAGGGTCCGACAGCCTGCCGGAGGACTGAGACCACTGGAGCTTGAGTGCCCACTGCAAAGATCTCATCCGCAGACGAGCCTCTGGCACCAGAAGAATGCAGGATGCCATGAGGCCGAGCAGTCTCAAGAATTCGGACGCTGGGAGATTCTGGGCAAGCTGAAACTTGTGCACCATCTGCTGAATGTGAAGAGCCCTCACCTGAGGAGGAAAACACTGCCCCAGGGACGTGTCGAGCACTGCTCCGATGTACTGGAGCCGTTGCGTTGGTGTCAAATGGGACTTCTTTAAATTGAGGGAGAAGCCCAGCCTGTGAAGGGAGTGGCAGGTGACAGACAGATGATCCAAGACTTGCTCGGGAGAGCTCCCCCTGATCAACCAATTGTCCAGGTAGGGGTAGACGTGAAACCCCGATTTCCTGAGATGCGCTGCCACCACCACCATGAGCTTGGTGAAAACCCTCGGGGCGGAGGTCAATCCGAACGGCAGGACCCGAAACTGAAAGTGCGAGTCGTCAACCGCGAACCTCAGGTACTTCTTGTGCTTGGGATGAATCGGCACATGGAAGTAAGCATCCTTGAGGTCGAGAGACACCAACTAGTCCTGAAGTTGAAGGGCCTGGAGGACTTGAGAGAGAGTAACCATCTTGAACTTGTCCTTCCTGAGGAGTTTGTTCAAACCGCGCAAGTCCATGATGGGTCTCAATCCCCCGTCTTTCTTTGAAATCAAAAAATAAGGGGAATACCATCCCTTGTTCCTCTCCACTACAGGCACCAGTTCTATGGCGCCTTTCTCCAGCAGGGCTTGAATTTCCTGCGCAAGGAGCGGATCCGGACTCTTCAAAGAGAGGCTCCCTGGTGGATTGTCTTGAGGCCTCTGCCGAAAAGGAAGACAGTAGCCGTGGGTTATGATCTCCAGAACCCACACATCCGAACTAATGGCTTGCCACTCTACAAGATGCTGCGCCAGCCTTCCCTCAACCGGCGAACCATGGGACCTGGCCTCATGACTGAGTGGTAGCGGCTGCGGCGTTGCCTGAGGGCAAAGAGGCAACTGCCCGAGCGGCCTTGGCACCTCGAGTACCTTTGTTTCCACCTCTGGCACTCTTACGATGGCCTCTTTGACTGCTAGCTCCCCTCGCTTTACTGAAGGACGAGTAATAGAGAAAGGAACCTCCCCTCCATTGCTGTCCCCTAGGACGAAAAGGCGGAGGTTGGCGAACTGCAGCGCCCAACGATTTCGCTGCAGCTTTGGAGGTCTGCAACCTCTCAAGGCTCTCGTCAGCCTTGCTGCCAAAAAGGCGTTCACCGTCAAAGGGCATGTTGAGGAGCCGGGACTGCACATCAGGAGCGAACCCAGACTTCCGCAACCACGCAAACCTGCGCATTACGGTGCTCGCCACCATGGACCGGCTGACACAATCCAAGTCCAAACCCGACTGAACGGCCTCACACATAGCATCCTTGCCATCCTGAACCATAACAAGGAAACCATCCAGTTCGTCCCCTTCGGGAATATGATCAGCCGCTAATGCAACACAGTTCGACAGTGTGTGTGAAACGAGACAAGGCACATATGGAGTTGGCCGTCTGAAGCGCCATACCCCCCGAAGAAAACACTTTCTTCGTCCAGCTGTCAAAACGTTTGTCGTCCCTATCCGAAGGGATGGTAGGATACGACGCCTGCTTTGCCGGGGTCGTAGCCGCCTGCACCACCAAACTCTCCGGGGTGGGGTGCCTAGACAAGTAGCAGGGGTCGCTACTGGCTGGACGGTATTTTCGCGACAAAGACTTGCCCACTGCCGGGCGACTCTCCGGAGCAGTCCAAGCCGCCGCCACCCTTCTCTGCAGAGCCATATGAAAAGGCAAAACCAGGTCAGTGGGTGGACCCAGATCAAGGATGTCCGTGAGATCATCCTGAACGAACTCCCCTGGGGGAGCTGACCAACCCAAGTACTCGGTAACCCGAGACATAAGGCGCCGATATGAAGAATCAGCATGAGTGCCAGGCTCCGGCTGACAAAACTCCACCTCCGGAGAGGTGTCCAGTCCACTGGCATCATGCAGCGACTGCCTCAGGTTATCAAACTGGCTATAGCCCGAGATAAGGTCATCTGTAACCGTAACAGGACCCAGGCCGCGATCAGCGCCCTCATCACCCTCTGAAATCTACTCCAGGCGGGGGGGAGGAGGACCTCTGCGGACCAAAGCAGTGCCGGACCTTAGCCATAACCTTTCTAGGGGCAAACCCCGTGCCACGGGGCCCCTCCGACACCACCGCCTCGAAAGGTGTCGAGGGCGCCGAACGAGTCGGCGTCGACAGAAAAGGCATCAACGTCAGCTGCAGCGCCGCCAGCATCGGCGGCGTCGACACAGTCCTCGAAGCCAGAGCTCCGAGCGTGTCTGTCGACAACCTGTGCGCCGACAACGACCCCCTCGGAGGCGGAGCCTCGAGAGAAATCGTCGACGTCTTCTTCGAAGACGGCACAGGATCACGCGGTCTCGAGCACGTCGAGGACCGGGACCTGGAACGGGCATGGTGAGAACGGCTACCCTTGTCCGAGCTGGACCTCTCCTGCGAGCCGTGCCGACCACTCGAGCCAGAAGGCGTACGAGCGGCGTCTCTCGACCGGTGCCGACCGACCCCACTCAGACGCACGGATGGACCGGTGCCCTGCGATTCAAGAATCGTTAGCATCTGCTTCCCGAAGGAAGCCCATTCCTCCGGTGTCGCTTGCATGGAGGGATAAGCGACCCGCCGACGGGCAGAGTCCTCGGAAGAGGACGGGGAAGGCGACCTATGCCGGCGCTTCATGGAATGCCTCGAAGAGGCGGAGGAGTGGCGAGACCGACTCCTAGAAGGAGACCCACCGGACTTCCGACGATGACGCAGAGAGTCGCCCCTCGAGTCATCCGTCGAAAGCCCCGTAGACCTCGACTTCCGGGGCTTAGACACCCGGCCTACCAACAGCTTCTTCTTGCGTTCCCGCAAGGCCTTTGCAGTGAGCGACTAGCAGTCGACACAGTCGTCCGTATCGTGGGCCTCCCCGAGGCACCAGAGGCAGGCGTGGTGCGAGTCCGTGACCGACATCTTGGACCCACAGTCCCCGCAGTTCTTGAAGCCCGGACGCGGGGTTGAAGACGAGAAAGACATCGCTACGAACAGGTCTTCACAACAAACCGAACAGGTTCAACGAACTGAGAATAGAAAACAGCAAACTCCAACGAGTCGAGGCGTACCGAGATTCACGAAGCGAACACTTTCGCGGAAAAAACAGAACTGAGGCTATGGGCGTCGTGCGTCCTACTTATCACATCGGGTGACGTCGGCCATCGGAGGAGGTCCTCGGGGACGGCGCATCGACGTCATCGACGCAGGAGCCAAATATTTTCCGAAGCAGCACAGCTGTGGACATTACCTGTCATAGATATGGAATACGTCGGAGGACCCAATCCCCTCGAAGCATACTTTTGTCCACAAAAAGCTAAGCATGGTAACAGACATTTTTTTACAATGAACCTGGAATCTCCATTTATTATTTTCCTTTTAATCACCATGGAGAAATCTTCTGCTCAATTCAACTAGAGAAATAAAAGGTAATCTGTTTTTAGTTTGCCTTATCTCTTCTCATCCCCAAAGATATTACCTGCAGACCCCTTTAGTTGCTTCTCACCACTCTTCAACCTGTCCCTTAGACTCTACTTGCTTTCCCTCTATTTTCAAAACAGCCATGGTCATCCCTCTCCTAAAAAAGGAAAGGGACTGACCCAAATCTACCTTTCGCCCTGTATCTCTCCTCTCCCACTACTCTAAAGTGCTTGAAAAGGTTTTGTTCAACTGTCTAACACATTTCTTAGACATCCACAACCCTCAAGACCCGCTGCAAGCAGTTTTCTGCTCCTGTCACTCCATGGAAACTGCTCTAATGAATGTCTCCAACTTCATCTCCTCTGCCAAGCACTTTAACCGATCCACTATCTTAATTCTCCATGACCTGCCTGCTGCCTTTGACACAGTGCAACACTCTGATCTCATTAATACTCTTGTTGTTCTTTGGATTTGAGATCAAGCCCTTGCCTGGATTGAATCCTAGCTGGCACCTCGCCAATTCCCCATCTCCTGGAGAAACACCACCTCTCTCAACTCACTCCTCCAACTGTTGGTGTTCAACTGACCAATCGTATCACCAGAGGGCTCGTCTTGGGTCCTCTCCTCTTTACACTCTACATCTCTGCTCCTGGGGCACTAATCTCATCCCTTGGATTCTCGTACCAACTCTTTGCGGACGGCACCCAAATGTTGCCCTTTCCTGAATTCTCCTTCTGATCCCTCTATCAAAACTGTCTTTCTGCCATTGAATATTGGATGGATTTGCACTGATGTTCAACTCAACCAAAGCAGCAGTGCTCTTCTTCCAAGCCAAATAATATCCCTCATCTCTTCCCCACCTATCTAGATCCCACCTGACACTCACCTATTCTTCTTCAGCTAGCCACCTGTCTGATCTATGACCCTTCTCATATCTTCTCTACTTTCATCTCCAAAACTGCAACGGTGGCTCCCTTCAACATCCTAAATATTAGGAACATCAGGCACCTCCCTTCCTTGCAACATCTCCAAGCATCTCTTAATCACTTTTGTATTCTCTTAAATGGACTGCTGTACCAGTATCCCCAACTATACTCTGTCCTCTCGACAAGATCACCGATTTTGCTACCAGGACTCTTTAAACTCACTCACTTCACACCTTCTTCCTCGTATTGTCACCAGGCTGGGCAGTTGACAAAGCAAAACAGGGCCAGATTTAAATGTCTGCTCCTAGTCCACAGGACTATGGAAAGACACCACTGTATCCATCTTCATCTATCCAACTGAACTCTTCTTGTAATCTCCGCTCTGCCACCTCGCTCTCCCTGCGCTTCCTCTCGCTATCGCTGCCTCTTCTTGCATGGAATTTTCTTCCCCTGGACATCCGAGAAACAGTCCACACAGATTTGTTCAGAACTAAACTAAAAGCATACCTCCTCGCCTCAGTTACCCTCGTACCCCACCTCTCATCAGCCTACTAGCTAACATGTTTTCCTCGTCTCAATACTGCCTCCATTCTAACATTTCATTGATCATGGTCACATCCCTAACAGCTGGCCATATCGCCTACCTGCACTTAAAAATGTCTGATGTTGGTTGTCTTTCATCCATGTATGTCCACCCATGTTTGCCAGTGACTGTTCCATATACTCCGCCTTCTAACAACCTGGTCAGAATGTCACTTGAACTCAACGCATTGTAAGAAGCTCATTGCTTCCTGTCAAATCTGAGTTTGTATTTATTGTACCTTCTTTTGTGATCAAAAGAGCACTGTTCCTCCTTGCACAAATACATACATAAACAAAAACATCTGATGCCCAAAGATATTATATGCAGGCCCCAGGGAATTGACTAATCTTTGCCCATCTCAAATTTGTCGTATGCAGACAGAACAATGTGAAGTGAGGTTGCAACGCAACTGGTATGGAACATTTGTAAGTTTGTGTCAAGAAGAAAACGTGGAACTGGTTCTGTGTTGGTCGAAAGCACCAATAGATTAATAACTTCCATGGTGTCAGTATGGTGCATTGGATTTGTCATCAAAATAGCCACCAAAGTTAAAAATGATCTTCCAAATCTGTTATTTATGGATAGATTTCAATTTCTAATGTCTCATTTGAAACGTATTTCAGTCCTAAAAAGGTGGCCCTAATAAGACTTACTCTCAAGTAGATGGTAAACCAAATTGAATGTTCTACAGGAAAAAACCCATCAATATGAAATTTGAGCTACTTTAATTGCTACTTTATTTTAACTTGTGAAATACTTGAAATACCCGACACATACCTGACACACACCTGAGCACCACCACCACACTTTCCCCACATGGATAAAAAGCGGAGCACAAACGCACACTCCAAGCACACACTGAGCAAGGCAAAGCACACGAGGAAGCAGCGTTTCCAAGATGGCAGTTTAATACCGAAAGGCCACAAGACCGAATAGGATTGCAAGGAGGAAAGTGCCCTTGACCTTTTCAATGAAAGACCATTACTTTCAGGAACCTTCGAGAATAGGAAACGTAAGACCAGGAATCAAAGCTGAGGGACGCTGCATGGTGTGTCGGAGGTACCCGGACTCTCCCACGTCGATAGTCAAGACGGGGAGAACAGTGTGCCGTCATGGTACTTTCCTTGGCTCCCACAACAAAGCAGCACCAGTGAAGTCAGCAAGACCAATACCAGACCGGTTTGTGTTGAAGCCAAGGTTGCAAGCAGCAACATTGTATAATGAAAAGAGAAGGGAACACTTTGGAGCGTATGCGGCAAGTGATGCGAAGCAAACAAAATGAATCCTCGGATGAGTGATTGAACTTTGAAGCCAAGATATGATACTGTAAGCAGGGTGGTCTGGCACCACATGGGTGCTCATTCGAAAGTCTCCATTAGGTATCCAGCTGAAAGATGGCAAACCTGAAGAGTGATAAAGAATTGTGAAATCGAAGTGGTCCTGTAACAGGTCAAGCTAAACCCTGTGCACATTTGATTCAATGGTTGATTAAAGCATAAAGAATTTTGGTCTGGACCCGGCGGAGGAAGAACAGCCTACAAAGCTTTTTGGTTAAAGCAGGTTCATATAAAGTTATGAACATTGTGTTAAAAGGAATCTGAGCCCGGCTAAGGGGGTCCTGGGGGGGGGAATCAGAGATCTGAGCCCGGCTGAGGGGGATCCGGGGTGAACCGTGAGTCACCGAGAAAGAATACCCTACGAAGAATTAGACGCATAAATAGTGCACGAACATTGTGGTGAAAAGATCTGAGCTCAGCTGAGGGTAATCCGAGGTCAATAGCGAATCGCCTAAGAACTTGAGTACTTGTGATAATCTGGAGAAGGAAAAGAACTTCTTGTTTGTTACATCAGGCCATCTGAATGAAGAGACTTTGAAAGGAAGAGACATGGACACAGAAGGCCCTGATGCTTATGTCTTGAACTGCATCTTCATTCTAGAGAAGCCAGAGACTGTGCTAAGCTAGAGTGTACCGCCTTGTCCTTTGCTGAAAATATGGGGAATGGAGGCCAACAGCCGGAACATACTGACACATTTTGTGAACACTTTCTTTTTTGTAACATTATATCCCACAGTATTTATATTTGGAGGTAGGGATTGGCAATAGTATATGCCCTTTTATTCTGACGCAACACTACGAGGACTGCATTATTTGATGGTTGTAGCTTGTTTCCATCTGTAGATTTAGGATTAGATTAGTGTTTTTTCAAACCCTTTTTTGAGTTCAATAAACACCCTTGAACTGCGGTCACTTGCGTCTGTCTTACTGTTGATACCAGGCTTTCCTTACAGTGGGGGGTCCATTATCAGTTCCGGGTCCTTCTCTTTGGACTGATGTCAGCACCGGGGGTCTTTCCAAAGGTGGTGGCATAATTGGTGGCACATTTGCATCTGCAGTGGATCCAGCTATTCCCCTACTTGGGCGACTGGGTGTTCAAGGCAGATCTCCGCTGCACTGTTCAATCTCATCTTCTCCTTGTCTGTCAGTCACTCCAGGAGTGAAGCTTCCTGGTCGACTGGGCAAAATCTCATCTGAACCAGGACATGGTGTTCATAGGGGCTTGGTTCTGCAGCAGAAGTGGGGAGGTCCTTCTCCCCCAGGTTAGGGCTCCCCAGCTCCAGTCACTCCTCGCCAAAGTCCTTCAACGTCATTGGGTGTCGGCAAGAGCGCCTGGTGGTGCAGGGGCACATGGCTTTTTGTGTTTATGTGGTCCCCTGGGCCTGCCTCAATCTACACCTACTACGTCACTGGTCCCCCTCCTCCAAGTCCCTCGAGCAGCGGGTTCCGATATTACGCAGGCTGCTGGAGGCTCTGGGTTGGTGCTTAGGTATTCCTCCCCGCAGAGGGGGGGGGGTGGAGTTGGATCGTCCCCCTCGGGTGGTTCTGACCACCGACACCAGTGGCTCCGGGTGGGGGGCCTCCCTGGGTTATTTTTCTGTGGTGGGACCTGGAGGGGCTCTGTCGATGCTCGAATTGGAGGGAGTTGGCGGCCATTCATTGGGCTCTCCTGTATTGTGCTCCCCTCTTGCAGCGGCGGGCTGTGTTGGTTCAGACCGACAAATTCCTCTGCCATGGCCCATGTCAACAATCTGAAGGGTTCGGGGTAGAGGCCGCTGAATTCTCTGGCAGGGTGCATCAGGGTTCGGGCCCCGCAGCATTTGCTGTCCCTAGAGGCAGTAAACATTCGGGGGGTGGAGAATGTGGTAGCAGATCTTCTCAGCAGGGTGTTCCCAGACTCCCCGGAGTTGGTGTTGTCCGATCAGTTATTTGAGAGTTTTTCCTTGGTTTTGCTACCAGTTTCTGTCGGTGGGAGTGTGTGGGTCAAGGGGGGGGGTGATGCCTTGAATATCCAGTGGCCTAGAGGTCTCCTGTAGGCTTTGCCTCCTCTTGCTCTCAGTCCTAGAGTGGTACAGAAAATCCACCAGTGTTCTTCTCTGGTGGTATTGGTAGTTCCCTTTTGACCTCGCAGGGGGTAGTTCCCGTCCCTCCTGGATCTCCAGGTATGGGAAGTTTGGAGGATTCACAGCTGGCCATGCCCTCTTCGAGGGGGTCTGGTGTTAGGGTTGCCTGTGATCGGCTGGTTTGCTTGCCCCCCTCTCCCCAAGAGCCCCCCCCTCCCCGAGAGGTCAAGGTTGTTGACTTTGGGTTTCTAGGCACCAGTGGTGGAGACCATTCTACATTCCCCCTCTGTACATACTCTACATACTCTACTCGGTATATTCTACTCTTGTATGTAAACATTCAGAGCCTGGACTAATGTATGCTCTGTCTGTTGTATTATGATGTTCGTGTAACGATATGCAACTCTGCTGTGCACATGATTATGCGCCCAGCTACCTGAGGGTTCGGACACGCTTTATAAATAAACAATCAATCAATTCAAGGAGGCCTAGTACCTTGAAGGCCTACGATATACATTGGGCCTATTTTCTCTGCTGGTGTGAGAGGGCCAGGCTTTCCCTTCAAGGTTGTGGTGTACAGGGGGGTTTTACAGTTTTTGCAGGATGATTTCAATTAAGGGTTGGCAGTGGCCACTTTGCAAGCTCAGTGGGCTGCATTATAGACCCTGTTGGAGGATTTTGTGGTTCCCTTGTTTGATCTGAGTCTGGTGGGCCAGTTCCTTAGGAGCCTGGCTTCTTCTCGACCGCCTTTGTGGTCCGATTGCCCCTGCTAGGGATCTGCCCCTGGTTTTGCGGTTTCTTCGGTCGGATCCTTTTGAGAGGATTGAATTTGTGGATGTTATGCACCTTACTCTCAAGGCGGCTTTCCTGGTTACCATCACCTCTGCGTGATGTCTGGGGGAGATTTGGGCTCTTTGCTGTCCCTTTTCTGCACATCCTGCCTGACTGCCTGGTGCAACGGTGTGATCCCCAGTTCTTGCCTAAAGTTGCCTCGAAGTTTCATTTGTCGCAGGAAGTGGTCCTCCCATCCTTTTTTCCTGAGCCCCTGTCCCCAGAGGAAGTGGCCTGGCACTCCCTGGATGTCGGACAGCCAGTCCTTGAATATCTGGCCAAAACGGCAACTGTTTGACAATCCGACAGTCTTCTGGTGACTCTTGGGGCAGCTGAAGCAGGGAGTAACGTGTTGGTTGCTTCCATTGGTCGCTGGATTAGGACAGTGATCTCAATGGCGTATTTGGCCGCTGGTCTTTCTGTCCCTTTGGGAGTGCAGGGTCATTCTACCAGGGGTATGGCTGCTTCCCAGGCAGATGCTCAGGGTGTTCCTTTGCATGAGATTTGCAGGGCAGACCCCAATACATTTATTACACGTTACAAGCTAAAAGTAGGCAATTCTAGGGATGGTTCCTTTGGTGTTGGGGTGCTGTCCGTGGCACAGCTGTATGGTTCTGTTCATTGCACAATAAACTTAGTATTTTTCCATGGTTTCCTGGGTGGCCTCTTGCTTTCCTGAGGGCCCTTGCACTTGCTTTGGCTTGGGTATGACTCATAGTTGAGTACTTGGACGAGGAAGAGTGACGTGAAAGTAATGCTAGTATTACTTGTAGGTAATTTTCATTACTCCTAGTCCTCCTCTTCCTCGTCACAGAACTGCCGATTCTGCGCACCCCCCGTGGTGTGGACGGGCACTGGTTTGCTCCAGGATTGCTACATACTGGTGGATTGTGGTAAAGTATGAGGCTTCTAAGTTCCTGTAGGGGAGGCGGAACCTCATAGTTGAGTACTGGGACGAGGAAGAGTAGAACTAGGAGTAAGGAAGATTATCGGTAAGTAATCCGAGCATTACCCGACCAAACTGTCACTGTTAAAATGATATAGGTAAAACCACTGCAGACCGTGAAAAACATGGTAACTTATGTGTAGGCCCACATTTTAATAATTCTATTAATGTCACCTATTAGTCGTACAAACGTGGAGTTTTGTTGTCACTGTGTGCAAACGTGCCAAGAGGACAAGCATCGGCTATTGTAATCCGTGATAAAACAGTTAATACGGATCAAAATACGGCTTTCAGTTTTAAATATGTGGTCAAAAGTACTTCTATATGTTTTAAATGGACATTAGTTTGTTCATTATTAAACTTTCCAACAATGCAGAGGGTTGTGGGGGCACTGGAAATGGGCACGTCGCCTTACAGCCTGGGGCTTGTCTAACAGGATCTGCTACATTCACGGCACGCTCACTGCAGCAGCCGCAAGGCGCCAGATCAAACCTAGTTAAACATACAAACAAGTAGTCCATCCGCATACCACCAGCAAATAGCTCCTACTCGGCCAGGCAATGGGCGAACTCAAACCTGTCTATTTATAACCCAATACGATTACCAGTTCTCGTTTACGTCAGATCACGCCACTAGCGACCTGTGCGTTCACGCGTAGAAGCCCACAGCTAGGGTTAATAATCCGTTTCAGAGAATCATCCTATTCTATTGGTAATAAAGGGACTTGTCGGTATGAAACGGCGCTCGTGTTGTAGACATTTTAAGAGTTCATGAGCTCCTGAAGCAGGCCACTCAAACACGGAACCGAATATTAAGAAAAACAAACAGAAGTTGGGTCGTAGTAATGATTTAGGTTTCAGAAAAATATTTCTAGCAGTACTGCCATTTGACAATTGTGGGTAACACAGGAATGTGTCATTAATACCATATGTGTTAGGATTACTGAAATCGGGCTGATGGAGGTTTATATAGTATCCCCTACCCCCCAACCCCTATATCCTACCGCCCACACCCCTACTCTCCCACCCCTCCCCCATGAAAATGATCTGAACAGATGTTAATGTTAAATGATATTTGTAACGCGCACTATCACCACCGGAGTGGTCCCCTGGCGTTCTGAAAAAGGGGGGGAGGGTTAGTTAGTGGGAATAAGCTGGAAAAGTGCAAAAGAGCAGTGATGTGGTATCCTTGCATGTGGAATTATATGCAGATTTCTAGTGCCTCAAAGTTGCAGCAGTGGTGCCTGGTCTGGCCCTGCCAGCTCAAAGCAGGTACAGTGCAAAAGAGCAGTGATGTGGTATCCTTGCATGTGGAATTATATGCAGATTTCTAGTGCCTCAAAGTTGCAGCAGTGGTGCCTGGTCTGGCCCTGCCAGCTCAAAGCAGGTACAGTGCTGAGACAGACAGCATTAACTTGTCTAGTAAGTGAGAGGGTGAAGTCAAGGTATATGACGAGTGTTTGACTTCGTTAGAGACTTTGATGTTGTTGCTATCAATGTTGAAGGATTTTAATTGGTTGTCAAGCTTGTTTAGACGGGACTGAGATCCAATAAGGAGTAACTCTGTCTTCTCGTCGTTAAGACAGAGGCCATGGATAGCCATCCAAGCCTGAATAGCTAGGTATATTTCTTTAAGGAGTTTGGTGTCTGTCATAGGAGCCTGTAATAGTGTTGAATGCATTAACATAAACCCACATTCCGGGAAAGCTGTTGGCTACTCTGGCTCGTTCTGTACTTTCTACCCATCACCTCCAACAGATCAAACACTGTTTAATGAAGTTGCAGTTGCTTGCCACTTTTCTACTGTTCACGAGGATCCATTCATCTCCCATTACCCAGACCACCATGGAGGCAAGGCCTACAGGAGACCCCTAGGCCACTCGATATTCAAGGCATCCACCCCCCCCCACCCCCCTGGGCCCCCGCACTCCTACCAACAGAAACGGGTAGCAAAACCAAGGAACCTTGGCTGAGGACGTAAACCGACCCAGCACCAGAGTCCCGAACCGGCGACAAACTCTCAAATACCTGATCGGACAACACCAACTCCGGGGAGTCTGGGAACACCCTGCTGAGACGATCTGCTACCACATTTCAATTTTATTGAAAATGGGCTCTTTCTAGAGCTCTATTTGACATTTCCATAGCAACCATTCTGTTTGTAGTTTTTCTTTTCCAATCCGCACCATAGATGTTAGGTCAAGGTACTAATAGTAATACTGCAGTGCCTGGCAGCAATGGGTATTAACAGCACGCTGCCCTTGTTAATCACCCTTTGTTCGCGTGGGCCTATTAACTTTTCCACCTGGTATGGGCTTCCAAGCCAGGTATTATTCCCTAAACTGGTTCTTTAGGAGGGAGAACACTAAAATGAGGTTGGGCATCAGTCGGTGGATAGTTTGCTTTGGCCGCTTATATTTACACACTTAAAATGTAATGCTTAGCCTTCAGGTTTCCGTAGGTGTGGGACAGTTGTCTTTGTTTAGTTTCTTCTTAGTTTATACAAATTTAGGATTTTGGTGTTCCATCAGACCTTAATATTCTGTTAATGGAAAGTAAACTTTATAAAGACCCATTAAATTATATGTGAAATAATGAAGTTATACTACACATCAACTCTATTTGGCGCTTTACTGATGGTATACATTTAATGTACATGTACACTAATATACATGTAGAAGAACAAAGTCGGGGGAAAGCCATAGATTATCCGCCTTATTGTGGAAGCTGGGGCAGACTGGCTAATCACGGGTCACATCAGTCACTCTCCACAGTCCGCTATTTACTTCTAAGTGGGTGATGGGGCCAAATGTTCTTCCACTATTACTACACGCACATAATTCCTCATGACCACCCCACAGGCACAATGCCTTGAGCAGATTTTAGTGTCTTCATCTATTTTAACCCATGCCCACTGCCATTTGTCGCACTGTACCTGCTTTGAGCTGGCAGGGCCAGACCAGGCACCACTGCTGCAACTTTGAGGCACTAGAAATCTGCATATAATTCCACATGCAAGGATACCACATCACTGCTCTTTTGCACTTTTCCAGCGTATTCCCACTAACTAACCCCCCCCCCTTTTCAGAACGCCAGGGGACCACTCCGGTGGTGATAGTGCGCGTTACAAATATCATTTAACATTAACATGTGTTCAGATCATTTTCATGGGGGGAGGGGTGGGAGAGTAGGGGTGTGGGCGGTAGGATATAGGGGTTGGGGGGGTAGTGGATACTATATAAACCTCCATCAGCCCGATTTCAGTAATCCTAACACATATGGTATTAATGACACATTCCCGTGTTACCCACAATTGTCAGATGGCAGTACTGCTAGAAATATTTTTCTGAAACCTAAATCATTAATACGACCCAACTTCTGTTTGTTTTTCTTAATATTCGGTTCCGTGTTGCCTGCTTCAGGAGCTCATCAACAGCCTACACTTCCAAATTGATTAATGCCTGCAGACCTTTTCTGTCCACTGACAGCTGCAATACCTTGGCTAGAGCACTCATTATCTAAACTAGATTATTGTAATGCCCTATGTACCTATGCACGAACAGACGTAATGTGAACAAATTAGAAGCATTATAAAACAAAGCGCTTAGAGCAGCATTTAAAATCCCGAGAGCCAACGACATCTCCGCAAGACGCAACACTCATTGGATTCCAGTGCAGGGGAGAATTGCATTCAAAACACTAGCTATTGCACATAAATGCCTGTCAAATTCTGCACCTAAATATCTGGTAAACAAATTCACCAGAAATCAAACAGACCCATCCGGTCTACTTACACACACAGTTTAAATATTCCCAGACCAAGTTACTAAAAGCAGGTGGCAACAGCTTCCCAGTACTAGCGGCCATACTCTGGAACTCCCTGCCCTTAGCTATAAGAGCGGAACCGCCCTTCTGGATTTTTAGGAAAAAAGTGAAAACCTGGCTCTTTGCACAGGATCAATAATGATTCCTCTGATTCACAATGGCAGATGTGTGTCTGAAAAGATGCCTCTCCATCGGCAACACTTTGCTAATGTCTTGATCTAATTGTGTCTGTACCAACATTGTATTCCTTAAGTAATGCGTTGTAAGTAGTTTCAACCCAGCACTCCACCTAAGTCAATGCCTAGCATGGGACGCCCAATTGAAACCCTTATTTATATATTTTTATGTCAAAAGTTTTTATTTCTGGATGATTTACCCTTATATAACGCCCCTCTTTGAATCCCCCCCCCCCCCCGGTCTCACTCAACCAAGAAGTAGGTTTGTTTTGCAAAGTTAAAAGATTTATTTGAAGAATTGCACAATATATATCACTTATGAATATGAACAATATCTAAATATCCCACTATTATGAATATGAACAATGATCAGCAATGGGTGATATCACAACAATCAACAATCTCTTTAATCAATAGGAGTAGCAGAGAATAACTTTGTGGGTTCAATGAATTGCAATTATATGAAATTAATGCAGCACAGAAATAAAACTTGATATGAATTCAATCAAAGACAATGTAATCACTCTTTCCCCCTTACTCAACTCCCCCCTAATATGCAATATGAAGAGATGGAATGAGGTCACATAGGTTTCAGGAATAACACTTGCAAGTTCAATCCCAATTCCCCCAGCAAGCTTAGAGAACAGTAATGATTTTAAAACAGGTCAAATGCTTTTGAATGTAATATGAAGTGATGGGAAGAATGCTAAAATGACTAATTCGCTAAATTGATTCAGAACTCGTGAGAGTTGCTTTGGATTGGTTCAGTTAGGCACTAGCAATGATTGTTGAATGATTAGCAGATGGAAAACGAAATTCAGAAGTTGAAAGCAAGAAATAGCTTTTTTAAATGGAATGAAATTGAGCCAAATGCAAAATCGTGGCAAACTTTTCAGCGCGCGAGAAATGCGATTACAGAAGAACTATAAGGAATTGGAGTGCGATTCTTAGTTCGTTTGAAAGCTGAGGATGTTACAGAGGTTTTCGTGAAGGTCAGTTTTTCTCAGAGTAAAGATTTCAAAATGAAAGATGCGCTGTTGAAGATTTGGAACAAAGATTTCTTAACACTAGGGAGTCTATGAAGATGCAAGATACCCGAACTGTCAGCCACCAGAACAGGGCGCCTCCGCTCTGACTTTTGCCCGCCGAGACACTTGTCTTTCTTCAGTAAATATATTTAGCGCAAAGATGATTAGCACTACAATTATCACAGATGTATATGGATTAGAGAAAGATTCAGGATAGACAAAAGAGATTCTATAATGCAGTCTGGATTTGTTGGAATGGGTTGGATTGGATTACTTAATACTAAGATTTGCTATGGACAGTTCTATGCTAAATACTCACAACTATGGTTTGGAATGGGCCCGTCAAAGATCTGGTCAAAGGTTTGGCTGGAATTTGCTTGCCACCGGACAGGTCTCAGGCACTTGGTTCTGCTCTCAGCAAGGCACTCTGGTCTGCACAGCCTCTTGGACTGGATCTGATGGGTTGGTTCTGGGTACAGCTCTGCTCTACTGATCTGCATCTCGGGGTTCTAGCAAGGGTTCTTAGCCAGAAGCAGCCAAAACAACACAGCCACCCTGTTGAATTGGTTAGGCCCTGTGGATGTTTGGGGTTAAATCAAGTTGCAAGATTTCAAAGGCCAGCTGAGAAGGGTTCAGCTTTTTGGATTGGGCCTTTGCTTCAGGGTTCTGGAGTCTGGATAGTTCTGGATTCTTCCTGCATGGTGCTTCGCCAGTGGATCAGTTGATGAGTGAATGTGTGTGTGTGTCTGTCCTCAGCAGTCCCAATTTATGTCTTTTCCAAGGGGGTGGGTAGGCTGATTATACTATGCCCAACCCTCTAAGAATCTGATAGGTCAGAGAATTCCCTCTCCCCTGATTTGAGAAGGGAACAGTGTGTCATGATGTGTCAGAGTGACACTGTTTATGGTCCAGAGAAAACCCCTCCCCTTTGTTTCTACCCAGAAAATCTATTTTTCATAAAAAACATTTCAAATATCCCCAACTTGTTAATAAAACATATTTACATTACAGATTAGCTAAGGTATGTTTCTGTCAAAATCTCATCTTCCTACTAGTTTTGGTTCACAAATGACAGTTTTGCGCGCTTTTGGTTGGTTACCCATTGTCGGATCTGTACAATTATTTATACATATTATTTATACATACATGCACATGACATCTGGGCATACTCCTGTAAATTTTCATATTCATAGCATAATCACAATAGCTACAATATTAACATTTTCATGGTTCAGTCGCCGAATATCACACAGATTCCAGATAAATTTTAAACTGTGAGCGACCATTTCATTTTAATGATCTCTAAATTCCAAATTTTTACCAGTTCAGCACAATTTGCTATAAGTCTTTCTCAAACATACAGTTTCTTCAGTTCCAAATCCATATTTTCAGTCTGGCCCGCCTCCAAATCTTGGCTGAGCCAGAGAGTAACATGAGCTTGTTCCTGCCTGGGCTGGTTTCTGCTGACACCCCAAATTAGCATTTCCTTTCAGTTCAAGAAACCCATTGTCTCTTTACCAGAGCAGCAGAGCAAGTCTCCTCCTCTTCTCATTAGCATCCAAATGAGAGATCCTCTCCTTTTGGTGGGAAGGAAAAGGGTGGTGTGTTCTCAGTGGGGGAAAACCTCTTTGAAGTTTAGCTAAATCAGGGTACCTTACAGTAAATTGTGACATTTTTCTTTGTGAAATTTAAAGTTACAAATTTAAAAATAAGCAAACATATTCAATTCCAGTCTTTTTCAACATGAAAATTAATATTGGCAACTTATATTGCATTTGATAGAAGTCTTCTTTCCCCACACTTAGATTTTGAGACAAGTTTTAAAATGACAGGCTCAGGCGAGTAGCGGTATTGCGCCCATTTTCAACATATTTTCCAAGCAAGCATTTTTAAATGTAGATTTTCTTCTGATAAATGTACTTCTCCTGACATTGTATTTATGTGGATTCTTGAAGTAGAATGATGTTGAACACCCAACAAGGATGTTGGATCTTGTGTGGTTTGTGAACCATGATTTTTGCAAATTTGACAGCCAAGAAAAACGGATTTTCAAACAGCTCTGTGTTTCTTTTGCAATTGTAACGCTCACCTGATTCCCGCAGAGGCGCCGGTCTTGACTGGGTGAATGCCGTATCTTCAAAGGTGATGTGTAACACACGGTTGGCTCTTTGGGCTGGACCTCTGTGCACTGTATGTCTGACTCGAAGAGTAAGATGTCTGCAGATAGAAAATATGGGATTAATGAACTGGGGTTATTGGGTGCCTCTCTCCTCTTCCCTTTCTCTTCTCCTGTAGAACCCCAAAGGTTAACACCCTCACCTTATGTAAGTGAACGCCGAGCTCTCCATCTGCCTCGGGGCAGGGTGCCGTAACCAGTTTCTTCACTGGATAAAGGTGCAGGCCTCTTGACCTCAGAGGACTGCTGTCCGTCGTTAACTCCACGAACGGTAAGTTCTGGGCACTTCAAATGTCTTAAAAGTCTTTTGTAATGATATCTCTTGTTTTGCAGGGTTCCGGCGATGGCGGATGGCGGGCTGATGAGAGTTGAGGATCGAACCCGCATGAGGAATAGAAGCGCCTGGAAGCACGTAAGTAAGCGCTTGTAGCCTGCTTCACGATGCGCACTAACTGTCCCCTTTTATCTTGCAGGCACAAGTTCGGAGCTTTAGAGAAGCTGAAGGGTGCTGGAATACCCACTGGATTCGGCGTGGGAAGGAGTAATGGCACGTGAGTAATAAAGTTGCCCAATGTCTTTAAACGCACCTTCTTTTGTCTTTCAGATGCGGGATGCAGCGCCGAAGACCTCCGGAGCGTGCGAAGAGCTGGTAAGCTTTTGTCTTTCAGATGCCGGAATGCAGTGCGAAGACCTCCGGAGCATGCGAAGAGTAGGTAAGCCTTTGTCTTTCAGATGCCGGAATGCACCGCGAGGCGTTGGTGACAGCCGATGAAGCAGGTAAGAGATGTGCTGCCACTGAAGACCGTAGTGCTAACCTGTTCTTTCTTTGTCTTTACAGGTGCTGCTGAAGACTGGATTCCAGGATGGTAAGCCTTTGTTCCCTTAGGCGCAGGATCAGAAGCAGAAGACACGATGAGCGTTCTGCTGCAGAGAATGCAGAATAACGCAAAGCAAGATTCATCCATCGGGTGTGGTTTAAATAGCCTCCTGTAGTGCTTAGGTGTCTCCTTCCACAGCCACGCCTAAGAAAAGAGTTCCTGCTTTCCAGAAGAGTTCCAGTGTTCTGAACCTAGGGAGTGGCTCCTGCCCCACCCAACAGGAAAAGTAGTCCCAAACAGAAGAGGATCAGGGGTTCAACTGGCAGGTAAGTAAGCAGCATGGTCTGCTGCAGGTAAGTCCACCCAAGCATTATGAGCCCGGCGCTTCCAGCGCTGGGACTGGGCATCTTTATGAGCCTGGTGCCACTGGCGCCAGGACAGGGTCCAAAAGGTCCCAATTGGGACTGGCTGGCACTCGGAACCGGGGTTATGGGTCTGCTTCCAAGTGAGTCGGGCAAGTCCTGATCTTTTGGAAGCAGAGATCATGACAGCAATGCAGCATTACTTTTTCCAGTAGTTTCCTTTGACTTTGTGGGTAGCCAAATGATAGGTTTTAGCAGTGGTCTGCTGTGTTACCACTGACATAGGCAAAGAGTGGATTGGTGGCCTATTCTTCAGGTTTTCCTGTGCACTTCTGGGTGATTTTTAGCGTGCATAATGCTTTCCGGGGGCCATTCTGATGTTTCTGATGCAAACAGCGCACAGTAATGTTGCAGGGCACGGACTAGTGGGTTAAAACATCCCACAGCGTCCAGATACCCTTGGGCTAGGTGCGCTATATAAATAAACCACTTTCCAACCCTGATTGGTTGCTTTGTCCACCCCAGGTGCTAAAGAATGCTACAATATGGCTTTTTCAAGAGTGAACGTACACCCTAACGTCTTATGAAACAGTTTGTTACATCAGCAGAGTGCAATTCTCCATATCAGGTTTCCACTGATGCTCTAATTTGAGGGTCAAAATAACCCCCCTCCTTTTTTTGCTGCCTTACTGAAAGTTAGCACAAACTCATAAGCACTTTGTTTTGAGAGTCAGGGTGCTAGTACTGAAATGAATCTTCCACCTACCCTTAAATGCTTATGCACAGAACTGCATATTTATTCTTTTCAAAATGTATAAAAATAGGTGCTAGTTTGCACAGTATGGGTAAGATTATAGGCAAGAGATATCATCAATAAAATTGGACCATGACAGCAAATTAAACTGAATTCTCTGCACAATTGATAGCCAGTGCAGGGAATCGAGACCAGGAGGTATGTTTCTTCCTGCCAACACCATCACTAAAGTAGCAGCTGCAGCGGCAGGGCAATAATAGCCCCTTAACCTTTCCAGAAGGTTGGAGAGGGACTACTCTACTAGGTGAGGAAGAGTAACAAGACTTTCCCTACTCTAACAGATTGAGAAGTACAGTATGAGGGGGTGGGGGCGAAACTGGTTTTGTGTGGGCGTTGCAGTGATGGAAAGCCTCAATTACTCTCTAAGCACAGGAAGGCTTCCCCTACTCTACATTTAGACACATGTAGGAGGGCAGCCACGGTTTTCTAAAAGATAATGATGTAACAGGCTGCACTCTAATGGGTAGGAATTGTGTGGGGTGGCAACCACTGCTCCCTAATGGTTCATCGGGTGTAATGGGGATTCTAGTGGTACCTTTTGGGTAAGCTTGTGTAGGAGGACAAACGCTACCCTCTAATGGACAGAGGAGCATGGCAAGCTTCCACTATTGTCTAATGGCTTAAGATCAGCTCAGTTGTTATTGCCAAAAGTACTTAACACTGCTCTCAGAAACAATCTGTGAAACTACTGCTCAGCAGAAAATAATCCATTTGTGATTATGGTGAACGAATTTGAACTAAATCAGCTATTTAGAAAGGTTATCATTTTTCATTGTGAAATATCAGTGGATAGAATAGAAATTTTATATTTTTAGTACTTTAAAAATGTCAATTTACAAGCTAGTAGCCCTGCCTAAAAGCTCATCCACCCCCCCACCCCCGTCCTCGATGTGCACACATGTACTGCTACAGCTCTCTAACGGGAGGCGAAGTGGAGGATTCAGACCAGTAGTAGAGTGCACGATGGAGTGCATTATTATTTTCTAGGCTGAGGATTGGAAGTTGGCTTCCACTACTTTATCCTTGCCAGAGACGCCTCAAGGCAGATTTTCCATTTTCCTCCACGTTAAAACAGTTATGCATTTCCTCAATCTGAAACTGTTTCTATATATTGAAGGAAAGCCAATGCATTGTAATTTCGTTGCAGTGCTCCAACACCAGTGGATGCGTTTCGACCTCAAGAAACCTCTTACACTTAAAATAAACTAGAGCAGTGTGGTCTGACATGCGGTGAATTAAACATATTGCAGGGGCTTAAGGCCGAGCTCACAAGCAATTGCATCACGAGTCCGACTGCCCGTCCCTCCCTCCCTCCCTCCCTCGAGCCTTCATTATTTCTGGAAAATAAATAATCTGGCTTGAAAGTCTTTTAGTTAAAGAAAAACAGAAGGTTGTCTGGAGACGTGCACCGCAGAGCGCTAAATAAAAGTACATATAAACTTTGGCCCCTACACAGCCAGTAAAACCAGCAGCGCCCACTGCGAGGACACGGAACTCATTGTTTCCACGCACGTCCCAAGTAGGCGGAACTCGACAGCCGAGCCAAGGCACTGTGGCCCATTGTCGGCTCGCTCTGCCCACCCAGTCGAATCACGGGGCCATTAAGATTAACTACATATTGCCAGAAATATTTGAACTAGACGGCTCTGCTTGCTTGGGGAAAAAATTAAAAAAGTGCAACCCGCAAGGAGACTATATAGTAGCACTGAGCAAGCAATCCAAAGTTATGTCGGCGAACACTGACGAGAACACTGCCTTCAGACACCTTGGGTCCTGTACGGAATTTTCATTCTAACGAAACGCGATGACCCTTTTTCATCACGACTTCAGAAAAAAATAAACACGCATTGGCAATGGCAACAGTTTGGGCTTTTGTGTAGGCATGGGAAAGGCACTTGCCAGGCACATCATTAGTGGTATTCACTTGCCATTGATGGTAGCAGGTGCAAAATGGTGTGAGTACCTGGGCATCTAATAGCAGGGACTGGCATATGCCTAATGCTTATACACAAGCCAAAACCGTTGGCTTTGTAAATGCTCATTTTTAACAGGACTTGCTGAAGGCAAACCTGGTAAGGCATTTGTATTACATCAGTAGTGGGTTTACAACTCCAAATAAGGCATTCACTCTCAGAAGACTGCCTTGAAAAAACACTGGCAGGCACTTGCAGTGCAAACTTGGATGTTAAGGCTTGATTAAAGCGAATTCAAAGAGTTCCCAAGAGGAGGTCTTTTGGGTGGGCATGAACTGGATGGGGATGGGCATGAACTGGATGGGAAAGGCCATGGCCAGTCAACGGGTGGCCAAATAACCAAACACCTACAAGCTGTGGGTCCCCTCCTCATATGCCATTCCTCCCGAACTGTACTCTAATGCAATAGTTTTGGCTTATAAGTGTCACAAGCGAGACCTAATAACCCAAACTAAGGAGCACGAAATGCTCTGATGGAGCAGGCAGATACCGAATCTTTATAAGGACAATATAGAAAATGCCTTTTGGTGCCTTCCAAGCACCTTTGCTCTTCTGCCCGAGTTCTGGCGTTTGTGGGTGGGCAGGACTAGGTGTAGCCCTTCACCCTCCTGAGCTAGCCTAGGGCCCATCGACAGTGTAAAGGAGCGTGGGGCACATTGGCAGCAAAAGCATGACATGTAGTCACAGCAAGGCAGGGGATGCTTAAGGGCACATGAGCAGATATTCGTAAAAAAAAAACTCCTGTGCTTGGGGAACTTGGCAAGACAGCGAGAAGCACTTTGGGTACATGAACAGTGTGAGGAACATGCTTGCAAAGTTATGGATGACTGGAAGCTCTAGCACCCTGTAGCATTGAAGCTTTAGCGCATGGTGTATCTTCAGGGCGTGAGCTGGTGCGTGTAGGGACTGTGTGACGTGAGCGCGTGTGAGGATTGTTAAGTGACAACCTACGTGGGTATTGGCGTATACTTACCCTATGAGATTTCTACACACCCCTCAAAGCAACATTAAGACTTGTGTGCATAGAGGAGATTTGATTCCCAGTGTGCGCATTTTAGTTCCCCTACCTGCAATAGCACCCTTCGCCACCACAGATTTCCCATCGGTCCTCATTAAACTGCTGCCCCCTCTTACACTCTTAAAATATGCTTACCTATTTAACATCAACATTATTTTGCCTTTCCTCATTTCTGGGATTTGTATCCAATTGCCATATGACCTTCTCATATTCTCGGCCTGTTGGCACTATATGAACTACTTTAGTAAAACTAGCAAAATAATCCAACAGACGTTGAATGGGGCATATCTGCACGGGTTTCTGAGAAACACAGTTTCGGCATGCCATATAGATTGACATCCTGCACCATTTAGCCACAAAAGGCGAGGGTGGAAATCCTCTTATCCTACAATGATGCTGATGAAGAGGGAGCCACACAGACACCCCCCCTCCCCCACTGTCACATCACTACTCAGTGGGGGGAAAAACTGTTTCCTCCACATACGGATCCTTTGCAGCAGTTTTCCTTTCCATAGAGTCACTGCTATTTTTGCAATGATCTTTTCTCGCCTCCACTATGCCAACACTATACCTAGGAGCTCCCGCCTCATAGCGGAGGACACTCCAATTGCAAAATACTGCCTCGAGACTCCTCCTAGCACTTGGCTCCAGAGAATACATCTCTCCCGCCCTCGAGTTCTCCACTGGCTTCCGGAAGGTTGTCAAGCTTCCGTCAAGGCGATGTGTATCACTTCTCGAGCCTTCTACAACAAATAACCTAAAAACCTGCAGCAAAAATGTACTTTCTACAGACCAAACAGAAACCTTAGATTGGGCACAACACTTCTACTTGTAATTCCAGTGACCAAATCAACTCGTAAGGGGGCCTGCAGGACAGGGGTTGGGGGGCGGGGGGCATCTCCTCAGTACAAGCACTCACAATTTGGAACTCTCCCTGTATTCATCCGCCACATAGTGGACCACCTTGCCTTCATGAAAGCACTCAAAACCTGGCTCTTCTCCCCACACACGTAATCTTGGCCACTTCCCTAACACGACAAACAACCCTTGTCAGCATCCACCCCATTTCTCAGTGATCAACCCCCTCACACAACTGACATAACCCATCCATCAGCCTTCCTACCTGCCTAGCAATATGGACTAGGCAGTCAGAACTCTCCAATGAAGGGTTCGGACACTCAGGTAGGTGGGTCATTGACGACTACTAGCAAATGGGGGTCTCTCTAGAGGACCGGGCACTTCGAGACCAGCAATGGCACCAGTGGTCGAAGTGTACGAAAAGAAGTAGTGGAACTATGTTCACTGCTGGCCTACTCTCGCTCCCCACAAACCCCATCACCACGCACCCTCCCACACACAATACACACCCAAACACTTCCACCTGCTGTTTAAGGGAACGTTCAGTGCAGGGCACTGAAAGTGCAAGTTCCAACTTCTTCCTACACTTATTTTAAAACAAAACCAATCCGGAACGGTTTCTTTTTAAAATAAAAGTATAGGAGCTGTAAAAGGTCATTTTAAAAAAGTAGAGGAGCACCACTCCCGCTCACTTCAACCACTGAATGGCACGGACAACTAGTTCGATTTTCCATAGATGACTGTGCACTATCTCCACCACGCCTGAAGTCAATACGATATTTTAAACTCTAAAAAGACAGTACAGACAAGAGGACTAACTAATGGTGGTATCTGTGTCTTATGTCACTTTTCTGTATGTAAATTGCATGTCAGCAATCGAGGCAGGTGTCCTGCACATAAAGTACAGCAAAGCCCTCAACTGTAGACTGTTACCCTGGGGAATGACAGGCTTCTTACATGATCCTTGCCCTCGGTCACGCTGCATCTCAGAATACAGCCGAGTCCCATGAAAAATTCAGTCCATCTGTCACAGTCACTGACACAGCACTCTTCCCTATGGCTTTGCATGAAACATTGATGTCATCTCTGCTTATCATCGATTTGGAAATAAATGTTTGCACGCATTGTACAGCTCCCGTCATTTAAATGCCTGCTCAGACCACGGTCTTCCAAAGGGCATTCAATCAACCACAACGTTTAGAGGCTATACCAATGGCAGTAGGTGCTATGCAAATCTAAAACATAAGGAAAACAAAGCCTTGAGCCTTGAATCTAAACTTAAAAAACAAATCATGCTTACACGGCGGTTAACAGCACAACAAAGAAGCCCGCCTTGAGAAACTGGTATCTCTGCTGAATGACAAACTGGGGAAAAACAGAATCTAATTTATTCTCTGTGCTGGCACTTCTGATAATAGCAAGCTAAACAATTTAGGCCACTGTTGAAATGAAGCGTTAATGACTTCAATAAAAGTCATTAACCTATACATGGTAAGCTTCCAAATACGGGGGTCGGTATAACAGGGCAGGCATCCAATCAGGGCAAGTATCATTAATGCCATTAAAACATGTTGGATGATCGTTTTAAAACAAATATTGAGACACACAAGACGACAAGTGTAGTGTTTGTGTTCGCCAACAAGACGAACATAATCAAAGCCAATTGGGTTGGCTCGATGTTGTGCTAAATGTATGCCTATATGATCCGCTACAACCTTATATGCAAGTAGTCATTTCATGTACAGGTATACCCCTGAATGCCTAGGTTCAACCTCAATTGGCTAGTTCTGACCTCAAATCGCCAAGCACTGCCCGGCTATGATAGGTGCAACTTTAAATGGCCAGGTAATGGCATCACATAACAGGTGAGGCCTTGTATATCTCCATACAGCCAAATGCAAAGCTGCAGTCACCACATGTCAAGGTGCACCCTCATAGTCCCAGGCACAGTCTCGGCATGACGGGTATCATCTGGCGAGGGTACTATCTGATATGCAGAGATACCAGCTAACATGGCAAGGTACAGCCCAAAGCTCCCCTTCCACATGGCTCCCCACAACTGTAGGCCCCAAGTAAAAAGCTCTACGGAGGCAGGAGCCAGCTTGGAGAGCGCGCTCTACTATTGTGACCATCACATAGAGCCTGATCTCCTGCATTGTCTCTTGGTTCGAGCATCAAACAATAGAATGGGGCACAAGTAGAGGATCCAGCAATAAGGCCCCATCCGCTTCACAGAGTGGTAGGCATGTGCTTCTGCGCAGTATGCATTCCTCAAGCAATCCTAGCTTTCAGGTGCTTCCTTTTACACTCTGGCCTGGAGCCCAGGGAGAGGTAGTATGCCGAGAAGAGGCCCAAAGATGCTGCGTCTGGCTCCTACATAGAGAAGGAAACATGGTAAACTAAGGAGCAGGAAGACATAGCAGAAGGGTTTTCCTTTTGAAGCATCTGACATTCAGCAACAAGAGGTGAAGAAACGTTTACACTCCTGGTCCATCCCAAGGCTCCTTCGACACCACATGAAGAGTGCAGAGGGCCTTGTGGGTGCACACGTGGTTGGATATCCATCCGATGTCGATTTGCCGCTGCAGACAAGCAAATAAATTGAAGTATGTGAGGCAGAGCTTTGTGATCATGGTAGAGGGTGGCACATGGGACAAAAAAGTGAAGGCAAGTTCAGTGCCTTAGTGAAAACAGCCTATTATGCAATAACTAAGTTGTTGGGATGTGTGCATGACTGATGGGATTTACTCACCATTACAAACTATGAACAAAGACCAAATGTATGTGAATCTTTAATTTTTCCACATTAAAGCTCTTCCCTCAAGCAATCTGGACATTGTTCAGCCACATCTCAGAAATTACAAAAAGAAAACATCTCCAGCTGAAAGTTGGGAAAAATCCATCATTATGGGCACTCTTCCGTTTGAGAAGAGAATTAACCACACTGGCTGACTACTACAATTCACTCTCTAAAAGAAAATTCCCAAAAGTATGACACGTGGAACAAATTTATCCAGTAGCCAGCTTCCAAAATCTGCCAGGGTAAGAGAGGGTGACCTGCCCAAACCAAGCAAGTGACCCAGCTTCTAACTGCTAAGGTTTTCAGGGTTTCGGCCTGACCTGTCAGGGCATGCTAAATATAAATAACACGTGCCTCTAACATTTTGAAATTCAAGACTTTTTTCACTACAGACTTCAGCATGTTACATTTCTTTTTGGTCTGTTACTTTGGTTATATCTTGACAGTGGGGTGCCTCCGAGCTCTACTCACGCTTGAGGGAAGAGAACCAAAGGCTTATTTTTATTTTGAGTGTCAATGGAGACAGGATTTATACGACTGTCCTTAAGGGTCAGACAGGCTCGTGTCAGAAGTACTTGAGAGAATGAGGCGTCATGGAGATCTAGTACAGCTCAAAATTGCTTTTAAAGAAATGCTGGTTAAACACCAGTGGCATCTAAGCAACAGCTAAGGAAAGGCAGCCTATATATCAGTCCTACAGTCTAATCCGTGCACTGTGCAACACAACTGCAGAGTTAAGTGTTCTTTTGAAGTTTGAAATAAATATGTAAACTCAGGAAAGTCACAGTGCCGACCTGTACTACACAAAAAACCAAAATTTAGAATAAAATACAATCATGCATGGTTCCTCAACTAAATCACGCGTATTCATTTAGCTGGCTTGCTGGGATACTCCGTGATCCAACTGCTGATCGCCCACAACTAAGCTGCAAGACTCTTTAGGTGGTAGGACACATGGACATGTCCAACACTCGTTTCTTTTGGGGGAATGCGTATTCGACCGGAAGCTTCAGAGGCCACAAGGTTTCATTTTAAAAACAAAGCTTTTACTAGGTCACCACTTGGCCCTCAAGCCATTTCCCCATAGCAGAAGTTTTAGACTCCAATCCACTACTTAGGCAATCATGGTATGTTAATGATCCATCAGATAAGCAACCACATTATGTTAATATCTACTTTTCGCATGTCAACTAAGTATTAGCTGCCATTATTATGCGTCCATTATTCATTCTCCTGTTCCAAACAAGACCTCTCGCACCTATACAGGATTCGTCATGGATATTTGAAATCTTGGGCAACAGGGGCGATTAACTCTTTGCTGTTACAAAATACTTTGAATCTAATAGAGGAATCTCCCACACATTCATTACTTTTTTCACTATCAAGGATACACCTAAAGGTAAAATAGCACATCTCCACAGTGTGGAAGCTAGATGCAGCTTGTATTGCATAAGCACAGCGGTGTAGCCATACCAAACATGTCCCCTCAACTACTGTCCTACAGCATAGACATGGAAGGTAATCTTCAAAATGACGCCTGGTACATACACGGTTGACTTTTTAGTTCATGCATCGTAGCCTGAGCATTGATGGTGTAGAGGTTTGAACACTTCTTTGATCACAGGAACACTGTTGGGAGCTGGGTTAATCTGAGCCACAACTGGACATCTCACATGGTGCAAAATCTAAATGTTACTCGCTATAGTGAGTATTGTACAGCTAGTCAATAGTTCCCTTTCCTCTATACTTCTGGGATGGCTTCCAGGGGGAAGGGGACGAGACCGCAGCATAAGATGCAGCAGCTCCGATTTAAAAAAGCAGCGCATGGAGCAATTGCAACGTCAGCCACAACCTTGCTAGAGACCACCCTCACTATGGACTACTCTTGCGCATATTTCCACATTCCAACCAGTTGTCTTTTTAGCAGCATTGGAACACATGGCAACCTAATAGGGAGGGTGGTTGGAGGGTACATGGGACAACAGGACCAATCATCTAGATACTTCTGCATCTCATCCTCTTTCCTCCATATTTCTAGATTGGAAAGCAACCTTGCCCAAGAAAGTAAGAAAATCTAGAAGGAAAGGAAAATGAACCCCTACCCAAAGATATTCCTGAGGACAACCTGCACAAACCTTGTGTCTGCCTATGAACCAGCATCCAAAGAATATTTACTG
Source organism: Ambystoma mexicanum (assembly GCF_040938575.1). Lineage (NCBI taxonomy): Eukaryota > Metazoa > Chordata > Amphibia > Caudata > Ambystomatidae > Ambystoma > Ambystoma mexicanum. The sequence continues at coordinate 662,421,359 of NC_090931.1, forward strand.
CTTTTAATGTGCAGGAAAGAATCCACCACTGATGGAACACTGAGGATGTCAGACCTCAAAGAGATCCTCTGAAGTATGAAGATACACTCCAAATAGAATTTTTAACCCTTTAAAGAAAACCAGAAAAGGCTAATTAGAACAGAGCCAGAATAAGTGATCGCAACTAGGAATGCAATCTTCAATGTTTGAAGCCTACAGGCCACGGAGATGATCATTCCAAAGGGCACGTACATCAAAGCAGCAAAGTGATCAAATCCTCAGGGGCCAAGATAAGATGTCAAGGAAAGTAATGGAGGGGGGATAGGTGGAGAAGCAGGCCCATCTCCCAAAACAAGAGCTCTCCCCACACAGGGACCATCATGTGAGGCGGATCCAAGAGCTCAGAACCATGCCCTCTATTGAAAGAGGTACCACGAGAATAACACCACAGAGAGTCTTAATTTGTGAAGAACGTTGCAAATCAAGGTGGTGTAAAGAGGACATTTCTTGTTTAGGGAGTTCACAGCAATCTTGACCAGTAGATAGCCCCACTAATGAAAAACCCAGGCTAGAACTAAGGAAGAAAGTTACCACTAGTGGGGGAGCGGTGGTGGGAGTTGGTGGCAGATTCATCCTCATTAGGACAGTTGCCTGAACACTCCAGTCTGGCAAAACATCCTGCAAAATGCACCTTTTCCACAACTCTATAGCCATGCTGCAAAGGGCCTGGGATCCCATGCCTCCCAATGTGTTCCTGTTAAAGATTGAAATTATGTTGTCTGTGGGCTCAGCAACAAGCACCCTTATACAGAAGGTAGAAAATCCTTCAGAGGCAGACAAAAGAAAATCTGTGAGATCTATGACATTTATGAGCAGAGACTGCTCATGAAAGGTCCATGGACTACAAAACCTTTGAGATCCTGCTGCACTGGTACCCAGTTCTTGAGTAAGGAGTCTGGAGATTGCCAGCATAGACTAAGTTGTCAGAAAAGGTACACCCACTAAGTCTGGCATCCCCCATTAATTATTGGAGATCCACTTGATCCATTTTGGCACAGGCAACAAGGTAGATGGAGCTTGCAACTTCTGTCTGAAGCATCTGAATCACCACAGGTGCAGATAGGTCTCTCTCAAACATAGCCTTTTGTGCAGGATCACCAGCATGCTACAAGAACCCATAAGCCCCATTATTCTCTAGAACCATAAGGTTGGGGCCTTAAATTTGGCACCCAGCTGGCAGCTCAGACGTGCCACACAATGTGGGACATCCTAAATCTTTCTGGTTTAAAGCAGGACATCAGGATGGTTGGGTATTCTCTTTTTCTTTGCTTTGGCGGAGAGAACCGCTACCAAAACCTTAGTTCCTGAGGTGTGGGAACGAGGGACTTCTAGGTCCAAGAATTCCATTACCCTCTGGAGCCTTTCTTGAATGGCCAGCAGGACAAAAGGAAACACCTGATCAATAGCACCCTTTTGAGGGGGGGGGGCTGCCAAACCCAGATTCCAGCCCCCAAAAGCTTGGTTGTGGTCCCTAATCCAGAAAAGGGGAGAACAATCTTGTCCTTGCAGCCGATAAGCAGCCACCAAAGCAGCACCTCTCGGCAAGCCTTGGCAGTGTGCTCAACTGCACTGAAAGCTTGAGCCTTGGCACCTTAGGATGAGTGCTGATAACCGCTCAGAACCTAGGGAAGGGCCTGAAGACACTCGCCCAGCCAAGCAACTCGCAGGAGTAGAGTCAGGGGGACCAGGAAAAAGCACATTTATTCAACTTCCTCTGTGCCAACTGCCAGGGAACCCAGAGCAACCCAATGGAAAAAAACAGTGAAGTGTCCAGTCATAATCTAACGCGACACAGAAAATGCAGGTCAGAGTTAGAAAAACAAGAACCACATGGCACATACCACTTGACCTAGAGGACTGGGATGAGGGAGGTCCGTAAAAGGAAAAAAGAACTTGGGTACACAAACATGACTGCCACAGATTTTCAGTCTCGTCCATGCAGAGAAAAGGACTGATGGCTCGAGTGGAAAACCTGCACGAAGGAGGTACCTAGCAGGGAAGTGACCTGCTCTCACGAATGCACTATGCACGGTTTTCTTTTCGATTAATGCAGCTTCACGTCATCCTCCAGTCCCATTACACACGGTGAAGTGAGGTAAAATTACTTCCATCCTGCAAGGACTAAGGAGTGGGGAAAGCATGCGTCATGTGGGGAGGGTTGTTGATTGTGAGGAATGGGCCAGGGTCGCAGCGGAATGGAGAATAAAGAAGCAGGAGAGTGACCTACTGGTTTCATACTGTTGCATACTATTGCCTTTATGCACAAATGCAGCAGCGCCCGATAGTAACACTCCTGCACGCAGAACAAAGTCCCCGTATACATTTGTTCCTAGACCCCATAGCCCTGTGAACTCAAGGCTGCTCCACAGCTGGGCTACATCACCGATTCTGTAAGTGCGTTTTTTTTTTTAAGGAGGGGAAATAAACAAGGTATCGCTCATTTGGTGCATTGTCAAAGTGTTTAGAGTTTAAGCGGCTCAAAGAAGAGGCAACTGCCCAGCCATATGGACATTTGCACTTCGGTATGTCCAGCACAGTCTCTTTTGGTACAGAACAATGGGGCAATACTTGAGTCGATTTATCGATGTATTGCCTAAAAGTACATGTGTTTTCCATTCATAGTGCCTCATTCAACCCAGAATGCATGCGTTCGCAACGGCATGCATGCGCTGGTGACCATTCCTCTGCCGATGGTCTACGAAACCTCACCCTAGCACTTGCTTGGCTTGAGTATCGTGCAACTTTCACCTCATGCTCCGTACTCAAACTGATTTTGGGCATTTTACGGCTAGGCACATTCTGCTGAATATTCAGACCTGGTGATGGGATCTACCACTACATTACTTTTACTGCCGCCTATGGACCCACCCTAATCCTCATATTGGACTAACGGGGCAGAAGGTGTGCAGTAGTTCTATGTTTTTATTCTAAGGCAAGGGATCGGTTATGTCTCTACACGTGTAATGGCAGGCAGGATTGAAACATTTGATCATTCTTAACTGTATAAAAAGCCCCTCACCCCGAACCTTTTTAGTAATTTACAATGGGTCTACATTTACAGGTCATGTCATGCTTTGCAAAAAAAAAAAAAAAAAAAAACACATACTGCCAAATCGGTCAAACATGCAATCCCTTTTAATGCTATAGGCACCAGCAATGCTTGTGCGGGAAATAGGGAGCAGAGTTCCTTTGAAGGATCACCCTGAACGTCTTGAGATGCAAACGTAGTGTGAGTGTTAAGTATTTGGGGTGCACATTCCTCACCCCGCACGCACTTTAAACGCATGGCTGGTGACACCTGAGCATTAGCAGAGAACACGCGACTGTGATTTTGGAGTAGAGGGATCAGCTGTTATACTGCATCTCAAGGACCCCTTGGTTGACCTTAATCCAATCATTTGAAATCCCCAACCTCTAGAGGTCACTGGGTGGAGAAATTATGCCCTCAAGTTATTTAAAACCTGATTTGCCATCTGAGACTATTGAAAATGCTTTTTCCCACTCTGTAAATAATGTGCCAAATGCCCCTTCTAAAATGACTGCAAGCATCACTTGAACCGCTACACATAGAACGTCCAACTTGTCCTTAAGACTCCCTAAAGGCATATCCCCAAACTCTGCCTGTAAAATAATACCACATGACTTTCCTTTTCTGATACTGAAAACAATGCCACGAGGAAGATGAGCTGAGTAATGAGGATAACAAAAGGCCAGGAATGCCCGTAGCGTTCTAGTTGTTGCGAGCGCCTGACTTTAGGCAGGACATTTATACAGCGAGATCAGCTGTGTAAGGGGCCGTGCAGTGTGAACATCTATCCACTAAAGGTTTGGCAGAGGGACCATTAGCCAGAAGCAAGGTCCGTGGACCAGGGAGCTCAGGAGAGATGCTGCCCAGTAAGCTTTGGGAATGCCGACGTGAGGAAGACAGCGTCCCGACGTGCACCTGTACCAGAGAGCAGCCTCTACGCTACTGGAGTCCAGGAAGGGGAACAGCAGGCGAGCGAGACACGCGAGGACAGGAACCGTGAGGCATTGGTGGCAAGCCCAAGAGAAGGTACCAGGACGCCCGCAGGGCAGTGGTGGTTTACCACGAGAGAGGCTGTCCCTGTTGCAACAACCCAGTAAGTCCACCCGAGGGAAGAGGGGACACCAGGGCTTGCGACCAATGGTGCTGTAAGGAAACCAAAGTAAATATAATGAGACGGAAAGGAAGATGCCATGTCATTTAAAGAAAGCAAATCTTAATATCAAGAGACTGTCAAAGTTGCAAGAATGTGCCTTAATTCAAACAGTGCTGAAAGGAAAATAAAGCAAATGAGCTGAATGAGACGGTTCCAAAGACAGTAAAATACTTAAAGAAAACAAACAGTGTTACAACAAGAGTGTCAAATTTACAAGTGTGCACAGAACGAGTATAAGTCGTCCTAGCAGGAGAGTATACCAGGCAGTCCTTAGGTACTGAAGTGTGCATCTGAAAGGAAGTCCTGGCAGGATGTGGACATATACATTAAATGAACATCAGTTCTTTCTCTTTTCTCTATCACAAATGTCACATACCAGTCCAGGGAAATCCCAAACAACCTGTGTGTGTGCTAAATTGCAGGCAGTGCTTTCAAGCTAGGAAATAGCTTGCGGTCAAAATAGCACACACAAATACCAGCAGGTGATGACCCTCCACCTCCAAGCTCCGGTTAAGGATGAAAAAAACACATGTTGAGCCTCCCCCAACCCTGCATGTCCATTTGTATTTCACTATAATTACTCACCGAACTTTCTGTTCACCCCGTCAGTGATTTACCTTTCAAGGACCCAGTGTTATTTACATGTCCTGTTAACACAGCCGAAAAAAACAATGAAGGTGCAAATAAATCGCAAGTAAGGCAGAGAGCACTAGCGAAACAAGTTGTCTCTCTGCTCGAGTGCTTTGTTTGATGCAAATAGAAGCATCTATGTGACTGTTATTCTGTGAAGGTGTCTCATTCTTGGTTTATATTCCAGGCGGGAAAAACCTTTAGGAGGGGCACAGCTTTACTCCAGTTTGTACCTTTTTACAAATGGCACCCTGCAGATGGGACCTCGTTGGCTAAATCCAGACTGACTGTACCGTAGTTGAGAAAAGGTGACGGATGACGAACGACCATGGAGCGTACTGTGTGATTTGGACTGTTTTCCTGCAACCACAGTCCAAGTCACACCTCTCCATATTTCTTGCACGTTTATTTACCACAACCAAGGTCCTCGCCTGGAATAGCTTTTTTGCTTTAGAGACACCTGCACAGACTGGACTGAGTGAATGGAAGGGAGAAACTACAGAATAACTGGTGAGATTGGTGCGGATTGTAAAATTGTATAAATACATGCTATATCTTTCTTTAGTATTGCAATATTTGCAGACCACTGTTTTAAGTGAACCTAGACATATTGCAACCTTGTGATCACAGGTTTATCAATGCTCATGTAACATGGGGAAAGCAAGCCCCACAGCTTGTGGGTGTAGAAAAGACTTACATAAACTTGAACAGCATGTTCCGACTCCCCCAGAAGGTTCCTCGGCATGTGAATGCAAAATACAAGACTAGGGGTGGTATTTTTAACGGAAGGGCACCGATATACTGTCGACAATCCCAATTTAGAAACTCCAGAGCATGGGACCTTTGACTTACATAAATTAAGGTACCTCAGGGAAAGGTGGTCAGCAAAGGGACCAAAGGAAATTAGATTACTTCACTGGGAAACATACATTAAAGGGGAAGATTACACTACGCAGAAAGCAATAAGGGGAGCACAGCTAGAAAAAAGGAAGCTACAGTCAGAAAAAGATAAGGCTATGGTATATGATCAACAGAAGTTAAAAGAGGACTGGGAAAAGGATGAACGAGAAGCCTTTTCTTCTTGCATAAGTATTTATGTTGTCCATAGGCCTCAGACAGAGGCTTCTGCACCCTCCAAGTATTCAGAGGCAGACCCCTTGTTGGAACATTTATTGACTAAATGACCTCTTCGCCACCATGTAATATGGATAAGATAGACAATTGGCGAAGGCGACAAGGGACCCTCTACTCTGGGTTCCGTACTTCCAGAAACTCGGGCACGCATTGAGACATGGTTGGAAGGATGGAATAGGACAGGAATGAAGGGACCAGCCCTTGCCTTTAAAGTCATGAAAACTCAGTCCGTACGGGCAAATAATATCACTGTGCATGAGTTGTCTGGACCAGTGTTTGAGGAATATAAAAAACATAATGGCAGTCAGAAGGGGTCTCTTGAGGAGTGGCCTTTGCTGGACCAGTAGGAGCATATAGACTGCAAGATCAAGAGCTTTAACTTAAATGAATTGGGGTGTGAACAGGGAGTTTGAATCTTACTTGAATGTCTCGCTAAAGCCCCGGTGTCCACTCATCAGGCCACTATGAGGGAAGTTCCGGGGTTTAGCTCATACCATCCGACTCACCATGTACATGTACCCTGGAATAGGATGGAGTTTTCGTCTTTTACCAAATATTTTCCTGACATCAAACAGAACCCTGAACAGTGGTATAATCAGACTAACAAAAATATACTCCGAGGCCCATTAACATTAGGGGCTATTGACCTACTTTTTTCATGCATATTACCTCCCGACATATGGAGACAGTGCAGGAAACGGAATAGTGAAGAACCATCAATTAAGTGGGAGGCTTTGGAGAAGGAGGAAGCAGTGAATTTTAGAGGGGAAGCAGGGCATGAGGACATATTGACACTACCGGGGCAGTTATCAAAAGAATTGAGCAAATTGTGCTCCAAAAACAAAGGACCTGGGATAAATGAACGACCTGTAGACAGGACGAATGCAAGTCAGTAGAAAAGTATTTTGCAAGGATAGAAGAGGTTTTCTCCTCTTACAGTTGTATGGATCTAGGTATCATAGAAGGGCAAAAAGCCTTTTCTTCACACTTTGTGGAAAGACTGCTTCCACACTTGAAAAATAGTAGACAAACTTATGAATCAACATGGCCCATGCAGACTACAGCTCAAATTTTGACTATGGCCAGATATTATGCGAATAGGCATACAAAAGAAAAGGGTGAAAAGGAAATTTCTTTTTAAAGATTTAAAGACAAAAGTATTTATGCAGCAAGCATTTCCAAAACGAGGCAGAGGGAGAGGTATGTCACGAGGGAGAGCAATGTTGAGTGGAATGTATAGAGGGAGTGTGATAAGTGCTCCTCCATCATACAGAGGAGGAATAGTGGATAATGGATGCCATTATTGCAAAATGCCAGATCATTGGATTTGGGAATGTCCCATGCGTCCAAGGGGAAGAGCAAGGTCTATGGGACAAGAAATAGTAAGAGGCAGTTTGATGGTAATGTGGAAAACCAGGGCCAAGGGCAATTATTTTGATCCAAGGCAGCCACAGCAGTATTCTGCCAGGGACCATCATGAAGACCAGCCATATCCAAATTATTATGCAACAGAGGGATGCCCGGGGAAAGGCAGAGTACAAATACCTGTTGACCCCATAGGTCCATATGTGAAACTTTGTATTGCTGAAAAGAAGCAGAAGTTCCTTTTCGATTCAGGAGCAAACAATCCTTCCATTTGCCACAAACTAGTGCTTTCAATGCCCCTCTCCAGGAAAATTAACACCTCAGTGGGATTTTCTAATGAATCAGTCCATAGTTTAGTATCACAGCCCATTCACTTTCAGTTAGGGCCCATTTCCTGCATGGCTCAGTTTGTTTTAAAAGATAAATGTGCTCTAAATCTTTTGCGCATGGACTTATTGAAACGCTTGCATGCAAATAATTACTGTTAGTTGGATGGAGTCTACCTCACTTGCTTTGCTGAATCTTTTGCTAAATGTTACATTTCCATCACTAACACTTTGCCACTTGAACTTGAGAAAGTGGATAAAGGGGTGTGGGCAACCGGCAAAAATGATGTAGAATGTACGCAGTAGATACAATTCAAAGAATAATGTCATACCCCAATACAAAATATCCCCAATAAGGATTCGTAGGGATAAGGGGAGTGATCAAATATGTATTGGCTAAAGGGATAGTTAAAGAAATAGCAGGAGCCCATGTAACATCCCAATGTTGCCAGTTCAGAAAAAAGGGACTGCAAAGAAGGATCGCTTATTGAATGGAGAATGGTGGTAGATTTGCGCTATAAATACAATTGTGGTGCCCCAATTCCCAGTTCCAGATAGGACATCCCTTTTTACTATGGTTCCTTCCTCCGTACAATACTTTACAGTTGTGGACTTAGAGAATGCATTTTTCAGCATTCCAATACATGAATACAGCCAGCAACTTTATGCCTTTAGCATAGAAGGTCACTCTTAGACATTTTTTATAGAGCACCCCAAGGATACACAGAGAGCCCAAGCATTAAAAATACAATTGGACACTTACCCCATCTCCAGGGACTGTTATTGCAGTACATTGATGATCTACTTATAGCATCTACTTATAGCTGCAGATACTTGATGAAGGGTGTATGGACTGCAACACGCGCCTGCTAGAGTTTGTAGCTTTCTTGGGGAATAAGGTTTCCCTAAATGAGCTACAATTTTGCAAGCAGCAGGTCACTTATCTAGGTAATTTACTTATTAAAGGAAAGAAAAGATCGCACCCTCAGCGAATAAAAATGATACTCAACATTCCAGTACCCAGCACACAGCAAGAGGTAAGGTGGGCCGTCCTACATATGGCATTGGCGCAGGGATCTCGCGCCGTCATTTGGAGACTAGTAACATCAAGGGAGTCGAACCCCGAGCAAGCTCTTCAAAGTCAATGTCATATCTCCGCAGACGAAAGGTGGGGACATTTTTCCAGACTGTACGCAAGTGCAGACCCATTAGTAGGGAATGTGCTTGGGCAAAAAGAAAATGACCCGATTCTATCGGGGGCCTGGTTTATTAGGATTGATGAGGTCAAAAATCTTTGCTTTCTTAAAAGTCGGGCAAAGCGACTGGCCCTGATTGGATACCATTGGATATCTATAAAGACGACATTTTAATTTGGGCTCCAATCCTGCTTAAGGTTTTTAATGTGGTTGTTTGGGAGAAATCCCTAAGACTTTGAGGGATGCAACTATAGTCCCCATATAAAAGAAAGGTGGGGGGTTCTTCCAGAGAATTACCGCCCGATTTCATGTCGGCAAAACATTCAGTAGAATAATCCTGACCAGATTTAAAAAACTGGGTAAATGAAGCTGGGCTTATTACAGGAGCACAAGCAGGCTTTTGTGCCGGCAGAGGTACTAAGGATAATTGCTTTCTTTTGTTTTTATTGACTCAGAAATATGTGATTTTGGCAGAAACCAGGCTGTATGCCATTTTTCTTGATTTTAAATCAGCCTTTGACACAGTCTCAAGAAATACCCTTTGGCAGGTATTAAATGAACATAATGTTCCTACGCCACTGTTTGATTCCATCAAGTTATTATACTAAAGAACTGAGGCATCAGTGCGCTATGGAGTTGGGGGCGTGGGAGGGAAGCAATCAAAGCCGTTCAAGAAAAGCCTTCTCTGTCATAGACTGACAGGAGCCACAGTCACCGGTCTGATGGTTCCGAACCTAAACACCAAAGGCAGACACGGTGAGGGTCTGTGATCGACATTTTTTAACTGCAGTCGATACACTTTTTAAACCCCGTCTTAGGAGTGGAAGGGGTCGAGGATGATGACATTTTCCAGAGGAAAATACAAAGCGTTCCGTTAACTCGATTGCAAAGCTATCGGAAAAACAGAACTGAAGCCAACAGGCGCAGCACAAGCTACTTATACTGCTGGTGACGTCGACACGCTATGGAGACCGTTGAGGGACATCGACGCCACAACCTTGTGCACAGCACCCTCTGCCGAGAACATTTTCTTTTTCCGAAGCAGCAAAGCCAGCGAGATACGAATATCAGATGAGGAATATGTGGGAGGACACAACCCATTCGAAAGGGACACTCTCAATGCCCCCAGAATTGCGAATAAGAAATGGCACACCCTCTTATGCTGACGATGCAGTCATTTTGGCCACATCTCCAAGGGGACTGGAGACATCGCTGGATATTTTTTAAGAATAAGTGTAGCGAGCTGGGTCTTGCACTGAATGCAAAAACCCCCAATGTGTTGTTTTTCAAACCTTCCTCTGCAAAGAAAATTCCCCTGAGAATAATGGCAGATGGTATAAAGCTGGAACAAGTCAAATTTTTTTGACTACCTGGGAATTGGGTTCCATGAGTCGGGGACTGGTCTGATCAACTTACTAAGGCCAAGACTAGTATAGGTAAATATAGTGGTGGAATACCCTTTTTTCTCCAGTCATGGTAGTGGTGAAATTTCCCCGGCTTTGGAGTTACAAGATAAGCAGGCCCTGCCAGTGGCCCTTTATGGGTGGGAGCTGTGGGGTCACTCTAAAAATCAGTCCCATTGTCAAGTATCGAGAACACGTTTTTGAAAAAGTTACTTTTGTTGCATATAAGTGCTCAGACTTCTCTGGTGCTATTGCTCCTCAGTGTTTTTTCTATAGCCGACCAGATTGGCCTTAAACCTTTACTCTCTCAGGTTAGACTGTGTTCTTCCCCTGGGATTGTCAACATACCAGGAGGCTCCAACAAATTTTCTACTTTTGGAGCGGGCAAGGAGCTGCTGTTGGTTGGCCCATGTAAAACATTTATTATATATGTGGGCCGAGAGCTCTCTGGGATAATCCCATGAACTGCAAAAATTCTTCAAAAGTAGATCTTAAAGCAAATGCAAGGAGGAAAGCCATGGAAAAGCTGGAAGTGAAATGGGCCTCTTTGAAGAATGCTTCAGAGTTTTTATTCAGTGAAATGATGGGAAACTCAATGAGCCGCCTGGATGAAATCCCTCCCCCTTATGAGCGCTCTTTGTATGTACAAATGAGGCTGGGGATATTGCATACAACATGGTATACACGCTCATGGTCAACCTTGGGAATAGGTCTATGTACATTGTTGGTTTTGCTAATGAAACACAAATAACATTACATGCTAATTTGTCCTGCCACTTTGGATTTAAGGAGATTGTATTTGAAACCACTATTTAACGCCCAATGAGTGTGTTGCATTAAGGAAGCTCTGCAATTCATAATGTGTTCAGTTGATAGGAAATTTGTTTTTACATCTGCACGGTATCTGCATCGAGCTTGGTTATTGAGGCAGAGATATATGGGAACTGTTTTTAAAAAAAGAGGCTGCTAGCGTGCTCTCCTCATCAAAGTGATAATGGATGAAGATGCAACAATACTTTTGCGGGGCTCCAGGATTTGTTTTGCTTTTACTCCATTGTTTAACATGCATTTTTACTAAATTTCTTTTAACATATGTATATCTAATTTACTGTGTTTTATGTATATAATTGTTAAATAGAATGTATGCTAAAGTTTTCTATGCCGAATAAAGCCATCTAATTGAATTGGCTACTCCTGTACCTGTCCTCTGGATTCTGTCTCATCAGGAAAGCTTTGAGGCATTTAAATCCACGCTATGTAACTCACCTGCGTTGGGAACACCAGACTATATTAAACTCTTTTCTCGGTTTGTGCATGACCTAAAAGGGTGTGCTTTGCCGGTCCTCATTCAACCACAAGGGCAGGAAAATATGCAATGCAGCTATTTTGACCACCTTTGACCCTTTGGCTAAAGGTTTGCCAAATTGCCTGAAGGGGTAGTGGCCGCTGCCCTTTCTGTGCAACAAGCAGAAACCATAGTATTGGGCCATTCTTAACTGTTGTTGTTCCCCATGCAATAGATATTTTCCTGAACAAAAACACGAACGTAACATTTAACTAATGTACGGCTCAATAGGTATGAGTTGGCCCTGTTTGCACCCAATATTACTTTGCGAAGATGTGATACCCTGAAACATGCCACCTTGTTGCCCCTCCATTCTGATGAGCTCGATGTCTTGCATGATTGTATACTAATAACAGACAAGGAGACGAAGGGACGGGTTGATTTGACTGATGTTCCGTCAGAAAAGCCTGATGGCATTTTATATGTTTATGGCTCTTGTTTCAAACTCCATTATGGCTCATCCACCGCAGTTTATGCCATAACTACATTAAAAACAGTGTGGAAACCTGTAAAATACCTCAGCATTCAGCAAAAGTGGCTGAAATTATAGCACTAACCAGTGCATGTGAGCTCAGCTCTTGACTTGCAGTGAACATTTACACTGATCGCCAGCATGCATTTGGGGTTGTCCAGAATTTTGGGAGGCTCTGGATGGAATGCGACTCTTACCTCTCATGGACCAAAATTCAACATGGCAAACTTAAATTGCTCAATTCACTGGCCTTGCCGGACCATCTTGCTACTATCAAATGCAGTGGACATAAGAAAGCAAACTGCCCACGTAGGCAAAGGCAATGTATTTGCAGATGCAATTGCTAAGACAACTGCCCAAACCCCATATTTTCTCACTTATGTTTTCTGTCCAAGCACAACAGACCATCCCCATTTTGAGAATACACTTGACATAATTGCTGGTATTGAAGCACATGCAACCTTGTCAGCAATTAAAACAACAAGAGATTGGTGCAGTTTTTGAGGATGGGTTTTGGGTGACAGAGGAAACCAGGGGAGATGGATGTTGCCAAACAGATGCGTACCAATGATTATTTAAGTCGCCCATGGGGCGGCTCACATAGGGGCGGATGGTATGATTAATTTATTAACTACACTTTGGAGCAACCCAAATATTTGCAAAGCAACAATGAAGTTTTGTTCATATTTTATTATATGTGCGACACATAATGTTGGAAAGGCCGAATGAGCACCAAGGGGTCATTTTGGTCCACCAGATTGACCATTTGAGGCACTACAAATGAATTTTGTAGAGTTGCCTCCCTGTCAGAAATACAAATATGTTTTGGTAATCGTCTGCATGTTCAGTAAATGGGTAGAAGCATTTGCCTTGAGAGATAACACTGCACGGAGTACAGCCAACACCCTTGTTAAGGAATATTTTCCAAGATATGGTCTGCCCCGCTCAATATGGAGCAATAATGGGGTTCATTTTGTAAATAGAACAATTGACCTGGTATGTCAGGAGTTGGGCCTGGATGCTGGCTGCAGGTGGCCAAGCTTCCAAAAGCTTCCAAATTGCTCCCACTGACCCTATTGGGGAAGGCAGCTCTCTTTAAAATACTGAAACTTCCCAGGTTTCTCTATGTCCTGCAGAATGCCCCACTCACAATTCTCAGGCAAATTTTCACAGATTGAGAGATGCCTGCGTGGGCTACTCTGGGGAGGGGAACAACCTCAGGTGGCACTGAGCACACTGCAAAGATTGGTATGGAAGGGGGGTATTGGCTTGCCCAACCATCGCAGATTCTACTGGGCTGCACAGCTGGGGGAAGTCGAGGACTGGCTGCATGGGGACCCGGCACTTCCTCACATCACGATTAAGCAGCGGATGATGAAGGGAAGGACAACTTGGCAAGTACTGTATTGGGGTGGACAAGGTGTAGGGGAGCTCTCCCTGGGATAACACGGCACACATGCCAGATATGGGCAGATGCACACCAGGATATTGGCTGGGGGGGTTAGGCCACCCCTAGATCAAACCATTTAGCATAATGCATACCTGCCGGAACTGCAGAAGATGGGGCACTTTAGGAGCTGGGAGGCCAGAGGATGTGGTGCAGGAGAGTCGACTATGCTCATTTCAGACGTTGCAGATCAAATTCTGCCTGCCAAGGAGGGAATACTTTAGAAAAACACAATTAGTACATGGCATGGGTGCTCAGTTTCATTACCTAGATGAAATTCCGATAAGCTCACCCCTAGAGGGTAACTGTTTTCGGCAGGTATCCCCTCCAAGGTAACGTCCACATTATATCTGGTGATCACAGCCTTCGGTGCAAAAGACTTGAACCGCCTCAAAATACAGATGGGAACAGGACGTAGGGAGGCTGGAGCCAGAGGAGTGGGTGGAGGCTTTACTGTTTCCAAGGGAGGTGGTAATTGCGGCCAGACTGAGGCTAATACAACCTAAAATGGGGCATTGTGGGAAGCGATGCCCCTCTTCGGTGTGGAAGAGAGGGCGCCACCTTTTATGGGTTCTATGTCATTTTTCCGCTTTATGAAGGTCGCACATAAAAAAGACCGACCGAGCATTACCAAACCCTTTTAAATTCACCTTTTTTAGTAAAGAAATTGGGGGGGTTTTACCCTCTCAAACCCACTTTCGCTACTTGCCCCACTGCATACACCCACACACTACAAAAACACACTTAAGCACAGACTAACCTGGTACACCCACGGCTCGTCCTGTCTTGCCGTGCCCGTCAGCCCCTGCGCACTCGTGTGCATCGCAGTGGTTGACAGATCGATCTAGAAAGACCGCTCTGCACAGTCAGAGCGGTCTTTCTAGATCAATCTTTTTTGTAAACGATTTTTAGAAAAAGGTCTTTTGACTTCATACCCTTTTATCATATACTTTGGGATTGTGCTAAGATCCAGGTCTTCTGGGACAAATGTATGCGCAAGCTGTCCTTGGTAATGGGTACTCTAGTGCCTCTGGATCTGAAACTGCCTTTGCTGGGGATTTGGGAGGATACCGGATTCACAAAGCACTGGTAAAAAAAAAAATAATAAAATAAATAATAAATAAATCACTTTTGGCATTAACAATGGGGTTTGCTAAGAAATTGATTGCAGTATCCCGCGGCTCTGCGGTACGCCTGAGATGGAGCCAGTGGAACGCAGAAGTGGACCGATGTTTGTCCCTTGACAGAAGAGTGTACATGGCGAGGGGCTGAGGGAGTGTGACATTATGCTGGTTTTAATCCTGGACTATTAAGTTTGTGCGTTACTGCCTGCTGCCTTTCACCGTTTTATTATATTGTCACACTTGCATCACCATGTGGGAATTGTACTATCATATCCAAACGTACCCATGTTTGTTTTGATCTATTGCTATGGCACAAATCAATAACTTGTGGGGGGGGGAGCAATCATCCCCTGGTATGGTCCTGTACTCCATCCATCGCCTGGCTAGATTGTTAGAAGCAACCATCAATGACACCACTAAAATATTGAGTAATATCGTAGAATTACAAGCGGTACACTTTGTGGCTCTGCACAAAAAGATGGTTTTAGATAGGATACTTGCAGAAAAGGGAGACGTATGCAAAATCCTACGGGCAGATTGCTGTGACTATGTGCCCGATACCTCCACTTCTGTTCGCGAAGCAATAAAGAAGCTGCATGGTATTGCTGAACATGCCCCCGTGCACACTTGCATTTGGTATCTTACTAGCTCCTTTTGGTCCATCATCCGCTCTTTTGGTTGGAAATTTGGTGCAGTCATGATTGCCCTCTTATTTTTCCTAAGGGGCCCGTTTTCTTCTACATCGTCTACCCGTTTGCTGCCAGGCACTTCTCCGGTTGCACAAACCTCCCGATTCATCTGTATCAGTTAGTAATGCATGTATAATGCAAGATGTAGCAATGCAAGAACTAATGGCCATTGACATTAATACTGATCCTCCTTTCTCTTCGCAACCTGTATATCGGAACTCCTGTTTATGAGACAACACATTTCTGAAGAACTGATGTTCAAAGGGCTATTTGTGGAAATGTACATTAAATGAACACCAGTTTTTTCATTTCGTGCTCAAATATGTCCCAAAACAGTCCAGCGAAATCCCAAACGACCTCTGAGTGTCTGTTAAGTTACAGGCACTGCTTTCAAGCTAGAAAACAGCATGCTCAAATACCAGCTGGTGGTGACCCCCCTCCCCCCGAGCGCAGGCTAGAAAAGAACACATGTTGAGCCTCCCCCTGCATGTCTATTTGTATTTCACTATAATTATTCACCAAACTCTGTTCACCCGGTCAGTGATTCACCTTTCAAGGACCCCGAGTCATGTTAACGCAGCTGAAAAAAACACATTTAAAGAACAAAAGATCGCAAGTAAGGCAGAGAGCACTAGCAAAGCATATGTTGTCGCCTCTCTCCGCTCAAGTGCTTTGTTTGGTGCAAATAAGTGTGTAATGCATCTATGTGACTGTTATTCTGTGATGGTGTCTCATTCTTGGTTTATAATTTCAGGTGGGAAAAACCCATTAGGAAGGGTACAGCTTTACTCCAGTTTGTCCCTTTTTACAAGTAGAGTATAACATACATTGCAAATAGCAAGTGCCTGAGAATATATTAATAAGTATGAGAAAAAGTGGTTTAACATACGAAGAAAGTCCCGGCAGGAGAGTATACAAGCCCTTAAAAGTCACAAGTAAAAAGAAGCCCCGACTGGAGAGTACACCAGGCATTTGCAAACAAGTGGCGTTTGTGTAAAAGGGCAGCCCTGGCAAGAGGACTTTCCAGGCAAGGTCAAATTGGACAATGTTCTATGAAAACATCCCAACAGAAAGATAAACAAATAACCAAGGAGTGTGAATAAAACATATCCCAGAGTAAGAGGAAGCCTGGCTGGAGAGTACACCAGGCACTCTGGAGTTGTGAGCCATATTTATTTTGGAACTTTATGGTAGAAGTTAACAATTGAACACTTCAAGGCCAAAAGACATTTCCCTTTCACTTCAGAGTTGATTTAAGAATGTGAGAACCAGAATAGTACTTTGGAGACAGGACTTATTGTTATGGACATTTTGACAAAGGACCGACCCATTAGTTTTGTTATGGTAGGGAAAATAACTCTTCGAGCAGGGGCAGAGGCGTTTTTCCAACCCATTTTGTTCAATAAGACTATTGCCAAAAAAATGAATCCACTGTGTCCGAGTTTCATTCCTGACCCTTCACAGTAGAAATTGGAGAAGGGGGCTCGTCCGAGCAGCGAATCGCATGAGGATGTGAGCCTCGGGGCTCACTCGCGGCCTACACTAGCCTGTTCATGAACATCCTGTTTTAAGCTAAATAACTAGCTGATTCTGGGCTTGGCAAAGTGGGGAGCTGTCCCTGTACAACCAACTCCATCCTCCAGAGGAACAATGATGTGGGGCTGGAGAAATCCTACCTTCAGGTGAGGGGTGTCATTTTGAAGCAGTGATTATCGTTCAGGGTTCCAGTCATGTCCTGGCCCATTTTGAATCCTTCCTGTGTGCCGAAAGTCCGGAGGGGGACCCGCAAAGTGGCCGACAGGTCGGGAAGCCTGAGAGGTGGGCACAAGTCTAAGGAGCTCCAACACTGATGAGAGCCGAGGAGGAGGCACAGGGATAAAGCAGCCTGCCGGGGCAAGGGGGAAAAGTAGCCCTGGGGTGAACCCTGCACGTACCCTCCCTCTGGGGGCATTGGTTCGTGGTGCTCTGTTTGGCTTGTCTCTTTCCCTCGGGGGGGAGGAGGGGGCTTTTTTCTGGACCACCCTACCGTAGACTACAGAACACCATCATTAAGCTTGATACTTTGACTGGTTAGGGGGGTGTTCCGTCTTTGTTTCGTGGATCAGGGCAGCTAAACCAGAGGGGCCACCATAATTGTGCTGAGGGGGGCGGCTTGCAGATTGTCCCATGGCAGGAAGGCTGCAAGGTGGCTATGTGTCCTCTCAACCTCTGGGACAGTGCCTAAACGGATCCGGTGGGGTCTCTCAGTAGCTCACGGGCACTCAAATGGGTTCTGTACTCAATGTTATTAAAACCTGGCCAAATTCACTGTGTATAACAGACTCATCTCGCTTCTCCCCATAAGAAGTGAAGTTTACATTATGTGAAATGCATTTATAAGGCGCCGCCTACACCGAGAAGGGCATCATGGTGCTAAAAACTGGAGAGGAACGGAACCACAAAAAGACGGAAAAAAAGAAACCTAAAATAAAAATGTTTCAAGGGAACGATGGAAAGATAAATGTTCCGTAGTAGCGCAGAGAGAAAGAGGAATAGAATTCCACAACTGAGCAGCCGCAAAAGAGAAGGAGCAGCCGCCAGCACAAAAGCGCTGAAAGTGGAGTATCTGAATGCGAAGTGCAGTAGCAAAGTGCGAGAAGGGACGTAGAGAAAAACCTTGCTTGTGGTTACTCCAGACCAGCGCCGTAGAAAGCACGGTGGACGATACAAAGATTTGAATTCAACGCAATTAGAAACAGGAAGCCAATGAAGAGAAGAAAGAATGGCAGAGATGGAAATATAAAGAGGTGTACTGGTAGCAGTATTCTGTAAGATTTGAAGACCATGGAAAAAGGCAGGCAGTATGAGCAAGATCAAGTGAATTATAGTAATCAAGTGACCCGGACACAATAGAAGATACCACATTATGACGGAGGTGTGCAGGCAGGAACAGAAGAACTTTACGGAGGACCCTGAGCTTCGAATTAAAGGTCAGACAGAGCTCACCTGTGGCTCCAATGAAGGAGATCCAGAAAGCTTAATTCTGAGATTTTGGACAACATGGACTGGTTTACGAAGAGGGCCAAGAGTAAGGGGCCAAAAAGCCAAAGAGAAGCTCCAGAGAGAGGGCCAACCACAAGAACCTCAGTGTGATCGCCATTAAGGCGAAGCAAATTATTGCTCATCCAGGTGTTGATGTAAGCATGAGCAGCAATGCTCTGCAGTGGCTTGTTGTGCGAGATCCAAACGCAAGAGGATCTGGGTGGCATCCACGTAAGAATAACAATGAAAACCAAAGGAATGAAAACGCTTAACCAACGGTTGAATATAAACATTAAAAAGAAGAGGAAAAAGCAGACCTTTGAGGAACACCGTCAGGGATCAGGGGCCGTCATCTCAGTCTCGGCAGTTGTCACAGCCACGAAGGACAAACAGACAGCAAAATGGTGCTATCAGATTTGGGGCAGGCACAATACTAGAACCCATTGTGGACTACAAGATCCATGCTGCTGAGGACTACAAAATGGCAGCCATCTTGGGCGAGCACTGCTAAACAGACATGCGTTGCTCCAGCCCGGGGCATGCGCGCGAGAGATCTACGATGCAAGACATACAGAGCTGAGCTCTGGCGAAAGGAGCACGTGCGAGGGGGCCCCGGGCCCACCGGATCGGACCACGGGCCCCTCGCCATCATAGTGCAGGGACATCTGGGTGGGGGGGGAGAACTATAACGCATTGTTGAGCAGTGGGTGCCGGAGTGGGGAACACACGCAGGTGCCAAGCCCCCACCGGATCTTTCCAGACCCTGCCCTGAGTGCAGATAGTCGCACGAACGCAGCGCAACCCACTGTCTATATACCAAAGCGGGGATGCATGCAGGGGCCAAGCCACCACCGGAAACACTGGTCCCTGCTTCGAGTGCAGATAAGTCTGACCAATGCTCAATTATCCCTGTGAATCTTACATGCTAATGACATTAATGTGAACCCAAACTAACTCTGTCTTTGAGACCAGTGCCATCATAGCTCACCCAACATTACCAAGCGCTGCCATATCTCCGGAACCATAGTGCATGAATGGCTCATTTTAACCCATAGCCCAGCGTTTTACTAACCACGCGAAACCAGACTGCATGTAAACCAGCGCATATATTAGTCGTCAAACACCTTCCTTAGTTTGTGCATACCTGGTTGTCTGAAGGCTGTATTACACCTTCTCTCACACAGTTTTCTTTTTCAGCCTCTCATCGAACTCAGAGTTCTCAGTCCGCATCTTTGAGAAAACCAGGACAATCCTCGAAGCCAAGTGCCTCCTTGTATTTACATTGTTATATTTATTTTATTTTGATTTATTTATTGGTTTTCACCACGCTGAAGCCCGCAGGCATCAGGGCGCAACAGGGGATACAAGACGAACAAGACAAACTCTTATGGAAATCTATTTGAATCTTTCAAGTATGGACTGTACTGCGAGTTCATTTAAATAAGTGGGTCTTCAGCTTTTTTCTGAAGCTGTGGTAGTTCCTTTCTCGTCTTAGCTTGATAGTGAGTTTGTTCCATATCAGGGCTACTCTGACTGGGAAAGCACTGCCCATGCCCTGTGAGCATTTGAACATGGTGTTTATTTTCCTGGTTCTTTCCTTCTGAATTTAGGGATCTTCTAGGTGTGTATAAGGTGATCCTTTCTTTAAGATAACCCAGAGCCTGTCCAAATAAGCACCTGTGTGCCAAGGTCATGCTCTTGAAAATGATTATTCATTCTTTAACTGCCAGCCAGTGAAGATCAGTTCGGCCTTTGGTAAGATGTTCTCTCCATGGCCTTTTTTTATTATTCTGACCTAATTGTTTAGAATAGTTTGGCACTTGGCATGCAGCTTTTACTTGCGCCAAGCATCAAAGCATTTCCGTAGTCCAGTCGTGATAAAATGGTTGTGTTCTCTTCCCTTAAAAACGGTCTAATGGACCGAAGTAGGCGATTTTAGTATTGGCAGTTCTTGCTTACCTGAGCCTCAGCACCTAGTGACGCTTCCAGGGCCATGCCTAGAGTTTTCACTTCATCTCTAACTGGGATAGCCGAATCCTTGATGTTAAAAGACTTGTATTGGGGACAGAGTTTATGCCTTGCATGGGTAGAGCCAAAGATCATAAGCTCAGTCTTCTCTGCAATTAGGCACATACAGTTTGAAAGCATCCATGCCTCGATGTTATATATGTCTGCTAAATTTGCACAGTCATGGCTGTAACTTCCACTAAGTTCAACCACCACCTGAGTGTCATGAGCGTAGTTGGTGATAATTGCTCCGATCCTCTCTAGCACAATACATAGACACCACAGGTATAGGTTGAACAATATCGGGGAGAGACAAGCGCCTTGAGGGATGCCACATTCAATAGGCAATTCCGCAGAGAATTTATCTCCCCAATGGATTTTGGATTTTCACCCAGAGATGAAGGAAGTCAGCCATTTAATGGCAACTGGGGAGCAGTTAGCCACTTTATCAAGGACCCACTAGAGTTTCTTGTGGTCCAGCAAATCAAATGCAGCACTTAAGTCAAGCAGTACAAGTAGGCCTGTTTTATCTTCATCCTTGATGTTTAACATGTGAGTTTGTAGATCTATCATGGCTGTTTCGGTACTGTGAGCCGATCTGAAACCAGGTTGTTTGTGTAAGACATTCTTTTATACACATTTTTATAACTGTGCTGTCGCAAACGTTGTCCATGATTTTAAGGAGAAAATTGCCATTTTTTTATTGGCTGCAAGTGGCTAGGTTTCTTGGGATCTAATCCTATTTTTTTAGCAATGGGATCTCAGTGACGGTTTTAATGTTCTCTGGGATGATCCCTTCTTTAAAGGATGCATTCACCATCTTTATTAGTATAGGTGAGAACATTTCTTTATTATCAAAGATGATCTTTGGGGGGAGAATTCTCTCCGCACAGGCTGATAGTTTCATGGAATTCAATATATTCAACATCTCTTCCAAGATTATTGGTTGAAATTCAAATATATCCCTAATCTTGTGCTCTAATCTGTTTCAATTGGCATTGTGCAGTGTTTATGGGAATTGTAGAACGCCTGTGAGGAAACGAGCAATATGATCACAGTGTGGTGTGTGCAAGACAGGGTATGGGAAAATCCCCAACCTCTCCCGAACACTTTCCGGTTTCCCCAATTCCTCCAACCTATCCACTCAACAAAACCCTAGCCCTCTTCCCCGCTGGGATTACGGAGGTCTGTGGGCATACACCGCAGACCCCAAAACCGTAGAGGGGGTGAGCGGTTCGTGTAACCCCTGCGCAGGGCAATGTGGACCTGTCAAACACCACAAGTATTAAAGATTGGAAATGAAATATAAGGAGAAAGAAAGATTGAGACCGATCCGATAGAAAAGAGTGAAACCAGGCAAGGACGGAACCGGTGATGCCCGCTTAGGGCAACCTGCTGTAAGGAAGGAAGGGTCTTTATGCCCCATTCTGCACAAAAGGAAGTCTATTTGCATGCCCAATCATGGGGAGACGTCCCCCTTGCTTGCCGCTGACTACAGCGGGAAGGAGCCATTGGGCCATCCACCCAGACTCCATTTTGTGCCACATCTGACTCCATCTTTTACTAGGCCGCACACGGACCTCTAGAAATGCCTTCTCTCCCATCATCCAGTGCCACGCACAGCCTGGTCTGACACACACACCCCCCCTCCCCCCACCACCACCACCACCACCCCCGTCTGTGCCGCGCCAGCTCATTTCTCATGGAATCCCAGGCGCGAGATGTTGCAAATAGAAATTGAATTCTTGCTCTTCCTCTGAGCTCACTGCCCTGTGTGTGACCGGGGCGAATCTTGTCTTGCGCACTCATCCGTCTCCACAAACCTGCTCTTGTCCCCTCAACCCCCACCTTTAGGAGTTATTGCCTGAATAACCCCTTGTCCCCCTGTCATGTAGCAGTTGGCGAGCTCCCTCCAACCACCCTAAATTGCCCCCCATATACCTAATCTCGTGTGATCATATATTCTCAAAGAACTAACACCTATCAATCTATTCGTCAACTACAAAAGTACCGGGGCAAATAAACCTCTGATCGACCCCCGAGATAAGGCACCTGGGAAAAAGGACCACTGTGTCCCAGCCCCAACAAAGGTCTGACACGAATGCGTACATGTTTGCAAGTGATTTATAGGTATCCTCTCACTGTGGTATAAGCTTTATGTTCTACATTACTCTTTGCATGTCAATAGTTCATGTGTAGTTTAGATTAGTTAGGACAATTGCGTCTTGTGGACCCAGCCTGACCTTCACCTCACCCAGATGAACCCAGCTGACCCACGTGCTGCGAGAAGCAACCGCTCAGCACCAGCCAGTCGAGTGACCCCAGCCCTGTATGGGCCATAATTTATTATAATGCACCAATGGACTTGCAATATTCATCCCCTATACTGTTTGACACTGATGACAAAAATTATGTATAAAGATGTTTTTTTTTTGTATTGTTGATAAAGCGCTCTCAGAGACGCAGAGTCCTCTGCGTGCATCCTTTATCTGATATAAAGACTTTAATTACCTTGCAATCCTTCTCCTGGTCACATTCCCTACTGGGTGTGTCCATTTATTCTGAATTTGGGACTTGTTTTGGGGAATTACCACCTTAACTGCCAATAAGAAGGGAATGGTCAATGGTGTCAAAAGCAGCAGAAAAATCTAATATGATTAGTGCTTCAACACCACCCCGGTCAATCAAATGGGACAGGTTATCCACAGAAGACACCAGCACCGATTCAGTACCACGGCCAGGTCGAAAAACAGATTGGTAGGGGTTAAGAAACCCAGAATTCTCCAAGAAGGAGTGGAGAAAATGCAAAACCAAAGATTCATGCAACTTCCTAAGAAAAGGAAGAAGAGAAATAGGACAGAAATTAGAACGAAAAGAAGGATCACAAGAAGATATAGGGGAATCACCAGGGCATGCTTAAAAAGAAGAGGAAACCAAGCTCGTACAAAACGATACAATTATTGCGGACGACACCAAAGGAGCGATAAATGGCATGATCTCCTTAACGATGAAAGCAGAATAGGATCAGAAGGCAAGGCAAATTTCAGACCATTAGTGTCCCTAATAATATCAAGGGCATCAAAACAAACAGAGACCAAACAAAAAACAACTGAAAGGGTCAGACGAAGCAACTGACTAAGGAGACAGCCAGAATCAGAGATTCTGCCGAATAGTAACAATCTTGTCATGAAAAAAAAGTGGAGAGAGAATGACAGCTTTTGAGAAGGAGTAATAGGATTAGCAGAGGGATCAGAGGACAAAGAATGAACAAGCTTGAACAACTCCTTCGGCTGATAGGCTACAGATTCAAGAAAAGTAGAATATGAGGGTTTAGCATCAAATACAGCACTTTGATAGGCAGCCATGCCCTTGCGCACGAAGGAACGAGCCGAGGAACAATAAGTATGCCACTTGCCTACGAAGGTGAAGTCTAGCCATCTCAGAGGAAAACTAGGGCTCAGAGGGAAGTCTGAGAGATTTAGCTTTAAAGTAACTAATGGGTCCAGCTGTAGAAATGAAAGCCAATGAAAGGAAAGATCCACAACATAAGAGGAACAGGCCTCACTAATGTTGGAGAAAATATCAGATGCAGCTCCGATATGGCAGACGAGGAAGGACCATGGAAACAGAACAGGGGAGAAATGTTAACAGCAAAAGATATAATAAAAAGGATCAGACCAAATGCCCGGAAAGGACGGAAAAGGTGACCAAAACGGAATGCGCAAAATAAGATCCAGAGTTTTGCCATGAAGATTGGTAGGTGCAACAACCAATTGAGGAAGATTAAGATCAAATAAGCCCAAAGTCAAACAGGCAGCCTGCAAATCCGAAGGAACATTTGGATGCAAGTTAAAATCACTGAGTACGACCAGATAAGAGAAACGCATTTTATGGTCACTAATGGGCTCCAAAAATGTCATAACAAATGTTGATTCATAAGAAAGGGTATGATAAACTAAAAGTAAATGAAATTTTCTAGTAGAGGAGAAGATAATGCATATAAGATGCGCCTCCAATTTAAGATTATGAATAAAAGGCAATGACGAACAGACAAATGAAGAACGGTATATCAGCGCCACACCACCGCCGGGATGAGAAGACAATCTATCCAGGCACAAAATGTTATAATCCGGGTGGAGCGAATGAATGAGACTGGGGCCAGAGGCCTCATTCAGCCAGTCTCTGACGCATGCAAGATCTGGGGAATGTTCAAACAATAACTCCAGGGATCGAAATTAAGATTGGATAAGCAGGCGCTAAAAGCAGCTCCTGGGTATCCGGCTTTAACCAGTGAGCAGGAGATACCACTGGGGAACAAGGCGATGGTAAAGCGCATTCTGCAAATCTAACTTCCACATAAGATGCAAATGAAACATTCTGTCCATCATTTACAACCCCTTATGCTTTTTATGTAATTTAGATGTGTCCTAAAGCTTATTTATAGATTGTCCCAAATGACAAAGATACATTCATATAGGTATGTTTGTTTGGCATCAGTTTGTCTGGGGAGCCAAAACTATCTCATGGTAGCTGTTGGTTTCAAAATATCCAGGCTCTTCTCTACCAGCAGGAGCCAAGTAGCTCCCGTCTCCCCCTTAATTTAGAACCCTGTAACTCATAGCATGCTGGCCTCTGAGCAACCAGAGAGCTTGCATTAAATAAAAAAACAGCTTACCTGGGTTTGCAGCCTGGCAGAGCAAGCTGTAGCAAAAGTAGGTTGACTAATCCATCCAGAAGGCTTAGCAATAAAAGATGGAAGCCAGGTTTCATGAGTGTATACCAAGCGCAAAGTAGGTGTATTCAGCGTCCAAGGCCCGTCCAGAGCACGTATGGAGACACATTGGCTGGACTTTGGTGCGCCTTCAACACACTGAAAGCGCTTCCGGGGAAAGGCTTCATTAAAAGAGCACATCGTTGGCAGGGGCCAATCAGCTCTATTCAGAAGCGCAAAGAAACACTCTCGCTGTGTGCGCGAGTAAGAAAGGAAAGTCTGTTTAGGCAAACAGCTGGGCACGAGACCCAGAAGAGCAAATGAGGCCTGGCAACCTCAGGCTAATGCATAACTGCTACAAAGAAATGAAAACTAACAAAATAAAAAGAACCAACATAAAAAATAAAGTGGAAAAAACACAAGATGAGTGCAAATAGGAGAAGGAGAATAGGCGCCCAGTTAAACACCCATGGGAAGCACATCAGTTTTGAGAAATTCAAAGTCCTAATATATCAATCTTTGGTACATTTTTACAACTTGTTTTAGATGAGCCCAAAAAAGTTCGGCAAAATCTTATTTTGCTTAGTAATTAATAGTTTTATGCGTCATTTGTTTCTGAAGGGCTTCTCGTGTCAGAATACTTTTTTGCCACTAGGGATTTGTCTTTCTAGGGACAAGGACAATTATTGTCCAATCTTTCCTCATCCTTTCATCAGAACTATGCTTCGTTATCAATCTTACGAGGCAAAATGTTAGAAAATCGCAGAGAACCCTCCAAGTTCCATCAATCCTTTTCAATGAACAAAAGTACATCCCCATCATTTAGGGCTCAATGAGTCAATGAAACAACGTCCTCCCAAATCTTCAGGCGAGTATGGCAATTGGAGATCTTGAAAAAGGCAGACCAATCCTGGCCAAACCATTGTAAAAAGGGGGTTTCAAGCATATATAAAAGTGCTTGAGCAGCTATAAACTAGCATCTGATGCAAGGTAGCGTGGAAGACAGTCATATTGATTAAATAAGTGATCTTTGTTTTATTTCTCATGCCCGTGCCCCCCCTTTTAAATGTTGCTCGTCTTCCCTATTTGAGCAAGAGGTGTCTACTTGAGGGTGACAAGATACCAAACAGAAAAGAGATTGTTACAAGGCAACAAGCGATCAGCCAGTTTTGAATATATTCCCCGTTCTGGAACTATAGTTTTGTGCCCTTTGTTAACATGCATAATGGAAGAACAGTAAAGAAAGTTGGCTTGCGTCTTAATGAAAGTGGAGGCTTATCACTGTAAGGAAAAATGAATATTCCATTGTAAAACATCAGGGTGTTGGTTGGTAGCAGCAGAAATCTGAGCCTCCAAGTGAAAGTAACACTGCCATATACGGACAGCAATGCTGTAAAGAATGATCTTTTCAAAAACTCTAGCATCTTTCTTAAATAAATATAAGTGCACATTAAGGTGGTGTCACAAGCCCAGAATTTGCTGAAACAGTAATTTGAACTGAAAACCATGAATAGAAATCCCAAAAAAAATTAGCTCCCATTCCTACCCAGCTTGCTCCAGCTCAACTGTTTAAAGTGAAACTAATCGCACCATGTCACCGATTGGACATTTGGGAACAATAAGCATGCGAAGGCCAGCTGCTTAAAGTTTAAGATTTTTATTAGGGACCGTGTACAGGGGTGGACCAACTTCGATATGAATAGGATCTTCCCCAAAGAAAATTACAAAACATAGGATGGCCTTTCTCCACATATGGCTAGTAGAATGGATTTTAAAAGTGGTCAGTCTTTCGTGTCTCAGCCGTCAATGTTCCAGAGGAGTTACCTCGCTCCTCTCGAATGATACTGGCACCAGGATGGAGAAAGCTCTTCTTCTCTTTTGAGCAAAGGTGCAGGCTTTCCTGGATCCTGTACCCTAAGAATAAGCCAGTTCTTGTTCTGCAGCAACCTCTGCGTTATTTTTGTATTATTAAAGGTATTTTTTGAGCACGGACTTAGCTTCGAGAAGCAATGGAGCGCTTTACAATCATAGGAGGAAGAACATGATAAGGGGAGCAGAGTGGGCAGTTAACTTGGGAGGAAAAGGTGACCAATTTGTCAGCAAGGGTTCTTTCTACAAGCAACCAGCAGAAGAAACAGTGGGCATCAGATCACACAGTGTCAAGGTAGGGTGGGGAGTGGAGGGTGTGTGGACCTGTGTGTTCGGGAGGAGCCATTTCTTGAAGGTTAGGGTCTGGAGTTCCTTCCTAAACTGTAAAAGCGAGGCGGCGAGTCTGGTGTTGATGTGGAGGAAGCTCCAGATTCTTTGAGTAGACAGAGAAGGCCTTTCTTCTGGTTCTTTCCTTTCTGCTCCAGCAAATTCAGGTCTCCTACAGAGGGCATGGAGATCAGCAAGGAGGGAGACAGAAATCCCTAGGCTCACTTCCTTCCAGACTCAGGGAGCCTAGTAATTATTTAGAGAGAGGGGTTGGGGAGGACAGACACCCGCTGGAAACTCCTCCCACACGTTAGACCTGCCTATGGCATGATCTGGCACTTCTGAACCACCTACCTCTAGCTGCCTAACCTGCTTCTGGCACTCTGCCTCCCTTTCCAATACCTTAATGAAGTTCTCTTTCTTTTCTCTAGTGCTTTCTTTTTTCCTCCTCCATTCCTCATCAAACCCTAGCCAATCCTCTTCACTCTTGTCGTCTGAAGACATACTGTACTCCGTCTCTTCACTCTCGTCTGTCCCCCAACTCCTGTTGAACTGTTACCGTCTCCTTAATACCATCTTGGTCTGCTGTTACCACTTTCCACTCCAGGTCTTCCTTCAGCCTTCTAACATTACTCCTTCCAACTCCACTCCAGGTTTTAGCTCCTCCTCCTTCTACAGTTTCCCACTGCAACACCCTCCAGACTCGAACATCTCTGCAGCACCTCTCCTCCCCAGCAGACTTCCCTCTGCAACCTTCTCCAAGTAGGAGCTGCCTGCCCCTGTCAATCATCACAATGGACCGGGCTATCTGGCTTATATAGTAAAATGTGTTGTGCTGTTTGTTGGAATTAGTAACGATTGTCTGCAGCTCTGAGCCTAAAGGGGGTGGGGGTTGGGATTGGCTAGGCTCCCCCACTGCCTGGGCTAAATCTACTAAAGCCAGAGTTGCAATTTTGCATAGAGAGACTGAAAAAACTGCTTGTGTGAAGGATATCCTGTTTCACTGCTGTTGCGAAGGCAAGTGTGTCCGGTGGGAACTAAAAGTGTTTAGGTTTCCGCTAGGGTCTTCCTGCACTAGATGGGTTTTCCTATGGGCTCCCTGCCCTTGAGTGGATAATTTGATTTCCCTGATCCATTCTAGGTTTTCTGGTTGGGAGAGAATGGCATGGTGCAAGATTTATTCCATCTGTGGGTGGGCTGCCGGTACAATTTTTATGTTTATGCCCTCGGACAGGTTTCCTGAGGTTTTCCCAGGCTTAAGTGATCTAACTTTGTATTTTTCCAGGTTTGCCCTCTTTGCTGTCTCGAATTCTACTTCGCAGATCCGGTCTGGGTTTTGTTTCTGTTCTGGAGGAACATTATCGGAAATGTATTTTTCTCTGTGGCTGGGAAGCCAGAGTTACCTGGCTTTTGGGCACCTGTCAAGGTTACAGGGAGGGAACTTGTGTCGCATCCCCCACACTTCCATTGAGTCACCAGTCCTAGGAGTGCCAAGTCTGCTGTCTCTTGCCCAGAATCTATTACATTACCATCAACCACACCATTTACAATGCCTTCTGGACCAAACGTGTAGATATGCTGTTCAATGTGAGCGTTTCCCCCTTGACAGACCAAACCTCTGATCCGTCCATTCTTAGAACAGCAATGGAAGGTCTTCAGTCGAATGAACTAGGATGAGGGCTCCGGGGCTCCCAGGCTGGGCTACTTTGTCGTCTGCTCAAGTTTCCCTATGAGGCCCCTTCTTCAGCTCTTGTGTTGCCTCGACTTGAGTCGAGAAATTTGTAGGTCTTCAGGGGTGTTGAAAAACGAATTGTCTGCTTCCAGGTGTCTTTGGTCACAGCAGGGAGGGGCCATTTCACTTGCTGCTGGGATCTTCCTAGGACCCCTCTTCCCATCTCTTGGGGGTCTTCTAGTGGGAATACCAGCTCCTGGAGCGTTGCTGAACTGGAATTTCACATAGGGTGGCGCTTGGATCTGTGTCTCCCGGTCTCCAATGTTAAAGATGGGTTAGGCCTTCATAACCACTTTGTACTGGGATGGGATTTTCTAGGCAGTCCCTGGGGTAGATAACTGTGGCTTCACCTTCTAGCTGATATTTCACTGCAAGGCTTCCTTTGGTTTGGGGCAACTCATTTACCAGTGTAGAGGCCAGGCAGGGAACTTTGTCGCACAAGTATGGACATTCAACTAAGTCATGAGGGCAGAAGATACTGACCAATCGTCTGTGAGTTAGCCCAATACTCTGACACTGCAGTGGTCAAAATGACAAGTTGCAAACTTTTAGGCAGTCCTAGAAAGTCCCTCACCGCCTCAATTCTATACGTACAACTCGCTATTTCTTACTTGCCAGGAGTCAATTATCACCAGCTAGTGGCAAGTGCAAATTGGACAGCAATAAGTTAGTAACAATACTCTAGTACCCCAGGTATACATTGTCTTTTATGCATGTGGAGTCTTCAATCTCCGCCTGAAGCACACCCACGTGCACCCTCTTCTCAAGCAACCCTCTGCCGACCCCTCCTTCCCAGGCAACTATTGCCCAATCTCCATCACTCCTTTCCTGAGAAAACTCTTGGAAAAGCTGCCAATCACCCAGCTCAATCTTCACGCTGAATATGTCGATTGTCTCCATGATCAGTCTGGCTTCAGAGCTGCCACGGAAACTGCTCTCCTGAACATCCGTGAAGATCTTACTTGATCTCTCTTCTGCCTTTCACACGGTCAACCATGCCATCCTGCTCAAACGGCTGTGATAACCGGGTAACACTGGTCAGGCCCTGGTGTGGCTGACTTCTTTCCTCTCTGATCGACCCTCCCAGGTTCAACTTGGGTCCTTCCTCTCCTCTACCTGTGGTGTTCCTCAGGGGTCTAACCTCTCACCCTGGCTGTTCAACCAATACCTGGCTCTTCTTGCCCACTGCATTGCCGCACTCTGCCCCAACTTTCAGTGCTACGCAGCTGACACCCAGCTCATCTTCAGGCTATCCTCAGCCACCTCTTCGCCCTCTCTCATTTCTGACCGTCTGTCCACCATCCAGGAGTGGTGTGCCGCCAATGATCTCTGCCTTAATGCCAGTAAAACCGAGATTCTCCTCCTCGGCACACCCGCTCCCTCCTTTCCTATCACTCTCTGGCTGACTTCTCTTGGCCCTCCCCCCGCACCTACCTCCGAGGCTTAAAACCTCAGGGTCATCTTTGACTCCAAACTCTCTTTCTCTCCTCACATCTCTGATGTCTCGAAGAAGTCACACTACCAGCTGCACCTCCTCAGAGGTATTCTTGCCTTCCTCTCCTTTCCACAGAAGCTCACCGTCTCCAGAGCTCTGGTTCTCTCTAGGCTGGACTACTGCAAAAGCCTCCTTCTAAATCTACCTGCCTCTATTCTCCGCCCTCTGCAATTTATCCAAAACAGGACTGCGAGACTTGTCCTTGGCCTCAAGCCCAGGGATCGTATCTCTCCAGAATTGAAGTCCCTGCACTGGCTCCCAGTGGCTGCGAGGATTAAGTTTAAAACCCTCTGCATTGTCCACAAGGCCTTCTGGGATCTGGGGCCTCACTACCTTCAACTCTCTTCCTAAATATCTTCCTTCTTGAGCCCTTCGCTCATCCGCCTCCAACTCCCTCAGGGTCAGTCGCTTCTCCAAGCAACGAGTTGGTGGTAGATCTCGTTCCTCTGCTTGGGCATCCCCCTCTGGAACAGCATCCCTGCCACCCTAAAACTAGAGGAGACTCCTCTCTGGTTCCGGAGACACCTCAAACCCTTTATCTTTGCTTCTGCTGTTTCTCCCTCTCTCCCCTGTTGACTTCCTGACTGAATCTGACACTGCACTGGTTACCTGGCCCCCTTCTGATCTATGGGTCAGGTCCCCTCCCCTGCCAGTTGCACACCTGCACTGCCTTCCTGGCATCCCCACACTTTGGGACTATTTCTGTACCCCTACAAGTCCCACTACCAGCACTTGACACCTGATGTTTGCACTTACCCTTGCACTTGCCACCTGCTGGCCATACTTTTACCTATTTATTTATCCCATGGACTGCACTGTCCCCTTTCCCCACTTCCCCTCCCATGCACTTGCGCGATATGAATGACACTTGGCCTAGTAGGATCGTTGTCCGTCTTCCCTCTGTTCCCCTTCCCTTGCCTTGTCACGCCTTGAAACACTTGTGTATAGGCGCGTTACAAATGCCATATCGTATATAATGCATGTACCTCCTTATTAAAAGGAAAACAAAAGAGTTTGCTTCAAACAATAAAAAAAAACTATCTTGTAGTTCCAGAGACAGAGATAGCAAGCAAATATTGTCACTCTGTAGTTTGCAGAAACACCTGAGTGGTACTCAAGGCATATTTTTGATTAAATCCGGATATTTCATGGTCAATACATGTATTTTGTGTACAGAAAACACTCAAAGTGCTCTGAAAAGAGAAAACAAAATGGTAAGAGGATTTTTGGGATTAAGGCGTTCGTTACACGGGTTTGTACCATGAAGGTTGCAGACTCCATTCACTGTGGATTTAATTAGACTTTCACCCTTTGAAGGGCATTATATTGACCAACAGATAATAGGACCGCTTTAATGTGCATTGTGTAAAAGCTGCCGCACTACACAGCGGTCACTGTTCCTTTTCAAGTTCACCTTTGGACTCAGCATTCAGAGATTAAGGTAGGCACTTCTGCTGTTTGCCGGGAACAATTCTTTAGAAAACTAACAGGGGCAGGCCTTTCACTATCTACATTCCAGATCCTGAACACACACTGTCAGAGGAAGGTAACCAGCACAAGACGTTGAAAGCGGAAACTGCGTTTTGCAAGTCAAATCAAGGACTATTCTGGGAGGAACTTAACATTTCTCGCAAAAACAACACGAGACTAAGGACCCTCGAGACTCGCTTTTCTAGTTTGATTAGATTACACCCCTCCCCCCCGACCTATGAGGAAGGCTAGAAGAACAAGTTACTCTCTTACCTGGTAACGTTCTTTCGATGGGATGGTCCGACAACGTATTCCATATCTATGACAGTAATCACCACAGCTGTGCTGCTTCGGAAAATCTGTCTGCATCCTGCGTCGATGACGTCGATACGCCGCACTCGATGACCTCCTTCGACGGCCGACGTCACTGGATGTTATAAGTAGGACGCACGACGCCCGTAGCCTCAGTTGTAGTTTTTTCCCAGAATGTGTGGCACCAGTCTTCTGCCAGTCTGACCACACAAAGCCTTGCGGAAACGTAAGCTGCAATCGCATAAGAAATTCTGTAGCGGGGAAGGCAGAGAGGGAGCGATATGGAATACGTCGTCGGACCATCCCATCGAAAGAATGTTACCAGGTAAGAGAGTAACCTGTTCTTCGAGGGGATTGGGTCCTCTGACGTATTCCATATCCAAAGCAGTACCAATGCAAGGAGGTGGGAAAAGAATTTAGAATACAGAAATTTAGAATGCCCAATCAAATTGCGGAGCAAAGGACCACCTTGCCAAAGGCCAGATCCTGCCCACGGATGGAATCAAGGGAGTAGGGACATACAAAAGTATGGACCGAAGCCCAGGTGGCTGCATCACATATTTTACAAATAGGAACACCCCTCTGTAGGGCAGTAGAGGCAGCCATACCCCCTGGTAGAATGGGCCCGCAAGCCGACCGGTGGGTCCTTAGCCGCCAAGCGGTAACATTAAGAAATTGCCAGAATAATCCAGCGAGACAAAGTCTGCTTAGTCACAGCTTGTCCCAAACGCTTTCCAGCATAACCAATGAAGAGTTGATCGTCCACACTGACCCGGGACATGCGTGAAATATAAAAGCTTAAAGCTCTCCTAGGATCGAGCCTATGGAGCCTCTCCTCTTCCTTACCAGGATGCGGAGGAGGATAAAATGCCGGAAGAATAACCAGGCCTAAATAAATTCCGACACCACCTTCGGAAGAAAGGGAGGACGAACTCTAACGACAACCCTGTCCTTATGAAATACAGTGAAGGGTGGCTTAACTGAAAGGGCCTGTAACTCACTCAGCGAGCGGAAGTGAACGCAATCAAAAATACAGTTTTAAAAGTAAACAGTCTCAAAGGGCACGAATGCAAAGGCTCAAACGGAGCACCCATCAGAAACTTGAGGACAAGGTTCAAATCCCAACCGGGCACCTGGAAAGGTGACGAGGGAACACATTAGTGAGCCCTTTTAGAAACTGAGAAATTAAAAGGGATTTTAAAATAAGAACACTCTTCAGACGAGCGCTTAAATATGGAAAGCGCTGCCAGGTAACCTTTAACGGTACCCACTTGCAAGCCCCTGTGGGCTAAAGATAGCAAAAAAGACAGAACCACAGGAATGTCACATGACAACGGATCCACATTCTTAACCCTGCACCAGTCGCAGAACTTTCTCCAACGGCAACGGTACAGGGACTTCGTTGCGGGCCTTCTGGCCGAAAGCAACACCTCCATCACGTTTTCAGGGAGGTCCCAATCCTTATACCTCAACCTTTCAGAAACCAAGCGTGAAGGTTGAGGGATCTGACCTCTGGATGGAGAACCTGACCCGCCCCCCCCCTCCTCCCGTGAGAGCAGATCGTCTCGGTAGGGAAGACGACGTGGAGGGCAGATGGACAAGTCGGGAAGGTCCGGGTACCACGTTCTCTCGGTCCATGCCGGAGCAATGAGGATCATCC
This sequence comes from Ambystoma mexicanum, assembly GCF_040938575.1. Classification (NCBI taxonomy): domain Eukaryota; kingdom Metazoa; phylum Chordata; class Amphibia; order Caudata; family Ambystomatidae; genus Ambystoma; species Ambystoma mexicanum. The sequence continues at coordinate 662,455,314 of NC_090931.1, forward strand.
GGGAACCGAACCATCGTAACCGCCGCAGCACTTGCGGGATGACGGGGACTGGAGGAAACGCGTACAGCAGTGGGAATTAACACTCCACCACGAACGCGTCTCCTAAGGTTCCACGAGCAGAACCTTTCGCACTTCCGGTTGACACTGGAGGCAAGAGATCCACTTGAGGGGTCCCCCAAAGGGCGAAGATCTCCAGGGGAATCTCCTGAGCCAACTCCCACTCGTGAGAGATCGCGCTCTGCCTGCTCAAAGCATCCGCCATCTCGTTTTCGTCTCCAGCCAGATGAACTGCCGAGATCGAAACTTCCTGCTGGATTGCCCAGAACCGGAGCTGCACAGAGGAAGTGACCCTGCCCCCCTCCCCCCATTTTTGTTGAGGTAGTGCATAGCCACTGTGTTGTCCGTCAGGATCAGGACATTCTTTCCTCGCACAGTCGGCAGAAAAGCCTTCAGGGCAAGCCCGACGGCCCTCAGCTCCAACAGACTGATATTGAGTCTGGACTCCGACGGAGACCAACAACCGCTGTCAACTCGTTGGCATGAGCTCCCCATCCCGTGAGGGATGCGTCCGTCACGATCGTCAACTCCGGCCAGGGTAGCCAAAATGGAGCCCCCTTCATCAGATTGCCTTCGACAGCCCACCACAGAAGTTCCTGGGCGACCGAGGACGGCACCTGAACAGGGTCCGACATTCTGCCAGAGGACTGAGACCACTGGAGCTTGAGGGCCCATTGCAAAGATCTCATCCGCAACCTGGCCTCTGGCACCAGAAGAATGCAGGATGCCATGAGGCCGAGCAATCTCAAGAACTCGAACGCTGGGAGACTCTGGGCATGCTGAAACTTGTGCACCATCTGCTGAATGTGATGAGCCCTCACCTGGGGAGGAAAACGATGCCCCAGGGACGTGTCGAGCACTGCTCTGATGTACTAGAGCCTTTGAGTTGGCGTCAAGTGGGACTTCTTTAAGTTGAGGGAGAAGCCCAGCTTGTGGAGGGAGTGGCAGGTGACGGACAGATGATCCAGGACTTGCTCGGGAGAGCGCGCCCTGATCAACCAATAGTCCAGGTACGGGTAGACGTGAATCCCCCCTTTGCGGAGATGCGCTGCCACCACTACCATGAGCTTGGTGAAGACCCTCGGGGCGGAGGTCAATCCGAACGGCAGGACCCGAAACTGAAAATGCGAGTCGCCAACCGCGAACCTCAGGTACTTCTTGTGCTTTGGATGGATCGGCACATGAAAATAAGCGTCCTTGAGGCCGAGAGACACCAACCAGTCCTGAAGTTGAAGGGCCTGGAGGACTTGAGAAAGAGTAACCATCTTGAACTTGTCCTTCCTGAGGAGTTTGTTCAAACCGCGCAAGTCCATGATGGGTCTCAATCCCCCGTCTTTCTTGGAAATCAAAAAAATAAGGGGAATACCTTCCCCGGTTCCTCTCCGCTACAGGCATCAGTTCTATGGCGCCTTTCTCCAGCAGGGCTTGAACCTCCTGCACAAGGAGCGGATACGGACTCTGCAACGAGAGATTCCCCAGTGGATTGTCGTGAGGCCTCTGCCGAAAGGGAAGACAGTAGCCGTGGGCTATGATCTCCAGAACCCACACATCTGAAGTAATGGCACGCCATTCGACAAAATGCTGCGCCAGCCTTCCCCCCAACCGGCGAACCATGGGACATGGCCTCATGACCGAGCTGAAGCGGCTGCAGCGTTGCCTGAGGGCAAAGAGGCAACTGCCCGAGCGGCCTTGGCACCTCGGGTACCCCGCTTTCCACCTCTGGCACTCCTACGGTGGCCCCTTTGACAGGCAGCTCCTCTCGCTTTATCAAAGGATGAGTAATAACGAAAGGAACCTCCCCTCCATTGCTGTCCCCTAGGACGAAAAGGCGGAGGTTGGCGAACTGCAGTGCCCAACGACTTTGCTGCAGCTTTGGAGGTCTGCAACCTCTCAAGGCTCTCGTCAGCCTTGCTGCCAAAAAGATGTTCACCATCAAAGGGCATGTTGAGGAGCCGGGACTGCACATGAGGAGCAAACCCAGACTTCCGCAACCACGCAAACCTGCGTATTACGGTGCTCGCCGCCATGGACCGGCTGACACAATCTGCCATGTCCAAACCCGACTGAACGACCTCACACATGGCATCCTGGACCATAGCAAGAAAACCATCCCGTTTCTCCCCTTCGGGAATATGTTCAGCCACAGGAAACAGTTCCACAGAGTGTGCATGAAACTTGACAAGGCACATACGGAGTTGGCCGCCTGAAGAGCCATACCCCCTGGAGAAAACACTTTCTTCGCCCAACCATCAAAACGCTTGTCCCTATCAGGAGGGATGGTAGGATACGACGCCTGCTTTGCTGGTGACGTAGCCGCCTGCACCACCAAACTCTCCAGAGTGGGGTGCTTGGTCAAGTAGCAGGGGTCGCTACTGGCTGGGCAGTATTTTCGCGGCAAAGACTTGTCCACTGCTGGGAGACTCTCCGGAGCAGTCCAAGCCGCCGCCACCCTCCTCTGTAGAGCCATATGGAACGGCAGTACCGTGTCAGTTGGTGAACCTTGGTCGAGGATATCCGTGAGGTCATCCTGAAGAAAATTCCCTGGGGAGCACACCACCCCAAGTACTCGGTGACCCTAGACATAAGGCGCCGGTAAGAGGAGTCGGCATGTGTGCCAGGCTCAGGCCTACAAAACTCCACCTCCGGAGAGATGTCCAGACCATTGGCGTCGTGCAGGGACTGACGCAGGTCCTCAATCTGCCTATGGCCAGAGAGAATCTCATCTGGCACCGTATCAGGAACCATGTCATCATCAGAGCCCTCATCCACCTCCGAAATGTACTCAAGATGGAGGGAAGTGGGCACAGAATGGGGAACAAAGCCATGCTTGACCTTGGCCAGAGCCTTTCTAGGGGGGTTCCACCGTGCCCCGGGGTACCCCCGTCGAAACAACCTCGAAAGGCGTCGAGTAAATCGGTGTCGATGCCGAACGTGGCGCTGACAGCATCGACACAGGCGTCGAGTGCGGGGCCCCGAGCGTGTCCCTCGACATCCTGGGCACCGATGGCGTCGACCACTTCTTTGGAGGCGGAGCCTCGACAGTCCCTCAACGACCTCGGCGCCACAGGCGTCGACGTCTTCCTCAAAGACATCACAGGCTCACACTGTCTCGAGCGCGTCGAGGACCGGGACCTGGAACGGGCGTGACTAGAACGATTCCCCTTGTCCGAGAGGGACCGCTCCCGTGAATCGTGCCGACCACCCGAGCCCGAAGGCGTACGAGCGGTGTCTCTAGTCCGATCACGACCGACCTCACTCGGAGGAGCGGACGGACCAGTGCCCTGCGATTCGAGAATCGCTAGCATTTTCTTACCGAAGGAAGCCCATTCCTCTGGCATCGCATGCTTGGTGGGATAAGCGACCCGCCGACGGGCAGAGTCCTCGGATGAGGACGGGGAAGGCGACCGATGACGGCGCTTCCGGGAGTGCCTCGAAGAAGCAGAGAAGTGGCGGGACCCACTCTGGGACCGAGACGCACTGGACTTCCGCCGACGCCGAGAGTCGCCCCTCGAATCGTCTGTCAAAAGCCCCCCGGACCTCCACTTCCGGGGCTTGGACACCTTACCGACCGACAGATTCTTCTTGTGCTCCCGCAAGGCTTTGGACGTAAGCGACTGGCAGTCGTCACAATCATCCGTGTCATGGGCCTCCCAGAGGCAGGTGTTGTGCGAGTCTGTCACCGACATCTTGGACCCGCAGTCCCCGCACTTCTTGAAGCCCAGACACGGGGTGGAAGAAGAGATAGACATCACGAAGGACTAACTTCACAAACGGACAGGTTCGAATAACCGAAAGAACAGAAACTCCAAAGAGTCGAGGCGTGCCGAGATCTCCGAAGCGAACACGTTCGCGGAAAAAACGGAACTGAGGCTACGGGCGTCGTGCGTCCTACTTATAACATCGTGACGTCAGCCGTCGGAGGAGGTCCTCGAGGGCGGCATATCAACGTCATCGACGCAGGACGCAGAAAGATTTTCCGAAGCAGCACAGCTGTGGTGATTACTGTCATAGATATGGAATACGTCGGAGGACCCAATCCCCTCGAATGTCGACTTACTCACAAAAACCCGATCTCAAACTGGAACAGCAGGGCCGCAATATCCGGACTGGGTATTGAGGTTGCCAGGGGAGGTTGGGAAGGGGTAAACCTGTCTGAAGAGGTCCAAGGAAGTACTGCAGACTGGATTCAATCTGCTGGTTGGGCATAGCCACCTAACCATTTGCCCCTTCCCAGCATTAGAAAGCAAACATCCCAGATCCAGACAGTGCCATCCACAACCCTCAGCGTAGTGGCGATATAGGACCTTCCATGTACCTTTTGTGCCAGACAGTGGTTTATTCTCGGAACCCTCAGTTACCCCCTTTCTCTGGCATGGCCTGCCCGAACTATGGTTTTGGGCATGGTTTCTACATGCCTTGGCTCACCATAACACTGCGAAAGGCTCAAAGTCTGAACTCTGCAGAGCAATAGGCAGGCGCTGTGCCCTTAAGCACCTTGCACTGAAGCAGAAGCCTAGTGTTGGGAAAAGCAAAAAATCCTTTTGGTATGCATGACAAATGGGCATGCCCCAACCCCCCAATAAAAAAACAAGGTTATTTTGCTCACTTTTCAGGGAGCTTTTTTTGCAAACTTTGCAAATTCGGATTTCGAACAGGCAACCCCTTCCAAATGTGTGTTGGGGCCCCAAGGAATTATTATTGGCTGTCTTTCTTCTTGGGCATTGTTCCAACATGCCTTGGGCTCACCATGAGAGGAGTACATTCCAGACATACCACTGGTGCGGTGAGCACCTTCTTACAGCCGTTTCTCATTTCAGAGCCACACCTGTTAGAATACAGTTGCGTTCCTATTTTACACACAGCTCCTCCACCTTCCCTTACAATGCCTTGCTGAGCATCGCATCTATCCCTCATCATTCCAAATATCTACCCGACTCTGCACCTCCCTACCACTACTGAATGTTCGATCATGCTCTTCCTTTGCCTCTCTTACAGGCTAAAAGCACTTTGACGCCTTAACATATAGAAGGAGCTATACAAATGCAATATAACATATGGTTTGCTTTACTTGGCAGGTAAAAGAAAGTACGTGACACGCCGTGCTCCGTTTTCTACAGCTTGCAGAGCCTTTATTAGTCTTCCTGTGTTTGATCATTTGGTTGATGTAAAGTTGTGTAAATAGTTTGGTAAACTCCACAAGCACGGCTCTCAGAAGTACTCGGTCCCCATAGGGCTCAACATGTAACTTTTAACCAAATGAGTCGCTTCTACCAAGAAGCCACTATATCAAGGAACTTTTTACTTCTGCGAACAGTGAGGCAGCAAGGAAAAGGACATTTATTTTCACCTTTAACACAAGTAAAAGCAAAACAGCATCGAAATTAGACGTTTTTCCATTTCAAATGATAACCCCCATACCCATTACCAGGTGTCACCGCGCCCACTAAACCTATAAGAGCACAGCATACATCAATACAGGAAAGGGATTAAGGAATTAGATTTACTAGTTAGAGTGTCAAAGAGGCGTGCTTTACTGGATCAGACAAACGAGCAGGATGTATTAACATAACAAGAGATGGTTTGATTTACTGTGGCAGGTTTATTCACAGTACTCCTCTAAATATATAGAGAAAGAAATAATAGCTGAAACCATTAAAAGAAATAATTGTCCTCATTAATAACACTACAAATCTATACACTAGCCCCAACACCAAGTCAATTACTAAGAAGTGGGTGAGGGGTTCCAATTCCATCATGTAACTCCAAACTGCTGGAAATACTCCACAAGCTTAAGCTTCCAGACCATCAAGTCACCTTCTTGAGGCACCGTTTTTTTTGTTGTTTTTAACCGTTTCCTACAACACGGTTTTGCAACTCGGTACAAAACACACTAATTGTCCAGCATGTCTGTGTTTGCACTTTGTTAGTCATTCACCACGTCTCTAAAAAATGCCTGCTTAAAACAATCCTGAGGTAAGGCATAGCAATGGTATAGGTGACGAGGTGAGGTTTTTGCAACTCTTTATTATACACTTAACAGCAGTGAACCCCAAGCATGTAGGCCTGCAGGTCGCAGGGTCAAACCCTGGCAAGGCCAACTCAGCCTTTCATCCTTCCGAGGTCGATAAATGAGTATCAATTTCGATTGGGTAGTCATTTATGTAAATATGTTTTATGTAACGCGCTTTCGATTAAAGCGTCATATAAAAAGCAAATTATATTTAAAAAAATATATATTATTGAGCACATGTTACTCGCAGCACCCAGAAACGTTGCTGACAGTTGCTCTGTCACAATCACGGTGAAGAGGCCAAGACGGAGAAGGTGCTGCAGTTATTAGACAAGGCAGTGCAGGCGGAGTCATTCAAGTGTGATAAAGCTAGTCATTAGGGTGCAAAATGTACCCTTGTCACTAGACATTGGCTAGTGATATTGGACTCTTGGTGAGTAAGAAATGGTGTGCTGTGTGTATGTATAGAATTGAGGTAGCAAGTGACTTTATGATGTCTGGCTAGTAGCTTGCAACTACAATTTGTGCACCCTGTAGTCAATTAGCCTGCCCTGGCATATAGACCCGATATATTACATGTTGACGGAAGTTATCACAGTGGGAAGACAGACGAGGTTAGGAAGATTTTATGGATAAAAGCATAGAAAGCATGTTCTTGATTTATCAAAGTTAATGGCTACATGGGGTATGCATTGCACAGGCAGCACTGTAGGAGGCTACTGACGTGAATCCTTAAACTGCAGATTAGATAAGGCTCATGAAGACCAAGATTCTACTGTTGAAATCAGAAGCAATAACGTTCTGCTGCTACGCCCAAACTGCCTGGGCTGTTCCAATGTGTAATGTAAAATGCCCTAATAATGAAGCGCTTGAGAAGAACTTGAAGGCCAATAACTAGGACAGCCAGGCAAGCCCAGGGAAGACCAACCCGACTGCCATTGTAATCCGCAGTCAAACACCCATCGGTGAACCCACAGTTAATGGGGCAGCCTAACTCGCAGCACTCCTGAGTCGCTGCACCACTTGGAGCTACAGCACCCGCAGCACTGACTGGAGCAGGTGCTGAATATATGAAGCGTCCACTGTCGCCAACTGAGCCTCTCTCACCTGAACCCTGCTATGGTGTAATGGGGCTGTTGGCAGTAGCTTAGCAGGTGCATAATCGGCAAATGAGTAATATGGATGCTCAACTGTTCAAAGGTAAATAAGTTCCAAATGGATGTTTCGTGCATGCAAATTTTTTGTTTGTAACAATCCTAACAAATAATGTGAATGGTGGATACAAACTCGTTAATGGGCAAAAATCAGTGACCCACATGCCCATCCTGATGTGCAATTGTCAACTTCTGTTCCTTTGAACAGCTGACAAGTGAATAATTGACTCGGAGATGGCATGCATGCAAAACATTCCATCATCAAATTATTTGCATACTAGTAAAAAGTACCCGTGCTCCGGATAGGTTCTGTACACAGACTTGATAACGCTCATCAATTGTTGAAAATCAATGATCCTGTAGGTCGCTGTTCTGAGCAGCAGATCGCTAGATGTGCTTTGCACTCTAAAACTGCACTGAGAATGGGTGCGTGTGGCTGGCTAACATACCCCGGAGCAGACATGGAGGGGAGGCGAGATAGCGTGCTGCAGCATAGTGGGACCTCCTGTGCGCTCTCCCCACTGGTCACCTCACCCTGGCGCACCTCACCCTGGCGCAGTGCAGTGCGTTGCCGTGCAAATATCTTGGACACGTTACATCCTGTGGCCTTGAAACGTGGTTTCCAAGGTCCCACAGGGATCTTGGACTTTTATTCCTCGCGTCAAGATGCTTAAAATGAGCTTCGTCTGGTCCTCCTACAGCCACATTTATGTTTCGCCAATTTCAGGCAACAATGTCATGTGTGAAGGGGCTGAAATCCGGGGGAAAGCAGTGGGGTGTCCAAAGGTCATTTGGCCACTAATGTCAGGAGGGTTCTAACGGGTAACTATGCACAATTTGGTGCATATTAGTGGAACAGTGTGGAATTCTATAAGGAACAAAAACATTTTTTGCTTTATATATTGTGACGAATCCCACTTCTCCCCCAGAGGGGGACCTTTCCCATGGGGCCAGGGAGGTGAGATCTGATGTACAGCAAGAAACCAGCATGGCGGAGCGGGCGAGAGCAGACCGCGAGAGTCCAGGGAAAGTCAGAGAAGCTTGCCGATGTTGCCAAGGACCGTAACCTTCACAGACCAAGTTAGAAGGTACATGGAGGGAGTCCGGGAAGGCAATGGGAAACCCTAGAAGGTGTGGTCAGGAGGAAGTACAGAACCAGCTTCCTCGTCCCAGTGGGACCAAAATGAGAAGCGAAACATACTGAGTGAGAAAGCACCCCAAAGAAAGCTGAAGAAAGATGAGGGTCTGGGACCCGAATGTTGAGAGGTTTGGAGAGTTTTATTTAGAAGATAATGCCTGACAGGATAGTGACCGGGCATGAACAAGATTCATTTTAAACCTCAGAAAGGGCTCTGGGATCCACATGAGAAGAGAAGACCAGAGCACGAAAGAAATATCCTTTCGCAAAGGTCAGAAGAAGACCAACAGGACAGAGACATTCTTTAACCAGAGATATCCTTTGGCAAAAGTTGTGACAAGCCCAGGAGGAGGAAAGAAGCACCCCCCCCCCCCTTGCCACAATTGTGACGGCAAGGGGAAGGAGGATATTCCCCCCCCCCATCATTTACAAACTCCCTAAAACCATCCAGAAGGAGGGAGCCACACCTCTGGAGTTAGGGCGAGACCAGTTATATTGTTTTTCTTTTGAAGTGTAAGGGACGGAAATTTGGACATAGGAAAGAGGACTATATACTTTTGACGGACATTCTGGCATCATCCTTAGTTTTGTTTGAGGCAGGAAAACCCCTCTTAGTTATAGGGACAGGTAGTGTTCTTCCTGATTTTCTTTTAAATAAAGGTTTATGATAACAAGCATGCCACCTTTGTGTCCAGAGTCTACATCTGCACACTTACAATATGTAGAGACTTTTGAATGGGGACAGTGTGTCTGATGTCATCATGCATATTATTGGTCAGAAATGTTCCATACTCATTAGAGTGTCCTAAAGCAAACACTACATCTGCTATTTTGCCCATCTGTCATTTGAAAAATGGACAAATGAGGCTGAGTGTTCAAGAGCCTTGTTACATTGTTGCTGCAAGCAGTGTTAGCAGCGCTTTTTAAGTCTTTCTACAGTTGTTATTCTTCGAGTACGCTCCTGTCTTCAAAAGCTCCAGGGTCAGCAGAGTAAGGAGGAGTGTTATGTGTTCTCGTCAGAAAGTGGGGTAGTGTTCCCCAAGCAAGCCGTCAGCTGGCGTCCCAAAAAAAAAAAAAGAAAATCACAGGACAAAGACACACCAGAACCACCAGCCAAGGGAACTTCGGAAAAACGATGTGCTCCTGAACTGTAACTGGCCTCTACCGTCCATTCTCGTTGGCGCAAGATTAACGGTTTATTTGCCCAAAATCCAACCAAGACGGCCGACATTGACTCAAGCAAGTTTTATTAATATCAGCTTAACTCTTCCAGCGGGAGTTACTCGTGGAAGAAATCAGATTTTGTGGTTTGTTTTTTGTGTCATTGACGGAAAGAGTGATATTCATTTGTCAGGAGCTGAGCAGACTAGGTGTGCTTGGTCCTCCTGGTCTACCGCTCTTGCATCCCATGTGCAGAGTAGCTACATGGCGGCTTCCCTTCGTAGCAAGCAAGGGCAGGGACCCCTGAATGAGAGTGTGACGTTTTCGCACAGGCTGAACCTGTTAGCGATAATGGAGCCTCACATGATTGAACGCCTGAAGCAAATTGTGTTAATAAATCTATACCGGCAAAGCGAGGTAAGATTACTACATTTTGCAATACAGCTGAGGTTACAGGATCTACAAGTTCAACACAAAGCACTTCTCATGCAGTGCGAAAAACCTAATTTGCATAAAGAGCAGGTGGCGTGTACCGAAGTTGTTACTTCAACAATTCCAGTGGTCTGCCTGCAAACAGCCACGTTGATCGGAACTCTAATACAATTAATAGCCCAGTGGGGCCTAAGGATAGTTCCATGAAGACCAACGATGCAAGGAAGGAAGATTCAATTGTCTTAGACACATCTTTTCTAAACTCTGTTGGGATATGGAAGACCTCATTAGTAATAAGTCATCCCGCGCCTTTTCATAAATCTGTCGCCGGGACAGAGTCTTTGTACATGCAACAGAACAGAGAGGCCTTTAGTTTCAACACCAGCCTTATTGAGGCTCAAATCAACACCAATGTTTTTACTCCAAAGAATATACATTCACGAAGACTTGGTGGGACAAGTCAACCGTCTGGCGGAGTCCTCCTGCGACGAGGACGGGTAAGGCGACCGGTGACGGCGCTTCCTAGAATGCCTCAATGAGGCAGAGGAATGGCAGGAACCACTCCTAGACCGAGACCCCCCCTGCATTTACGCCGACGCGGAGAGTCGCCCCTCGAGTCATCGGTCGAAAGCCCAGCGGATTTCGATTTATGGGGCTTAGACACCCTACCTACCTTCAATTTCTTCTTACGTTCCCGCAAGGCCTTAGACGTCAGGGACTGGCAATCCTCGCAGTCAGTGGCGTGGCTTTCGCCGAGGCACCAGAGGCAGATGCCGTGCGGGTGTGTGATGACATCTTCGAACCGCAGTCCCGACATTTCTTAAAGCCTGACTTCGGGGTAGTAGAAGAAGACATCACTTTCAAAGAAGAATGGAGTACGCTGAGATTCCGAAGCAAACACGTTTGCGGAAAAAACGAAACTAAGGCTACGGGCGCCGTGCATCCTATATATAACATCCGGTGACGTCGACCCTCGAGGGACAACGGATCGACGCCATCTGCAAAAAAATGTCCGAAGCAGCACAGCTGTGGACATTACCGGTCATAGATGTGGAATACGTCGGAGGGCACAATCCCCTCAAATATCTCATAATAGCTTTGTATCATTTTCTTAATAATGAGGGTTTCATATTTACTTTGACTTTTCGTTTATGATTTTTGTTTTATGCTTACGCTTGTATGGGATTTTCTTTTTCTATGTAAGTATTGTAAAGGTTTTTGACAAGCCAAATCCAATAAAAACTAAAGGACAAATGATCCATTTCCCCATGATTTAACAACTTGGTTAACCTTTCATTTAAAACAAAATGAGCTTACTGTTAATTCATAGTTAAAATGGAAAATGTTCAAAATATCAAAAAGTACAATGCCCAAACTGTTCTATATACTGGGCTTAGAATGCTTTAATGTGTGACCAATGTTAGAGTTAATCTGCTTACAAATGTTCCATTTGCCACTAGATTTCCCAAACATTACTTGTTGAATAATCCAAAAGCCGCTGTCAAATACTTTAAATACCAACATTCTGACCACTGTTAATGATCTTGTGTGCTTAAAAATGCCCCATTTGCATTCCTAAACCTAAAGACAACCTTAGTCTCAAATTAAGTTAACACCCATTGCAAATTCACCCGGACTAGAGTACTTAATAGCTACCCATTAACATTTGTAATATTTTGTTTTTTTACAGTTATAGTTTCGGTTGCCATAATTTTGCCACCACCTGAAAGCAGATCTGATCTGTTGCAGCATGGATGTGGATCCCCATTTCATTTGATACGCAACGGTTTCTCATGGCCCACAAAATGTTGGGGACCCCTGCTTTACACGGAAGTTTTGGACCAAACACATATAGGTTCTTGAGAGTAAACTACAAAAAGTTAAGGGATTACCTGTAGTAAACCATGATAGGATACGACAGTACAAAGTGGAGTCCATTCCAGATGTCCAACACCTTGGAAGATCAAAGTCCAACAAAAAGTTCCTATAAGTCCTTGCCCCTCTTTGGGACTCACTATGCTACAAAGGAAATGATCAAACTATGTGGCCTACAGAAAGTCTTGTAACCTAAAGTCCTTAGACTCCAAGCTACACTATGCTTCAATACAAAATGTGCCATGGTTGGGCCAAAAGCAGGAGCTACAAAAGTCCTAAACTACAAGTGTCCAACCCTAACAATCAAAATAAAAACAAAACTGTTCTTCTGAATGCACCTTGAGGAGTAATGCACAGCCTGGAAATTCCTTCAGCCTTTAAGCTTCTTTTACCACGTCTTCCAAGCATTATGATCTACAAATAGATTTCTTCTTGAGCCTCTTTAGGGCCTTTGATATTCACTTACAGGTTTCACCCTACTCTCGAGTCTTCAGGTTTCACAGGAGACCTCTCCTAGACTTTGGATTGTTCACTTTTTACTTCTGATCTCTCATAGACCTTGGTTTTCTCAAGATTCTGAGCAAGTCAGCCATTGACCTTGGGTTTAATGGGTGTTTCTTCCCTCCATCGACCTTAAGGGTCCATTTGAAGCAGCCAATAATCTCTTCCCCACCTGCCACGGGCCTCAGTCCTTCCCTCGGGGGTCATTGGTGGAAAGCCTCTGGTTCTGGCACTCCAGTTCCCACAAAGGGCTGGAGCGGGGCTGGAGCCCCCTCCCCCGCCCTCCTCCAGGACTTCCCAAGCTTTGCAGCTCTCAACCACTCCTCACAGTCTTGCACTGCTTTCCTCCAGAAAGAAATACTTTGTCTTTTCACCATCTGCCTTCCCTTGTAGCAACAGAGCATCAGCAGGTATGACAGTTACCCACTGTAGCGACTACCTTACTCCTAGTCCATAGTCCCCTTTCCTCCATAATTGTTAGACATTCTGTCCATCGGAATGGGGACCGTAGCACTTCTAAGCATCAACAAATTTACTTGCGTCCTTTTATTTTTTACGCAGGGCCACTGCACGTGACCGCAGCCCCGCATTCCTGAGCTCCGCCCCGCGCATCGCCCTTCAGTCCTTTTCTATCGCCTCGCCAGATCAAGGACCATATTTAGCAACAATAGAGGGTACTTAATAGAGAGGACGGCAGGCTGGCGTACAGAGGAAAGGGGACTATGGACTAGGAGTAAGGTAGTCACTACGGTGAGTAATTTTGTCATACTCCTACGTCCTGTCCCCTTTCCTCCATAGATGTGGGAGATTCCCAAGCACTGACCATAGGAATCACGGGTGGATGGAAAATCTGTTATTGGAACACATTTTTAAGGACTGCCCGGCCGAATTGGGCATCAGCCCAAGAGCTCAGGTCAAGACAGCAATATCTGCAAAAAGCCAATAGGGAAGCCCACATAGCAGCCTTCGCTATGGACTCCCAAGGGATTTCTTTTTGGAAGGCAACTTCAGCCGCTTTGTCACGGACCAGATGTGCATGAATGCCTCTTGGGGGCTTAAGGCCTTGAATTTTGTAGGCCTCGGAAATACATAAAACTATCCAACGATAGATGGATGTTCGAGGCTGGTTTCCCCTTTCGGTTCACCAAACGTAACAGAGTTGTGAAGAACCCTAGTTCGCTTGTTCGGTCGAGGTAGAACTTCAGAGCACATCTGATGTCTACATTGTGTAAAACCCTCTCGGCATCGGAGACTGTGTTCAGGAAGAAGACCGGTACATATATTGACTGGTTTAAATGGAATTCAGAAACCACTTTGGGAAGGAAAGGGTGAGTGCGAAGCACAACCTTATTCTTGTGGAAAGTTCGGGCCGGATGTTCGACAGAGCTTGAAGCCCACTTATCTGTCTTGCAGATGTCACTGCAATCAAAAAGGCCACCTTCCAAGAAAGGTACTTGAGCTCGGTAGTGGCCAGGGGTTCAAAAGGCTTCTGACAAAGCAGTGAGGACCACATTCTGATCCCCTTTGGGATGAGGGGCCGAACCAGCGTGAAAAGATGAAGACCTGCAAAATGTCTCTCGATGACTGGGTTTGCCAGTGAAAAAAAAAGCAACTGTCTGTAGACAGTTAAGCCGCAATAGCCGTTAAGCATGTCATGCATAAGAAATCGATGCCAGGGGCAACAAGGTCAGATACAAAGGACAAGACGCAGTCAATAGAAGCCTGTCTAGGATCAGGCTCTTTGGCTACACACCAATGACAAAAACTGAGCCACTTGCGCCTGTACTGAGCTCTTGTAGAGGGCTTTCTTGCCACTTTAACTATACGCATGTTGTGCTTGGAGAAGTTGAACTGCGCCAATGATCGGAACTCACAATTGTGAGGAGGGGGTTCCACAACTAGCAATTGCTCTGGTGAAGACGGTCGGGAACCTGCAGAAATGTGATCGGGCAGCACACCGACAGGTGCTGCAGTTCCAAAAACCAGAACCTGGCTGGCCACCAAGGAGCTATGAAGAGGAGAGTGCAGTTCTAAGAACTGCAGAGTTTCCAGAACGACCGATGAATCGGCGGGAAAGGATGAAAAGCGTAAGCTTTCATGTTGTCCCACAGGATCTCGACAGCGTCCCCCAAGGAAGACACTCCGAGCCCGTCCCTGGAAGCATAAAGAGGAAGTTTACGGTTCAATGAGGTCGCAAAGAGGTCCACCGCTGGAGAACCCCATCAGTGTTCATCTGCCACTCATAACACGCTGCTGATTGGCGGCTGAGGGAGCCTGCAGCCACACTGATGTGACCTGGAATGTGCACAGCTTGAAGCCAGACATTGTGTTGGATAGCCCACTTACAAATTTGGATAGCAAGGTCCACCAGAAGGGGAGACTTGGTGCCCCCCGGTTTGTTGATTTAGAACATCACTATGGAATTGTCTGTGCAAATTCGAACCACACTGTTGGTGATCGAGGGTTGAAAAGCCTTGAGCGCCAGGAAAACTGCCAGGAGCTTGAGGTAACTGATATGGAACCGCCTGTCCTGAGGCGTCCACAAATCGTACACCTCGAGGTGATGCAGTGTCACCCCCCACCCCAGAAGGGAGGAGTCTGTAGTAACCTTTGCTAGTGGGCAGGGCTCCTGGAAGGAGGTCCCCACTGAAAGGTTGCAGGCGGATGACCACCATTGAAGATCCGCTGTCATGCAGGATGGGACTGGAATCATCTTGGAATCCGGATCCGTAGCCTGGGACCAGCACTTCGAACAGCAAGCAGAGTGCGCCTCATTTTTAGGCGTGCAAGAGGTAGAGCTAACACGCAAGAGGTAATGAGGCCCAGGAGTCTCTGGAACCACCAGGCCGACATGTGGGAAGATTATAGAAGAGTTGGCACATGGCTGAAAGGTCCGTAATCCTCTACTCTGTTAGGAACACTCTGGTACTGACAGTATCCCAACAGAAACCCAGAAAGATCAGGTCTTGAGCACCCGTCAGACTATTTCTGCCTGTTCACCGACAGCCCAAGATGGAACAGGAGCTGAAGGAGTAACTGAAAATTTGCTGTAGTAGCCTGTGGGCTGCGCAGGAGCCAATCGTCCAAGTAAGGATATACATGAACGCCCTGCAGTCTGAGGAATGCTGCGATGACCGCCATCATCTTTGTGAAGACACTCAGTGCTGAGCTGAGACCAAACGGAAGCACACGATACTGGAAGTGTTTCGTTCCCATGGAGAACCGCAGATACTTTCGATGCGGGCTCCAGTTCAGAATATGCATGTAGGCATCCTGAAGGTCTACCACGCTGAGCGAATCGGCCTTCCGAGAGAGGCCTTTATCTGGAAGGGCATAATCATCTTGAATTTCTCTTGGGGTAGAAAAAGTGAACTAGGAGTGGTCGAGGATAGTGCAAAGGCCAGCCTGGTTGGGTTTGGGCACTGTAAACAGACAGGAGTAATAGCCCTTCCCTTGCTCCCGCAAGGGAACAGGTTCCACAGCTTTGAGGTATGGATGTTTCTGTACCTCTGCTCTGAGGGAGGGCAATCCAGTCTGCTGGAGAGGCGGGTGAGAGGGTGTGGTTGGGGGGGGTGAGGGGCATGCGGAAGCCCACCAGGGCAACAGACAAAACCCATTGGTCTGCCACGCCTTCAGATGAGACGAAATTCATCGTCTCACCGGAGACTCGTGTGACCGATAAAAATATCATTTAGATGTTTTAATCGGTGGGAAATCCACCCGCTGCTAGGAGGCTGTTGATCGAGAGAAAAACTGGCCACTTCGCCTTTGCCGTTTACGGCGAGGCACACCAGCAGGAGCCTGTACGGAGCACCATGGCGGTCCTGAAAGCCTCTGAAACCAGAAAAGGACCTCGTTTGAGACCCAGACCTCGAGTATAAGGTGCCTTTGCTGGGGTTTTTGCAAGGATCGACAATGACTTGACCGTTTGAGTGCTTGCCTTGGTTTTTGCTAGTTCCTCATCTGTGGAGGAGTGGAACAGTCCTCTACCCTCTAAGGGGAGATCAACCACCTTGTCCTGAAGTTCCTTCGAAAACTTTGTAGCATGCAGCCACGCTTGGTGTGAGAGGTCTACTCCGAACATAAGTATCATAAGGCCTCGAGCGGAAGTGTCAACATGATGGGCCGCAGCCTCAAGTAAATACTGCGCCAGCACTCTGCTATCGGATAAGCAGCCCTTAAAGTCTTCAAGTCCAGCAGGAGGAATACATTCCTGAAACTCGGAAAGCTCCTTACACAGCTTGACATTAGCAGCTGCCAGGATAAGCTTGGTATTAGCCAGACGCAGCTGAAGAGCCGAATTAGAAAAAACCTTTTTCCCCCCAATGGAGTCAAGAAGCTTGTCCTCTTTGGAAAGGATTTGAGACGCTGCAGTAGAGGATGTAGAGGCCAGCTTCGACTGGAGCGTAGCTGCTGCCACCACAGTTGATGAGGGGAGTAGACATGCAGACAAGGATATGTCCTCAGAGGGGTGTATCTTGTAGCGAGCGTCAATTTTCTTGTTTAGGTGTTGCCCTGAATAAGGTTTTTACCAGACCTTGCGGGCTTCGGTCAGGACATTCTTTTGAAGGAACAGGCCAGTGCGCTCCTGTGTTGACAGCATAAAGGCTCCAGAAAGTACCTCTTCTTGTGGAGCCGGAGGCTCAGGTATTGGGAGGTCTAGCAAGGACATCATATACCCAGCCCAGTCATGAAAGGCTCTAATAGAGAGGGGCAGGTCGTCGGTGTCCGGGTCCTCTTGATCCTCATCCAGTGAGACGGGAGCATTAGACTGGTCTGCCGCACTTGGTGTCTCAGGCCCAGAGGGCAAGGTTGAGTGCGCAACGCGAGTCGTTTCCACAGGAGAAAGTGGAGGCGGTAGCCCCACAGGAAGTGGTGGAGGAGGTGGCACTACTGGGAACTGTTGAGGGATTGCCGGAGCAGGGGCTGGTTCAGGCAGCTTAGGATACATTTCCTTAAATAAATCCTTAAAGTACGCCTTCATGGGATCAGACTGCATAAGCGTCTGAAACTTGCCAAAAAATGCCTCCTCAGAAGAAGATCTATGCACTGGAGTGGGTAGAGGCTGCTCGGAAGGGGCATACCCCCAGGATCGCCAAGAGGATGGTTGCCAGGATGGTCCTCCTCCAACAGAATCCACTTAAACCAAAGGAGCGGATGTAGGAGGGAGCGAGACTATCCGGCAGCAGAGCCCGAGCACGCCAATCCATTGAATGGCGGAACAGGTTCTTGTTGGCCACAAAACATGGCAAAGTCTGCTCTGCCCCAAAAACAGGCCCCCAAGTACCAGCCGTAGTGAACGTCGGTGTGAGAGGTAGACAAAAAGCCTGCCGTGGACCACAGGGGTTGGCCCGCCATTTTGTTAACGCCCGAGGTGAACTGCGTCACAGGTGTCAGTGAGGACGTGGTCACCACAGGGGAATCCGGGGACTTATGTTCCATTTAAGCCTTGTGACAAGGAACCTCGGCAGAGCCGGTGCTAGCAGATCAAGTGTTTCTGCAACCGCTTAGAGACTGCTGATGAATTAGCCCTAAGTGATGGAAACCTCGGCTAAGCCTGTTCTCGAAGACTTGGTGTTTAACCGGCTTCTTTGCCCCCTCAGCAGGATCGGTTCGACCACAGGTCTGAGTGTGGGAAGGCTTAGAGTCACCCCCTGAAGCCAGAGCCCTCAAAGGGGGCCCCTCAATCTTGCTGGTCTAAGATATAGCCCCAAGAAGAGGAACCTCTGAGCTTATCATGGTATGTTTAGTCACCTTGACAGGAACCTTGAGCCGAGACTCAGTACATTTAGTTCCAGATGTGGAAACCTCAGGCTGACCACAGTGACAACAACGCCAGAGGTACTGGGCCTAACTTTATTCCCCAAAAGGGGAACCTCTGATGAAGATCCGGTCTTGTCAGCCACTTTGCAGGGCACCTCAGAGGAAACTCTGGATCGCTGGTTAGATCCCTTTCGGGACACCTCAGGGAGATCCCTGGCAACAGAGCCACTTCAGCAGAAGACCCCAGGAAGGAGTCCCTTGGCCGGGGTGCCCCAAAAAGGAACGGATTTAGCGGTCATTTCCTTTTTTCTTCAATGAACTGCTGTAAATGTGCTGGAGGAATCCACTGGAACACCTGCTCCCACCTGACAAGCCGACGCTGGGGGCTTGGACGGAGAGGGAGTCACACTAGAAGCACAAGTCCCACCGGTGTTCCGGGCTTAAGCACTCCAGGCAAAGAGAGCGGAGACCCGCCCTGGCGAAACGACGTTCGCACGATAAACAGGGCACGAATCACAGACGCTTTGGCATAGACAGAAGAACGATGACCGTGGAACCAGAGCAGGAAAATGAAGGACAAGGGAATAAAAAGAAAATATTCCCTGAGATGCAAGTGCGTCCGATCCCGACCGCGTGGATAAAAGGACTGGAGGGCGATGCGCGGAGCCGAGCTCTGGAAGGCGGGGCTGCAGTGACGTGCAGTGGCCCTGTCTAAAAACAAAAAAAAGAGTTACTTTTTTTATGCTTAAAAGTGCTCTGGTCCCAGTCCCGAAGTATGGAGGAAAGGGGACAGGACGTAGGATTATGTCTGTTTCTTCCGGGGCCAAGATACTGAATTGATTTTCTACAGCACCTTTTATACCAAAGAAGCTGTGGTGTGGGTATTTTGTGAGGATGACTGGCTATTCTCCAATTGCTCTTGAATTCCCTCCCAGGATTTGGTTAGTCTTGTCAGGAGTTTCAAATTCTATTATTCTATAGTTATTACTTAAGATCAACAATTGGTTTATTGGATAACGGTTTTTATTTGGTTTCAATTGGAACCACAAGGTTTCATAACCATCCATGACGTGCAACACCATCTTGGAATTTCCTACATTGAGCATTTGCGGCGCCATGGTGTTCGATAGCCTCTTCTGTCAGATACAACATTAACCACAGTATGTCTGCTGGAGTACATGGTCTGAGTGCCCCACTGTTCGTCTCAGTTTACCGGTTCAAAGGTCTGTCTGCTCCTTTGTGGTGTAATCTGGGGAATGGAGTTCGCAGGTATAAAACTAAACAAGAGCGTTCTTGAGGCTAAATGACAGCATATTTTTGTGATAATGATATAAAACAAACTCCCTGTCTCATCAGGTAAGGTAAGGAAAATCGCTAGACTCAGGGGTGTGTCACTTTTCAAATTTAACATCACAGAACAATTACAAACAAGTGCAGGGAAAATTATACCACTCGCACTCTAACTTAACACGAATATTTTTAATACATAATTATAAAACACAATTCAGTAAAACATCATAAAAAAACAATATAAAATATCCCAAAGTGCTAAGTGCAGATACCTGGAAGGTGTAGTTGGCACCCAAAGGTGTCATAATGTGCAAAATATGCAATCTTATTACAATAATTTGAACTCCTATTTACAACAATCAAATGGCTGGCAAAACACAATGTTGGACACCATTTGGTGTAGTATTCATTTCAGCAGAATCAACATCTTAGTTGGAAAATGATAAACCACAGTCACAAAGACAGCAAAAGAAAACAAACCAAACCATACACAGAGTGCTCCAATGAAGTATTACTCTGAGGTTGATGTGTACGCTGACTAATGCTTGGTTGACATCACGTGTGGACCTAATTAATAATGGTCACTAATCCAAATATCCACTATTTCAATTGGTATAATAGTGGTGCTTACCGTCTATTAATGTTGGTATCGCATCCTGTGTGGCTGGTAACAGGGTCTGTAATCCAGTCACCTTTATCCCTATGGATATACAAGGAGGACACAAGAAGTCCGGTCATCAAAACCGAGAAGCGGTGGCAGACAAAGAGTAATCTCATTACATTTCATCACAAGTTAATATTGGAGAAGGAATTGCAGCACTTACTGTCATTCTCTCCAAAGTACTATTATTGAGTTGAACCAAAAGCGTAGTAGTGGTGCGAGATTATACCTGTAGGGCAAAGTACACTTCAATTAACTGTTAAGTTAGGGTATACATATGTTAGACATAACAGTCTATATCAAATAATGTACACCAGACAAGGCATATCTTAACACGAATGGAAAGTACGTGGAGGTCACAGCCAGAAAGGGGAACTACACCCAATATGGTGACACTGGTTCGTGTCTAGTAAAATCAAACAATGGACTAAACACGAAATTAAAGATCGTGCCCCAACATGTCACATATCTTGAGCTACGAAACGAGGTAAGCAAGCATCCGGAGTGTAAGCAAAAATTGTTTCATTTTGTCGCATCCTGCACTCTAGATGGAGCCAAACAGTGCCAGGCTATACAATATTGCAGAAGGTAGACCGTGCAATGTGAATGGGGAACGTGCGAGAGGCAGGCGCATACATTAGAGAAGTGGTCGCCACACGTGTAGAGACGTGGGCACGAAGTACGCTGTTGTGTATCTCTACCCAGTGCCGAGAGTAACGAGCAGATAATAAAATAAATAAATAGAAGTTCGTATCGGAACTCGATCAATGCGGGCATACTCACCGGAAGGTTGAGGTCTCGCGGGGAGCAGAGCTGGGGTGTGTATTGAATGACGCGCCAGAACAAACAAAAACAGCGTCATGTCTGTAATTTCACGGTACGGAATGTGCGTCTAACCCAATTCCGCGTACGTGCTGTGTCAGTAGGTGTGTCATCATAGAAAAAGGACTAGTGGACGGTACTGGAGATACATAACGCCATTTTGGAAAGGTAGCGTTATAATTGGAGAGAGGAAACTCAAAGCAAAAGAACAGCTTCGAGAGTCACTGATATCGTGCTATAACTATTATTAGTATTATTCAGAAACAAAAAGAATTGAGTTAAATGTTGCTAATGACAAGGATCATCACAGTGGTACGTGAGTTAAGGCTACGGTGACTATAGCCACTAAATTAAATGGTGTACTCAAGTCACTCACACTAATGTGGTACAATAGTGCACAATCAGTCACTAGGGTCATAAACATAGTGTATAAACACCAGTTAGTTGTCTACGTAATAAACACACTCCAATCTATATTTTCATTCAGGCCTGTAAGGTGGCTTTTAGTGAGGAAGATCATTTTCTGTTCTTGTATACTAAGCATTTGTTTGTTGTTACAAGTATTGTCAGACTGTTCGATTTTCATTATTACTGACCATCTCAATTCTTCTGGTTTGTGACCAAGGCTATTAAAATGACCAGTTAGGGGTGCATAAGGTATTGTTCCTTATGCAACTTTTGTGCTCCCCTATTCTGACCTTTATTTTTCTGTTTTCCCAATATATAGCCTGTCACAAGGGCACCAAATCGCATAAATGACCATCATAGAATTACAATTGCTCAAGGATCTTTGTTCCCACAATTTAGGTAATCCTAAATCAATTTTTTTGTTTTTTAGTCTGTGCACAACAACTGCATTGTCCACACGGGCTATGTCCAGTTGGTTTAGGTAAGCCCCATTGTTCTGTAAGTGTAGTTTGTTTCTGTTTGATCAGCACATAATTTCTTGTTGTTAATTCCTTCAAATTGTTACATCTTTTAAATGCACATTTTGGTTGAGCGAGAGGCCAATCACCTTCTTCTAAGAGATGCCAATTCCGTTTGATGATTTTAGTAATCTCATTTGATAATGGATTAAAGGTGCTCACAAACACTAGGTTGTCATCTTGGTCATTTTTCTGTCGATATTCCAATAGGGCGTCCCTGTTATTATTTGAAGCCCTTTTCAGTGATCGTTTAACAACTTTTTTCGGATAGCCTCTGTTCACAGGGTTCTTTTGCAATTGGTTTGACTCATGCTCAAAATCCTTCTTGCTGCTACTATTTCTCTTCAATCTGAGAAATTGGCCAAACGGTAGATTTTGCCTGTTATGTTTGGGATGGAAACTCGAATATAGAAGCAAAGAGTTTTTGTCAGTATCTTTATGATACGGTTTAACTTCCAAGATTCCTTTATTAACATTGACATATATTGTCAAGTCTAGGAAGTTAATTTAATTCTGACTTTTGGTGTTAGTAAATTTCAAAAAGGGATTTTGTGCATTGAGCCATAGTATAAACAAATCATATACCTCATTCTGTCCAGACTAAATCATAAGGATATCATCGATATACCTTTTCCATAATTTTATGTATTGTCTGTAAGGATTGGTCTGATTCAGTATCACATTAGATTCAATTATTTCCACATATAGATTTGCTAACGTTGGGGCCACCGCTGAGCCCATGGCTGTACCATGTATCTGTTTATAGTATTTACCATTGAATTCAAAGTAGTTTTCACAGAGAGCCATTTCAGTACACCACAGAATGAAAGAATTAGGAGTTCTGCCTGTTTGTCGAGATTGCAGTAATTTCTCTTCAATCATATTTAAGGTGTCTATTTGAGGAATTTTAGTGTATAGAGAGACTACATCTAAGCTCACTAACATGTCATTAGTCTCAATCTTAAAGCCTTCTACTATTCTGATAACTTCAGTTGTATCCTTAATGTAAGAAGTCATCAGTTTCACAAAGGGGCTTAAATATCGGTCAGCAAATTTTGATAAAGGTTCCAAAAGGGAACCTGTACCTGAGACTATAGGTTTACCGGGTGGTTTATTCAGAGTCTTATGAATTTTAGGTAGGGTGTAGAATTTCGGCACATTAGGTAATGGTGGTGTGAGGTATTCTGCTTCTTGTTTGGAAATCCAATTTCTGTCTTGGGCTTTCTTGACTGTCATTGATCAGCGTTTGTAATCTTCCAGTGGGATCCACAGATAGAGGCTCATAAAAGGATGAGTCGCTTAATTGTAGGTGGGATCCCTCTTCATCACTTTTGATGACCCATCAGGTAGCGACCAAGTCAGCCCCATACCCTGCATCTCACTCACCCGATAAGGGAGCTTGGACAGTTCCTCCAACTCCTACAAGCATCAGTGGGGTATACAGAACTGTCAAATTATCACTCCCTCACCAATATCCCATTACTATTTAAGCTACTGGAGAGGGCGGCAAAGTCCAGTTTTGAAAAAGAACAAAGTCACTATCTGTATTAGGAATGCCAATGAGAGTTAGGTCTGGCTCATTGGTTAGAGTCTGTCCTGGATATTCAAAGCTAGAAGTTGGCCAATCTTGACCATGGACAACCTGTACTTCTACTTCTCATGCTTCGAGAGCTCAGTGGCACTTGGGCTATCAGAGGAGGTCAATATATTAACTCCAAGATGCTGCCTCTTCTCAGCAATCAGGGCTCACAGGTGTTAAGGATAGGTTTCAGTCTGATGTGGGCTGTGTGATATGTCCAGTATCACAAAAAGTGCAACTCGTCCTCTATTAGAGCAAAGGAATACATTTGAGGCAGTAAAGGCACGGCTGAGTAATGTTGAAATGAAATGCATGCCATTATATCCATCAAACATAAAATTGTCATGATCGTGGTTCTTCTATGAGCTGAAAGCTGCATGGGATTGGCTGAAAAACAATAGTGTGGCCTGCGCAGGTGAAGAGTTTTTCACTCGACGTGGCTCTGGCGGAAAACAGTGGAGCAGAAAAGGAAATTAGGTTTAATCAGTGGGGCCAGCGCCGATCTGTGTTGGGAGACAGCAACTGAAGAAATGCAGCAACAGAGGATGGGACAGTGCAGAAGGAAGCACAGCTGCATACTGGAGCAATACAAGCTCATTTATCATGAGAGAAAACGTTTCACAGTACGATTGAATATGCCAGGTGGATGGGGATGGGTGTTGCAGACCATGCAATTTTGCCACCAGGTGATTCTGGAGTAATGTGAACATTCTTAAATGTGATGGTAATTAGAACGATGGATGGGGGCCTGTAAAATGGAAGGGACCTTTGTGTGTGCTCCTTGTAATTGTGAGAACATTACAGCCACAAGGCGCATCTTTTTCCTTCTCTGCTTCTACCTGCTCCTTCTTATATGTGCCAGTAAAGGGGCCGTTTCTCAGGGCAATGGGCCTTATTAAGAGCCTGTGTACTAATGAAGGTGTGAGAGGGGAGGTTGACATTTTGGAAATGGGAACAACATTCGAGTTCAGGAATAGTATACGCCACCTTAGTTTTGATCCGTTGTAAATGAGGGTTGAAAGGTATATCATAAGACATTTTATAGCCATCAGGATCTGGGGGCGTGGAGGTGGTCTGATGCAGTTCCCAGGTGTGGTCTGCCAGTGCCACGCAACCTCTGGATGTACGGACTAGATACTGTCACTATTTTTTCTTTACCTTGGTTACAGGGTTGGGGTGAGTGGTCTGGTTTGTCAATGATAAGTGGTATGCGGGTGTGCGTGAGGAGCATAGCTGTGTCACATCCAGGGGTAGGTTTAGGGATGCACTGGTGGGATGGATCTTGTTGCAGTGTTGTTTCTCAGTATGGTTGCTTTATGCTCGGACTTTGTATGTAAGTGGATGGATGGAATGAAAAACGACTTGTGCAATCAGATAGGGGACATAGCGGAGCTAAAAACAGAGTTGGAATGTGTTGCGGCATCAATCGGTTGGTGAAAAGGAGCAGAAGAGATTTCCCTTTAAATAGAACATGTGTGGGAATATCGATGCTGCAGGAGACACCATTTAACCACAGAGGTTCTTAAAGTGCAGCACCACGGGAAAAGTATGCCTCCTCATATTCAGCTTTCTCTAGAGGTTTGTTGATATTGGTGCACAATAAGATCCTGCTTAAGGTGGTGGATGTTATTTCTGATCTCGGGGAAAGTTATTTTGGACTTATAGGAAATCTTTATGGTCCGTGATTATTAGATGAACAAGTTACTTTCTTACCTGGTAACGTTCTTTCGACGGGATGTTCCTCCGATGTATTCCTTATCTTTGATATACGTTTCCAGCTTGCAGGCATCGGAACTTTTTTCTCTGTAGCGGGTGCTGCGCGTCGACGTCCGCCGAGTCGATGTCCCTCGACGGCTACCGTATCGGTGCCGACGTCACCATGCCCATAAATAGACACGCGCTGCGTCCGTTGCTCAGTTCCGTTTTGTAGTATAAGAAAGACATGCCTGAATTGGTTAGTAACCTTGAAGGAGCGAAAGCTGCAACCACAAGGGAAATTATCATTGCGGGGATGGGTGGGAGGGGCGATAAGGAATACGTCGGAGGAACATCCCGTCGAAAGAACGTTACCAGGTAAGAAAGTAACTTGTTTTTCGAAGGGA
This sequence comes from Ambystoma mexicanum, assembly GCF_040938575.1. Classification (NCBI taxonomy): domain Eukaryota; kingdom Metazoa; phylum Chordata; class Amphibia; order Caudata; family Ambystomatidae; genus Ambystoma; species Ambystoma mexicanum. The sequence continues at coordinate 662,480,785 of NC_090931.1, forward strand.
TTGTGTCCTCCGACGTATTCCTGATCTTTGATAGACTCCCATAGCAGTGGTATGTAATTGGAGGAGGGAGTGATAGTGTTATATATATCCCTTTAGGGATGGACCAAGTGTGATACGGCTTTGCCAAATCTGGTCTCTTGAGCAGTGGAGGAATCCAGATTGTAAAATTTTGTTAATGTATGTGCGGATGACCATGTGGCAGCTGCACATATGTCCCGGACCGGTACCCCTCTCTGGAGAGCCGAAGAAGCTGCGATACCCCTGGTTGAATGAGCCCTGAGGTTTTGGGGTGGCTCTTTCCCTGCTAATCTATAACATTCCAGGATGGCCAAGATAATCCACCTGGAGATGGTTTGTTTTGTTATGGGTAGTCCCAACTTGTGACCCGAGTATCCTACAAACAGCTGGTCTGCTTGCCTGATTCTAGCCATTCTGCTGATGTAAAAGCCGAGAGCTCGCCTAGGGTCCAGGCTGTGTAGCCTTTCCTCCTCTTTCCCCGGATGGGGAGGAGGGTAGAATGAAGGCAAGGTAATTTTCTGAGTAATATGGAATTCAGAAACCACCCTTGGGAGAAAATTAGGCTTCACCTGGAGGACAACCATGTCCTTGTGGAAGATTGTATGTGGGGGTTTACAGGAGAGAGCTTGTAGCTCACTCGCCCTCCTAGCCGATGTTAGTGCTACAAGTAGGACAGTTTTAAGTGTGAGAAATCTTAATGCGCAAGAGTGAAGTGGCTCGAATGGAGTGCCCATTAAGAAGTTTAAGACTAAATTTAAGTCCCATAATGGAACCAGGAATGGTTTTGGAGGGTAAACATTAGTCAGACCCTTGAGAAATTGTATCACTAGAGGAATTTTGAAATATGATGGTTCCTCCGCAGTGCGCTTGAAGATAGAAAGCGCTGCGAGATAGCCTTTTACAGTGCCAACTTGAAGGCCTGAGTTTGCCAAGTAGAGTAGAAACGATAGCACCGTTGGTGTATCGCATGAAAAAGGGTCGATATTCTCTTCCCTACACCAGCTGCAAAACGTGTTCCAACGGCAGCGGTATAAAGACTTTGTTGCTGGTCTTCTGGCCGAAAGCAACACCTCCATGTCGTCATCCGGGAGATCCCAATCCTTGTACCTCAACCTTTCAGAAGCCAAGCGTGAAGGTTGATGGTTGTGATGTCTGGATGGAGAACCTGACCTCCCTTCTGCGAGAGAGGATTCTCTTTGAGTGGAAGACGGATTGGAGGACAGATGGACATATCTAGAAGGTCCGGGTACCACGTTCTCCTGGCTCAGTCCGGGGCAATTAGGATCATGGTTTTCCGGAATCTTCTCAACCTCCTGATCATTTGAGGAATAACAGGGACTGGTGGAAACGCGTAGCGGAGTGGAAACTCCCAGTCCACTACGAACGCGTCTCCCAGAGATCCTCTCGGGGGAAATTTCCTTGAACAGAACAGATCGCACTTCCTGTTGGTGCTTGTGGCGAACAGATCCACCTGAGGGGTTCCCCAAAGGGCGAAGATCTCTTGAAGGACTTCCTGAGCTAGCTCCCATTCGTGGGAGACTGTGCTCTGCCTGCTCAGAGCATCCGCTGTCAAATTCTTCTCTCCGGCTAGATGGACTGCCGATAGAGAGATTCCTTCCCGAATTGCCCAAAACCAGAGCTGCATTGCCTCTCTGCACAGTGGTAGTGATCCTACGCCTCCTCTTTTGTTGAGGTAGTGCATGGCCACCGTGTTGTCCGTCATTATCAGGACATTTCTCCCCTGTACTGCTGGCAGGAAAGCTTTCAGTGCTAGTCTGATCGCTCTCAGCTCTAATAGGTTGATATGTAGTCTGGACTCCGATGGAGACCAACGACCGCTGATGGTCAAGTCGTTGGCATGGGCTCCCCACCCTGTGAGCGAGGCGTCTGTGACTACTGTTATCTCCGGCCATGGTTACCAAAACAGTTCTCCTTTCAAGATGTTCTCTGAATAGGCCCACCACTGAAGGTCGTGGGCTACCTTGTCCGGAATCCGGAGGAGGTCTGACATTCTCCCTGAGAATTGTGACCACTGACTTCTCAGTGCCCACTGAAGAGATCTCATTCTCAGGTGAGCCTCTGGCACAAGGAAGATGCAGGATGCCATGAGGCCTAGCAACCTCAAAAAGTCTATGGCTGGGAGACGTTGGGCATTTTGAAACTTGGTGACCATCTGCAGAATATCTTGAGCCCTCACCTCTGGTGGCGAGGCTTTACCCAGGGAAGTGTCCAGGACCGCTCCAATGAACTGGAGTCTCTGAGATGGTATCATCTGTGACTTCTTTAAATTGAGGGAGAAGCCCAGTCTGTGAAGGAAGAGGCAGACATAATCTAGCTGGGTCCGGGCCTGTTCCGAAGATACGGCCCTGATCAGCCAATCGTCCAGGTAGGGATAAACGTGGATCCCTTCCCTCCTTAGACTCGCCGCCACTACCGACATCAGCTTGGTGAAGACCCTCGGGGCGGAGGTCAGCCCAAATGGCAGAACTCGAAATTGATAATGAGAGTTGCCAATTGCGAACCTCAGGTATTTCCTGTGCTTGAGATGGATTGGCACATGGAAATAAGCATCCTGAAGGTCCAGAGATACCAGCCAGTCCTCGAGCTGGAGGGCCTGAAGGATCTGAGAGCGAGTTACCATCTTGAACTTGTCCTTCCTGAGGAACTTGTTCAATTCTCTTAAGTCCAGGATGGGTCTCAGTCCTCCGTCCTTCTTTGGTATGAGAAAGTAGGGGGGGCGGAGTACCAGCCCTTGTTCCTGTCCGCTACAGGTACCGGTTCTCCAAAATTTCCTGCAAGAGGAGCGGATCTGGAACTTTTCGGGAGCTGTTCCCCGGTGGATGACTCTGAGGGATGTGTAGAAAGGGTAGGCAGTAACCTTGGGCAACTGTCTCCAACGCCCAAGCATCTGACGTTATAGCCTGCCATTCCGTCAGATGGTGAGTTAACCTGCCCCCTACAGGTGTCTTGTGTGCAAAGGCCTCAGAGTGGTTTGGGGGCAGCTGATGCGGATGCCGAGGGTAAAGAGGCACCTGCTGCTGCTGCGGTCTTAGTACCTTTGACCCGTCCACCTCGGGTGGATCTTCTTTGGCCTCTTTGAGCCGGCTGTCCTCTGCCTTTTCCGAATGCGGAATAATAGCGAAAGGACTTTCCTCTCCCAGAGGTTCCTGATGGGCGAAAAGGAGTTTGGCGGATAGCAGCTCCTAAGGATTTTGCTGCTGCTTTAGAAGTCTTTAACTTTTCCAGACTGTCATCAGCCCTTTTTCCAAATAACGAAGAGCCGTCAAAGGGCATATTCAAAAGTCTGGCCTGTACATCTGGAGCAAAGCCAGACTTTCGCAACCACGCATGCCTGCGGATTGTTGTACTAGCCGCCATGGCCCTGCTGATACTGTCAGCAGAATTGATGCCAGTTTGAAGAGACTCGCACATGGCATCTTTGCCATCTTGAATGATGGCAAGGAAGGCTTCCTTCTCCTCTCCATCGGGTATGCAGTCAGCCGCTGATGAAGCATACTCCCATAATGTGTGACTGAACCTGGCAAGCGTACAGGTGGCGTTGATGGACTTCAACGCCATACTACAGGCAGAGAAGACTTTCTTTGCCATAGAATCGTACCTCTAGTCATCCCTGTCCTGTGGGACAGTAGGGTAAGCAGTCCCACTGCTGGATGAAGTTGCCGCTTGAACCACCAGGCTCTCTGGGGTTGGGTGTTTTGACAGGTATTCAGGGTCAGCAGCCGCTACCCTATACTTTGTCGACAGTCTTTTATTGACTGCTGGGATGACTTCGGGAGTCTCCCAAATGGATGCAATTTTTCTTTGTAGGGCTGCATGGAAGGGGACCACCGGGTCTTCCTGTGGGCCTTTGCCCAATATATCCGTTAGATCATCCTGTTGGAAAACAGGTGAAGGAGCAGACCAAACCATAAATTCAATTATTCTTGCCATCAGGGTTCTATATGGTGTTTCGGCATGTTCCCCTGGGTCTGGTTTTACAAATTCCACTTCTGGGGAAGTGTCAAGTCCACTGGCCTCATGAAGTGAGTCCTGTAGTTCCTTCAGCCTCCTTTCTTCAGAGGTGAAATCCTCTGCAGCAGGCAGTGAGGAACTCAGTAAACCAAAAGTTTCTTGGTCAGAGTCTTCTCTTTCTTCATAAATTGAAGAAAGACCAGGGTATTCTGATCTCTGAAATGGAGTAAAGCCCATCTCTAGGGCTGAAGGAGCCAAACTCGTCGTTATTGGACGAGCAAATGTCCAAGTCGTCGACGCCGATGTAACCGGCCTCGAAGGCGCCGAAAATGGCGTCGAAAAAACTGGAAGGGGCCTCGAATTCGAGAGGATCGGGATCCTACTCGAGGTCATCGACGACGGTCTCGGCGTCGTGCCGGAGGCCCTTGAAAACACTGTTGGCTGTGGAACCTTGGTCCTCTCTTTCATCGGTGTCGACGATGGCGTCGAGTCGATCGACCGTTGCGTCGAGGAACCCTTCGACAACGGCGTCCATGGCGCTGACCCGTGCGTCGAGGGAATCCTCGACGACGGTGCCTTCTTACCCGATGGCTCATGGTGCTCTCGGGTGGAATGTTTCGCCGGGTGCTGCGACTCGCAGCATTTTGATTTTTTGGGTTTTTCACCCGGGGTATCACCCTCAGCTGTCTTCGAGGGGGTCGAGGCCGCGTTCTCGAAGACGCTTAACATTTTCTTTCTGAATTCCTCCCACTCAGTTTGAGAACTGTGTTTGGTGGGACAGGAAACTCTTTCTGGGGACACCGAAGACGACGAGGAATGGGACCTTAGACGTCTCTAGATCTCAACGAATGGTGGGAGCTGCTTCGAGATCTAGAATGGGAGTGTTTGACGGCGAGGAGACGAATACCTCGGCCGACGAAACCTTCGAGGAGGTTTTGGCTGACTTACCTTTCGAGGTTCCCCTTTCGCTCCTTCAGGGCTTTCACCGTCATTGACATGCAGTCCTCGCACTCCAAACAATGGTGCTCGGACCCCAAGCACCATAAACAGACCCTGTGTGGATCCGTTATTGACATTTTTTTACCGCAGTCTCGACATTTCTTGAAGCCGGATCGCGGCGTCGTCGGTTCTGATGAAGAAGCCATCGAGAACGATAAGGAATATTCGTCGAAATAGATTTAGATAAACCTGACTGAACTGAGCAACGACGTTCCGAGGCCCCACGAAGCGCAGAAAAACGGAACTGAGCAACGGACGCAGCGCGTGTCTATTTATGGGCATGGTGACGTCGGCGCCGATACGGTGGCCGTCGAGGGACATCGACGGACGTCGACACGCAGCGCCCTCTACAGAGAAAAAATTTCCGAGGCCAGCAAGCTGGAAACGTATATCAAAGATGAGGAATACGTCGGAGGACACAATCCCTTCGAAATATACATATATATATATGTACACACCCAATGTAATGGACTGGAAAAGCTTTGAGCATTAAAAGCATACTCAAGAAATATTGGGATCATATCCTGTTGCGGATGGGAGACTAACCGTGTATGTTAAGGGGGGTTTTGACTGACAGGGCAGATGTAAAAAGCCAGAGGACGCCAACGCAAAAGCAATAATTAGGATAATGCAAGAGATTAGATTACGAGAGATATGGAGAACGCCTCACAGCAATGAAAAGGGTTTCTTGTTATGCTCAGGGATGCATTAATCATATTTGCCAAATGATTTCACTATAACGGGAGTAGGGTGTGTGCTAGAGTTTACAGCTGCAGAGTACCTAGATAACTATTTTAGATGCATCATTACTTGCAATATGTGGTTGGGCTTAAACTTATGCAGTTAATAGAAAGAATGTCACTTTAAATCAAAATCATCAATTAACTGGAGTGAAAGAAAGAGAGTAAGGGAGGGAAAGGGAGGGAAAGGGAGGGAAAGGGAGGGAAAGGGAGGGAAAGGGAGGGAAAGGGAGGGAAAGGGAGGGAAAGGGAGGGAAAGAGCTAGCTCAGTGGTGGCATCACCACAAAGCAATTGTGGTGGGCAGGCTGCCCGTTCAACGACACAGACGCCACCCCATGGAGGAAGCAATGAATGGACTGGTTACCCATAGCCAGGACGAAAGAGAAACTAGCAACAAACTGACGGTGCGGAATGCGAACGAAAGCAAACAGAAGGAAGGAGAAGGTCCCCAGTATCTAGGGGAACCAGAGAAGTTTCCCTGCAATACTGGAGGTCATACGGGAATACCGGCACACCAAAAGGGACTAATAAAATCAGAGCAACTCATGCCAGTACAAAATGACGAAAGCGTGAAAACCAAGTTGATGAATTTTAACGGTATTAATGTGATAAAGAGAAGCCTAGAAATCTCAACGAGTAAGAGAATTGGAGTATCACTACCTTGGGAAGAGGGGGAAATAACCCAGTTTCCAAGTGGAACATAACAGATAATTGTGAACTAAAGACCAGTGAGGTTCCTAGGATAAACATTGTACAAGAAAATCCATACCAGGAAATGACAAAGTTACTCACCGAAGGGACTACCTTCCTCCTAGTCCATAGTCCCCTTTACTCCATACTTGTGTGACATTCCGTCATCGGGGCGGGACCAGAGCACTTTTTAAGCATCAAAAAGGAACAATTTACTTACCTGTAACTGTTGTTCTCCAGCATGGGTCTGGCATGGATTCACATGCTCATGAATATTCCCCATCAGGCTGGGAATCCTCAGTAAACAAAAAATCAGTTTCAGTTTTGGTTCTGAACTGTCTTTCTACTAATAACCTAACCAATCACTGGTCTCTGGGTCATACTGCCCCCAGCCAATGACTGCCCTCAACCTAAACCCCTCCTCTGGCAGCCATCTTCAGATTTGGTAGCACGTAAGAGAGAAGAGAAGAGCCGCAGAGGGGTTGGAGGGAGGTTTTGCATGAGAATTCATGCCAGACCCATGATGGAGAACAACAGTTACAGGTAAGTAACTTGTTCCTTCTCAAGCATGGGGTCTGGCATGTATTCACATGCTCATGAATACAAGAATACATAGTAGTACACACATGCAACCACGGGAGGTGGCAAGGCTCAACATTAAGCATTTCAACAACTCAACATTAAGCATCTCTTACCTCCTCACCAGGCTCACCTTTAAGCGAACAGGTTGCGCAGCACTGCCTGGCCGACACTGGACTCCTCCCTGGAATCCCGGTCGACGCAGTAGAACCTTGTGAAGGTGTGTGCCGATCTCCACGTAGCAGCCCTGCAGATGTCCAGCAGGGGCACACCAGACAGGAACGCAGTAGTAGCAGCGATCGCTCTGGTCGAATAGGCTCTCGGACGGCCGGGCAACGGTCGGTTTGCCAACTGGTGACAGTGCATGATGCAGCTGGAGAGCCATCTGGAAATGGAAGCCTTCGAGAGGGCCTTCCCTTGGTTCACAGGTCCAAAGTTTACAAACAGCTGTGATGTCTTCCGAAGACTCTTCGTGCGGTCCACGTAGAACTTCAGCGCTCTAGCCACATCCAGCGAGTGCAAAGTCCTCTCAGCCGGCGACGGGAAGAAAACCGGTAACACCAAGGACTTGTTCAGATGGAAGTCCGACAGCACCTTGGGCATGAAGGATAGGTGCGTCCTCAGCACTACCCTCGTCTCGTGGAATGTCAGATATGGAGGTTTACAGGAGAGGGCCTAGATCTCTCCCACTGGTCATGCAGAGGTGAAGGCCACAAGAAACGCCGTCTTCAACGATAGGAACTTCAACAGTGCCGAATGGCGGACCAATGAGCCTGGTCAGCACCACGTTGAGCTCCCATGCCGGGGACGGGGCTGGAGCCTTCACTGGCGGGAACGTGATGAGACCACAGCGACGACCGCCCCGGAGTTCTGGTGTAGCGGGAGATCGCCGGCAGATGGATTTTGATGGAAGCATGAGCCAGCCCGCCTTGGCCAGCGACAGCAAGTACGGCAGCACTTGAGGGGCCGTGATCCGCAGAGGGTTGATCTTCTGTGCACGGCACCAGACAGAGAACCTCTTCCATTTATGTCCATAGCACTTAAGAGTCGAGGATGCCCTGGCCTTTGCAAGCACCTCCTTGCAGTCCGCCGGGATATCGTACCCTCCTAAATCTAGTGCTGCAGGAGTCAGACCTGGCGGTTCAGCGATCCTGGGTCGTGATCTAGGATGGCGCTTCCTTCCCTGGCGAGAAGATCTGCATCCGTCGGCAGTTTGACTGGGGGGGGGAGACGCTGACCTGTCCAGAAGGTCTGGAAACCAAATCTGCCTCGGCCACGCCGTTGCGACGAGGATCATCCTGCACCGGGACCATCTCAGTTGACAGATGAGTCGCAGCAGCAACGGCAACACATACAGGAACAGGCCTTCGCAGGGGAATGAAAATGCATCGCCCTGCTGGCAAATCTCCGTCACTTGGTGTTCGTCACAAATAGATCGATCTGGGGATTGCCCCATGGTTGGAATAGGAGATCCACCTGATCCTGCTGAAGCTCCCACTCGTGGCAAAAGCGCAGCTACCTGCTGAGTGAGTTGGCGATGGTGTTCTTTATTCCTGCCAGATGGAAGGGTACCAGGAACATCCCTTGGGCAACGGCCCAGTGCCACAGATCCTGCGCTTCCTTGGATAGGGCTGGGGATCTGGTGCCCCCTGCTTCCGGATGTAGAACATCGTGGTGGTGTTGTCGATGAAGATCCTTATCACTTTGCCCTTGAGGGACGGAAGGAAAGCCCTGAGGGTCCAGAACATGGCCCGTAGCTCCAGGATGTTGATGTGCAGGCACCTCTCCTCCGGGAGCCAAAGGCCTCTTGCATGGAGATCTGTGTGCGCTATCATTCCTCCCAGGGAGGCGTCTGTCGTCACCATTTCCTGATGCGTTGGGGTCTGCAAGTCCATGCCCGCCATGAGATGCGCGCGGGTGCCCCACCACCGGATCGCTTGACGGAAAGTCTCATTGAGGGAGATCTTGTCTTCGAAGCTGGCCGCCGCTTGCATCCAACAGGCGTTGAGGAACTCCTTCAGTGGCCGCATCCGCAACCTGCACAGACGCACGAGGTAGATGCCCGATGACATCATGCCGCGCAGGGGCTTGGTGGACCTCACCCTGGCCACTTCCATGGTGAACAGCCTTTGTATCTTGCCCAGCATGGCCTTCGTCCTCTCCTCTAACGGTGAAGCCAACCGTGCCACTGTGTCGAGTCTGGCTCCCAGGAACAGAGTGTCCTGCGACAGAACCTATGGGACTTCACGAAGTTGATCGAGAATCCCAGATCCGTGAGCAGGCGGACGGCCTTCGCTGTGTGATCGACACAGTTCTCTTGACTTTGCCCGGATGAGCCAGTCTTTCAGGTAGGGGTATACGTGGATCCTCTTCAGGCGAAGCCCCGGCGCCACGCACTTGGTGAAGACCCTTGGCGCTGACTTCAACCCGAAGGGCAGTGCCTTGAACTGGTAGTGCCACCCGAATCGTAGGAACTTTCGATGCCCTTTGTGTATGGGGATGTGGAAGTAGGCATCCTTCAAGTCCAGCAACGACAGGATGTCGCCCTCCTCCAGTTGTCCCAGCACGTGCCAAGGTGCTGAAGGGTGACTATGTGGAATTTCTGGGACTTGATGAATTTGTTGAGGCGGCGGAGGAGGATGGGCCGCCAGCCCCCGGTCTTCTTTCGGACGAGGAAGTACAGCGAATATACTCCGGAGCCCCAGAGCCTCTTCGGGACAAGTTCCATCGTGCCCTTTTTTAGCATTACTCGTACCTCCAGAAGCAGCTGTTTTATGTGGTTTTCCTTCCTGGCCACAGGTGGTAAACGGGGACACTTTCTTTGGAACTCCAGTGTGTGTCCGTGGGCCAGGGCATCTAGCACCCAATGGTCCATGGAGATGGACTCCCACACGCTGACTAAATTCGACAGCCGGCCCCCCACCGGGGTGCTCGGATAGGGGCCCGACGTCACGGCTGGTTCAATCTTGTTTCGCTGAGGCCTTGCCACCTTGGTGACGACAGTGTCCTCTGGTCTTGTTGCGGCTTCTGTAGGCTTCCTGCGACGAGGAGCGGGCCACCTGGCTGTACAAGGAACTGCTGCTGAATCCTTTGGAGGTCCTTGAGACTTGCCTACGGTGGTCCGAAAGGACGGCCGTCGTTGATAGAGAGAACCCAAGGCCCGGGCTGTCTCGGTGTCCGCCTTAATGGTCTGCAGTGACTCGTCCACTGCCTTGCCGAACAGGTCGAAAGGCATGTTCAGTACCCTGGTCAGCAAGTCCTGACGGAAATCGGTGGCCCCGAGCCAACCGCGCCGGCAAACTCTGTTGCCCATCTGGCGAAAGCCAGTGTCGGTGATGTTCGTGGCCACCGTGATGGCGTGGTCCGAAGCCACTTCACCTTCCTGCAGAATTTCAAAGGCTTCCGCCCTCTTGTCTGGGAGAAAGTCCAGGAGGGGAGCGATCTTGAACCACAGCTCCCCTTCGTAGCGTGCCACGATTGCGAGGGCGTTGGCCGCCTTGATAGTCCGTGATGAGATGACCCGTCGTCCCATAGCGTCCAGCTTCTTCCCCTCGCCGAGTGAGAGGGTGGGGTATGAGGGAGGGGCAAACGGAAGACCGCCCGGGCGTCGGACAAAACCCATCGATCTTCTGTGATTGTCTGCCACGCCTCCACATGAGATGATATTTGTCCTCCCAACAGCGTCTCGTGAAACTGATGGAAAACCTAGATTGGCGGGGACACTACCTGTTGCCCAAGAGGAGGGCGTTGACAGAGCAAAACCGGCCACCCTCCCTTTGCTGCGTGTGGCGAGGCCCACCACAGGGAACTTCTGCCCAGCGTGCATGGCGATCCTGGAACCCTCGGAATACTGAGAAGGACCTTGTTTGAAACCCCGACCTCCGAGTATAAGCTGCTTTAGCTCAGGTTCGGACCCCGCCCCTGTTTTTCAAATGGAAAGCCACGTCATAACTAGTAGCATAGATAAAACGTGCAATCCAAACTGGTTAGCTGGAGCCGTTACTTTGGAAGGATTAGTCCTTCAATCAACGTATGCAGAGCCGGCATGCTGCCGGAGTGAGCAGCACTGACTGATGACGACAGTGTATATCCAGATTTAGAGATCTCACCGGGGAGAATCGGCCCAGTTGTTGTTGGAGGCTTATGTGGTGATGCTTTGTGTTCCGCCGCCCAGACCAACAATTAAAGACACAGACGTACAAGGCGAACAAGAAAGAACGCAGAGAAATGGGATGCACGGGATTGTACAGTGTTGGGTCTAATTCACTGCAGAGAAACAGTGATGGTCCACATTTTCTCATTTGTGACAGACATAGGTTTTCAATTTAACTTGGACGAGTTAAATTCATAGACAACCTTTTGGCTCAATCAACTGAACACACACCCATGTGATCAAAAATGAAAAATGTTCTTATGTCCTGATGAGGGTAACGGTTGGAATATTCTATCAACCTGGCCCGAAACTCGAGTCGACAACTACAATTTCCAGCCCCTTTTTAGGATCTCAATTGTTTGTTTTTGTTCTATATGAATATATGTGGTGAATTGTATATATCAGAACAATTTGATAATATGTGCCAATATGATATGTAATAATTGATGCATTAGATGACAAACCTCTATCTCCATCAAAAGTCTAATTAGTTCGACTTTATGTGGTTTGAAACAAAGGGTTACAATTGTGGTTTTTGCACAGTATGATTGTGTTTGTGAATGAGGATGTATGTGATTGAGGTGGATGATTAGGTATGTGTGATCATAGTATGGTGTGGTGTAATGATATAATAGAATTGCATTAGTTCAGTTTTTATTGTAATTTTTGTATTAAGGTTTTATAAGATTGTGTACAAAGGGTGACAGTCATATAATAACAGTTTCTATATATATGAAGATGTTTACAAGAGAAAAAGAAAACGAATACAATAAGAATGCATTTAATTAAAATAAACATATCTTGATGATTTTTGAAATTAGTCTCTATGGACGGCATTAGTGTTGAATAACTATTAATATGAAAGCAAAGAAAGTCTGTACATGTCTTTTGACAGTCATACTTTTTGTGATGTTAGCTGGGGTTTTGGCAAGGACTGACAAAGATTAAGCAGTTTGCGTGCTTGCCTTCATTTTAGGGAGTTCCTCATCGGTAGAGGAGTGAAACAGTTCACGCAGGGAAGATCCAGTACTTTGTCCTGAACATCCTTCGAGAACTTTGTAGCATGCAGCCACGCTTGGCGGGAGATGTCTATTCAAACCATTAGGCACCGAGTGGAAATGTTGACATGATGGGCCACGGCCTCCAGCAGGTCCTGAGCCAGCACTCTGGCATCAGATAAGCTGCCTTTAAAATCTTCAAGCCTGTCAGGAGGAATACATTCCTGAAACTCAGCAACTCCCTCCACAGCTTGAGATTTGCAGCCACCAGGATGACTTCGGTATACTTTTCCCAATGGCATCAAGCTTGTCCTCCTTGGAAAGGACTTGAGACGCTGCCGTAGAGAACGGCTTAGATTGGAGCGTAGCTGCTGCCATCACCGTTGATGAGTGGAGTGGACATGCAGTCAAGGGTATGTCCTCTGACGAGTGTAGCTTGTAAGCCTCAATTTTTCTGTTCAGGTGCTGCCCGGAATGAGGTTTTTCCCAACACTGTGCGGCTTCAGCTAGCAAATCCTTTTGAAGGAAAAGGCTTGTGTGCTCCTGTGTCGAAACAGTAAAGGCTCCTGAAACTACACCTTCTTGTGGAGCCGGAGGCTCGAGTATCAGAATATCTAGCAACACCATCATATCCACATCCCGATCATGAAAGGTTCTGACAGAGTGGGACGGGTCTTCGCTATCCTAGTCCGCTTGAGCTTCATCCAATGCAGCGGGAACAGAAACCTGATCCGCAGCATGTGGCACCCAAGACCCCCATGGGCAGACCTGACTGCACAACGGTAGTCTTAAGTACAGGTGAAAGTGGATGCAGTGGAGGAGGCGGCCCCACCGGAAGAGGAGGAGGGGTTGGCACTTCCAGAACCTGCTGAGGAGTAGCCGGAGCAGGTTGCGGCTCGAGAGGCTTAGGATACATTTCTTTGAATAGATCCTTAAAGTATGCCTTCATTGAGTCAGAGTGCAAAAGTGCCTGGAACTTGCCAAAAAAGGTGTTCCCAGAGGAAGGTCTAGGCACAGGAGTGGGTAGAGGCCGTTCTGAAGGGGCATACCCCGAGGATTGTAAAGAGGCTGGTTGCTGGGATGCCCCTCCACCAGCTGGATCCACGTTAACTAAGGGTGCGGACGTAGGAGGGAGTGAGACTGTGGCAGCAGAAAACGAGCATGCCAATCCATTGGAGGGTGGAACGGATTCCTATGGTCCACAATACGTGGAAAAGGATGCTCAGCCTCAAAACGTTGGTCTGAGAGGTAGTCAAAATGGCTGCCTGAGACCTCATGGGTTGGGCCTCAATTTTGTTACTGCCTGAGGTGATCTGCAAAAGAAGCATCAGGGAGGCAGTTTTCACCACAGGGGTCAGGGGACTTTTTTTCCCCATTTTAGCCTTGTGACAGGGAACCTCAGCAGAGCTGGTGCTAGCAGATCTAGAGTGCTTTTTTGACCCCTTATAGTCTGAAGAATTAGCCCGGTTAGGGAACCTCAGCAGAAACGGTACTTGAAGATTTAAGGCATTTGCCTTTCTTTGCCCCCTCAGTAGGATCGGTTTGACCACAGGATTGTGTGTGGGAAGGCTTAGCGTCACCCCCCCATAGCCAGGGCCCTCGATCTAATCGGTTTTAATTATAGTCCCTCGTCGGGGATCATCAGGGTAACCCCAATGCTTTTAGTCTATTTACTGGAAACCTCAAGAATAGTCTCGGTACATTTAGTTACAGACCTGGAAACCTCGGGAACGACCCCGGTGAAAACAGCCCCAGAAATGCAGGGCTTAACTTTAGCACCCATGTGGGGAACATCTGATGAAGATCCAGTCCTAACAGCCTCCTCACAGGGAACCTCGGCGGAAACTCTGGAGTCCAGGTTAGATCACTTTCGGGTCACCTCAGGGAGAGCCCTGGTACCAAAGCCTCTTGGACTCCTCCCGGAACCAGAAGAGCCCAGGAAGGAGTGCCCTGGCCGAGGTGCCCTAAAACGGAAGGAACTTACCGGATGCTTCCTTTTTTCTTCGATGAACTGCTGTAAATGAGAGGGAGTCTCAGTAGAAGGAAGAGTCCCACCAGTGTTCCAGGCCCAAGTACTACAGACAGAGAGAATGGGTATCCGCCCTCGCGAAACAACATTTGCACAAAGAACAGGAAACTAATCCCAGACGCTGAACCCGAGCAGGAATATGAAGGACAATGGAACAAAAAGAAAAAATTCCCTAATATGCAATTGCGTCTGACTCCGACCGCGCTGAGAAAAAGGACTGAAAGGTGATGTGCGGGGCAGAGCTCAGGAAGGCGGGGCTTAAAAAGTGCTCCCATCCCGAGGGATGGAATGTCCCAAAAGTATGGAGGAAAGGGGACAGGACATAGGAGTAAGGTGAACTAGAATTATTTGGCAAGCCAAAGCCGCAGAGGAGAAGGCACCACACAAGAATATTCAAAACTAAGAGCGCAGGATTCAGACAAGGAAAACCCATACTAAAGAGGAGAGAAATACTACCAGTCCCATAAGGGAGTTACAGGGATTGACAAAAAGGATAACGAGAGACTAAAGATCACATATTAACAATAACTATAAAAGAAGGGAAGACAAGTGCAACAGCACAACCATCAAGAGAAAGAAGTCATTCTCCCGGCAGTTGATTAAACTAGTGGTAGGATCATAGCTGCCCTAGATACAGATATACGAAAATGCTGATCATATGGCATGTTGTGGTCCTGCAGTGCGCTGAACATGTTTTGGAGCGCGGTGACTGAGGAACTCTCAGAAATAGTTGAGACCACAGTAGGGCTAGATCCACTAGATATCCTATTTGGGATTTGGGACGGAAATGTGAAAAAGAGGTCTAGATTTTGGAATGCGAGTGCCATGGTGGCTAAAAAATGCATACTACAATGTTGGAAACGCTGCACCCCCCCACGTTTGAGATGTGGTTAAGGACACTTACATGGACACAGTCATGCGAGGAGGAATACATCAACTGCCTCCCGGCGCATTCCCGCCAAAAAATGTGTGGTCGTACTTCTGAAGTTATCTCAACAACAAGGATGACGCAGGGCTCGACTCTCCTCCACCGCCAGGTATACAGGGCTAGCATTGTTTCTGTGCTCTGGGTAAGAGACTGCGTGAATAGCTCTCCCCATTGAACATCTCCCTAATGCACTGTAAGAGCAAATAATGTGATTGTAGCTGTTTGTGTACTGTGTTGTGTACCTGCCACTACTTCTTGCCAATAAAGAAAAGTAAAACAAACAAAAAAACTAGTGTAGGATCAGTTAGGATTCGTTTTGGATAGTGAACTTATTCCTTTTGGACATTAACGGACTAGCACCTTAGTTATTAAAGAATAAAAATAAAGCCTCTCTTTCCCTATTGCTATGGGGTATTCCTTAACTGTTTGACTAAAGATATGGTGAAAATGTCCTCAGTGTCTGCATCCTTCTTCTGACCCGCCACGGTACCCACATGCCGTTTAAAGTACACATGTTAAGAGGCTCTGCATTCTGAAAGTCATTGGCATCGGAAATCCAAGAGAGATTGATAGACTAGAGGCTCGACTGGCATCACTGTGGAAGCAAGAGGCCTTGGGATCCCAGTAGAAGGACGCAGGTTAAAGAAGCTTAGGAAATTCGACCATGCCGCTTACATGACCAGACAAAACAATGAGATCACAAGCCATTCTTGAGGTGGAGGATGAGGACCCAGTGGAAACAAACTAGGTCTTCAGGAGGCACTATTTTGAGTTATATGAGCAACTCAGGTTCGACGCCCGGGTCTGCGCTTAGAAACCTCTGGGTATTAAGCACGTTATAAATAACCAATCATATGATATATAGAGGCCAGAATAGGCTGGGTGGTAAAGGAGTGGCTACAGGAAGCAGCAGTCCCTTTTATAGCTCAGGTGGCCAGGCTTTGGTTGGAGAGTCAGATAGCTTAAGCACGTTCGTTGGGCCAAAGGTCATCTTAAATGTGGATGTGTACCAGTGAATTTTAAAGAGTTCCTAATGATTGTCACTAAGCTAGAGGTGTATAATAAGGCGCTGCAAGTGTAGGACGTTTTAATCGGGCATGCACAATTTATATTTATGAATCTCGGAACAGCAATTTAACAATATTGATTCCCTAAAGCCTCCTTCCTCTTTTGGGACAAGAACATAGGATTGCGCAGAAGGTCTATTAATTAATAAGATCGAAATAATTGAATTAATTTAAATATAAACATTCTATTCTGAAATTCCAATGTCAATGGTGACGTGCATGAAGAACTAATACACTAGCCAACTCAATTTGTAATGCTACATTTACAGGAATAGAGACTTTTGTAGGAATGGAGACTTTAACACATCACAATAGGTACATTTGAGTTAACGTGAGCACACAGCCACCACACGTTAAAAGTGTATGAGGGTACAGGTTTATCAATTTTTAGAAAACCAAATTAAATCAGAACATCCCTGCCTATCTGAGTGTCTCTACTTTTTTGGAATAAACAAACACATCCCTTCTACTGAACAGACATGTGAGCATCTCAAACAGCATTCCAGAAAGCCAACGATAGGCTACTTAACACTTCAGCATGTACATTTCTTGCAAAAAGGAACTTGCATGTTTAAAGCGTATGTTAGCTAGATTCCCTTCAGTGGTCCATTTTAAAAATGTGTAAAAGTGCACATACATATCCAAATGTTCAATGGACAATTTAAAGGTGGGAACATTGGGACTCCAAGATGGCGGCCGGCGGATGACTACGTGCGTGAACTTCTCTCCCCACCGGGCCGCAACCTTAGAATAATAATAAAGCAAGCTTGTGTTAACATATCATGCCCCCATAATAACGGAATAGAGGCGTCGGAGTACATCCATCAGACACGAGGAAGGTGAAAGACATGGAAACGTGGAGACAGCAGAGACGCAGTCCGTGGGAAACCCTGAGAAAGGAGAGTCAGTGAGGGACAGGCGCCAAGACCCAAGCGGGCGCGCCCCTCATTACTGCAGCGACCTGCCGCATAACAGAATCCCAGACCGGGGAACAGAGATGGGCGCCAGCAGCTAACCAGACACCCACAGGAGACACCTGGATCAAAAGGTGGAGAACGCAGACTAACTACGCGATCCTCTGCAACATCGGAAGGAAAAGGCAGCTCCGAAAGGAACGCACGGAGCAGCAAAGAAAGAGCACAGAACATCATACCCAAGTAAGGCAGCATGCAAGAAGGCTAAAAATATGGCATACCCCGAGCCTGCGTTGGGAGAGTAATTTAAAGAGCTCCAGGCAAAGCTATATTTTGCTCCATGACCCGCCCCTCCGGGCAAACAGATAAAGTTGCGAGAGATCGATCCACAAATAAAAGGGAAGGGGAAAATCCCTAATACTAAAACCAGGGAAGGCACCGCCCCCAAAACAACCAGCATATCAAAAAGGGCGGATAACAGGGGAAGCGCAGTCTTTACAGTGAAGGATAGATTCCGCAATAAAGGGAAACACTGCAGCAACAAATGCAACTATGAAGGAGCAGGACACGCCAGACAACTAGGGGGGTCCCGGAACCGCAGAGGAACTTACCTGGAGAACCTGCACTCTTCTATAGTGAGAAACCTCACAAAAAAAGGGGATAGCCACCCAAAAAAACCCATAAAGGGAGACGCATCTCAAATTAAGGAGAATCTAGTCCTAGCAGCCAATGCCAACAAGAAGAGAACCCCAAAACGACAGACTTCCTCTGAATGGGGGGTTGGGGGGAGGTCAGTGAGAAACACTAATTAGACCAAATACAAAGTCAAACCCCCGCGCGCCCCCAATCGAGGCAAGGAAGCGACAGACACAGGCTCACATCTAGACCACAGCCCTAGAGCCTACATGTCCAAGAAAAGGAGGACAGCGGCACAGACAACTACACTAAACCCTTAGGCAAGACAAGACTCCAGCATCAAACAGTTGTGCAGCAGTGACACATCCACACAGTCGCGCAGCGGGGGACAAGGTAAAAAATACAAACTCTAGAACCACGACCAGCCCCAGCAATGGCAGCTACCAAAGAAGACATGCAAACATGGTTCAAGGAGTTTAAAGAACAGTTTATGTCCTCCTTCCACAATCAATTTGAGTCCCTAAAGGAGGAAATTAAAATTTCAGTGCAGGAAATGAGGGCGGATATTGTAAAATTGAAGGAAAGGACAGAAATGTGAAGGTCTATTGCTTGCCTACAATGTATAATGTATGTATATATGTAGTTAATCTGAATTGACTCCAAAGGGGTCTCTGGTGCCTCGTGTAACTAAGCTCATCACATGTAACAGTGCCTCGATGCCCAGGGGTTGTTTGCGCGCTATATACATTTAAATCAATAAATCTCAAAAACCTCTCGCAGATCCAACATTAGGATTTTAAAAAATGGTGGAATCCGTGGAGGATAAAGATCTAAAAGGAGCAGTCCAACAAGTTTTCATGGACATCCTGGCATATAATGGGGAAGAAGAGATCCAAGTGGATCAAGTACATAGAGTGGGCCCACGGAGAACAGGAGATATGTTCTGGTAGCCCCATACTCATATCCTCTGAAAGAACCAATTCTAAGAAAAGCAAGGACGGCTGGGCAGATCCGGATGAACTGAGTGGAAATACAACTTTATCTGGCCCTAGCCCAATCCACACTAGAAAAGAGGAGGGGAATGGGCTTTTGGTGAAATATCTCACGTTAAAGCAAATTCGATATAAATGGACATACCCGTTTGGGCTGTTATCTGCATGGGAAGGAAAACAACACAGAATAACATGTGAAGGAGGACTGCAGATTCTGAATATACAAAACAAGGGTGAGGACATGGCGGAGAAGCAACAAAGTGCCAACCGAGGGAGCAGAAGACCGTGGGAATGGAAAACTATCCAGCAAAACAGGAAAAATAATAGCAATAAAAAGTGACAGTTTCTGACTAAACCTGTGATGCATATGATAACAGGACTAGGATAAACTGCAACGGGGACTCTGACAGCAATTAAACCCCTGAGAGAGGGGCAGATGGTAACACATTCTCATTGGCTCATAACATGGCTCACTGGCTCAATGTGGGGCGCTCCCGGGACCTGTTATTGACATGCAAGATCTTTATGCTGCAAGAAATGTTGGCCACATTCGATATTGAATTTGACGGCTATGTGACCTTTCAGACCTTGGCCACTAAGGGCGAGCGGGGGTCGACCTGCTAACTAGTGTCAAGTCCTCCTTCAACCTCAAACTAATCCACTGAGGTAACCCTGGGGGCAATATACTGGCAATTGCGATATCTCCCCCCCTGGAGTTTGGGGGTTGCCTAGGGACATTTTGATAATTAATGTGTATGATTCCCCCAGCAAAAACAAAGAGGTGATGGCTGGAAGGTTTAGAATTAATCTTAACCACTGGCAATGCTCTGGGCAACCCTCCAGACCACCGTTCTTCGCCTGCCAAGCCATTACAGAAGGGAAAAACCATATGCAAATCAGGCTTGGTCCCACCCCAAAAGGGGCAGTCCAGCCCGAACTGCTAGGCCACATCCCCTCTGCACGAGACCACAAGCATCCCCAAACATGTTTCACCCTTGTTGGGGCTCATCAGTGAGGAGTAGCTTGGGTCTCTAGGCCCAGCAGGCACGGGACCCACGTCTGGGCATACCCGTCCCACTCGGGGTGACATAGCAAAAACAAAGAGGTGATGGCTGGAAGGTTTAGAATTAATCTTAACCACTGGCAATGCTCTGGGCAACCCTCCAGACCACCGTTCTTCGCCTGCCAAGCCATTACAGAAGGGAAAAACCATATGCAAATCAGGCTTGGTCCCACCCCAAAAGGGGCAGTCCAGCCCGAACTGCTAGGCCACATCCCCTCTGCACGAGACCACAAGCATCCCCAAACATGTTTCACCCTTGTTGGGGCTCATCAGTGAGGAGTAGCTTGGGTCTCTAGGCCCAGCAGGCACGGGACCCACGTCTGGGCATACCCGTCCCACTCGGGGTGACATAGCAAAAACAAAGAGGTGATGGCTGGAAGGTTTAGAATTAATCTTAACCACTGGCAATGCTCTGGGCAACCCTCCAGACCACCGTTCTTCGCCTGCCAAGCCATTACAGAAGGGAAAAACCATATGCAAATCAGGCTTGGTCCCACCCCAAAAGGGGCAGTCCAGCCCGAACTGCTAGGCCACATCCCCTCTGCACGAGACCACAAGCATCCCCAAACATGTTTCGCCCTTGTTGGGGCTCATCAGTGAGGAGTAGCTTGGGTCTCTAGGCCCAGCAGGCACGGGACCCACGTCTGGGCATACCCGTCCCACTCGGGGTGACATAGCAAAAACAAAGAGGTGATGGCTGGAAGGTTTAGAATTAATCTTAACCACTGGCAATGCTCTGGGCAACCCTCCAGACCACCGTTCTTCGCCTGCCAAGCCATTACAGAAGGGAAAAACCATATGCAAATCAGGCTTGGTCCTAGCAGTTCGGGCTGGACTGCTCCTTTTGGGGTGGGGCCAAGCCTGATTTGCATATGGTCTTTCCCTTCTGTAATGGCTTGGCAGGCGAAGAACGGTGGTCTGGAGGGTTGCCCAGAGCGTTGCCAGTGGTTAAGATTAATTCTAAACCTTCCAGCCATCACCTCTTTGTTTTTGCTATGTCACCCCGAGTGGGACGGGTATGCCCAGACGTGGGTCCCGTGCCTGCTGGGCCTAGAGACCCAAGCTACTCCTCACTGATGAGCCCCAACAAGGGCGAAACATGTTTGGGGATGCTTGTGGTCTCGTGCAGAGGGGATGTGGCCTAGCAGTTCGGGCTGGACTGCTCCTTTTGGGGTGGGGCCAAGCCTGATTTGCATATGGTCTTTCCCTTCTGTAATGGCTTGGCAGGCGAAGAACGGTGGTCTGGAGGGTTGCCCAGAGCGTTGCCAGTGGTTAAGATTAATTCTAAACCTTCCAGCCATCACCTCTTTGTTTTTGCTATGTCACCCCGAGTGGGACGGGTATGCCCAGACGTGGGTCCCGTGCCTGCTGGGCCTAGAGACCCAAGCTACTCCTCACTGATGAGCCCCAACAAGGGCGAAACATGTTTGGGGATGCTTGTGGTCTCGTGCAGAGGGGATGTGGCCTAGCAGTTCGGGCTGGACTGCTCCTTTTGGGGTGGGGCCAAGCCTGATTTGCATATGGTCTTTCCCTTCTGTAATGGCTTGGCAGGCGAAGAACGGTGGTCTGGAGGGTTGCCCAGAGCGTTGCCAGTGGTTAAGATTAATTCTAAACCTTCCAGCCATCACCTCTTTGTTTTTGCTATGATTCCCCCAGGCAAGCTGCACACTGAGGCCATAGGTGATCAACTGGGCTCACTACACAGAGTTTGGTGCGCAGGAAGAGAGTCTTCCCCCGTGTTACTACATGGAGATCTAAAACGCTAAATGTGTTGACACGGGGGGTTGTGGGAAATATGCATGTGTCTCTGATGTTTGTAATATGCCACTAGTTGAGATCAACAAAAAGGGGAGAGTGTGGTTAAACTTTAAGGAAGGGAATTGTACAACCCCCCCCCACAACCCCACTTTGACTCTGGCCATGATAAAAGACAAAGCGAAAGTATCGTTCCTGGCTACGCTTTTATTGTCAGTCTCTACAAAGAGGGAAGTGGCAGAAGTTTGTGGAGATACTGTGTAGCAAAGATAGCTGTAAAATGTGTCATTTTCTTGCTGAAGCGGTGGGGGGACAGAATTCAAGAATTTTGAATCTCATCTCTGGGAACCAATGGGTTTAATATATTTCAGATAAATTCCACAAGGAAACCAACTATTCCCAGCTCATCTGTGCGGGTTGAGACCTGGCCTCTACCCCTGAGCCATAAAATAGTGAAACAGGCTATCTTGAAACTAAAGACATCCAATGCACCAGGACCAAATGGCCTAGCCAACTCAGTATTAAGGAAGGAACCGAATAATTGGGCCCAGGTGCTGCTCATTCCCTATTCCTGTGTTTGTAGAACTTGCTCAGTGCCAGCGTCATGGAGACAGTCTGTACGGATACCGGTGTGGAGATTGGGGTAGGCTGTTATCCATGCTTGATGTCACGAGCAAGATTTATGACTCTAGTCCTTAAGGAATTGGAGACCTGGTTCACTATTAACCAGATCCTGAGCTATGCACAGACTGGCTTCAGACCTGGTGCGAGCACAACCCATAACATCAGGGTGCTCGACCAGCTAATTAATAACACCCTCAGTAGCAAAGAGGCTACTCTGTACATCGCCTTTATCGATTTCCGTAGTGCCTTCGATCAAGTGGTGCGTGCCCTAGCTGCATTTTACATATATTAATTGCCCTCCATAGTGATAATTCTACCAAGGTGCGACTAAATAACAAGGGGGGCGGGGGAGGGGGGGGGTGAGTGTCTGCCTCTATTTACATCAATATGGGTGTAGCAGGGATGTGTGGCAGCTCCTATGCTCTAATACCTGTACATTGCCGACCTCCTACCTCGAATGGAATCAAAGTCAAACTGTCCTCCGAAGCTAGGTGACTCTCCAATTGCAGGCATGCTCCATGCCGATGACTTAATATTATTCGATCATACTATACCTGGCATAAAGAACATACTAAATGAGCTACTAGTCTCTGCATCTCAGCTAGGCTTAACTATCAGTTTAGATAAGACCAAGAGAGTTGCCATTGCTAGAAAGGGGCCAAGTCACTCTGGTATTGACACCGCTTTGGGCACAATAGCTAAAACGGAATCCTACCCCTATTTGGGGTTGGACTTCGACGCTCTGCCCAATTATGATGCGATAATCATAAAAAACTGTCAGCGAAACTACTCACTCTCCAGTTCGCCAGGGGCTCGGCAGGTTTTAGTATTGTTGGCATCTTAAAGCTATATCAGCAGTGCTTTGTCCAGTCTACCCTGTATGGCCTGGAAGCGCTGGCCATGCAGGACCCAACATGGTTAAATATTCTGGAGGGTCACTACTGGCGAACGGTCTTGGGGCTTGATCCGTCATGTCCGATGCAGTATCTGCGCCTAGAGCTGGGCCTCATTTCTTTGAGAGACATGGCCCTGCGTGAGAGAGGTTCATTTTAGCTAAATGCATGCTCTGCCCCCACTTGTAAATTGCTTGCACTGGTTGGTGGCAGCTATGATGCTGAGAGACATCCATGAGGGATTAACGGCTGAATGAATCTCTCTTTTCAGAGATCGCATGGTCTTATGTCAACAAGAAAGATATGCCTCTTATCCATTTGAAAAAATCTTTAGAGCACAAATTGAACACATGGGATTGGTGTGGGAACTACACCCATCTGTCCAAGCTAAAGGGATATGAGGTAGTATCGCACGTTATTCATAGATTTCGGAAGCCTCCAGCCTATTTGTTGCTATGCCTGGCCCCTGAAGTGAGGGAGTTCATTCTAAGGCTGCAGGTAAATCAGTTCCCGGTGCTGGCTGTCACAGGCCCTCGCCTGAGGGTGGCACTGGAACACAGGACCTGTCGAATCTGCAAGTGCACAGGAGTTCTGGAATCAACCAGACATGTCCTTACCCTATGTTCCAAACTAGGCCCGATGTACATGCCTGCTCGGGAAATGGGTACACAGATATGAGGCAATTACTGGGGAGCCTTTTTGGGATCTATGCCTCAACTCTGAATCCATGGCATTTCAGCTTGCCCTTTTCAGGACTATGGTCCCATGTTAAGACTCTCCTTCCTGATTCAAGATCTTAAGGACCTAGCAGGCTGTGGAATCATGGAGAACTATATACAGGCGGTATCTGTATTTGTATTTGCACTTGTCATTGCGCATCTGTATTTGCACATAAATTTGGACCTGGTAGGGACATTGTGTGCTATAATATGTGGTTTGTACCCTGTTATAATTACAACATTATGTTATGCTATGTAATGATGTTTTATGCTTTTCTGTGTTATGCTTATGTTTGTGTAAAGTCAACATTTTCGATTGCATCACAATAAGGTATATAATAAAGTAACATTCTTAGAAACATGTGGCGGCCCTAGCGGGGGAGGGGGTGATACAACTGGGGAAGTCACTTGGAATCCTTAGTGGGGTTTAGGAGTCCCTACAATGTTATCTCTGGGAATGTTGAGGGCCAGTCGCGATGGACGTTTCGTCCGAGCAGCCATAGGATCCTGGGACCTCCTCAGGGCAGAGGTAGGGTTAGGGAGGGTTGCAGCGAGTTGGGGTTGTTGGTGAAGGGAGGGAGGGGTTTGGGTATGTGGGGGGGGGAGATACCAAACGGGAAAAGGAGGAACTGGGACCTGGAAGAAGGTGGGAGCACAGGTGGGGACTTTGTGATAAGAATTCTTACATTCAATGTATGGGGACTGAACACCCCAGTGAAAAGAAAAAAGCTTGAAAACATCCTGCACAGGGAGAAATTTGATACTCTTATGTTACAGAAGACCCATGTTAATAAAAAAAAGATAAGGGGAAACTGCAAATTAGAGAGTTTGCCCAGCTAGATCAGACAAACGCAGGAGTAAAGAAGGCAGGGGTACTAATAGCATTTCACCAAAGGTTGAGAATACAAATACACGATTCACTAGCAGACAAAGAGGGGAGGTTTATATACGTGAACGTGACCCTGGAGGATAGCACACTAACACTAGCGTCAATATATGCCCCAAATGCGTGTCAAGATGGGTTCATGAGGGACATCCTGGAGAAGTTAGAAAACGTCACTAGCAGAGACATAATTGCAGGAGACCTTTAACATGGCATGGCAACCCAATGTAGATATGAGCGGCAATGCAATACAGGGATTAAGGGCTCCCTCAAAGCTGTTACAACAGAAAATAGAGACACTAACCCTCCATGATGTGTGGAGAGAGCCAAAGGGCCAGCAGTACGGTTTTACCCATTACTCCCATGTACACCTTACAATGTCCAGGATAGACTATATATGGGCAATGGACATCAATGGGTCTCATGGGGAAAGTAAGAGCGATAGAAGTAGGACCAATTTATCAGATCACGCCCCACTCTGGGTGGACATATCCTTAAGGTACAGAAAAACAGGGCTTTGGCAGTGGAAGCACCCCATAGACCTCTTACAAGATCCAGTACAAGTAATTACAATCAGAGAAAAGATCGAAGAATATTTAAATGAAACAACTTGGAAGAGGTCTCCCAAGAAACACTATGGGAAGCCTTTAAGGCAGTCATTAGAGGACACTTGATAGCTCTTAAAGCAACGAAGGACAAACAAAGGGATCAATGGGAACAAGAACTAGAAGGAAAATTACGGGATATTCAGGGAGAAATGATAAAGAATCCCAGTAATATGTTAAAAAGAACATAGAGACATGTCCAGGGACAATTAGAAGCTATCATAACAAAACGGGCTGAGAAGAGCCTTTGCTTTTTGAAACACTGGCATTATATGAAAGCTAACAGGGCAGACAAATATCTGGCCAGACAACTGCGGGACAAACCACGTACACAAACGGTAACAAACGTACAAGACAAACTAGGGTTAATACAGACAAGGAACGAGGACATAGGAGACATTTTTAGAGATTATCATCAAACACTCTATAAATCGGATAATCTACCTGGACAGGACCAGGAAGATTACCTGGCAAGACTAACTATCCTGCAGTTATCAAGGACAGAAAAGACCTATTTAGATGAAGAAATAAGAATAGAAGAAGTTAAAAAAGCAATACTAGAACTACCCCTGAATAAAGCCTCTGGCCCAGATGGATTCACAGCAATTTTTATAGGAAAATATAGCGAGATACTGGCACCAGTTCTTACAAGATGGTTTAATACGTTTAAGGGAATATTACCCCATCAATGAACGAGGCAAAACTGCTGGTATTCCACAAACAGGGCAAGGACAAGACTCTCCCAGGATCCTACAGACCGATTGCACTAATCAATTTGGATGCAAAGCTATACACCAACATTGTAGCAAATAGACTCATACATTTGCTCCCCGAACTAATACAACAAGATCAATCAGGTTTTATTCCCACTAGACATACCTTTGATAAGACACGAAGAATAATCCACCTAATTGAGAAAATTGGTGACACGCAAACCCCAGCAATACTAGTCTTGCTGGATGCAGAAAAAGCACTCAACCGGGTAGAATGGTCCCTCCTGTTTCGCACGTTAGAACACATGGGATTTGGCGAACACTTCATGAAAATGGTGCGAGCTAATTACAAAACACCGGGAATACGCATTGCCATGGATGTAATAACGGATAGGGTTACAATTGGACGGGGCACAAAACATGTATGCCCCCTATCGCCCTTGCAGTACGCACTCAAACCCTTACTAATAAAAATGTGTGACTCAAAACACCTAAGCGGTAAAGAAATGGCAGGGATTCACATTAAATGTTAGCATATGCTGACGATATGCTGATAACAATGACAGACCCTGAGCTATCACTCCCGGCGCTAATGCAGGAACCAGAGGCGTATAGAGAAATCTCTGGATTAAAAATGAATACTCTAAAATCAGAAATCCTGGTACTTACAGGAGACCAGATGGCGATAAATAAGCTAACTACAAACATGCGATTAAAGATATCAGAAAAAGGGGTCTCCTATGTAGGTATAACCCTTACAAAAAAGGTAGAGCAATTATATGGAGCAAACTAGCCGAAAATATTGATGAGAATAAAATCAGATCTCGAGAGATGGAATCCTTTTACGATATCATGGTGGGGTTGGACGACATCAATAAAAATGAATATTTTACCGAAACGATTATATTACTTCCAGATGTCAACGATCAGAGTTCCTAAAATAATCATCAAGTCCAAGTAACACTTGTGTACGAGTGCGATAGAAATAAAATATCAATCATTAATAAGGCTCTTTCGTCTTACATATGGAAAAAAAGACCCCCCAGAATAGCAAGGGCAATGCTAACAGCAACAAAAAAAACAAAGGTGGCTTCGCCCTTCCACATTTCCATAGATACTACGAGGCGGCATAGCTACTATGTGTGGCACGCAGAAGGGACCCATAAGATATGGGCCAGACAGGATCGAGCGATAGCAGGAACACCACTTTCGGAACCGTTGTGGAAAAAGAAACAGACACATGAATTTTAAGATTAGCATGGGAGCAGGGTTCGACGTGTGGGACGAAGCAATAAGAGTACTTACGGTAGAACCAGCTCCATTTAGTCCAATGTTTGGGAACCCTGATTCTCTGCCAGGGATGGAAATTGGGGCACATAAGCAATGGGAAGAAGTCGGGTGTGTGAAGCTCTGTGTTATGTTTTAGGGCCAAACAATTAGATCCTTCGACGAATGCACAATTGTTCTGGGCCCGACAGGGAAAGAAAAGTTTAAATACGAGCAATTGAAACGTTGGCTGAATACCCCAATCATTAAATGGGCATCGACAAGATAATTAACAGCATTTGAGACCTACATAATGACCCACACAGGTGCAAAGAAACTTGTTTCAGACATATATTAATTTATAAATGTTCCAGACAAAGAATTACAATGGAATTACATGAAAAGAATGGGGAAAAAACCTCTAGGAATTAATGGGAACATATGTGGCGTGCAATCCCAAAGCTAACCCGAGCCATACAGGTGAGAGAAATGTGGATAAAAATCCTTATACAATGACACTATACCCCAGAGAAGTTGCAAACAATGTTACCACAAGTGTCAGAGCAGTGTTGGAGGGGATGTAAACAAGTGAGGAGCTGGAAACCTATCTGGTGGGACTGCCCGGTGCTACGGTGCTTCTGGGACGAAGTGAAAATCCAAATGCAAGGGATGTTTCAGGGGTTGGGGCAGGTGGGAGACAAGGTATGGATGTGCGGAATGTGGAACCCCAAAGTCAAAGGTCTGACAAAATCACAGAAATGGGGGTTCATGATCTTAATAGCTGTCTGGCTAGTGATCTCACAAAAATGGAAACGGCAAACACCACCCACACTCTATGATTGGTTACAGAAAATATGGTTTGTTGTTTATTTATGTAATAATTGTGGACAACGGACCCAGAGGTCATTTGTTTCTAAGGAATGGGTCACCTACAAGATCCAGGGAGACCAAGAGAGACTAGGGACAGATACTGGCCTTTTTGCAAAATGACTAGATGGCGCAGATAAGAATTCTGAATATGATTGGTTCCCGAGAGCATGAAATCTTCAGCAAGGGAGAAATATACTTCTGGGTGGGGCAACCGGGAGGAGGGGGGGTGTTAATTGTTCTAAATTGTATGATAATGTATCATAATGAGAAACCGATAGAAATGTGTTAAACATAAAAAAAGTGGGAACATTGGTAGCAGTTAACCCTTTCCCCGGATTCTTGAGTGGTCCTGTGATAGACCTCTGCTTGGTGATGTAACCAGGCGATTACTTCAATTACATTATTTTTCTGGATATGTACAGAGTGAGATATCCTTTTAAAAAGGGCAAAATTGACTAGCTGAAATTGCTAAATAGAAAATATTGATTAGCAATCCAACCTAAATGATTAGCAATGTTTATGTATCTATTTTCTAAGGGAGGAGCAATTACTTGCAACACAGAAATTGCCTAAATAAGGTGCAGTTGCTGCGAACGATTAAATGTTTTACAGGAGTAATTGATGGGCCTTTGCAACTATGAAGCGCAGGCACCATTCATTTATCAAGTGGACATTCAAACAACATTTAGAAGGCCTCATGCCTGCAGGCGGCTGTTCGTGCAGAGCCAATTGCTAGAAAATGGCTAGGAATAATCTATCGCCCGCCAATCATCGGGCAGGAGAAATCTCTTTCCCAGACACTTTATAGCACACAGACCCGCACTGATAACACAGCATTCAGGCATATGCCTCCTAAATGCTCTTTGAAGCGCTGGATGGCAACAAATAACTGCAGGCCCAGCGGCAGCATCGGGGCCTTTCAACCCTTTCTATTGAAAGGGGCCCGAGCTCAGCAACAAACCCCATGTTGGCAGTCGGGAATCATATGGCGCAGCAACATGCTCCTTTTATTCCGTATTTTAAATGCGCACTTTGCAGCGCACACCTTACAAGCTCCATTTGCTGTAGCCCTTCAGGCTGTTGCCTTCCTTTTGGCCTCTGTGGTATCAAGAAGTGTTCTTATCAACTCGTTGCCTCTCCGATAGCCCATTGCTGATAAAGAAGGATTCATCGTTTTTCAGTGAAGTTTAGTGCTTCAGCTCCCCTTTGGCTGACAGTCTCATGATAATCTGCAGCCATTAACACCCTTGCTGTATTTCTTTGTCTTCATTAGAATGTATGTAACCCCCCCCCCCCCCCTTCCGGGTGCCTCAGACTTTCGCAGCTCCAAGCCAAGGGGCCTGCAAACATGTTGAAATGGGCCAGCACGAGCCATGACACAGCTTCAGCTGGCACTGCTACAGTCTGGCACTTCAAAGACATTTAGAAGGCCTCAAACCTGCAAGTTAATGATAAGTTATTTATAAAGCACTTGCACCCAAGCGCTTCACATAGAACATATATACATGCAATATCACCCAACCGAAGTTGGTACTCGTTTATCGACCTCGGAAGGATGAAAGGCTTAGTAGGCCTTACTGGGATTCAAACCTGCGACCTGCAGATCGCAGCAATGAGCGCTCAACCCGCTGAGTCATCTTACTGGCTTTTTACTGGTTGTGTTGCCAGTGCAAGACTGGCGGCCTACAAATGGCTCGGACTTGTATATCTCCCACCAATCATCGGGCGGAAGAAAGATTATTCCCAAACATTTGATGGCACACAACCGCGCACTGATAATACAGCCTGCAGGCAGACCGGCCTAATTTACAGGCTAGTCCCAGAGCATCCAGGTTTTCATGCTCATCTCCGGGTCTCCGAGGAAAAGAATGAAGTCTCTGGGATTGTCAAAGCCTTCTATAAAGGCAGTGCCTGCATTCCCTCAGCAGCGATAAGAGTATTGCCTGCGAGAGAAAGGGTACATAATGTTGCTCAGTCAGCAAAGCACACAAAGCACACAGGGGTATTTAAAGAACACCTCTTTGTTAACAGTCAGTGATCAGAACTGATTAGGCATTGGCTATTTTGCATCAGAGCTCGCCAATAAAGCTCCAGTTAAGTACCAAAGCCTGGCTCTTATTTAAAAGGGAAAAACATTCAAACTGTCTTATTTTCGTTATATGTTCTTATTTGATAAAAGAGGGGGATTACATTCATTCCGAATTCAACAATTTCTCCACACTGCATATAAATAAGCAGTCAATCTCACAATTTTTATTATGTGGCACAGTACCATTTGAAACGTTAAGGTTATTTTTGACACAATTGCCCCTTTGACAGAGGTGAGGTGAGGACAGAATGCATAGTATGTCTAGCTTATGGCTGCAGGTAATGTGTTATGAGTACTGGAGCTGTGTGTTCCCCGCGCTGATAAAACAGCCTGAAGGCTAAAGCTTTCTAAATATTCTGTAAATTCGGGATGGCAGTCCTGCACTTCAAACACATTAAGAAGGCCTCGTGCCTGCAGGCTATTTTATCAGTGAGGTGCTCCCACAGCACCCTGCACTGAATACACAGCCTGCAGTCATAAGGTGCTGCATAAATTAAATGTGCAAGTACATACTCGCAGCATCAATGATGGCTGCACAGCCGAGCTGCGACTCCGCACATGGGCGCCTCTGCGCATGTGTTTCTGCCACGGCACTCGGGCTGGGCACATACATTGATGCAATGTTTCAGCCCAGCCTGGGAGCCTTAGCCTGTGCCTCGTCTGTGCGCTGTGCAATTCAAGCGCAGGTCGGGCTAACTGACCTGTAATCATTGCTCTATAAATCATGTTGCAGTTAGTGTGACATGATTAAATATAAAGCAAATCAGCAGTATTGTATGCCTTGTTGTAGTTCCCAAATAGATTCCTCTTGCTTTGTACATTGCACAAATGAGGAGTCAAGGGATCTCCAATATACACACCATAGGATCTACTGCATCAAATCTAAATGTAGGATCGAGAACACGTGGACTCGGGAAATCCATTGCAACTTCAAGGATTTATTATAGGGTTCAACAGAAACAGGAGAAACAAAGTTAACGGGTTGCTTCACCCCTCATGTTCCAGCAGGTGTTCTCCTTGTAAACCAGTCTGCATAACGGCTCCTCTTCTCTCTCCTGTTATTCGGGATAGGCCCAAACACTTATATGGGGTTTCCTCCGGACCAGCTGCCGGTGAGCGACAATGATTTGCTGGCCACGGTGACGTGTGCCGGTGCCATTCCTGCTTTGCCCGAGTTAGCATTTTCCATCCCTGCTCCAGGATCTGCTACATGTGAGCCAGGGTCATTGTGGTCCCCACACTAGAATTCCAGAAGCACATATATCGGAAATATTTACTTATTTCCCAGGATGTATAGTCAATGTATGTACCACCTCCCTAAGCCAAGATGGGGTGAGCTTCCCTACACAGTCCCATTTCCATTTTGTGTATTGGCCTGCTGTTTTTCCCCCTGAAAA
This sequence comes from Ambystoma mexicanum, assembly GCF_040938575.1. Taxonomy (NCBI): domain Eukaryota; kingdom Metazoa; phylum Chordata; class Amphibia; order Caudata; family Ambystomatidae; genus Ambystoma; species Ambystoma mexicanum. The sequence continues at coordinate 662,512,378 of NC_090931.1, forward strand.
AGGCCTGGGACTTTAACTCCAGGTAAACCTCTCTTGCAGTGTACTGCTTGTAATCCAAAATGGGTCCAAAAGGAAATCAATCTAATCCATTCTCCTTTCTGTTTATAAGTATACTTTATCTTCTTCCATTCTGTCAGTCCATCCAAGTCAGCGAGTGAGCAAGTCAGATCCCCAGAATCTTGGGTATGGACTTTTAGAGATCAGAAACCACTCCCTTTAGAGGTGTGTATCATTTCTCTAATTGGTCAGTGTTCCAAAAGTGACATCCCACTAAACGACGCTCTGTACTCTTTGGGCATATTAATGAAGAGGGCAGTCTAATGACAGTGATTTCTAAACTCAGTTTCCCTATCAGTTGATGTGATTTCATCTTGGAGATTTCTACATTCAACTAATTTTCTGAAACTTCATGTGCCTCACATGCGACAATGTTACCAATCAGTTAATCAGATTGCCCTCACTCAAGAAAATCAAGTAATGTAATTTTCATCTCGGCACGACTGCGAGGTTATACATTTTGGCTTTTTACACACATACTTTTATACAAAATATATTTTTCCATCTCAAAACAGGCTAGCTGGCACGGACTCTAGGATATAGGATTCACTCACGTGCCATTCCTGCATGAAAATATCCACATTCACCTAATTTGCATAATTAACAATATCAAAAAATCTAATTTTAAATTCAGACGATTTTCATCCTGAACATTTCTTTGTAAAAAATGTACCCAAGACATTTCCTTTCAAAGCTATAAACAAAAATAGCATTCCATATGTAAAATTCAAAAGGTTTCTTTTTATTTTAACAAAATATTAAATGGCATCTTCAGTTCCTCTGCCTGGTATCAGTTCCTTTGAGCTAAGAGCAGAGGCATTTATGACTCCTTAGAAGGCTGGTTGTCATTGCAAAAGTTATTTTAGGTTTAGTTTTTCATAACCACCTGTTTATACAGCTCTGTCCCTTGAATCATTACAGCCACTTCTTGTCACTTTAGCCAGACTACAAGTCTTCAAAGGTGTGAAGTGTTTACTTCTAGAAAGGCCTGGCTGATCACAAGGTCATATTTGGTGATAAGATCACTGCTCAGACGGAATTCTATGCATTTATAAGGCATTTGTCTTCCTCTGCTGCATGGCCTATTTGCGAGACCCAAAGTGAAACATTTGATTATTTGCTGAATTAGAAGGTGTCAAAGTTACATGGTCCGTTTCAAAGCCGGGCAGCATTTACTTGGAGTAAACACTTCCTCTTTAGTTGTAGGGGCACTCGGGAAATGGCACTTTACTTTGCAGGCCTAAAGCTGGTTCGATTCACAAATTCAGCTTTTACAGTCATTTTCTTTTCCCCATTGCTTTTACATTTCTACAAAATAGGACATCATAACATTTATTTGCAATCAAACCCCTGTCACCATTTTTGAATATCTGCAGGTTTCATAATGCCGATTCTTAATCCTTTAAGGAAAGGAGCACAAGAATGCAGGCCCAAATTCGAGTTTTACTCTCCTATGAAATCCTGTGCTTTTCATTCCACGTTGGACTGTTCACCCTTTAATAAAAGGTTGCAGGGTGCTTTTTGTTAAATGGAAAGATTATGTTTTGTGCCTCGTCCTTTACTTCGGACAAAGATTCTGGTTGTAGATGGACTGCTAACATTACTCGGTCGTTTTCAGATACTGTGCGCAGGCTACACCTCACATGTTGATTTTTAAATGTAAAATTTTGCTGTGCAACCTTTTCTTTCGCAAAGATTTTCCTACAGAAGTTGGGGTGTTACGCTCTATGAAAGAAGCGGTCCAGATCCTATTAATGAAAAGTGGTAAATTGACGATTTATTGCCGCTCATACCGCCCACTCACTACTGAATGCAGATACTACAACAGTTTGCAAGATTCTGGCTAAGTGGCAGTGGAAGAATTATATCTTCACCGATTAAGAAGGATAAAGCAGGGTTTTTATCCCATAGATAAATAACACCATCAATTTAAGGAGATTGTTCCCACCGATTGAGGCAGTAAAAAGAAAATGGGGCAGTGTGGGATCGCTGATGAGCTTGGATGCTGCAAGCTTTTAGGCATGGTTGACTGGCAATATACGCAAATTGCTTTGATCAGTAAGGTCTGGCAAACAGCTTTTTGAACAACGATTCTGCTATGTAAAGGACCCGTCACTAGGGTGAAAACTAATAACTTGGTATCTTAAGAATGGTCAGTACAGCAGGACACCCGACAAGGCATGTTGTCACCATGGATTTTTGTATTTTCTTCCAAAACTCTGGCAGCAGAAAATGTGCAAAGCATTCACTGCAGGGCAACACCACTGGATATTGTTATGTGCAGATGACATTCTTTTGTTCATTAGAGAAGAAAGTGCCTTGGCAAGAATGGTAAAAGGAATGAAGAATTCTGGTTGATTTCTGGGTTGATAATTGTGATAAGTCTGTTACACCCACTCCCAGGATAGGTTATTAAAATCTCAAGGAAGACTGTTTTAGGTAGGGAGGAAGTGCATCACACAACTGTAGAAGGCTGGTCATATGCCGCTATTGGACCTTGAATGAAAGGCAGCATGCGCTCATAGGAATAGGAAGGTATATAGAAAGAGCAGACTTAAAAAGCGTATGCTATAAACTCTTCATCTTCATGAGAGCACACCTTACACCCACAACTGTCAAATGGGCAGGCTGGATTAAGCAGCATGTAGGAGGTGTTCAGTGGTGCCGGGGGATTTCATACATATGTGGTAGGGTTGCCTGGCAGTATCACAGTTCTGGGTTACTGTGCTAGAGAGGTTGTCAGGGATGATGGGGAAGTAGCTGGTAGCAGGTGTCAAGCTCGGCTTCCTGTGCCTTCTTCCAAATATGAGGATAGAGTCCCAATAATGGAAACTGAGGGCCCTTGGGCGGATGCTAGCGAAGCTGGATGTTGCCAGTCACTGGGAATAAAATAGGGCTCCAACAATGGAAGTTGGACTAGAGAATTGATAAAATGGGATCTACTAGACAGACTGGGGAAATAATAGAACTATCTGCATACATCATCTGGCACCAGTTAAACAAGGAGCTGAATGTAGTGTGGTAAGCCAGATATAGGAGACGGACACAAAGAAATGATTCACACAGAACTTTATTCGAAAACTTAAACAACCTTCTCAATTCCCTATCACTAAGATGAATTCCCTATGCTACAAAACAATTTAAAAAAAGGTACTCGTCAAGATGCCCCAACATAAGTAAAGCCCTCGGTCCAAAACCTAAACTGACCTATCACTAACGTACTCTGGAAAGAAGATGGAAAATAATTCAAAGCTAATGGTTCTCTCAGGGTTACTCCATCACAGGGGAACTTTAATGGAGGCTGGTTTCTGATCCACACTCATTGGTACGAGAAGTCTCTGAAGACCCTTTAGTCGGGTCTCAATTTAGAGCCTCTTAAAGTTCAAAGGAAAGGGTCTTTTCAAATAAACAAATGTCACAGACAAGTTGGTTTAACAAGGCTTCTGTGAGGCACCTGTGTTTTTCTCCTCTCCGAAGATATTGGAGTTGGCCCTTTAGTTTGTGGAAAGCCAACTTCCAAGAATGCTGATCTCTAAACTTTCCTGGACTTTATGGGTCTACGGCCTCGTGTAGATGGAGGGCTTCTACAGTGCTACTGAAGTTAGTTCCTTGCACCTGCTGTTCCTTGGTTAACTCCTCACAGGCTACAGCCATCTGCGGCCCTTGCAGTTTCTCGGTTCAGTTCTCATAAATTGTATACTTCACTCTCTTTGGCCTCGGGTAGGGCATCAGCTTCTTCGGTCTGGTTTATGGTGGCTATGAGCATCTCTCTCCCCTTCGACTCCTCGGTTGGCCCTTGGCAGGCTACGGGTCTCCCTGACCCGGCTGGCTCCTCAATTATCCTCTCGCAAGCTATGGGCGGCCATCCTGGTTTCACAGTTCGCCCATCGTTGTTCGCCCAACCTCTTTGGTTTCTTGTTTGGGCCCTCTCAGGCAATCGGCTCTTCTAGCACAGCAGATTCTGCACTCACCCTTCACAGGCTAGGCGTGTCTCGCCCTTGCTGTTCCTCCATTACACAGCTTGGGCTGTGGGCTCCTCTGGCCCCCCGGTAATGTTTTGATTCATCTGTCCTGGGTTAGATTCCCAGTGTGGGAAACAGCGGCCTCAGTTGTGTTGCCTTCGTTGGTGTTAAGGACAGTGCTCCCTGCCTCAGCGACCCCATGGTGCTTGGGATCGCTGCCTTCGTTGGAGCTCGGACATCCTTCTCCCATCTCAGCAGACATCTTGCGTGGGACTCCTCCCTTGCATGGCTCCGCTCAGCTGAGCTTCTGCCTGCTCAGCGATTGTTGATCCTTGGTCACTGTGGCTGAATTTGAGTTCCTCCGTACATTGGAAAAAGCAGTGCGGGTGTTCAGTGAACTGCAACCCATATTCAGGTTAGAAACCCAGCCTCTCTGAAAAGTATTTTTGATTCGGTGAAGAAGTTGTCGGGACATAACATTTATTGGGACAAAACAGAGGTGTTTCGAATTGCTAGTACTTGTGTGTGCGATTATTTTTTGGATTGGCGTTGTAAATGGACTACGTCTCGTGAAATATTTGGGTGTTTATCTGACTAAGGATGTCAAAAAAAAGGTGGAATTCAATGTTGCAAAATTGGTGGCTACCTTGAGTAAGGATATTAGAAGGTGGGAACGACTACCGATGGGGATTTGGGCTAAAGTCAACGCTATTAAGATGACTCTTGCCAAAAAAAGTACTTTATGTTGTGCAATCTTTGCCTTTGAAGTTTTTGATAAAAGATGCTGGCTAGTATAGATTGCGTTTTTCAAAACTTTCTGTGGGGGGATAAAGAGAGACCTAAGATTCCTAAGTTTATTTTGATGCGTAGTTCTAAAAACTGAGGTTTTGGATACCCAGATTTGGAACGCTACTATAAAGGGTTTATTTTGAAAAAGGCAGCGTATTATTTTTCAGTGGGGGGGTGGACCAGAGCCCTTGTCGGTGCTTATTGAAAGGAATAAATTGAATGGTTTTTCGTTGCATGCTATTGCCTCGATGGGACATCTACCTGGAAGGGGTAGTAGGCTTCCGATTATTACAGTGACTGAAGAGGTTTTGATGTGGTGGTTGAGTCTCTTTCAGGGGAACTTGTACTTACACTATGGAGCATCTATTTGGCTTAATCCGAGCTTGCAATTTGCCAATAAACCCTTTTGTTGGAGAAGTTAGGTCTCGAAAGGGATTTTATGCATCAGAGATGCGGTGCGTGATGGCCGCATATTGTCATTCGAGGAGTTGCAGAGGATGTTTCATTTGGCAGGTAGGGAACTGAATAGGTTTGTGAAGTTGAAGGATCTATTGAGTGAAAGATTGGCAATGTTGTCAGAACCGTTGGAGGGGGTATCGGCGGGTGGTCAGATTCTTATGTCCTCGCCACGAATGGTATGCACTTATACTAGCTTGATGCCGATATGTTCTAAGGATGTTGATGCTGACAGGAGAACATTGGAGAGGTGGAAACAGGAGTTGGGTTGTGATATTACGGAGAAGGAGTGAGAATTTATGTGGGGTGTAGGATATAGAAGTAGGTTGGATCTCAGGTTGAGATTGATTCATTTGAAAGTGTTAGGAAATCTGTATTGGACTCCATTGCGTATGTATAAGTTAGGATTGGCTGATGATGACCTGTGTTGGGGGTGTGGGAAGGAGAAGGGAACGTTGATTCATCTGTTATGGTATTGTCCTCAGGGGTTAGAATTTTGGGTGGGAATGTTAGATAGACTGGAGGCGATCTTGTCTATATGCTTTCCCAGGATGCCTATGCAGGTGTTGCTGCTGTCAGGTAAGGGGCGTTGTGCGGTTGCTTGTCGATATGGACAATGGGTTGATAAAGCACTTGTGGTTGCAGTGAAACAAATATTGATGGTGTGGAAGACTAGGAGGAAGCCCAGAGTGGAGAATTGGATTAATGATTTGTTGGTATTGTCAAACTTTGAGCAGGTGATGTTTGTGAGACAAGGAAAGGAAGTTAAGTATCAAGCTCTTTGGAAACCGTTTACAGATTTATATGGCGACTGTATCTGGGGATTAGTTGTTCCATTGGATCAGACTGCCCGATAATGTATATATGCATTAGTTGAGGATTCCCCCGTTTTGTTTTTGTTCTGTATTATGTAGTCCGTATGATGTCTATGTTTTTGTGCGGTTCTGTGTTACGTTTTTTAATGTTATTTTGTGATTAGGTGTTTTATTTTGAAAAAGGTACAAAATTTGTCTTGAATTATCTGAGATGTTTCAATATTTATACATACTTCGGATTACTTTTGCTGCCACACCTATGTAATGCTGAGTGTTCTGTTTTATACTCTGTGTCAACTTTTGGTGATGTATATTTTGATTATTGAAAATCTTGAAAATAAAATAACAAAAAAAAAAAAAGGAACCCAGTCTCTAACCTTAAAGGGACCATATAGATAAAGGTCCTGCTTAGTTCATATATATATCATAAAAACATGTCGGACTACAAGGAACGGGAAGGGGGGATGTTGGTCATTAAGGCATATTCCAATCCCCCATCCCCCAGTGGGATCTCGCTTGGTCTGTACCCTAGGAAGGTTGTTGCGTAGCAGGCTCACCTCCATAGTCCAAAAGAGGGTGCTTCCCCGTGGCGTAGCAGGGACAAACTCCCTGGATTCGTCAAAGTAGCCAATGAACTTTGGCCACCCGAGGGACAAATTGTGGTAATATAATTGGACTCCTGGAATGAATTATCAAAATGTTGTGTTTTGTATTTGCCCATAAATACAGACTGTGCAAGTGTCTGCATTTAGTTGTATTTTAATTGCGTTTTTTTTTCTCTCCACCACCTGTCATAAAATCGTTATGTCTGTATTATCAAAGAATAAAAATCAATAAAGAAATAAAAAATAAAATAAATTTTGCATCCTGCCAGTACAAATCTCATGTCTAGCACTGATCCTCCTGTAGCCTTTGTTGCAGGGCCAAGGAAAAACACACTGAACAAGTACACAATGGTTAAATACCCATTTACTTTGTTCTCAATTTTTAAGTTAACAGATAAACGCAAACAGGAAGTAAGGTTAATTCTAAAACTAAATAAGGATAGATCTAAACAAACCGTCCTCGTGCTGGGTCAACACAAAGTGGCGTTTCTCCCAGGCATCCAAAGTCAGAGTGTTTCAAATAATAACATTCAAACCTATTCTTATTAAGTCCTCGTCTCCTCTTTGAGACACCGTATTCCACAAAACAAAACGAGAGCCAACACAAAGTCTCAAATCACTAGTCTTCACAAGTCCTTAGCCTCCGGGCAACTATAATCTGTAAAGAAAGTGGATTAAGGTTTGGCCAGTACAAAGGTTCTTAAACCTATTCTTCGGAGTCCGGCCCTAATTTATAAAATAATAATCCAAACAGTTCCTTCTGGAATGCTCTTCATGGGGCTACTCAAGTCCATATTCGCCTCAGTCTTCCTGCTTTCTCCCAGCACCTAATAAAACCTCCCCTAGTCATCAGATTCAATGGTTTGTTTCATCAGTTTCCTTCTTCTGAGGCAAGTTCACTGCAGGTCCCTCCTGAACCTTGGACTGTCTTACGATTCACAACTGGTCTCTCATTGACCAATGTCAATATTAGCCAGGTTGAATAGTTATCCTTCTAGCCCCTTATTATGGCCCTTTTCAGGCAGAAGATACTGTACTAGCCTCCTGCCGAGGACAAGGGCCCGCTATGTACTAATACGAGCAGATGTAGGTGAGGTCTGGTGGCTGGAACTTTGAGTTCCCAAAAGGATTTGGGAGGCACTCCCCAATTATCATGGTTGCTTTCAGGCCTTCGGGATCCTGCTTGGCTTCCCCTGCCCTCCTCCAATGTAGTAGTTCACCCTTCTAAGGGTCAATGGATTCATCTGCATCCCTCTCTTTCTCTTTGCTCTTTGATTTCATGAGGAGGGCGGAGACAGGAGGGGCCTAGCCAGACTATTGGGGCCAAACACAGGAAGGCCCAACAGCTCATCATATCAGCCCTTTAAGGCCTTAACAATTGGTGCTATGCAAATATCAAATAACATACATGCCAACATGTTCCATTTTATACAGAAGTGGTAGTCCGGGCTGTTTGTTTGTTTTGAAGCATTCTGGGACTTTTAGCCCTGGATTTATGAGCACGAAAACCGGGGCTAGAGCATGCAAAGGAAAAACAGAGCTGAACTAGTAACACCCAAATGGAAAGGGGCGTGTTAGCATGTAAGCAAATTTGCACCAACGTATGGGTTTTAGAGCTAAAATAATAGATTATAAACCAACTTGAAGAATGGAAATTCATAGGTTAAAAAAAAAAAGGGTAGGATTGTGGCTTTTAGTTTCCTCATACTGTGTGAGCACTACAAGTACCATAATGCAAAGATCCTCAGCTCAGGGCCCAGCACCCATTGGCTCGAAGAGTAGAGTCAGGCTGGGGTCAGCCACAAAGCTGGACTTGGTGAAGCCCCGCCTGGCTCACCCACCTCTACTGGCAAGGGAGTGTGGTTGCCTGCGTCTTCTGCTTACTCTCGAACTCTCGCTTCTACTGAGTCGGCTCATCCTCTTTTAGAGTGCCCAGACTGAGGCTTGCTCCAAATATTAATCCAGATTGGTTATTCCCCTTTAGTTTGAATCCTCCGTACTGACTGGTCTCTCGCAGGCAGACAATCTCACTCATTAATGAATTATGGGAGCGTTGATATTGGTCATGGATACACTGGGTCCTCCTCTCCGCTAAGGAGGTTTGGCAAACCTTTACAAGCACCCACAGCATGCAGTGCCATCATGATTTAAATTTCCTCACTCTACACTGCTCTGCAGCGTTGCACACTCACTCCTGTCTGCGCAAAACAGTGCTGTGTATGACACTGAGACGTGGCACCCCCAACCTTGTCATCCTACAAATAATAGCTTTTAGGACATGATATGGCATTCATATCACGTGTTTCTGCAGTTAATCTCCGTTCAATGAGCCAGTTTCTCGCTCGTCTTTTCAGCATATGTGCGCTCCACTCCGCCTTCTTGGAGATTTAGTCTCTCGGGATCTTCTCCAAATATGCTATCAGGCCCAGTAATGCCCCATCTCTGGGGCATACCAGGCCTGAGGGATCCTGCTTCATCCAAATCAGGTACTAGCTGGATCAACCCTGTCCCTAGCAGCTACTACCCCCACATATCAGGTTGGGAAGTTCCTGGAACCCACCACGCCGTCTTCTCGGATGGCTTTTGCCATTCCTCTGCAGACAAAGGTCTGCACACCCCCATGACAGGGGCCTAACGGGTCTCTCTTCAGCGCTAGTAAACAACGATGGTGGCGACTGGCACAGTATAAAAACAACCAACTTAACATATAGAGTAATGTGCAGCGAATCAATAAGAATGCACAGTTATAAGTGATAAAGCACCAGTTTGAAAAACTACTATGATTGAGTAATGGTGAGTAAATCCACCTACCAATAAGAGTAATTAATAATCAATCAGTAAGTGTCATTATACCAATGACAGATGTACGCTATGCAAGTGCACAGAACTGAAAAGTTGAAAAAGGTGAAAACAGAAACACGAGTAATCATGCTCTCGATTGAGCAAAAAAACCTAGTTCACACCAGCGAATAGCAACATTGACTGAATGTGAATTAAAATATTTGAACTCTGGAACTAGGCAATGATACATTTTAATCCCAGCTTACCCACTGAACTACCCTCTGATGCTGCACACCCTCTTATGTGTGACCCTGTGCCTGAGTTTCCTTATCAAATACAGTTGATGAAAGGGCTTGAAAACGGGATACATTCCATCATGAAATACTATACAAAACTTGACATTTACATGCATCTGAGAAGGAGGAAATCACAGAGGAGTAATGAGTGAACCCACTGTAACCCTGTCCAGCTCTACCAGCTGCCATGACGTCATGGTTAGAGCGCCAGAAGAAATATTTTTCGCGGTTGTGGATTCCTAAGGCAAGGGTTAGCAAATCGAGGAGTTAAATCTCAAATCGATATGCTACCGAAAAAGACTAAAGAAACCTTTTTAAAAAAATATATCACATCGAAATAAGCGCTGAAAAACCAGGGTTTTCTTCTGAGCAATGGTTCTGCCTGAAATCAGCTCTATTCGCTTTTGAGCAAATACATTAGACTTTCCTTAGTTCCAATGACAGTAATTCTTCCATCAAATTTTGAAGGTGAAGAGGGCGGGGAGTTCAGAGCTTCTAACCCGCAGGAAAGTGACAGTAGCCTTACCCAGTTTACTACAAACCACCATAAAATATGCGATTGTCATGATGCCGAGGACTAGTTCCCAACAATTATTCAAAAGCATTTCGGGTGGATTTATGCTTCAAGCTGAATGACAAGCAGAGTAAATCTAGAAGGAATTCCAACCCGCATTACAGACCATGTAAGTCCGTCAGTTTACAGGGCCTCTGGCCATTTATCCTGCCCCAGCCAGACCAGCTCGCTCCAAGGCAGGTAGAGCGTTAGCACGTCCTCCACTATATATACTCAATCTCAAAGAAAAAAAAAAAAAACACACATTGTGCTTTCCTGCTTGGGGGCAAAGCTGGGCATGGCCATTTACAGGGGAGGGGGGATCAAATCGGTGCAGCGAGAACCATGCCTCTGACCTCAGCTCAAGTCTGACAGGAAAAAGTGGTGTGCTCGCAGGACCTGGTCTGTGGTCTGTGGAAGATGGTGTATGGTTCAGGGGACAAAATATCACATGGAGCAAAGCAGAGTCCCTGTTAACTTTATTCTGGAACTTTTGGAAATTGCTTTAACAAAAAATGTCTTCACTTTTGAAGAAACATTCTACTTACAGGTCAGTGGCACCGCCATGGGAGCAGCATTTGCTCCCAGTCTTGCCATCATCTTTATGGCAGAATATGAAGCTTCCTTTGTACTCAATCAACAGAACCCATTCCTTGAGAAAATCTTTCATTGGCACAGATACATTGATGACATTTTGTTTGTCTGGAGAGGTACCATACCAGACCTCACCATATTTTTCACATGGCTGAACACTCAAGTAACAGAAATTCAATTCACTCTCAACTACAGCCGGACTACTATCAATTTTTTGGACTTAACAATCTCTCCAGATGACAACAGGCTTCAATGCACACTATATCGGAAAGAAACCGACCGCAATTCACTGCTTCATTTCAATAGCAATCACCCACAAAGTCTGAGAACCAATCTACCTTTTGGACAATTTCTCAGGGTTCGCAGAAATTGCTCAGCAACGCGAGAATACCGCCAACATGCATCTCACCTTGAAAGCAAACTCGTGGAACGAGGTTACCCTAAAAAAATTGGTTAAAAACACCCGCAAAAGAGTACTTTGCATCCCTCGAGAAACATTGCTTCAACCCAAGGATCAAGATACACCAGAAGACCGTATCACCTGTGTGACTACCTTCGGACCAGACACAAATAAGATTTAAAAAAATCATTAAACAATTCTGGCCATTGGTACACCAAAACCTTCCAGATTAACCTATACCCAGGATGGCACTGAAAAGGTCAAAAATCTCAGCGAGTGGCTTACACATGCTCGTCTGCCAAAGAAATCTACCAGAACAGGATTGTGGGACCTCAGAACACTGACAGGCCACCACCCTTGTGGCAATTGCACAGCCTGCAAATACACAAGTAAAATAAAATCCTTCAAAATTGAAGGCAAGGAATGGACGCTTAGGCAATTTACCAACTGTAAAACTCCTAACGTGGTTTATGCCATTGAATGCCCATGCGGTTTACGGTATGTAGGCCAGACGACAAGACCAGTACACAAACGCATCGGGGAACATCGCTCTAAAATAAGATGCCGCTCAACTTCAGCACCACTGGTCTCCCACTACGTGGAATATAAACATACCCAGGATCAGTTGAAATGGTGGGTCCTTGATAAAATCCAACACACGTCAAACATCAGAAATGCTCTGAATTACAAAGAAGCGTGGTGGATGTTCAAATTGCATACAATTGAACATGGGCTGAATGAAGCCCCAGCATCAGAAAACTACTACTAGAACTGTATTTCTTCCCCCATAACCCCACCCCCCTCTTTTTTTTCCCCTCCCCCCCCCCCGTTTCTTCCCCCCCCCAACCGCCTTCCCCCTTCCCCTTCCCCTTCCCCCCCCCAACCCACCCCCCCCCCCCACCAGCACTCTGTCTCTATTGACATTTGGGATAGGTCCCAATCGATCTTGCCCACAGAGCTTCATACATACTGACATAAGTTGCATCCTAGAGCGCGACATAGCCTAGGACCCTTGCTTCCGCTTTTTTCATCTTTTTAGCCTGTGGCTCACAGTACTTTACTGAGCTTTTATCATGCGCATTCAAGACGCTTAAACATCAAGCTCGGATACACATATAGCCTGGCTAACCTTTACAGTAATTCTGATACCGGTGCTGTATGTCTGGATTTTCTGCCCGAGCCGCCTGCTCTTGGCCGGGCTTCTCCTCTGGCGAGGGACGTGTAACTTTGTTGCTGTTCGATGTACGCAGGCGCGAGGAGATTAGTGGCTTCTCAATAGGGACTTTACTTACTCTGTCCCGTAGCCACTAACCCCCCACGCATGCGCAGCCCTGCTCCACTGGTTGGCGCACCCACTGCTCCTCAGCACAGGCACACATCCTTATATTCTAGCCTAGCGTTCTTGCCGGCTGGACGTACTTTCGCGGCAGTGAGCAGCACTTAAGGCAGCTATATCCACGGCCCAGATACAAGTAAGTTGCTTTCCCTTAGGGGCCCCACTCTGGCTAGCCCCTTTAATATACCGGTGGTCAACTTTTTGTCCGCTGGCAGCATGCTTAATATAGCATTTCGCCTTCTTTCCAGACACACCTCATAATGAAGGTGTTTCGGGCTCCTTGATCGCCCCTCCAGACACATGGACTCCTCTATGCCCAAGTCCTACGCCTATCCGCCTCCAACTGAGCTGGTGTACCATAGGTATGTGAAATTCTTGACACTATTAAATATCGATGCCCAGTGCACCTGCATTTTAGTGGTCCTGCAATAGCACTGTGCATACTCTGTCTGTTGTGCCCATCTCCACGGCATGCCACTGACATAGCCCTGTTTTTGGACATTACAGGATACATATAACTACTATCCTCAACACCTTAACAAGGGACATCATATACCGCAAGACTGGATCCCTTTCTACATGATACAGTTCAAGCGTTGTCCTTCACTCCATTCTCTCCCCAGCCCGGTCATATCCAAGGTCAGTTGTTTTAATCCCTTTTTTTAGACCAGAATGCACCTTTACATGTGCATTCCATGGCTGCTCGTTTTAACTGTTACCTAGATTGTGTTAGCTATGGTTACACTCTCCCGTGCTTGTACCTTATCTAAATTCCATCCCCTCTCTTTACACATTATTGCAGGCCTCCACCATCCTCTTGGCCCAGAAGAAGGCCGTTATCTCTAAGGCCGAAACGTCACTGTAGCAGGCTTCTGCCTGCCTCCAGTTAAACATCAGGGATTTTTTTCTGTTCCCGACGTAGACCAAGGATTGGCCACCATTACATTGATGTGCAAAGACTTCAACACAAAACATCAAAATTTGGCTGGCTTAAATTAAACTGCATAAAGCCAGACTGAGCACTTTCTAAATAATGCCACATTTCATGTCAAGTGTGGCTGTTTTGCTCTCTTGCTTATTTGTTGTTTTTTTCTTGCCCCTGACCCTAATGTTATGTACATAACAGCGCCCACAAAACACAATGCACTCTACTTGTTGTGAGCATTTTATAATTGGGTCAATGAGCATATACTCTGATTGCATTAGATAATATTGTAGCTCTGTTAGTAAATTACAGGAGCAATATCAATATATAGACTTTTGTTGGGAAAAAAAAGTTATGCTTGATGTACTAGGAACAAACTCTCCTCTGCAGACAGGTTCATGCACAAGAGCTATCCTTTCAACTAAAATGTAAATGTTGGTTATAGTTCTTAACATAGAACCTCAGTTTTTCTTTCAAATGGACAAATCCTAGTGTTTAACATTGTCTATCATCTTGTTGCTTTATACACCATGGCAAAATGTAACATAAAAGGTTTGCTTTGCCTAAAGATGTGAATATGTTTCTCTTTTTTATCACATGTAAATAAATAAATGCTCCCTGATTAATAAGGGCGCATAAAGAATGATTTAATCTGCTTTGTTACTTATAGATAAATGCGAGTTCATGCTTCAGTTCTTGCAGGTTTGGAATAGGGTGATCCCTTTTAAACACCACTACAGTTCCTTCGAAATACAACATTCTACATTTTAAGAATGGTTTAACTTTGAACGGCGGTAACCACCCCCCTTGTTATACAGTTCAGGGGACAAAATAGCCTGTAGTTCCCTCACGAGACGTGCTTAAGTGACCACCACCAAGAAGGCTTTTTCCAATAGACCAGAGTACTGGGAGGGCACAAATGGCTTTTCAAATCAGGGCAGCGAGAACCATGTTAAGATACTATGCAGGGTGCAGAGCCATCACAGGGTAAAATAAAATTGAGAGACATCACGACCAAGCACACAAAATAACTTTCTGGCCCGTGAAGAGGCCTACGCTTAGCACAGTTCATTATTCTACATAATTCCATCTCCATGCATTAAAGTGATAAACAAAAGCACATTAAATTCTTCTAAAATGTTAATCGTATATTAAAAGAAAAACAAAGCAAAATGTTTTTTTAAACATTAAAAAAGGTTCCAAAACAAACAGCTCAGGAGAGATAGTTTAGGCTTCACAAATGGGAACAGCTAACGTCCCAGGAAGTTGCCTGCATAATGATCTCCTTGAATAGTTTTGTTTCACCTCAGGAGGCACAAGCCATACCAGCCTACCCCCTCCTTTCCACCTTCAATGAGACCATCCCCTTCAAGTGTCCGATATTTTAAAATCATTGACAGCATCTGGCATGCAGACTTACCCTGCTCATCCTCTCTCTACAAAGAACTAGCACCTACCCTGTCACCACCCAGTACCACCTTCTGGAATACCTTGCTATCAGCCACCATATAGAATACAATTTTTTTTAACTAGAAAACTGCCCAACTATCTCAAAAAGGCAGTTTTCTGTATATTCAAAGAAAATGTCTATCTTACACCTGTACAAAAAAACAATTATAGTTCAAATGTTCCTGGAATTAATTATCACATCTCGACCTCAGCAAGCAAAACTCCCAACTACCAATCTGGTTTCAAACCTCACCAAACTAGAGACTGCTCTTCTGTTAGAGAAACAATCCTAAACTTTCTTGAAAATAACACCCCCCTCACATTTACCCTACTGGATATGTCCATGGCCAATGATACAGTTGCAAAACAAAAACGAGGTGATGGAGGGAAGGTTTAGAATTAGCCTTAACCTCTGGCATTACTGTGGCCAACCTTCCATACCATCATTCTTCGCCTGCCAAGCCATTACAAAAGGGGAAAGACAAATGCAGATCAGGCTTGATCCCACCCCAAAAAAGGCAGCCCAGGCCGAACTGCTTGGTCCCGTCACGTGCACGAGACCACAAGCATCCCCAGGCATGTTTCGGCCTCATCAGTGAGGAGTAGCTTGGGTCTCTAGGCCCAGCAGGCACGGGACCCACATCTGGGCATATCCATCCCAGTCAGGGTGACTATACCAAAACAAAAAGTAATGGTCTCATGCAGAAGGCATGTGACCTAGCAGTTAAGGCTGGACTGCTCCTTTTGGGGTGGGACCAAGCCCGATTTGCATATGGTCTTAGCCCTTCTGTAATTTATTGGCAGGCTGAAAAACGATTCCTGGAGGGGTGCCCAGAGCTGTGCCTGTGATTATGATTTATTCAAAGCGTTCCAGTCATCACATTTTGATTTTGCTATGATACAGTAAATCACTAGATCCTTGCAGAAATTGTTGAAATCTACAATGAGCATTACCAGGCTAACCCTAGAGTGTGTCGCTACTTTCCTTAAAGAAAGAACAGCCCAAGTCAAAAGTGTCCATTTGACATTCCAACTCAACAAGGGAGTTTTGCAAGGGTCCACCTTTTCTTCCTGCCTCTTCAAAGCATAAGTAAAATCACTGCCCACCATCATTGCAAGAAAAAACAGCCCATCAGATTTACACCTCATCTCCTTCAAACTTAAGAGGGGCCAGTCAGACAATACTCATCTCCAAATGGCCCCACATCATCCAGTACTAGACGGTGGACAAACGTCGCCTTACACATGTATGATTGAATCATGTTCTTTGAAATATCCACCCCTAGTGAACGAATATTCCAATGGCCAGGTTCAATGGTCTCCAGCCGGCAACATTCTTGGGATAATTTTTTACCCTTGCCTGTAATTTAAAATCAGAGAATTAACTCCTACAGAAATCGCATTTCAAGTTTAAAATGCCGAGAAAATTAATCCATTATTTGGGGAGGAATAAACAAAAGTCGACCTGGCCAGAGCGCTCATCTTCTTTAACTTGGACTATTGCAACAGCCTCTACTTGGCCTGTAATACATCTACCATCCACCAACTTCAAATCATTCTAAATAGAGGGGACAACAGGTCTTCGGGCTTAAATCTCACATACATAACTGCCGTGGTCACAGAACTCCAAGATGGCATCCTATTGATGTAAGGATTAAGTTAATAAAAAAAAAACCTTGAGCATTACACATTTGAATATCTTCTCAGTTTGTGCCAAATACATTGATCCGTATATAGAAGCATAATTTCCCAGTAAGTCCCAGAGATCATCAAGGTGCTGTGAGGGGGCATTCCCATCCCTTTAAAATGTAAGCAACTACAAGGCAGAGAACGTGTTTGGGTAACCTTCAAGACCAACTTGTGGAGCGCCATCCCAAAAGATCGAAGAACCAATGCCAATAACACTTGCTTCAACTGAAAACTCAAACCTGGCTTTGAAAATAAAACTCCTAAATTTACTTTTATGGTTAATGAGAACCCTACACAGACCTTCACGTACAGGACAGCATCCTCCGGCTGACAACCCCTTCACACCCACATCTGCTCTACTCGATTACCTACTCTCACTTTTGTTCCACCCTCCTCGCTCTACCTCCCCAGGCCACATCCGACACCTCTTGCAGCTCGAAATACAGTGTATATAACCTTGCTCTGATGGTCCATGCCCATCTTCTGTTGCAGATCCTGTATTTGTTGCAAAGTATTGTAAAAATGTGTACATAACACACCAAACATTTGGTCTTCATGAAATAACTATACAACAAAATGTGCACCTTCATCAAATGTAACACCAGAAGTTGTCAACCCACCATTTGTTTGAACTATTTTACTTTGCATACCAAGAAGGAACCTATTCAGTTCTTCAATCATATACTGGACTACTGCTCTCCGTCTTTGTATTCCCTGTGCTTTCAGACAACAAAGTTTGTGATCAGGCAAAAACACCAAAACAAAGTATGTGTGCACAGTCCACTGCATGCCACATATTCCACAAAACTGTAAAAATAACCTTTTCACTCCATTTAAAGCAGGTGTCACCCAGGGACAAAACAGAGTGGCAATAAAGCACCACACATGATGAAGCCTACGTAATGTTGCAGCATCAGCTTTGAGCCAAAATAAGTTACTCACTGTAGTGACTACCTTACTCCGAGACTAGTCCCCTTTCCGCCATACTTTTGGGACTTTCCGTCCTTTGGAACAGTACCACAGCACTTGGAAGCATCAAAAACTACTTTGTCCTTTTATTTTTACGCCGGGCCAGCGCACATGGCCGCAACCCCGCCTTCCTGAGCTCCGCCCCGCGCTTCGCCCTTCAGCCCTTTTCTATCGCCAAAGTCGAAGGACCATTAGCAAAATAGAGGAAACTTTTTAGAGGGGACAGCGGGCGTATGTAGGAAAGGGGACTATGGACTAGGAGTAAGGTAGTCACTAAGGTGAGTAACTGTTCTACTGCTACGTCCAGTTCCCTTTCCTCAATACTTTTGGGAGATTCTCTAGCACTGTGCCAAAGAAACAGGAGGATGGATAGGTCCCTTACTGGTACAGGTTTTTTAGAACTGCCTGGCCAAACTGGGCATCAGCCCAGGTGCTCAGGTCAAGACAATAGCGTCTACAAAAAGCCGATAGAGAAGCCCATGTATCAGCCTTGGCTATGGACTCCAAAGGGACATATTTCTTGAAGGAAACCACAGCTGCTTTGCAACAGACCAAATGTGCATGAACGCCCTTTGGTGGCTGAAGGCCTGGAATTGTATAAGCCTCTAAGATACATTAAGCGATCCATCGTTAAATGGACGCTTTTAAAGCCAGTTTCCCTTTTGGGTCCCTGAAAGTAACAGTTGTGGCGAGCTTCTGAAATCCCTTGTTCTGTCAAGGTAAAACTTCAGAGCTCTTCTGACATTCAGGTTATGAAGAAACCTTTCCGCATCTGAGAACAGGTTCGGAAAGAAAACCGGGAGGGATGTTGACTGATTTATGTGAAACTCAGACATTTTGTGAAAGGCCAAGTACGGGTGTTCAACAGAGAGCTTGAAGCTCGCTTATTCTTAATGCAGATGTAACTGCAATTACGAAGGCCACTTTCCAGGAGTGAACCTGAGTTCTGTAATGGCAAGTGGTTCGAATGGCTTGTGACAGAGCGATAAGGACCACATTTAGATCCCATTTTGGGTGAGAAGGCCTGACCGGTGGGAAGAGGTAAAGGAGACCTGTGAAATGCCTCTTGATTACTGGATTTGTCAGAGAAAAAGAGCAATTCTCTGTAGAAAGGTAAGCTGCAAAGGCTGACAGATATGTTCTGCACGATGAAACGTGGATGCCAGAGGTCGCAAGGTCGGATATAAAAGACAAGACACAGTCAATAGAACCATGTCGAAAATCAAGCTGTTTAGCAAGACACCATTGACAAAAATTAAGCCATTTACTTTTGTACTGCGCTCTTGTAGAAGGGTTACGTGCCGCCTGGATTATGTGCATATTATCCTCCAAAAGGTTAAACTGGGCTAAGGCCCTGAACTCAGGCACCAGGCCGCCAAATTGAAGGATTGTGGGGAGGGGTGCCGCACCCAGTGATTGCGCTGGTGCAGGAGACTGGGGATCTGCGGTAACTTGACTGGGTCGCATATCGATAGGTGGTGAAGCTACGAGAACCAGAACCTGGCTGGCCACCAAGGAGCTATGAACCGGAGAGTGCAGTTGGAGGCACTCCTGAGCTTCCAGAGTGAACGATGAATCAACGGCAGAGGGGGAAAGGCATAAGCCTTAATATTGACCCCACAGAATCTCAAGCGCACCCCCCCCCCCCAAAAGGAAGATGGTCGTTCCCTGTTGGTTGCAGTCGCAAAGAGTTCCACCAATGGAGAACCCCATTGTTGGAAAAGCTTGGCAAGAACATCGCTGTTCCACTCGTAATTTGCCACAGACTGGCAGCTTTGGGACCCTGCCGCAACATTGATCTGTCCCGGAATGTGCACAGCCTGTAGCCAGACATTGTGTTGGACGGTCCAATTCCAAATCTGGATAGCTACATCTACCACAGTAGGCACCCTGGTTGCCCCCTTGTTTGTTGACGTAGAACATAGCTACAGAATTGTCCGTGCAAATTCGCACTACCGTGTTGATGATAAAAGGCTGGAAAGCTTTCAATGCCAGGAAAACCGCCAAGATTTCTAGTTAGTTGATGGTCCCGTCTCCTGTCTTGGGGTGTCCACAGATCGTAGACTTCAAGATAACCCCAACGTAGCTACCCACCATAGAAGGGAGGAGTCTGTTGTAACCGTGACTTGTGATAAGGGCTCCTGGAAGGAGGCTCCCACTGAGAGGTTGTTGGAGGTTGTCCATCATTGAAGATCCTACGTCATGGAAGATGGGATCGGAATCATTTTGGAGTCTGGTTCCAAAGCTTGGGACCAGCAGCTCTGCAGCGCTAGCTGTGTGTGTTACATTTTCAGTCTTGCAAGAGGCAGAGCTAGAACACATGACGCCATCAAGGCCAAGGAGTCTTTGAAACCACCAGGTTGACCCGTGGAAGGAGTTCAGGAAAAGATGGCACGTGGTTGATAAATCTGCAATTCTTTCCTCAGTTAGGAAAACTCTGGCATGGACAGTAACCCAACGAAAAAAAATCAGGTCTTGAGCAACCGTCATAGACGATTGCTGCCAGTTCACCGATCGCCCCAGTTGGAACAGGAGCTGGAGGAGAGACTGAAGATTGAATGTTGCAGCCTGGGGGCAAGGACTCTGCAGAAGCAAATGGTATAAATATGGATAAACATGAACTCCCTGCAGTCTGAGGAATGCTGCAATGACGCCATCATCTTCGTAAAGACATGCAGTGCCGAGCTGAGACTAAACGGCAGCACTCGATATTGGAAATGTTCCGTTCCCACAGAAAACCAAAGGTATTTCCGATGTGGGGGCCAGATATGTGCATACAAGCGTCCTGGATATGTACCACACTGAGCCAATCGCTCTTCTGGAGAGAGGACCTTATCAGGCTGGGCATGATCATCTTCAATTTCTCTCTCTTGGGGAAGGAAAAGGTTTAAGTTGGAGAGAGGTAGAGGATAGTGCGCAGGCCAGCCTTGTTGGGTTTGGGCACTGTAAACAGATGGGAGTAATAGCCTTCCCCTTGCTCCCACAAGGGAACAGGTTCGGAAGCTTATGTACCTCGGTTCTGAGGGAGGGAGACCCAGTCTGCCGAAGAGGAGGGTGAGAAGATGGAGTAGGAAAGAGTAGAAGGCAGAAGCCCGCTCATGCGACAGACAAAACCCATCTGTCTCTTTCATTGTCTTCCAGGTCTTCAGATGAGACGATATACATCCTCGAACCAGAGTCTCTGGCCACTTTGCATTGCTGCTTGCTCCGAGGCCCACCAGAGGAACCTTCTGCTCGGTGTGCTCAACGCTCCTGGAAACCTCTAAATCCTGAAAAGGACCTTTTCTGGGTCCCCGACCTCTTTGTATAGGCTGCTTTAGCTTGAGGTTGTTTTGCTAGGACCGACAAAGATTTAGCCATCAATGTGCTTGCCTGTCTTGTTGAGTTCCTGGTCGGTGGAGGAGTGAAAAAGCACTTTCCCTTCACAGGGGAGATAGAGTACCTTGTCCTGAACCTCTTTCGAGAACTTTGTCGTCTGAAGCCATGCCTGGCAGGAAATGTCTATTCTGACCATAAGGCCCCAAGCGGAAGTATCTATATGATGGCCCGCGGCCTTCAGCAGATCCTAAGAACTCTGGCATCAGATAGGCCTTCTTTAAAATCTTCTAGCCTGTCCTTTGAGATACAATCATTCCGAAAGCTCTCTTCACAGCTTGAGGTTTGCCGCTGCAAGAATGACTTCAGTATTCGCTTGACGCGGCTGAAGACCTGCGTTGGAAAAAAAATGTGTCCTCATTGGACCCGAGAGGCAGCCATAGAGGGTGTTGAAGAAGGCTTAGCAGTGTAGCTGCTGCCACTACCGTTGATGAAGGGAGCAGACAAGCAGTCAAGAGTATGTCCTCTGTTGAGTGGGCTTTGGAATCGGTTTTAGCCCTCCGACAGGGAACCTCGGCAGAAAGAATGCTTTTCAGCCCTTTAGTCTCAGCAGAAGTATTAGCCCTCTAGGAGGGAGCCTCAGTAGGGCCGGTGCTTGAAGACTTTGGACCTTTGCCCCGTCAGCAGGACCGGTACGACCACATGATTGCGTGTGGTAAAGCTTAGGGTCACACCCGGGAGCCAGAGTCCCTAGGGACTCATCGATTCTGCTGGTTTTGATTATAGCCCCCATTTGGGGATCCTCGGGAGTGACCCCAGTATTTTTAGTCACTTTACAGGAAACCGAAACTAGGCTCGGTACATTTAGTCCCAGACTGGAAAACCTCGGGAATAACCCCAGTTGAAGTAGCCCCAGAAACATTGGGCTTAGCCTTAGCCCCCAGATGGGGAACCTCAGAGGAAAATCTGGCCGGTTTAGCCCCTTCACAGGGAGCGAAGAAAACTCCAGAATCCAAGTTAGATCCCTTTCAGCACACCTCAGGGAGAACAACAGACACTTGAACCCCTCCCAGACCCAGAAGATCCCGGGAAGGAGTCCCATGGCTGGGGTGCCCTAAAAAGGAAGGAGCTTGCCAGACGCTTCCTTTTTTTCTGTCATTGAACTGCTGTAAATGTGGAGGAGGAAGCCGTTGAACAACTCCTCCCACCTGACGAGCAGACGCTGGAGTGCTCCGACGGAGAGAGAGAGTCGCAGTAGAGACAAAAGTCCCACCAATGTTCTGTGCCCAAGCACTCCAGACAAAGAGAATGGGGATCCGCCCTTGCGAAACTACGTTTGCACGAAGAACAGGAAGCAACTCCCTGATGCTCAGTCATAGACTGAGGAGAAGACGACCGTGGAACCAGAGCAGGAAGATGAAGAACAAGTGGGGAAAAAAGAAACATTTCCCCACAATACTAGTGTGTCTGACCCAGACCGCATGGTGAAAAGGACTGAAGGGCGATGCGTGGGGCAAAGCTCAGGAAGGCGGGGTTACGGCCATGTGAGGTGGCCCTGCGTAAAATTAAAAGGACAAACAGTACTTTTTGATGGTTAAGTGCTCTGGTCCCTCCCTGAAGGACGGAATGTCCAAGAAGGATGGGGGAAGGGGACAGGACATAGAAGTATGAGGTTACATATGTGACCTCTAGCCATTTGAGCAAACTAGGCCAATGCCCAATAACTAGATAGGGACTTGCTAAACAATTACTTATTGTGTGTGCCTATGCCCAATATAATGTTCCATGGGTATGTCTCTGCATCCTTTCTATGTTCAGAGCCATGCTGCTCCCAGGAACTATGCCTGTGCTCCAAAATACTTTGTCTAAAAATTAAAACATACATCATAAAGCAATTAATCTCCCCGAGTCATTCCGTAGGGTGACCCATCGCATAAACAGAAAGCAAAGCTAATGACACTTGTCACAACCAAACAGGTTAATGGTTTTAACGTTACTGGGTGAATGAAATACCATAGATGCGTAGAATTAATTTACACACCCTGCAATGCATTCCCTTGGACAAACGGAGCACTTTGATCCTGGAAAAACGTTTACACCCTACAGTCACCAGATTTGGAAGCCAGAATATACAATTACTTGGACTTGTGAAGCGCAGATAAAATGAAGACTTTCAAGTATCGCTTAGAAGAAAGTCTTGACTCTATTAAAAGAGACAGACTAGCATTATGCTTGCTCTTTATTTAACAGTCAGAAAACTAACCGTAATCAATGAAAACGAAATCAAAGAAAACACACATTTCCTATGCTCCTTTGGTGAAAGATTAGTCTGCTGTCCTTGAACATATCCTTTTGCACCAATGAGGTCCTGCCTCCTCTCAGAAACCCCTTGAGACAGTCCAATGTCCTCTTCCTTAGATGGAAGAGACATGAAAGCCCTAAAGCTCTTCAACTGTACTAAACTAACATCTCCTGGTATCCACCATCTCTCACTTGCTGGGGCTTCTCCTACGGCTGCCTTTGTATGCCAGTTTACCTTCAGGTCCTGTTGAAACACAAGGCTGGTGTTAATGGGCGGGTCAAATGAGTGTTACAAAGACCCAGAGATAAAATTATTATATTAAGCAGAACAGTGGGAGAGTCACAACCATTTCTGTACGGCATTAAAACGTGTTCCACTCTTAATTACTCTATCATACTGCTAATATGAAAACAGTAAACCTTAAACGATAAGGATTTGCCTGTTGAAGGTGGGAATAATTCTTGATTTACATCAATAATTGCCCCCGAACCCAAGGAGCTAATGTGGGAGAGGTCACCAGCTTATTCAGTTCCCTAATCGCAATAAAAGTTTGGCCCTTGCGATCACCTTGCAACGCTGCTGTGGTGGCTTTGTAAGCCCAAAGAGGGTGCCCTGAATGCAAATTAGGGTGCTCGGGGAAACTGGTGTAGAACATCAATCTGGAATTACATTTTGTGCATCTAGAAATGAGAGAACCCTTCATGAAATAGTGCTTGTACAAAGGAATCTCACCTGCACGAAACTAAACGCAGTAAAGGTCGATAGTTTCACTGATTGCGCCAGCCTTCATAAACTCATTCCATAGCATGATTGAAAGCAGTTCAACACTATGTTAATTCCCCAAGGATCTAAGTACCAGGCTAGGCTAGTACAGGGATCACAATCCAGATCCCTGTGCGGATACGACAAACCAACAGATGCTCCCCCAAAGGGCATCCATTAATTTTCCTGTGACCCGCTTAAATGGTAGAGCGGTATGTGTTTTATAGTTCTGCACTTTGTGATGAATCGAGGGAATTAGTCCTCCATGTGAGGTTAGGAAGGTAAGCCCGGCCAACAACACCCTCCCTAGGGGTAGAGGCAAGCGGGACTCCCCATGTGGTGACACCTGTTCCTCTGAAGAAAGAACTCCCAAAAGAATATCCTGAAATGGCCTATTTGGAAATACCGAACTTCAAGGACATACAATATAAAGACTAGGATGAAGAAAAGACGGCCATCTATTATTGTCAACCAGAAAATGAATCTCTTTAGGTAGAAATTCACATTTAACTGGGGTGAAGAAGCTGAAATGGAGACGCGCTGCAGCAAGCAGACGCAGAGACATGTACGTCGGCCAGGGAAGCTAACCCGGCAATGAAACACCAGAGAGGGGGAGGAGACTTCAGAGACAGCAAAGCATGAGAGTTTGGAAACTGCAGGAAAGCCGATAGAGCATGGGACGCAGAGCATCCTTTGAGAACGCAGAAGAGAGAATGATGGTGGTGGCGTGACCACAGAGATCCTGTGGTCGACCGACGGTCCCCATGACTACGGCGAGAGCACTAGGCGGCTGCAACTGCCTACCATCCGGTTACCCGCAGAGCTGTCAGTCTGTATAGAGAGAATATTTAGCTCGGAATGCCGGAGGGAAACAAGGCAGCGAGAAAACGAGTAATGTACCGAACCACGAACGAACGCCCCAGTGACTTTATACCAGGCACGCCAAGGTAACAGGAGAACGGAAGACCCAGAGGCCTAAAGGGAATATGGGACTGTACATACTCGTCCGAGTCACATTCACGAGAAAGTGAGAAAATTGAATTATGGTGATAATGGAAACCCGAAGACAGTAAATACTGATGGATACACTGAGTTTAAGAAATAAAAACACATGTGGAGAAAAGCAGTGTTTTTAAACACGAATGTAATAGAAATTGTGAGAAGAATAAAGAGAATTGTAAAGACTGGGTATCACTACTCTGGGAAAAGGGGTAAACCACCCTATATGAGCCAAAGGAAGAGGAAACAAAAGGGTGAATTTTCTGTCACTAAAGAGCAAAGTAGTTGTTCAAGGTTCAACATACCTCTGAGAATGGATAGAAATCTCCAAGTTTATATGAACAGATTAAAGAAATCATAAGAGAATATGTATAAATATCATATTCAGAAGACCCAAGAAGAAGAAACCTGCAAGACGCAAGCTCTAGGAGAGACTAGCCATTCTTCTGCCTTTAGTTGTTAGAATAGTTGTAGGATCAGTTAGGGTTAGTTCAGACTGTGGACATTTCTTTTCTTTCAGACATTCACAGGTGACTGTCGAGCACCTTAGTGTCATAGGTAGGGAACACCCCATAGAAATGGGGGAGTTTGGCATTACATTTATTCTTTAATAAAACCATCCTTGAAATGTCTTCAAAGGGTTAGTGCCACCCTTCTGACCTGCCACAACTCCCTGCCCTGCTCCGCTAAGGACGCTAAGAAATGTAGTATGTCTGCCATAGCTGCCTAAACAGACAACCGGCCCAGCTGCAAACACCAGTGAGCCCAGATTGCCTATGAACAAAAGTAACATTGTGATGCAGCAGGTTTTCAGCTCCGAGATGAGACTCATTGCCTTGCTCGAAAGGCCAAGCACACTCCAGCATGCCCTAAAGACTTCTAGGCCAAAAGAGTCGGAGACATGTCCACTATTAGAGGGCAAGGAGGATCATGGTGTAGAAGAATTGGTAAATCCATAGAAAGTTCCAGAAGGAACAAAAATCAGGCTAGCCCCACCCACAAAGTGGTGATTAGAAGTACAAGTTACTTACCAACTGGTAACGTTCTTTCGACTGGATGTTCCTCCAACATATTCCACATCTTTGACATGTAATGTCCGCAGCTGTGCACTTTTGAAACTTTTTCAGCAGAGGGCGTCCTGTGTCGATGACGTTGGGTCGATGTCGCTCGAAGGCCTCCGTCACGGGCAACGTCACTGAATGTTATAAATGGGACGCACAGCACCCGTAGCCTCAGTTTAAGTTTTTTCCCTCAGAACGTGTGGCACCAGTCTCACGCCTGCTTGACTGCACATAACCTTGCAGAAACCTAAGGTGCAATCGCATAGGAAATTCTCCAGAGGAGTAGGCTGGGAGGGCAATGTCGAATACGTTGGAGTAACATCCAGTCAAAACAACATTACTAGTTGGTAAGTAACTTGTTCTTCGAATGGATTGTGTCCTCCAACGTATTCCACATCTTTGACAGACTCCCAAAGCAGTACCAGTAAATGGAGGAGAGAAAAGAATTGAGTACCCAATCAAATTGCGGAATAAAGAACCGCCTTACCAAAGGCCATTGCCTGCCCATGGATTGTATCCAGGGTGTAATGTTTAACAAAGGTGTGGATTGAAGCCTGTGTGGCTGCATCACAACTGTTCCCAATAGGAGGGCTGTGGAAGTAGCCACCCCTAATGGAATGAGCTTGCAACACTTCAGGAGGGTCCTTATTCGCCAATCGGTAACACTCTGTAATGGTGAGGATATTCCACCTAGACAAGGTCTGTTCGCTAACAGCCTGGCCCAAACGGTGGCCAGCATATCCTAAAAAGCGTTGATCGTCCACTCTAACCCTGGACATCCTAGAAATGTAAAAGCTCAGAGCTCTCCTAGGATCCAACCAATGGAGTCGCTCCTCTTCCTTACCAGGAAGAGGAGGAGGGTAGAAAGATGGATGGTCCAGGTACCATGCTCTCCTGGCACAATCCGGAGCAATGAGGATCATGTGGGACCCAAACCTCTGTAACCTCCGCAACACTTAAGGAATGACGGGGACTGGAGTAAACGCGTACAGCAGTGGGAATGACCAATCCACCACAAACGCGTCTCCTAAGGCTCCTCTTGGAGGAAATTCCCTTGAGCACAATCTCTCGCACTTCCGGTTGACACTTGTGGCAAAGAGATCCACTTGTGGGGTCCCCCAAAGATGATCTGAAGGACTTCCTGAGCCAACTCCCACTCGTGAGAGAACGAGCTCTGCTTGCTCAGAGCACCCGCTGCTGCTTTTTCGTCTCCGGCCAGATGAACTGCCGAGATCGAAATTCCCTGCTGGATGACCCAGAACCAGAGCTGCATCGCCTCTCTGCACAACGGGAGTGGCCCTAGCCACCCCCCACCACCTTTTTTGTTGAGGTAATGCATGGCCACTGTTGTCCGTCATGATCAGGACACTCTTCCCCCGCAGAGAAGGCAGAAAAGCCTTCAGGGCTAGCCCGATAGCCCTCAGCTCTAATAGACGGATGTGGAGTTTGGACTCAGATGGAGACCAACGACCGCTGGCTGTCAAATCATTGGCATGAGCGCTCCATCCTGTGAGGAAAGCATCTGTCACTAGTCACCTCCGGCCATGGTTGCCGAAATGGTTCCACCCTCATCAGGTTCCCTTTGTTGGCCCACCACATAAGATCCTGGGAGCCGGGAGTGGAATCTGAACGGGATCCAACATCTTGCAAGAGAAGTGCGACCACTGCATCTTGAGGACCCACTGCATGGATCACATTGGCAGCCTGGCCTCTGGCACCAGAGAAATGCAGGATGCCACGAGGCCGAGCAACCTTAAGAATTCGAAAGCCGGGAGATGTTGGGTATGTTGAAACTTGTCCACCATCTGCACAATGTGAGGAGCTCTTACCTTGGGAGGCAAACACTTCCCCAGGGATGTGTCTAACACAGCCCCAATGTACTGGAGCTGTTGGAAGGTGTCAGATGCGACTTCTTGAAATTCAGGGAGAAGCCCAGCCTGTGGAGGGTGCGGCAGGTGAGACCGAGATGATCCAACGCTTGCTCGAGAGAGCACGCCCGGATCAGCAAGTCGTCCAGGTTGGGGTAGACGTGAATCTCCCCCCACTCCCCTCGCCTGAGGTACGCTGCCACCATCACCATTAGCTTGGGGAAGACCCTCGGGCGGAGGTCAATCCGAAAGGCAGGACCTGAAACAAAGTGCGTGTCGCCAGCCGCAAATCTCAGGTACTTTCTGTGTGCAGGATGAATCGGCACATGAAAAGAAGCATCCTTGAGGTCCAGAGACATCAACCAATCCTGAAGTTGAAGGGCCTGTAGGACTTGAGAAAGAGTGACCATCTTGAACTTGTCCTCCCTGAGAAGTTTGTTCAACCAACGGAAGTCCATGATGGGTCTTAATCCCCAGGTCTTTCTTTGGTATAAAGAAATAAGGGGAATACCATTCCTTGTTCCTCTCCGCTACAGGCACTAGTTCGAAAGAGCCTTTCTCCAGCAGGGACAAGATTTCCTGAGCGGTGAGTCTCACAAAGTTAACACGTTCGCAGAAAAAACAGAACTGAGGCTACGGGTGCTGTGCGTTCTTGTTATAACATCCTGTGACGTCACCCTTGACGGAGGCCTTCGAGGGACATGGACCCGACGCCATTAACGCGGGACGCCCTCTGCCGAAAAAGTTTCCGAAGTGCACAGCTGTGGACATTACATGTCAAAGATGTGGAATGCGTTGGAGGACAATACGTTCGAAAGCCTGAATTGCAGGCTTATACATTCCAAAAATTGGCATTCCCACTGAAACTCTAGGAAGTAGCTGCCCGTTTCTTTTTCCTAAAACAAGTTGCAGATTAAACCTTGTGGGAACAGATGTGAAGGGGGGCATGTTTACATGCTAAATTCGCAACTTCGACAACCGTAAGCTTGCAATCCTCTAAAGAATGTCAGTCATGGAACCAAGCATTGTTTGTTAGTTGGTGGATGCTCTACACTTAATGGACACATCTGAGCTACATGATGTCTTTCTGGCAGCTCTCCACCAAATGTGACCTACGCTGCTTTGTCCTCTGGTTTTGAAGAATGCATCAGCCATTTGATCCTGCCTTTATTGCCAGGATACTCTGTTTGACGGGGACTTCAATCCAGAAATTATCAGCTGGAGGAGTGCCCCCTTCCTCTCTCAACCTAGCATAAATCCTTGCTAGAGAAAACTTATTTGAGGGTTGTGCCTTATCTAGCATGGTTACATGTCCTGACAAATGTAGCCAATTCTTTCATGAAAGGGTCTCCAATGAGCAGTCCCTGCATGGCTGAGCCTTTCTAACACCCTAACTTGCCTAGTTTGGTGTTTGTTCCATTGAGGATAGCCCTTTGTATGTCCGTAGAAAGGGCATAGTTTGTATTCTCCAGGAAGCAGAAAGCATATTTCGCCCAACCCGTCCGCTCAGGCAGGTCCATCTGTGCTCCTGTATCAATGGCTTTCTCTGCCTGATCTAAGATCTTTGTGAATGGCCATACAATGTACAAACCCTATCCTGGAATGCCCACTATGCCTGGTATTTCCCCCCTTTGGGTCCTTCATATGCTTTTCACAGGAATTACAGCATCCGAATATCTCTCTCTGGTGTAGCAGAACCCTTGCGCTTTATGTCCGGTCAATAGCATTAAGCGATGGGCTGTTCCCACACCCCTTTATCCTAGACCTTTGAGATGTGTGCTCAAATAGTTTGCCACACTAGGTGAGGAAGTCCAATCATACATTTGAGGATGGACTAGATCCCTGGGTTGAACATGACCCTTGGTCCCCTTAGACTCTAGATGTGCATATGTGGGCGTCTTCAATTGTGGCTGCTGGGCCCTTGCTCCGGCAGGTCGAGGGACTCTTCACACTTAGTCCCTTGGCTTGCATTATTCAAGCAGTCCTCTTCAAGGCCCAATAGCTGTACCACTAAATGGGAGGGTCCACTGCCCTTCCTTTCCATATAGAATTTCCCTACTCTATTGAAGGCATTAAAAAAGCCTCAGGCAACTTTCTGCACAGGCTTGCAGGAGCCCGGGGAAGGAGGGCAGGGGTGGAGTGGGGGAGTTCTATGCCTCTTGCATGCATAATCTACATACGTTCCAGTACCTTTCTTCTTGTGAGCCTGGCTCTGCCGCTCTGCTCCCCTCAATGTGCCTCCATATCATCCAGCCTCAGTTGGAACAGGCCTATTATGTTTGGTACTACCTTCTTTATTGTTGTCTCAACCGAGGAGCCTGGTAAACTCTTAAAGACGCCTGCTAGAGAGGTCCAGCTCCATGTGCTCTTCTGAATGTGACCAGTCTGGATCAGTATATAACTTAGAGCTGGTGTAGCATGTAGCTGCCTGAATGATGGTATACGCTCCTCAATATTGTCTTGAATCGTTCCGAATGAACTGTGCCTCAAATGCTGCTATCTGAACTGCCACTGGGTGGCCGAGCCTACCACTTAATTCTGGGGATGGGCTACGAATTATTGTGAAAGCAGTCACAGAGTGCCAAGATTCACCGATAGGTGGTCATGTGGAAATGCCCATGTGGGAAAGCACAATTTCAAGTCAGGTACCAAGGCCTGCGTAATGTGCGGTTCCAATCCAGCTATACGTCAGGACTCTGGCTATTTGGAAACACTTTGTAGAAGACACTGAACAGGCAGTATGTGTGCGTCTTCTTACTGTGGCTTATGGGGTCCGCTTTGCACCATAAGGCGCAGCCCAGACACAGGAAGACCTGCGCTTCAGCTATTCTATTTAAACAAAGTCCACATCGGAGTGCAAAGCCGGTGGCACACTGCCGGTGTTCACGGTCCTCTGGCAAGGACCACTGCTTAGGTAAGCACTCACAGATCCATATACATGAGATAAGTGCAAATAAACTTTTAAAACACCACATGAATGACGGACAAAAAAAAGGGTACTTATCTGCTACTTGCACACTGAAGGGGTTTTCTGAGAGAAGGAAGGGTATCATTCTGGCAAAAGGCTCACATGTTCAAGGAGAGTGGACTACTCTTTCACCACAGGATATTTAGTAGTCTTTGTTTTTTTAGATTGTAGTTAAACTTTGAAAGAGATCACTGTTTGAACAGTGACAAAGCATAATGCTCACCTCCGCTCCTGCCACAGAATCAGTCCCTCAAACCAGTTATCACTTTTGAGTGTTTTATGCAACATTCTTTTTAAATTAGTACATTTGTAAGCAAGGGAGGCACATTTATAAAGTTTCCATTAAAAGAGTGAATCGGAGGCCACCAAGGGGCGCAGGCAAGATGGCAGCCTGATTGCCGTGCTACGTCCCCAGCCTGGGAGATATTGTGGCGTTCTAGTGAAAAGCAGGTTCCTACACGCTCCAATTGCTGAAATTTACATGTATGAACTCGAAGCCACTCGGGGGAACCGAGAAAGAAGTTCTGAAGCTGTCCTAGCTCTCCGAACGCAGGCTGATGTATGTGGGCAAACTTCGCTCCAGCCGCCCTCCATACTCGATGCAGAGGTAGAGCAACCAAATGGCTCTGGGACCCGGAAGGTGTGCTGGGCGGGACCCAAGCCACGAGTGAGGGGACCCCCCTGTGTGAGGCCGGGACTGAGGAGTACCGGCTCCTAAAGAGCCCTGAACGGACGGTGAGCAGGGTGCAGAGGCCCTCCCTCCACAGCGGTGCTCCCCTTCTGAGGCCGACGCGAGAGCGCGCCTTCCCCGACGCAGCCCACAGTGGGGAGAAAAGAATGCGGGGGCCCAACGACCTGGCCGCCAGACACCACGCAACAGGTGAGGGGGCAGGAGGGACCCCAAGCCCTTTTGAGGAGTGCGGGGGTAGAGCCTCGGCTCCCGCAGAAGTTGCAGGAGATCGGACCCAAACAGTGGGAGACCGCGGGTTGCCAGAGAGGTGATCTATGCCTCGGGAGGCTCCTGGCACCCGGCGCAGTACAGCTGGGTGAGAAGGCAATCAGTGAGCCTGCAGGGGATTGCCTGAGCTTGGTAGTATCCTCCCACACACCACCAGAGGAACTGGAAGGATCTTGGGGGCAGCACCCCCCACGGGCAATAGCGGAAAGGGGGCACAGGGGCCCATGAGGAAAGGCCCATAAGGAGTCGGCAGAGTGCCCAGCCATAAACTGTGACCGGAGGACTGTGGACAGCCCTGCAGGGCCAGGAGACTGAGGGCCCTCGTGGAGCACACCCCAATACTAGGGGATAAAAACGGACCAGTGGAATACATGAGGGTGAGGCAAGATAATCCTAGTGACGCATGCTCCGTTTGGGGAATAACCCCCCCCCCCCAGGCCCTCCCCCCCATCTTGGTCACCAGAAAGGGCGCAGCAACTCAACTTGGTGGCAAAGACTCTTGTGGAAAGGGAAAACGTTGTCGAGAGCCCCTGAGAGTCACGGGACACCCCCGGCTGTGTTTGTGCTTCCTCTCCCCCTGGAATAAGCGGTTGGGCAGCCCACAGACATAGGAGGGATGCAGGTGGAGCGGGGAAAGCGTACATGAGACCCCTAGCGAAAAGAAGAGGGGGTAGACACTCCATGAGATGGGAGGCTTTGGCAAAATATCAGTTCCACACGGAAGACACTGCGATGGAAGCCGGGGGTGCACCTCCAGTGCCCGCAGGAGCTGGGGCGCCATAAAGTTGGACATACAGACTATCCTGGAGGAGATGAGGACAGACATGGGGCGAGGCTGGCTGACCTTTCGGCTGAGGTGTCCACGCTGGAAGATAGAATGGATGTGGACGAGGCTAACCAAACGTCCACTGGGCTCCTGGAAACGCAGATGGAGGCCCTGCTTCATGAAAATGGAACGTCATGAAGAGGAGCTGCGTCTCAAAGTGGACGACATTGAAAACCGCGAGAGAGAGGAACGATTCGATTCTTCGGAATGCCGGAGGGAGAGCACGGCAGGCCTAGAGCATAAGGTGCAGGACATAATAAGGATGGTCTCTGGAACAGGGGACGGTGAAAGGATCACAGTAGTCAGAGTGCATAGAGCAGGTGGAGGAGCCTGTGGTCCCCGCACGCATGCACTACTATGGAGACAAGGCGAGGATCCTCGAAAAAGCCAAACATCTAAGGTAAATACAGTATGGCGACTCAAAAGTGGCCATCTTTCAGGACCTCTTCGCCCACACGTTACTGAGATGGAAAAAGTGTGGGGCCCTTACCAAGAGGCTGCAGGAAAAGGGGGTTAAATACAGTTGAGGCTATCCTTTCTCACTGGTATTCGAATGGGAGGGAGAAAGGCACCATCTGGTGGCAGAAGAGGACATTCAGAGGATTTGGTTGGCAGCAGGGAGGGTTCCTCATTGGAGCGTGGAGGGCGTGGGCCAGACCCTACTCGGTGGCCCAGAGGTCCAGATTCGGTCCGAGGAATGCGAACGGGTGAAAGGGGGCTGAAAGTTTCAGAAGTTGAATACCCCCCCCTCCACGGAACAAGGACTCTTGAAGGGGCAAGGCGCTTCATAGTGCTGTTGTACATACTTTCTCTCTGGTGCCCATGACGCACATGGGGGCACAGGGAGACTGACTATCAAGGAGTTGCCACTGTATGCTTATTTCAGGCTGGTGCAAGGGAGACCAGCGGTATACTTCGTTTGACGTTTCAGTTGTCAAAATACATAGAATGTTCTGAGGGTTAAATGAATGGGGCCGTGGGGGAGGTAACGGGGAGTTCGGGAGCAGTGGCTTGGGGGTCAGTTTGGAACTAGTGGGGTCTACGCAGCCTCATCGATTGGCTCAGGGATATAGCGGTGGTAAACCTGCTTAACATCATGGCCAAGGCTGGGGAAGAGTCCCTGATGGTTTGTTGAACATGCCCAGCGTGACTGGGAAATGGGGACGGATGCCTCAACTTAAGGGAAGGGTGGGGAGGAGGGAAGTGGGAGGGGGCGGGGAGACAGGGCATGCCTCTGATTCCATATAATGGGAAGGCCACGGGCCTCTTTGGACACAAGAAGAGTAAGGGGCGAAGGCTGAAGAAGGGGAATGGTTGAATTCTCAGTAACATGTTCCGTAAGCAAAAACTCATGGTCCTTTTTCTGCATGAAACGCACTACCGACAGGGGGCAGAATCACCAATAAAAGGCAGAGATAGGTGGGAATTTTTGGGCTTCTCATAGATCCTCAAAGGAGGGGGTGGATATACTGCATGGCAAGTAATTTCGTCTGAAGGAGATCAATACTAAGATGGGCTTTGGGGGAGGTTTTTGGGAATAAAGAGCACATGTGAGGGTAGGCGGATCACACTGGCCAACCTCTATGCACCCAAAGTGGGTCAGATGGGGCTTTTACGCCGGGTGTTTGGAGTGATAGAAGAATGGGCAGAAGGGGCGACGCTGCTAAGAAGGGGGGAGAGGAGGAATTAAATTTGATACTGGACCCCCAGCTGGATTGGTGGTCAGCAAAGGGACGGGTATCGAAAGTGGTGATGAGATAACCCTGCCCTGTGGGATCTTTTGCGGGACCACTTTTGGGTGGACGTGTGGCGTAAGGCCTGGCAGAGACCGGGGGGCTACACCACCTTCTCCCCCCACACATCAGTCATATACAAGGATTGACCTCCTGCTAATGCCAAAGGAGCAGGAGGGTGAGGTTGGCACACCAAGGGTAGAAGCTAATACGTAGTCAGACCATGAGCTTGTGGTGGTGAGTTGGCGGATACCAGAGACCCCGCCAAGCTACAGGTGGAGATGTAATAACTTGTGAGATCAGGAGTACAGAGAATTTGAGGAAGGAGATATGGGCCTACTTAAAAACCAATGACAATGGGGAGACGGATATGGCGACCGTTTGGGAGGCGGCCAAGTCCACCTTCTAAGGTCTACTCATAGCAGAGGGGGCGCGTAAGAAGCGTGAAAGAGCACCGATAGAAACTACGCTCCGGGAAGACCCGAGAGCAATGCGCCTCCAGCTTAACCAGGGGGTTCTTGACAGGGAGGCTCTACTGAGTGATATGAGGGACAGAGACAAGAGCTCCATACGGTTGTAATTGGGGAGGTCGTCAAGAGGATGAGATATACCAGACAGAGATACTATGAGAGGGGGGGACACGGTGGGAACTCTCCTGGCGAAAAGGGTGAGAGGTTGCAGAGTGGAAAGGAGGGTAGAGGGAATCTGGGATGGAGGAGGACAGGACCACAGACATGGGGGGGGGGGGGGGGCACTGATAGCGGCCCATTACGCAGAATTCTATAAAGACTTATATGCCAGACCAACAAAGCAACCTGTGGAGGACATGCAGTGATATTTGGCTCAGCGGAACCTCCCCAAACTTACAGGGTTTGAAAGGGAGGCTTTGGAGGGGGAGGTGACCGGGGGGAAGAGGTGCTGGGGGCTATCAAGAGGTTAAAGGAAGGGAAGGCACCGGGAGAAGACTGCTTCACGGCTGACTTTTATAAGCAATACCTATCCCTTCTGGTGGGGCCTCTGGCCAAGTTGCTTAATCCAATAGGGGGACTAGACACAATACCACCGTCTTTTCTCCAGGCCTTGATAGCTGTCATACCAAAATCAGGGATGGACCCCACTGACTGCCTCGTAGAGGCCTATATCCCTCCTCAACGTGGATGCCAAGATCTTCACTAGAGGCATGGCTGGCGACGTATCTGGAGACTTATCTCCCCCGACTGATCCACCCGGATCAGGTGGGCTTCGTCTTGAATAGGCAGGGAGCAGACAGCATGCGAAAAACCCTTCACGTCATGAATTCGCAGGTGGTACGGGAGGAGGGGGCGCTGTTACTTTCCTTAGATGCCTAGAAGACGTTTGACCGGGTGAGCTGGGCCTTTATGGGGGAGGTTTTTGAGTCTTTAGGAATGGGCCCAACGTGGACTGGATGGATATCGGCCCTATACTTTGAGCCAGAGGCTAAGGTGGTGGTAAATGGGCATGAATTATGGTCTTTCCCTCAACGCCGGAGAGCGAGCCAGGGATGCCTCCTATCCCCACTGATATATGCACTGGTGATGGAGCCCTGGGCAGCGTCTGTCAGAGACAATGGGGAGATTAAGGGAATTGAGGTGGGCAGGACACACTGTAAGATAACCCCTTTTGCAGATGACACTTTACTCTGTCACCAACACTTCACACTCAGTTCCTAATGTGCTGGAAAGTCTGGGGTACTATGGGGAATTGTCAGGCTTTAAAATAAACTTGGGGTAAATCGGTGAGGTTTCCATTTGGGGGACTGTCGGATGACGAGAAGGAATGTGTGGCCGGGCTCCCATTCAAAGTGCAGAAGGAGACGTTCCGCCACCTGGGGATCCCCCTCTGGACGACTTTGAAACGGGATATGGAGAGATGGGCGGGGGCAGGGCTCTCTTGGATGGCGCAGCTGAACTCTATAAAGATGGTGGTTCTCCCCAAATATTTGTCTGTTGCAAATGTTGCCAATACTTCTACCAGTGTCTTTCCTCACCGAAGTGAAGCAAACCATTTGGCAGTTTCTTTGGGCGGGGAAGAAGCATAGGATAGTGTATGAGACATTAATTCAACCAAAGGAGGAGGGGGAGTGGGTTTCCCAGACCTAGAAACGTACTACAAAGCAACTTAGTTGCGTGTCATGGTCGACCACTTTAATCCAGGGTCGGGGAAACAATGGACAACGAGGTACTGGCCCCGGTTACTTTGGATGAGTGGTTATGGGTTCCCAGGGCCCGAATACTGAACAGAATCTTGCACCACCCGGTCTTGGAGGTTTTGTGGTCTCTCTGGAAAGAGGGAAGGGATAACAGGTGGCTTACTACGTGGCCATCACCTCTGATTTGCATCTGGGCAACCCCACTGCAGGATGGGATTGAGAAACCACTTGCATTTCAATCATGGTATGAGGCGGGATTCAGCAGGGAGGGACAATTGTGGGCAGGGAAGGCCTTCATATCTTTGGGGGGACTGGAGGGTCCTGGGTCTGTGTAAGCGATCGCCCTTTCATTTTTTGCAATTAAAGGGGGCCCTGTCCGAGGAGCAGTGGGAGGTTGGGAGGGGGGGGGGTTCGAACCTCAAGAGAGAACCGATGAATGTTGAGAGATTTATGATTATGCAAGCGGGGTCTAGAGGGCTGACGGTTGGATTATACAAATTGGTTCTCTTGGCAATCCGGAGGGAGCCCCCCTCTTCGTGAGTCAGATGGGGACAGGACTTGGGCAGAGATATAGAGGACACGTTGTAGGTTCAAATGTGCAGGCGGGCGGGGCGCTCCACTGCCTCCCTCCAGTACAGGCATCAGGCTCTTAAACTACTACGCCGGTGGCACTATCCCCCAGTGAGGATAGCCCGGATGAGTGATGGATACGACCCACACTGCTGGAAATGTCATTGTGCAAGGGGAGAATACATACACATGTGGTGGGGTTGTCCCAAGGTGCAGACGTACTGGAGGGAGGTCTTGTCGTGGATTAGGAGGGTTGATGTGATTCAGAGGGACCTCTCCCCATGGCTCGTTCTTTTTGGAGTGACCATGGAGGAGGAATCTGAAACGGAAAAGGGCCCCATGTTCCAAATTATGTTGGTTGCAGCAAGATGTTGTCTGGCCCAATTGTGGAAGAACTGGCGAATGCCTACGGAGAGGGAATAGATTGCCACGATCCGGGCCATATAAGATATGGAATATCTAACTCACCTTTTGGCTGAATCCAGGTTTAATATTAAAAGTGCCTGGCTCCCTTTCTTTGAGAAATATGGGCGGTAGAACTGGGGGGGTGGATGAGTGGGAGAGGGATGTGGCGGAAAAGGATGAATTCTTTATGGGGAAGCGACATTGTTGGACTGGGGATCCAGGGTGGGGACTGGGGGAGAGATTCATTTACCCCAGAGTCAGGCGTACCAAGGAGGAGAGCCCAGACTTGAATAATAGTCATCATTAAGTGTCCAACTGGTCTTGATGGAGATAAGATTGAGAATCCATGGAATGGGGACGATGGGGGCGGGTCAAAATGTTTGGCACTAGTAAGGAAATGTATTGATATTGTTCTGTGTTATAACTATAATGCCAATAAAATTTGATTTAAAAAAAAAAAAAAGAAGTGAATCAAAGTTGCTACAATTAGTTACAGTTTAGAGCTGTTTGAGATCCCATGGAGATTCAAACGTTCACGCCACCCAGAGTGTGCTACCAAGGCCCTGTTTCAATAGTTTGTTCACAGGATCACAACTCCACATCCCATCCAGAGTGCTCCAAAGATAAGAATTACTCGCCCATGTGTGCTATCCAGATCCCAATATATCACATGGGGTGCTACCAAGATCACAGGCCCTCAACACAGCCCATTGATATATGTGAATGCAACACACGCTCCCAACTCATAAGAGCGCTCATGATCCCAATTCCTCATCCTACCCCCGAATGTTAGAGATCCCAATACCTGCCATACCTGACTTCTCTTTCAGGGACATTACTGAAACAGAAGTCATCAATCTACTAAAAAATCTCAAACCCTCCCCCTGCAAAGGCGATATCTGCCCACCTAAACTGGTCAAAGACTGCGCAGATTGCTTTGCGCCGCTCTACAGCTTTCATCAATGCATCTTTTAAAACAGGCATTATCCCTGCTAGCCTCAAAGAGGCTTGGGTCCGGCCCCTCTTAAAAAAAAACTACTCCCGACCCCACACAACCCAACAACTACAGACCAATAACCACAGTGCCATTCCTCCTGAAATTACTGGACAAAGCTGCACATTGCCAAATCCAGCACTTTCTGGAAACCCACTCCATCCTTGGAACAAGGCAATCGGGCTTCCGGAAAGGACACGGCACAGAAACAGCCCTGGTGGATCTAAAAAATCAGATCACCCAAATCATGGACAAGGGCAAGCCAGCTCTTTTGCTCCTGCTAGACCTCTCGGCTGCTTTCAATCTAGTTGATCATAAGACCCTCACCTCACACCTCACACACTCTGCCAACTTCTCTAAAGAATCAGCTCTATGGGTCACCTTCTTAGAGGGTAGAGCCATGAAAGTCTTCTCGGACATCGCCAACGCCACTCCCACAACAATCCACTGCGGAGTCCCTCAAGGTTCTTGCACTGCCCCCACACTCTACAACCTGTTCACTAAACCTCTTTTTGACAAACTCGACTCCTATGGCATCACATACACGAACTACGCAGACGACACACAAGTACTTCTACCCCTCTCAGGTTCTTACCACGACGACGCAAAGGCACTCCACTCGATCTACGCTATCATCCAGGCCTGGATGGCAGTAAACGGCCTCTGCCTAAATGGAGACAAGACGGAAATCATGATATTGGGTCAACAGAGCACCCTAGACAAACTGGACATACTGTACGCTAACTTCTCCATTGACGACTCCATCATCCCCATCTCCACAGCGGTAAAGACTCTGGGAGTATACATAGACTCCTCTCTATCCATGAACAGACAAGTCAGCGCTATCACCTCCTCATCTGCCCATACCACTAAACTCAAACGCCATCAAGCCTTACCTCTCCAAATCCAACTGCCTCTCCATAGCCAGAGCAACCATTGGAGCCAAACTGGACTATGCAATGCATTCCTAGCGGGCACATCAGCAAAAAACCTAAACAGACTCCAAGTCACACAGAACAATGCGCTCCAGGCCGCTCTCAGCATCCCAAGAAGAGATCATGCCAGACTTTCAGCCCAATGGCTCCCGGTTAAAGAACGGATCACACTCAAAATCCTCACCCTCACCCACAAATGCCTCTCTCTCTCTGCCCCGTCCCATCTATCGGAGACCATCTACAAACCCTCCTCCACCCGTCCGACTAGGACGCAATACACCAACCTACTCTGCATCCCACGCATCAAAAAAGCCAAAGCTGGTGGCCTAAGCTTCCCCTACATTGCCGCCAAGACCTGGAACGCTCTCCCTGCAAACATTAGAGCGGAAAACTGCCTCCCGATCTTTCGTAGGAAACTGAAGACCTCTTTCCTTGCACATTAAGGTGACCCCTGCAAATCCATGTAAATATACTGCATTACTACTGTACATATACCATATTTTCCACTGTAAATAATTGTATTCCTTGTTAATATTGCTTTAATTGTATTGTTTTATTTGTAACCAAGATATGTCTGTAACAAGCGCCACGATGCCCCCGGGCTGACGTGTGCTATACAAATCTGAATAAATAAATAAATTTACTCGCGTGCTACAGAGATTCCAATCCCTCCCTCAAACCCAAGCGCTACCAAGACCCAATCCTTTGCTCACAGTGATGCCACGATACCGATACAGTACCCAACATCCAAGTGCTATTAGATCCTCGCCCCTGACCCAAGGGGCTACAAGAAACTAATCCATCCCCCCCTCACCCTCAGTCCCCCTTCTGTAACTGAGATGCCTTCAAGAGCAGTAACAACTGGCACCAGCAAATTCTATTAGAACTAGCTAAGGACTAGAGACAAGCTTGAGCAGCAAGACGCTCCCCATGTTCCTTGGGGTTCACAAGCCATCACAATCTGTGGCAGAGACATCAGCAGGATAACTTTCAAATAAGGCGAAGACAATAGTGGCACCAATCAATTTGGAAGCCAAGAACGATCCTGTCTTGTAATTCTGAAGACAGAGCCCCATTCCATATTTTCTTGTAATTTTAGGTTAGGGGTCAAATTATAATCTCAGAAAATGTACAGATTAAAAGATGCTGTTCTAGTGCCCATTCTGTTTTGTGTGCAATCCATACTCTTTATGACCCCTTCTGATGCATGATGCCAGCCAGAGACTACCTTTTTGCTTAATGGCTTAGAGGGATTTATTTTCAGCCATGAAGCTAAACCCCTCTCCTCTCGCAAATTTAATAAACGGAATCGACTTATGTATTGCTAGAAATGCTTCGAGTTTCACATCCATCCTATGATGGACATCTATTCTCGAAGATATATCTTTCTTTAATTAATGTATGCTGTGCTGGAAGTCAATCATCTCCACACTTCTGACCTTTTAAATCAACATTTCATCATGAACACATGGTTCTGGCAAGACGACTCTGCCCACCAGCTTCTATAAAGATATGCAAAAATGTTCGGAAAATCAAAGCAGTGAGTTTTAAAAAAAAGGTTTGCGCCAACATGCCCCAGAATAAATGGATGTTCTCTTGGATTTAGCATCCTTGCCTTGGCCTTTTCAGTTAGATAAATGCACCCTATGCAGGATTTTAATGGAAAACTATGGCTTGATCCGGTGCAGGAATGGCTCCTCAAGAACTAGCGTACAGCTGCACTTCGCTAGCTGGATAAAATGGTCGTTCGGAACACAGAGCTAGCTCATTGCTGACGGCAGACCTCCTCCCCAGTGTAATATGCATCCTAAAAAACAAGCAGTGGCGGGCAAGGCACCTAGCGAACTCCTCTTCCAAGGCCCTCCGAGATTAGATTTCTGGGAACACCAAGTACATTACATTTTCTCGGCCTGTCTTGCCTAAAACACATGAAATGCAAGCAAGTCTGCATAGTTTTGTGCTTTGTGTGTACAAACATAAAATTCCAAGATGGTGGATTCTCCAAGTTGCTTTGCAGGGCTCTCAATCCTTCATGGTTGTTCATTACTTCTGGATCACTACATGTAGGCTACACTATAAAAGACTGTTTCCACAAAACACTCAGCATCCCAATGGTGCTAGGGAGCTGTCCTGTTTTTATTCTTGACCATACATGGATCTATTTTAGCCCCCCCCCCCCTTCTAGAATGTTCAGAACATCCTAGCGAATCAGGTTACAAGCATCCCAGCCACGATTAAGCAACAGTTGCCCAGAACTCCTGCTTCCGTGAGTTCTGCCTACCTGCCACCTCTCGCCCTGTCCTGTGGTGCCTCTTCCCTACCTTCTCTGTACACGTTCCTCAACACCCGTTAACATTGTAGCCATTCGGCCTCGGCTATCATCTCCGTCCGTCACTATTGTGGCATTGAGGCTGCCCACCTTCGCCAGTTCATGCTTCCTCTTGTATGCCGGCATTGGACCACAGCATACGAAATCTTTAGCAGCTCAATCTGCAATGTCACATTCCCATAGCAATGAGGCGTTGCATGCACCATCCTCAAAGTTCCACCTGAATTTTTCTTTCAAAACGGACCAACAGCATCTGCACGTGCTAAAATCTCCAGCACACTCAGGTGCTAGACAACGCTGGGGACTAGGTACCCTACGCCCACCTAAACACCCTCGCAAACCCTGCTTCCGGGCACTAATGCCCAGCATTGCTCAGCGCCTCGAGCGCAAATGCTTAAATATGCTCCCCTACCATGTCACTGTTATGACGAGTTCTATGGAACCTTCACAGCCCTGGACTTCTATGGGCAAGATATTTTATGGCCAACACCCATTTTGCTGCTTTAGTTTGCACCAGAGCAATATTTTTGGGCAATCCTAGGTCTGGGGTATTTTTAACTCTCCAAGCACAAGGGGCTCTAGCCCTTATTACCAGCATTTTTCAGATTAGTGACCGGGGACTGACTTTTTGAACAGATTATTGGAACCAGGTACTCGAGTCTCATGCCATTCAATTAAAAAAGTATCGAGAAACATATTGAATGGATTCCAACAAAATAAGTCCACATTAAAACATCTATACTAAAAAAGGGAGGAAAATGACTAATTTGAAACAGTAATTCATTAGCAGGGCTTCTATTTCCATCAGACTTCTTT
Organism: Ambystoma mexicanum; assembly: GCF_040938575.1. Classification (NCBI taxonomy): domain Eukaryota; kingdom Metazoa; phylum Chordata; class Amphibia; order Caudata; family Ambystomatidae; genus Ambystoma; species Ambystoma mexicanum. The sequence goes on from NC_090931.1 coordinate 662,555,065, forward strand.
CAAATTAGCTTCTCAGTCACCAACACTGCTCATGGACTTGTAAGAATGGAAGATGACTAGATATGCACTGACTCGAGAGAGAGGGAGATCTGGGAGTATATATGGTCGACACCACCAGGATTCTCCGGCACCAAAGCAGTGACAGGGGACTGTGTTTTGTATGCCACAAAGTTCAAAATAGGAGACCTACGTGTGGTCTACAGTTTAGGAGGCAGGAGCACTTTCAAGACTGTACTGAAAAACATCCTAGAACCACTGATCTATTAGCTTTCACACACGTGAGACTGAACACCACTCTGCAGTACAATGCTTGAAGGCAGCAGAAAAACACATACTTGAGTGCTTTAAACGCTGGCTCCAGAGAATTCCAGCCAGTCACTGACTATACCATGCTCTTCTCCTCAGAGCTATCAAAAAAAAAACAAAAAGTTCACTTTGAAAGGAAATGTTAATAATTTAGTGATTCGAATACATTTTTAAGTAATACACTGAAATGCCAGACACACAACTTCAATTGCAACACTGAAAATTAATTGCCAAACATGGATATTGGGGTACATGCATTCCAAGTAAATATTTTGCCATGTTGTAAGAGTACATACTGTGGCGAAGTGTTGTCGATAGAGAAAACAAAATGGTACACTATCAATGTCTTATCAGCGGGCCAGATCTGCTATAAGGAGGAAAGGGGGCTGAACAGAATGAAAACGGAATGCTAAGACTCAGGGTGGCCGAAATTTCCACCTGCGAAGTGAAAACTACAGAATTAGCAATGGAATCCGGCTCTTCCCGTTCAGCGAAAACAGCAATACTGTTCCGCCGCCACTGAAATTTCACCAGTGTTTCACGTGTGGCGTGTGGGGTTTCGTTTCCATGTTAGTTTAGTAGAGCAAGACGAGAAACTTCGCATGGATCTTTTTTTCGATCCCTGCTAGTTTTATCCAGTGACAGGAAAAACTTTGTGCAGGTTTTTCCGAACCATGCTAGTTTCGTGCAGTGATTTATGAATCGAAACAAACTGCTCGAAGTTTCTCACTATGTTCGCACAGCGAAACGAGAAACTTTGCACCACTCTTTTCGGTTCGCATGGCTGGCAGTACAGCATATTGGGGTGAAGCAAAAAAAAAAAAAATACTAAAAAAATCTGAGGATTTCGCTTCCTCGGTTGGCAGAACGTAATCTAACAATTTCACCTAGCTAAAACTATTTATTGCTTCGAAAACTGAAAGGTGTTTCCACTGATTGCGACTGCAGCAGAAAGTCCATTCCATAATGGTGGCACTCCATTTAATGGTACTTTCCCTAAATGCACTGCAGTGAAATAAAAAGTTCAAAGACGGGTTGTGGACCAAACTGAAAGTCCTCAAAATATGAATCGTTGGACAAATTCCCGTTCATTAACAATTGAGGAAAGCGTGTCAAGAATCTACATACCGAAAAGATGTGGTCTGTGTTTTATGGTTAACTGACGGGGTGGTAGGGGAGCCGACTTATGAATTTCCCGGGGGGAAGGGGCAAATACAGGAAGTGACATCACTGGCAGTTATATGACCGCAAATTTGCATGTACTCGCCAACTTGGTGCAACGGCGCGCGGGGGGGAGGGCGGGTGTTGGCGCGTGCAGCGCAGAACAGTGGAAACATTGGCTAGCATGCACTGCATATACTAAAGTCAAGAAAGAAGGAGAGTTAAGCCTTCGAGTTGCATTACAGTAAGACATCACTGCCCCTACTCCACCGCTCTATAATCGTCCAGCAACACAACTAGGATGGGAGAATGAAATGCTTGCTAAACAGAAGGTACAGCTGCAAGGTGGAGTACCACCACCACCAGCACCAAAAAAAAGGTTCCCAATTCAAGGGAAACGAGAAGTAAAGATGTTTCCCGATTAAAAAAGTACCAAGCAAGACGTGTGTGGTGCCATAGTTCAGTAAAACATCAACAATTCAAACTTACAATAGTGCTGCTGTAGATTGGCCAGCCACAAGTGAATTTGCTAAGATGTTACCTCTGGGTAACCAGATCGAGTTAGGGATGTAGCTTAATCTTAAACCTTTCAGTGGACACATCAGATGTGCTGCTGAAGTATAACGCAATCCTGGCTGAAGTATAATGCAATCCTGGCTGAAGTATAATGCAATCCTGGCTGAAGTATAATGCAATCAAGTGTGGTTTCAGACTTGGGGGGGGGGGGGGGGGGAAGAGTGTTAACTGCTTTTAACATTGTAGTTTACCAGAAATTCTGGTAAAGTAGTGTACAATGTTAAAAAGCAGTTACCCAGGCTCACCCTGCACCCAGGTGATGTTTGGGACTGATGGAAGCACTTGCGTCTAAATGTTGTAGCCATGGTTGTCTCCATGTTTTAAAAACTCCCACTTTCCGGGTTTTCACCATTCATTTGAAACACCCCTTATTCAAAAAATGAAGGAGTTAGTAAAAAAGCCAATGCTGAAAAGCCTATTTTGCACAAGTAGTAAGACCCAAAGGGTAAGAGCGACTGTATAGCGACCATGCCAATGTAGGATACTCCAGGATTACCTTCAGTCAAAATTCACCCACTGCAATGTTCCTAAATTCAGATTGCAGAGTAGTGTCCGACTGAACCTCAATCAGCTTTTCCTGGGCATCAAATGGATGATGCACCACCACCTCTGCTAGAAAAGTCTGCATCACCCAGTCATTAATGCCAGCATTTACTTCAGGGAAGTATTCATCAAAGCTGGACCTTAATGTTGCATGGTGGCATGCCCAGCTCCAACTGTTCTTTTGCAAAGGTCTAGCTTCCTCTTGAAGGCAAATACTTTTTTATTCATTCTTTCCTCTGTGTTCCCATGTCCACAGGAATGCCCCCAAAGGTGGGATTGGGAGTTTCTGGGCTGGTGAGTTCTAGTGATCTTAGTTTCCTTTATAAAATACACAAATTGTTATTGTTATTTTGCACTTATATAGCGCCTTATATACCATTGGTATGGTCTGAAGGCGCTGGTAGGTTGAACGCCCTTGGGAACCGAAGTTCAGATCAGTAGAGAGAGAACGGAGAGTCAAAAAGGTGCGTGTGAGCACCGGGTATGTGTGCAGCTCGTGCGGTACTCGTGTAATAGCTGCTTCTTAGCGGCAGATGTGGTGGTTTAGAGATCAGGAGAATGTGTTCGTTCTGGCAGGATTTATCCGGAACGGATGTGGCTGCGTTAGGCCTGAGGAAAACGCCTGGCTGGGGGTGTGATACCAGCAGTGTTTACATAGAATGATGTGGAGTAAGCGGCGGATGTTGGTATGAGAACAGTTATACCGAATGGTGTCATAGTATCTCTGTGTTCTAGTTGAGTGGTGATGTAAGGAGAGAGTAAGCGTGGTGGTGTGATATGATGGGTTATATGCTCTTTCAATGAGCACACTTCTAAATGCAACTTTCCCAGAGAGGGTACTGGGCGAACTTCTAAATTCAATTTTTCATAGCAAGGCTACTGGGCGAACTTCTAAATACAATTTTCCACAGAGAGGTTTATTGGGCACACTTCTAAATTCAATTTACCAGAGAGGCTATTGGGCAGAGGGCTATTGGGTACACTTCTAAATGCAATTTTCCAGAGAGGCTATTGGGCACACTTCTAAATTCAATTTTCTAGAGAGGCTATTGGGCACACTTCTAAATGCAGCTTTCCAGAGTGTCTATTCGATACACTTCTATAATCAACTTTCACCGATGCTATTGGGAACACTTCTAAATGCAACTTTCACAGCGTGGCTATTGGGCACATTTCTAAATCACAAATCACATAGTATGTCAGCTAGACAATGCATCATTGTGTACAGCTTAAAGGGGGCCACCTGACCCAAAGCAGCACACTAGGAGATGTATTTTGAAACAATCAACATTGTAAACAGACCTCTAGTTTAGATTGTAAAGAGTGCGTGTGCTGCAATTACAAGCACCCAGTTAATAAAGTCCAGACTTAAAACACTTGATCAGCATTCAGTGAGTAAAATAACCTTATTAAATAAAAGGCAGCTTTGCATAAAATTACAGAGAATTTTGGGATTATCAGGCACTGGCAAGCGGGCTCTGCTGTTGCTGTGGGAGAAGTGAGACTTGCAATGGCGACAAATTTAAGGTTAATAGCTGCCGTTTATCACAAGATGGCAGGGCAGCATAGATCTTAACCACTGAATGCCCACTGAACAGCTATAAACCCTTCTATGTCAGCAAGAGGCTGATGTAGAGGAACCAGTGTTAGAAAGCAATGAGGTAATTATACTGTACCATATCCCGTGGGAGGTGATGCCCCCCAAGACTCAGTGAAGGCACCTCGTGTCAAAAGGTTAAAAAGTCCTGCCGTCTCAGTCCCCACAGTCCTAACTTCTCCCCCGCTTAGAGTGGAAGCAGTCTGCGGCACACAGCTTGTATTGCAAATCGCACATTTTAAGCATCAGGACAAAAAACAGAGAACTGAATACATTGCTGAGGTAAATGAGTCCTGACTGGCAACACTGGTAATACCGTATAGAGCCACATTATCGCACCGCCCAACTATGAGTTTGAGAGCAAAGGTGGAGGAAAATCCTCCAGCAAGAAGCTGGAGGTATTTCTTCCACCATACCGCCCAAAATAGAACAATTTGGGATATTACCACCAGCAAAATTACTACCAGCAGTAATACCGCTGAAATCCACCATGGAGTCCTAAGGACTCCAATTAATGGGGACTAACACTGCCTACCACCACTTGTAATCCGGCAGTGATACCGCCAGACCAAGTGGCAGTAATGGTAGTACAGTTTGGTGGTATCTCGGCAGATTTATAGGCCACACAGAGACATCACCTCTCTCCATGTTGTCTTTTATTGTAAAGTGGATTACCAGGTGTCAGGTCTGTAAGATACCCCTGTCTCCTCAGGTGACTCAGACCCCCACCATTCCATCCTACATAAACTTGATGCCCCCAGGCTGTTGATCTTCTAATCTACTTTTATTCTACCCATGTAGATCCAGGAACGTCATACTCCTGTTACTTTCATGGATTACTTTACTTCCTGTTCCTTAAAGCCAGGAGTCTTTAAACATGTGGCTCTCCAGATGTTTTGGACTACGACACCTATGATCCATCACCATTGACTATGCTGGCTGGGGCTGATGAGCATTGTAGTCCAACACATCTGCAGAGCTAAAGGTTGCAGAACCCGGCGTCCAAACAGAGGCCTGGAACTCCATACTGCCACAAGCACCTTATGATTTGACTCTGGCTCTGAAATAGAGACTTTATGCCGGCCCTTTACCCACAAACACTGGTTATTATACCTTGGAGCTGCACGCGTTAATAGCACTAGTGCAAGAAAGACGTTCAGGACGGGCGGTAAAAAGACTTCTGTGGGTCGTATGCGGCCTATGAGTTCACAGGGTTTGGTTGACCAGGGAATAGCACACGAGGCATGGAGTTGGGACAGGATGGCAGGTTAGCTGCTGGCAACCTTTCAGGTGGCAACCGTAAACCCATGAAGAGGGAGCGGAGATGTGCAGTGCTTCTTTGCCCCCCTGATTCTCCGATTTGCCAGAGCTACATTTTCAAAGCCTCTCTCTGAATGGAGCATGAGTGCATTCATCTCTCAGTTGACTCACACAGTTATTGTTCTGTCTGTGTCTTTCATTTGTTATAAAACAGCACCCAAGGTTGGTGGCTCGCAGGGGGTAGGGAGCCTGGGACGCTCCAAGGACAATGAACTGGCAGCCAGGGGGTTTCAGCAATGCACTACTTTTGTAAACAAAATGAACCCACAAAAAAATCTTTTTTTTGTGACTGCACCAGTAAATCATCAAGAATCGATGACTGGGAGAGAGGCTGCAGGAGAGCGATTCACCCTTATTTGTATGGTACAGTAGCACAGATAGGAGAAAGAGGTTGGTTGGCTCTCGACTTACATCTACCTGTTCATTAGCACACCTGGGAGTGGGTAGTTGAACTGTCTTTGGGGTCCCCGTTTCTCTGTAATAGCATACTCGAGGGCATACTTTTTTTAATGAACATTTAATTGCAATTGCATGTGTATACCAAGTGCTTAATTTGTAAGACAGTAGGTGCCTGTGCCCAAATATGTTCTAGCACTTCTGTGACTCTTGGGCAGTTCCACACCACTGCTGCCACCAAGGGTCGGACTGGGACAAGAAATAGGCCCGGTCACCCAAAAAAAAAGTGGCCCACCCCTCGCCTCAAAAAAGTGGCCCACCCCTCGCCTCAAAAAAGTGGCCCACCCCTTGCCACACGACACTTGACCGCTGATGATATCACCGAAAGTGATGTAATTTGACCCCACACCAAAGTGACATCCCGGGAAGCGATGAAACACAACCTTTCACCCCTTGACAAAATGGGAAGTGGCATCAAATCGCATTGTTCCTAAGTAAACTACATTACGAAAAATATGGTTAGGATTTCACTAAGGCGATATACATTTCATACAAGAATGGATCACCATACTTAGCATTAATATCTGTTTGTATAGATCCATATTGTCAAATTACTGTGACTCCAAGCAGTCGTCCAAGGCCACATGATAATATGGTATTATATAGCACTACCCCTTAAGCTCTTTTTTATAGAACAAATATGCATACAATATCACCCAACCTGTGTTGGTACTCATATCGACCCAAGAAGGATGAAAGGATTTTGAAGAATAAAAAATGGAAAAATGTTTTGAAAAAAATGAATTTTTCCCAAAAAATGTTTTCAAACCGGCCCAAGCATGGCCTGAATCCGGCCCTTACTCCCCAGGGACGATTTCAGCCCGGCCAGGGGCCAATCCGACCCTGCTGTCACCACCCATAGTGAGACAGAGGCCGGGCCTTTGTGGGGCCTCAGGCTCCATTAGGAGCCTATTCATGAAGACAAGAAAAAGCACACATTCTTTTCCCGTGATGACCATCATCAAGGCAAAAGAAGGTGTGCACTTTTTTTTTTGTCTTTATAAATAGGCTCCTAATGGAGCCTGAGACCTCACAAAGGCCCGGCCCCTGTCGCACTAAGCATGTGTGGCAGGGGCCGTGGATGGCTGCTGCTTGTTAATGAAGCAACAGCCCGACCCTTTGGTCATTTAACCTCTTTTTTTTTTTCCTTTTCAAACTGGATGCGCGCCCCCCCTGGGCATGAGGCTGCGGCCCACCAGAGGGGGGCGCCCCACAGTTTGAATACCGCTGCGCCTAAAGACTACACCAATGAGTCCTAGAGGGGAGGGCTTAATCGCACATTTTCGCGATTATACCCGGCCGGAGAGAAGTGATGCAGTATCGATGGAAAGGGCCATCGATGCTGCATCACTTCTCTTCGGCCTGGGCTGGCTCAGCCCCGACTTGATTTTGCGGGGGGGGGGGGGAGGGGCTCGGGCCCCGGAGCCCCCCCCCTACTCTGCGCCCTTGCGGGGTGGTGTTCTCCAGGGCATCCGTTCTACTACCCATCGCAGCAACTGAGCAAACAGACTAAAACAATAAATTAAAAAAGACAACGTTGTCTTGCAAAATATGCCAGCTGCCATATGGACTTTCAAGCACCTGCTGAAAATATTCAAAAAGATAAACAGCCCCTGGACCTGCTCAGAGGTAGTCCTGCCAATAGCAAAATACCCCCCCTTCTCCCACACAAGACAACCACTGACATAGGTCAGGCCTACGGAAACTTCACGCGTGGCAATGGAGTCGTGGCACGTTGGACCAGAAGCCATAAGGGGCGGATAAACAGTCAGCAGTTACTGCTCTAGGCAGAAAGGGAAAAAAACATGTTGAATCAGGTAAACTCTCGTTAGGTATGCGTTGGAGGGGATAGCAGGGATCCAAAGCTATGCAATCGACGGCAGATTGCACTATATAGGCACATGTCACACGTTCATAATAAAAAGGCATGGTCTCCGAGAATAAGTGCCCCGTGTTCCCCGGGTTCTTTGAACATATCCACTGTCGCTGAAAAAAAAAGTTTCTTCTGAAATTGATCGTTACAGCCCGTATAATTGAAAAGGGGTCAACAGGACCAAGGGTTACCACTCCTGCCACGCCTACACCCATACACACACTTCTGAAATTAAATAGATAATTTAACAAGCAATGACAAAGCCAATAGTTTTAGATTTTGCATAGGCGTAGTAAAAGCATTTTCCAGAAAGTGTCATTCGGATGGCAACACCTGGTGGTGTTTGTACCTGGACGTATTATGGCATTGCCTGGCAAATGCATTTCTAATGGCTTTACAAGAGCTCAGTGCGTTGGCTTTGCCAATGCTAGAGTTCAGAGCAAGGAACAGATGCTAGGATGCATACAATAATAAATCAAGTGCCTGAATGCACACCCCAATAATTTTTTAAAACACTGGGCTGATTTAAAGGTGCATTTAAGCCATTACCTTCCAGAAGAGTGCTTAGAAATAAGGAGCACAAAGCTAGCTCAAAGAGTTCCATGGGGGCTCAAAAATGGGTGGTCGGGGGGGACTTTTTGGATGGAATGGACAAGTAGTGTGTGGGAATGGAGAACGGGATTAACATTACCAAGGGCGGTCAATGGGTGCGGGTGCCTGACTCGCAATATTCAAATCTCCTTCCAAGTATTTGTCCTCTCAAGGACTGTCCCTCTTTGGGTGCAAGTCCCAGACTTTTAACATTCACAGTTGCTTGGTTTACTCTCCTACCAAGCAACAGTCCCAAGGTGGACAATCTTTTATCGGGTGCAGGTCCCAGACTCACAATATTCTTTTTGGCTTTGTTTCAGTTTCTCATGGGTGCGGGTAACAGACTCACTTCATTCCTGGGGTCCCAGACCCTCTTGATACGGCTTCCACCTTCACCCCCTTTCTCCCCTGGACCTCCAGTACCACTCTGGCACCCCGAATACCCGTTTGCTTCTCTCTGGTAGGCACCAGCGTTTCCTGAACAGCTGTTGCGTCATCAGAGGCTCAGTTAGCATTCAGGGCTTTTTCACAGTCTGCAGCAGGTTCCTAGCATCTGCTTCTCCCTGGCGGTGCCTCCTCTCTCATGGACACTTCCCCGGAACTCTGGATGCCCGGAGCTTTCACACGGCAACAGCCCGAGCAGGCCTGGTTTCTTAGACCCTGCTCGGCTTCTTGTCCTCCACTCTCAGCTTCCCTCTTGCTGGCTCAAGTCTCTTTCACTGCTGCACGGTTCGCCGGATTTCTCCTTGGAGAATAGCTCTCTTGTTGCATCTCAGCTGTGGGAAGTTCAAACTCCCATGTTAGAAAAGGGAGTCGCTCTGGGCCAATCACATTCATTGAAAAGCTATAGCGCTCACTCTGCTTCTCCAGAGTGATCCTTGGACTCCTGATCATCTTTCTTCTTCTGAGTCATTGCGAAGCTAGAGTGCTCATTAGGTTTCTACATAGTGATACTTGGACTCCTGGTCATCACCTACTTGGTAGATGCGATAGAGTCAGATGTAACATACTTTGCATTCATTAATTGGTCAGTCTCGTGAAGTAGATTACATTTCCCAATACTAGTAGTAGAGCCATATGACGTATACTTGGATTCTCCGATATTTGCATCTTGCCAAGTACATTGGGTTTTCCAATACTTGTAGTAGAGCGATATGCAATATACTTTGCATTCTCTGGGGTTTTAACGTTATCAAGTATATTAGTTTGCCGACCTCACAACAGCAAACATTGGCCCTATCCACAAGAAGGAAAGGCAGATTTAACATAGAGGGGGGTGTTTAGGTATACTAACGGGGCAGGGAGGGGATACCAAGTTGTCCGAGCATGGTCCTCCCCAATCCCATAAGGGGGTGCCTCCCCCATGTGAGCCTCCCTCACTGCACCACCCCCAGTGTGACTATTTTACTGTGGACGCACCCCATCTTGCCCCATGGGAAAGATCTCCCCCTTGGGCAGAAGGGACGATATCCTCAGATTTGTCACACTATTGAAACCTGCTTAACACCTTGCAATTTGTGACAGTTTTACATCATTGAATCACCTCAGATACCCTCCAAGCTGATGAAACACCATGACATTAAAGCACACTGGACGTTAAAAGGTAAATAGTTATACTAATAAAATAATTCTACACCCATCTTTCAAAAGCAGAGACCACAAAACTCTACTCCTAATTCGTATAATTAAAAGACTTGGATTTACCACTCCACAATTATTTCCACTCTGCTCTTTTACTGCAACCGATTTCTGAAATAAAACCCTTTCAAGCCTGTCACTCCAATATCACTTCACTTGGTGAATGTATAAACAAGTGCCTTCCTCTCGTAAATCAAATGTTTTACGCAGCCAGTTCACTTGTGTATGGCATAGGTCAATGCTAGGTTTAGGCTGGATTTTTCTGAATCCGGCAGAAAACTTCGCCCCTGATATTAGATCCGGAAAAATCCATGTGTTCACTTGAGTTGGTTTAGTGTGTTCGGAGCGATTTAAACAGGGTCAAAGCCAGGATTCAAACCCAGGTTGTTCAGACCAGGGGCGAGACACTCTCGACCATGTGAAATCACGCATTAGGATAATCTGCAGGAAAGATTTAAATGCAGCTTGTTAAATTTGGAAGGTGTGAAGCTTTTATAATTCACCAGCAACATTATAGGAAACTCTCCTCTCTTGGGCGATTTTCCAGGTGTTGATGATTAATCTTATGATGGGCAAATGTGTACAAGGCGGGGGTTGAAGAGAAAAATACCCTCTTCCCTCCCCCATTGCTGGTGGGATGCCACAGTAAATGATTTCCATTTCCAGCACTGGGAAAGGTGAGTGGGTCTACTGGTGGATAATACCATTTCGATATATTTAGTGGCTTCATTTCTAGCTCAGAGGCACTGGTCTGGCAATGCACAAAAGTTATTGCAGCAAAGAAACAGTCAGATGGCAGAGTTTGAACCCTTCCATCCAAGTTTACATCTATTCTGCTGCATATAAGGCACACCCCACAGCAAATCCAAAGTCTGGGAAGATCTGCAGAAACTTGAATCTAAATGGCATTAAAGCGCTGCCGCAACTGAACTTGTGACATGGCACAAATTCAACGAAATAACTTAGTTGAAAGCCTTCACACAGATAATTAGCGTAAAGGCAGCATCTACAAAATACTAAAAGAAATAGCAGTGACTGAAAACTCCCCAACAAGAGCCTTTTCAAAAAAGTAATTTGGAAAATATTTGATCCAAAATGAATCGTGCTTTTTAAATAGTCTTGCAATATGCTCCTGCATATGGTTGCATACCTCAGTTTAGTTCTGCAATTGCACAATCATGCCTTGTGAACATATCTGCATCATTAAATGTATATGGCAACCAGATCAGGTCTTGTGTTTGCTTTACAAAGTAAACCTTTCAGGTGACCCTAAATGATTTTATGAATATAACATCAACAAACCATGAATAGCCTGCTGCAATGAGGAAATTAAAGAGATGTTTGCTTCTAGTTTGAAGTCATTTTCCGGTAAACTGTATGGTAGCGAGCAGAAGTATAGCCAGTCTTCATTCTTACAATTTAGAAGCCAGAGGACTTATATCGGTTAGAACTTATTTGTGTATTGCCCATGTATCAAACATCTGTAGCTCAAGAGGCAACCCATTAATTTGATAAGGTCAGGAAGAAAAGCACACCAAAATAAATGTTTTCCAATTTAGCTTTTAGATTACGCTTTGCGAATGCATTTCATATCTGCATGTTAAACTGGTATGCGAAAATGCACTTTGCCCCATGGGTCCCTGTAACGTCCTAAGCACATGCCAAGGGCCACAAGCCATCATTGTGTGGGGATAAGAACTCTTGATATGCCAACTTTTAGATTTAAAACCTTTCCTTTGTGCATCCAGCTGGCATTTTTAAAGGCTTACATTTCGAATTCTGGTCACTCTTTTTGATTAACGATGTTCAGTGAGCCTCCCCATTCGTTAAACTCTGAGGATCACAGACCAGCTCTGGTACCCCATGTGTGCCCGTACCCATGAAATCTCATTCAATTCATGATTTAAACGGATGCAATTTAAGGTACTCCACAGATTCCACTACACCCCGATCAGACTACACCGCATGTGGAAAGACCATCTACCTACGTGGCCTAGATGTGGATCAGACGATGCAAACTACATATATATGATATGGTCTTGTCCGCGCGTCTCCCAGTTTTGGGGAGCTATGCTCTACTGTATCCAAAATATTAGACTGCACCATTACCCCTTCGCCATTGACATGTCTTTTCCATGAGCTTCCCCAGCTCGGGCGAGACTCCGTGAAACTGGCTGGTCTATGCCTGATGCTAGCAACCCGCTGCTTTGGCTTCGACCGTGAGGGCCCCCCGCACACACCAGGGGCCCCCACACACACGCAGTGAGTCCGATCTGTCATCTGGGCCTCCAATACCGAGGAGCGCTGGTCACTCCTACAACCAATGGTGCCTAGACCTAGGAACATATGGACCCCATTCCACTCTTATATCTCCTTCTTATCCGCTGACACAGAGGATGACGCCAGTGACCGGATCTCTCCAGTAACTCTTTAACCTATGTGATCTGGTTGTAACTGTGTTGCCTAGGCTTTTGGCTATTGTACCCCAAAACTATTGCTCTACTGTTCTATATGATTGACACATGAACGTGAAATGTATACTTACAATCCACCTGTATTCTGCTTGTTTTCCCTGTTGCAATGTCAAGCTCCATAAATAAATGCTTAAAAAAAAAAAATTATGTTGACCGATACACGAGGCAGAATGTTTAATGCAACATTCTACATGTTGTGCTGCAAAGCCAAAAGCACTACAAGGCTTTTAAATCCCCCCTCTTAACTCGACCGTTCTGCTCATCTTTCAGGCTCTCCGCCACACAGATTGCAGAAATTATGGATGCCGTAAAACAAAATCGAGGCCGTTTTAGCTTTATTGCAAATATACCGACTCTTAAATTCTGTATAATTTGCTTTCAACTCCCCACCCCACATGTATTCTGTAACTCCGTTTGAAGCCTTGTCATTGGCATTACAGCCCATAAATGTGTGCCAATTCCACCTTCACATTAATTTATCGAATGCCCAACAAATGTATTTCAATTCTGTACAGAATAGCATCTGAGAAAGTCTTGATTCTCATCACCTGAAGTGCGCTGAACAATTGCTCAAGATTACTGGGCCTGTGCAGGCCCTTAGTTGACAGGATCCCTCTGCCGAATACCCATAATGTAATGAGGTCGGCATGCGTGCTCAGCTGAGTGACTCCCCAATCTAGCAGATGAAACTATATGGGGAGGATCCCATCATCTTTTCACCCTGCACTTTGTCCCCTTTCCAATGCAGGGGACAACCACATTGCCATCATAGACACCCTTGTCCCTTTAAGGGAATCAACTAATGGAGTTGTGCAGAACTGGCAGTGCTGCATGCTTGGCTCCTCAACATCGGCACAGGAACCTCAAATCTCAGTCTTGAATTAGGGTGGGAAACTAAACACCCATCCATCCATCCATCCATCCATCCATCCATCAAGTCCACACACATTCAGTAAAGAACACAAAGGCAAAGGTAGTGCACCATGGGAGTAACATCAAAGAGCAGGGCTCAAAATTGAGGGGTGAAGGGAGCCATTTAGCTCATGCTAGTGTCCTAGAAGAGCCAGGTTTGCTTGACACCAACACCTACCAGGAGGTACTTTTGAATCCCCAGGGCAGCTGACACCAAAGAAACACCTGTGTGAATGTAACTGTGCATTTTGGACAATCCAAAAACAAAACGGAAAAATCTATACAGCATTCAAAGCACGAGGAAGCTCTAAATAATGGAGAAAATTATAAGAGTGCATATTATGTGGAAGTTCGATTTTTGGAAGGCTATACACTAACTCCTCGTTCCCAGTGGTAGCTCCTGGCCACTGGTGTATGCTGGATACACAGCTGTTTTTAGCTCCTGGTTATCCAATCTTAATTTCGATCCCTGAAAGAGTGGCAAAGAGGACCGCCAAGAGGAGGGACTAGCCTGCCTGAAGTCCCACATCAGAGCAAGAAGCCAGCCTCAGGAGATCCCCACAAGCCAATCCCTAGCCAAGCTGTCTGAAGAGACACTGGAGATCCCTTAACCCAGAGAGAGAGGTGGAAGGAATGGCCACATGTGGCAGGCAGCAAGACCATCCCCCCCTCCTCCATGGGGAGAGACGAGCCATCCCAAGTCTCACATCAGGGCTGTATGCCACTCCCAGTGACTGTGCTCAACAGCTAATCCCCTTTCCAGCTAACACATCCGAGCCCCTTCACCAGAGAAGCTGCAAGGCAGAGCCAAAGAGCGAAAAAAAAGCCTGCAGGCTCAGTGCGGGTGTTTGGAGTAGGAGCTAGAGAGTGGAGACAGGAATTTGTTTGGCAAGGGTTAGAGATAACAAGAAATTTAGCAGGACACAGAAGACTGGACAAAACTAGCACCTGGAAGATACAGGAAAGACCCAGGAGAACACACAAATGTGGCAGGAGCTAGAATGAGAATCACAGAGAAAGAAGGGGATGGCCCAAGGGGGGAGATGAGGGGCCCAATAGGGGTGAAGAAGGTGGATCAGACCTCAATTCTTAAATGTGAAAAGAAAAGTGCAGGAAGGTGGTGCCCAAATGGTTGAAGGGGAGAATGAAGTAGCCAGGAGAAGAGAAATGTCAAAAGAGGTAGAGAAGTAGAGTCAAACCTTTAAGAAGGGTGGAGCTCCGAGGTGTCAAGAAGCAGGTGAAACCGAGCTGGTAGATGTGTGTGGTCAGTTTAGGAAGCAGGAACATTAAAGAAGGCAGCCGAGGGAATATCCTACTGAGCCATAGGAAGAAGAGCTCCAAGCAGAGTAGATGTACACCCTCTCATTCTACCAAGCTTTCCATGTCCACATCAAGACTGCCACACTCCCTTCCTAGGACACTTATTCCTTTGCTACAGGAGACCGACAATATCACAGAGAAACCAGCTCCAGGAGCAGACAGGAAAGATCCCAGAAAAAGACAACCAAAAACAGAAAGATATGAACATTTCCTGATTTATTTTGCCAAATTACATTTTCAACAATTTCTTTTACAACAATATGCAGGGGGAAGAAACCCCAGACACCCTACACTTCCACCCACCGCCCCTTACACCCAACTTGCCATCTGCGCGTTTGCAGTAAAAAAATAAAACAAATGTAAGAAAAAGTGTTCACAAAATGCAGCAAATAAACGTCTGCGAGTCATTAGGCAAAAGTGGCTCATACTCAGACCGGAAAGAATAGGTCACTGAAGAAGAGGAGAAAGAAAGGGGAGAGGTCAGCATGAAACCAGTACTCACGAAATAACACAGAAGGCCTGAACCCAGAGACCTTGCTGTAAGACATTACTTTTGTTATATAACATTTTTCCTGAGAAGGGAACCCCAGGAACGGAGACTTAAGTACATGTTGAACTTGTGTCCCCAAACGTGTTACCCAAAGCCATCTGACCAATCCTGATATTTCAGTTGTGCTTTATTCCCATCCATTATTTTGTCCCCACACTGTAAAAAGTAACAAATCATGGGATTCAGTCACTTCTCCCCAGAGGGAAGCCTTTCCTTATGAGCCCACTACGCAATAATCCCCCTAGGAGTGGCAGCAAGCGGGACCTCACAGGGAGAGATTCCCCTCTGGGGAACAAGCACTTACGTTTCGCAGCGGAAACTCCCTGAAGCCCTCTCTTTTGGAACAACAAGAACATCTGAGCTCAGCGATTCAGCCTACTCGTCCCAGTCACGGGTCTGAAAATAAGAAGAGCTCCACGAGTAAGCCTACTCATCCCAGTGAATGGTTAGAACCTAAGAATGAGAAATATACAGGAACTCAAGACACTCGTCCCAGTGGTTGGCCGAATATTAAGAAGGGGGAAACGCGCCCAGGAACTCATACCACTCGTCTTAGTGACAGAGAACCAAGAAAATAAGAAGCATTACAAAACTATTTTACTTGTCTTAGCGGTCTAAGGACGGGACAAGGGAATAAGAATAACTATTGGGTCTCCTATAATAATCCCAAGGAGATTGTTCACAGACTGTTCACAGCAGATTTCTTACAAGGAGTTTAAGAACTAGAGGAACTAGGAGAAAGAACCACACAAAGAGGGAATCAGTAGTCCTAGGAGGGAGAGATTTTCAGAGACTTAAGAAAGGCATTGGACCAGCGTTTCCAAAGCTAATAACGCTGAGAAGTCAACAAAGAGAGTGAAAAGGGGAACCAAAGACATGGAAAAGTCCCCTGGAGAAACTAAATAAATGAATCCACACAGAGCCAAAAAGTATCTCAAAATTGTTCACTGAGGTGCAGGAAGTCTATCCAGGAGAAGGGAGTCATTCTCCTGGCCTTTCGTTATTTTCTCTTAGTGGTATGGACAGAGCAGCTTGGCTTTGGACAGAGGACAGACAGTTTATTTTGGACTTCACACAACAGACCACGAGCACCTTAGTTTAGTTAGGCAGGGAAATCCATATATCTGGGATAGTGAGGCCTTGTTCACTTAATGTTTTAATAAAACAGTTCAAAAGTATTGAAAACTGGTCTGTCTCCTGACCAACCACAAAAGGTTCACCCTTAAATTCTTTAAACTTAATTTTGAGTTTGTCTGGACATTTTCTCACTATTAAAGACAACAGCACCATTTGTACTTCCTCTCAGGCACAAAACAATTAAAGAAGCATTCAGTAGTACTGTAACCATAGGAGTTCAGAGGAGAAGATCCCACTGATGCTTTATGTGTTGGGTTATGGTTCTGACAGAGTACAGTATGGCCTCTCACCAAGTAGTGCAGCGTTTCATTGCTCCCCGTCCCACAGTCAGATCGATATAAAAGAGCTCATTTAAATTAAATGAGCGAATTCAGCCTGCATAGTACATGGGCAATAGTGCACTAGTTTTTACAGGTCCAGGCCTCAAAGGAAAAACCAATACCGCCGTCTGTTGTACCAGCACAGCACATAAAGCAAGAAGACTGATACAATGAGACACTTTTTAGACCCTAAATGATTAAAAGAAGAGGGTAATCTGATCAGGCTTGAAGATGGCTGCTAATTTCAAGCGGGTATTGGGCTCTTACATCGTAAAGATGCAGATACCAATCCAGTTTTACATGGATAATATGGAGGCACACTGGAGTGATGCAGGACCATTGCTCACTAATACACAGAACAAGAAAGTGGTCAGGTGCCGAGGCAACAAAGAAAGTTACATATTCTTTGATCCCCTCACTCCCAGATAGGGACACACGGCCAGTTGATAAAATGTGTCTGATGGTTTTGGGAAGTTCAGAGAGGTAATTCAGCGCGATAAAACGGTGATTCACGCAACACTGGACGCCCTTGCCCAGAAGTGATATTGGGTCTAGATGACTGGCTCATCTGCAGAAAACCAGGAGCTGGAAACTGCTGTAGCACAATAATGTAAGCACCACTGTGGCAAAGGTTTTGCCGTGGAGGGCGCCTCAGCCCCAAACAGCAGTTCTATGGCACATGCCCCAAGCATCTGTGACAACTGCGAGATATTACATCTAAAATTGACTCCAACACCCTGTAGCTGTTTTAATTTCATTGTGGTTTATTGCCCGCCATGTGAGATGGAAAACGTATAGCTATTAAAAACCATGAATTGCTCGGCCTTAGCAGTATGTGGCCTTAAGCAGTGGCTTCATGACACAAGGGACAAGGAAGCGGTCTTACTACA
This sequence comes from Ambystoma mexicanum, assembly GCF_040938575.1. Lineage (NCBI taxonomy): Eukaryota > Metazoa > Chordata > Amphibia > Caudata > Ambystomatidae > Ambystoma > Ambystoma mexicanum. The sequence goes on from NC_090931.1 coordinate 662,572,729, forward strand.
GGACGCACTATTGGAAATTGACTTTTAGGTCAAGACTAATGAGCCCCAGGCTAAAAATCAGGCAATATCTTGGACTGGACGATCTCTCGAAATCTGAAAATGGGACTAAAACACCTACCTATGCATCTGCTCTGACTACTAGATAAGTGACTTTTCAATTCTCTTAGAGGATGCTCCAAAAAATACCCAATCCTATTAAAATGGTGTACAGCCATAATTCTAAAAATATCAAACCCCCTCCACCTTCAGAGCTGTCTCGATGATATCATGACCCAACCCAGGCTGTCTGGGCTCCCGAGACCCTGGCTTAGACCTATAACAACGCTCTGACTAAGACTAAGATGTTGGATAAAGTCACCTCTCTGAGGAAGAACTTGGTAAGGGAAAATTCCAACCACAAAAACGGATACGCCCCTGATATTTCCATTTTGAAAAACAGAAAGGAGTACTGAACAAATTTGGTTAAAACATCCAGCTGCCTCTAACAAGGCGAAATGGAAATACCTGGAAGTGGCCTACAAACTTAAAATCATAGAAGCCAAAAAGAATCTGCTAGCCCATACATTCCACCGATCAGGATTGTGAGGATGTCCAGTTGGATTTTGCCAACAAATTTAAGATGGCTCACGACAAAATCCAAAAGGATTTGAAAAATGCTATGGCAATTCAGATTCTGCCACCCCCACGTAAACAAAATGAAGGACAATGTAAATTCTCATGTAAACATATCTCAGACTCTGATATGGACTTAAGCCTGCCCTCAATTAATCCAACGTCCTGTCGAGAGTTCCAGCAAAACTAGTGCTGGATAATAAAACCATCTTTACTCCTTCTGTCACTCGACTGGTCAACTCTTCCTTTGACCAGCAATCTATGCTGGAAGCAATTAAAGTCGTCACAATCACCCCTTTTGTGAACAAGGCTGGCTTCGACCCCAAAAATGTAAGACCAATTACCAACTGGAACATGTTGTTGAAAGTCCTGTAGCCACCAACGATTTGCAAGTTTATTGTGAATCAGAATCCTTATTTCACGGTAAACAATCAGGCTTTTGAGGCCTGATCATAGCACAGAGACTGCCCTACTCGACCTGGAGATTAATATGCTTGAGATGGTGGACCAGGTTAAAAAAATAAAATACACATAAAAAATTAACAAAAAGACTAAATAAAACAAAATCGGGCTCCTGGTTCTCCTCGATCGGTCTGTAGCTTTTGATTTGCTGGATCATGATCGCCTGCTTCTCACTCTTTCAGACCTTGGGAATTGTACCGCCAAATGCGCGAGTTGGGTTAAATCGTTTCTATCCAATAGACAATCCTCTGTATGCTGGGAAAGTACCCCAGCAAAACCTTCTCCCATCCTATGTGGTGTTCCACAGGGGGTCTGCATCTTGCCCATGCTGTTTAACTTGCAAATTAGACAACTCTATAGTCTTTTAGAGACTCAAGGGATTTTTTCACAAACTACGCAGATAGCATCCAACTGATTCTAGAACTTAGCAGGGATCATGGTACAGATACTGTGAACCTTATCTCCATCTATGTCATCATCAAATGCTCGATGACCGACAATTGGCTATGTCTCAACTGAGCGAAAACGGAGTTACTCATGTGTTAGGAAAGATTTCCATTTATGGGTAATTTTCCCTCCATTTGTGACCAGCGCACCCCCCCAACTTTTTCTGTTGTCGGACCGTCCTAGTCAGACTTGAGTGGAGCCCAGCCTTCTGCTGCACTCCGCTGGGCTTTTGCTCATTTTGCTATGGGGAAAATGACATGCTCCTCAGACTGTCAGTATGGGAGACTTTTTCCCCTTAGTCTTTCACTTTATTGCTATTTCTTAGTAACATTTTATTAGTGCACAATGTACCTTGCAGTACAGTGTGCCTACCCTCAAATGATTTCTGGTGAATATACAAGTGTGTCCAGGACAGAGCTGGTGGCAGCAGTTACTTTTTACACATTTTGGACTCTTTTCTATGGTCCAAACCGTGTTTTCCACGTTTGGCCTAGGACAGTGGCCAGTGCCCAAAATGGCCATGCCACAGGTCCTTGGTTCTGTCCTTTGGCCATCTTGTCACTTTGCCTACCCGACCCTGGAAATTCCTTATTTGGTCATGCAGACCCCCGCGCAAACCAAAGCTTTTGCAGGCTTCTGCATGCCGTGTGTGTGTGTGCGCGAAGGATGTGGGCTGGAGCGATCTAGTTCCAGTACACATCCTGGGTGCCAGGATGTCTGGTGTGCCGGAAATGACTGGGACCACTGTGGTCCGTGATTGGTCCAGGTCTGGGATGGCTGAATGTGAGCAGATCTCCTATTGGTATCTCTTCGTTTTGGAGATTCTGGACCTTACACCCATTCCAGGTCGATCTTCTGAGTTCACACCGAACTTAGCCAAGTATCCTGAACTGCTGAAGCAGATCTGTGAAACCACTGGTGACCCACTGGAAGGTTTAGCACCCTGACCCCACTGTTGTCCCGCCAGAGCCCCTGTTTCGCACCGATCATAGAAGGCCTGCAAGGGTGCTTCGTCACGTTGGAGTAGTGGGACTAACTACTCTTGGCACCTCCCAATTAACCTGCAAACGAGCCTGCTCGGAAGTGTCCCTGGACCACCCAGTAAACTGACCAGCTCGTACGGGACCTTTGCCCTGGAACCACCGCCGTCTCGAGTTTCAACTTGAGCCTTTGGAGACCAAGTTCTGGGTATAAGGCACTCTACCGCAGAGTTTCGTACATCTAGCATTCCTAGGTCTGGAATTAGGAGAGTATGCCTGAACCCGAGCATACGCCATCACTGTGTCGCCCAGCCGTGGTGATGATCTTGGTGGGTGCCTTGCTGCTGTGCCCCGTGCCCTAAGACAAGCTGCAGTGGAACTGGCCTGATCCCTTCCCCAGGAGCGGAGAAATGCTGCTGTCCTGCCATGGAATCAATCTTAGAACGCAGCCCCTGAAAGCCGCAGAGCCGCGCAACTGCAGGATTCGAATGAACTGGACTTGACAGGTGAAGTTTGGTACGGAGTGCGCCAAGGGTCGGTAAGTACTTGCATCCCTTACCGGTGGCCCCTGACGCATCCATAGACTTTTACGCACGAGTGTCCCCCGAGAACCACCCTTCTTTATCGAGGTAGCCTGTGCTACCGAGCTATTCCCAATTTTTGGAACCTGTTCGGCCCTCTTGGGAAGACCCTCCTTGAATAGTGGGAAGTTATTCTACATCACCTCATCCACCTTCCTGAGCCAGTACAAGCTCATGAAGAAGACCCGTTTTGAACTTTACTGCACGATTGAGTGCTCCGGCACTGAATGTACTTTTGAGTGAAAGGCTCCACACTTCTTAGGGACTGGACTGCCTATTAGTTAGTGTTTGAATTGTTGAACGACTGCCTAAAATATATTCACACTGTGTGACCCCTTTCTTTGAAGGATGTGGATCTCTACTTGTGTAATATTTTTAGACCACTGTTACTGTATATATGGTTCATAGTCAATACTGCTGAATATTTACTTTGTGTTGGAGTTCAAACTCCTTTAATAAAAAGGTATACGCATTTTTAATATATACACCTGACAGAGTAATTTGTGGTGTTGTTTACTGTGTGTGCTCATTGGGAGCTTTCGATCACCCTCACCCCTCCTGAGACCTAGCCTTCACCGCCACCAATGCTACCTTGATTGGTCTGGCTTGTCCAGAAGGTTACCCTGTTCCAAGAAACTAGGCTGGCCTTCGGAACCTCTGCCCACCAGGTCAGAGTTCAGAAATCCATCTTAACAAGTTCGGAAGCCCCGCGGCCAGAAACAAACTGGGGAAAGAATATGCTCCTTTAGCCTTAAGGGCAGTTCCATCCCAGTGGTTGGTAAAGTAAAGACGCTGGGTGTGTTCCTTGACTCTTCCCTTAGTGCTGAGACTCAAATGAGCTATATCTAAATGAACTGCCACGACTTCTTAAGAAAATCAAAAATTACATCTCAGAGCCAAATTGTTCCTCGGTTGCTCGAGCCATCATTCTTTCACGTTTGGACTATTGCAATGCATTATTGTTGGGGTCCAGCAAGAAATGCTTGCAAATTCTTAAAATTCTTCAAAACTGTGCAGTTTCTATTATTAAGGCATCCCCAGACGTGAGAATATTTCACCTGGCAGGCAATCTCTACATTGGCTCCCCATTGCGGATCAAATACATTTAAAGACAGCATCCATAGTGCATAAATGCCTTTATAGTAAGGTGCCTGCTTACCTGAAGTCCCATGGTGTGCAGTCAAAATATCGAGAAAAAAAATGTCGAAAGACAAAAAAGTCGAAAAAAAAGTCGAAAAAAAGTCTAATCTTTTTTTTTAATTTATATTTATTTTTTGGCTCTCGTATGTAAAAAAAAAAAAAGGGGGGGTTGGGGAGAACCCCCCATTTCAAATAAAAAAACCTTATTAAAAAAAAAATTCGACCTTTTTTTTCTCTCGCTATTTTGACTTTCGACCTTTTGTTTTTCGATGTTTTGACTATGAACCAAGTCCCATATTGCATTATTCAAACCCAGATGTATTTTACAGTCCACCAATCTGGGACTAATTAACACTTCCCTACATTGGCAGCACAGATGTGGAATTCCCTGCCAAAGACCTTGTTTGGTTAAAAATACGAAAGAATTTTGAACATCTCTGAAAACCACCCTTTTCAGATAATTAGTGCTCCTTTCTGCCGGAGGTGAAATCCGATTCATGTGAATGAATTTCTCTCCAGTCCTGTTTTATAAGTTTGTCCTCTTGTGTTCATGTGCGCCCAGATGCCTGCGGGTCCCCGGCACGTAACAAATAAATACATTAAAAATAAAGTATGGCAAGTATAAGAAGCTGATCCAGACACTTGCACGATGCAAGTGCAAAGTTGCATGTAAAGATGGCCTTCACCATGTAATTGCCCTGTTAAAAGCCCAGAGTGCTGCCCATGATCTCATAATGCCTCGGCAGGAAGCCCATGCAGATTCCTGGAGTATTGTGGAGACTCTGACCTGCTCCTTGTACAGCACTGAATTGGACCAACTATACTGCATCAGTGTCATAGGAAGAGGGAAGGAAAAGTATGAGATTCAAACTTACTTCACAACTGTGGAAAATAGACTGATCCGTGGGAGCGGTATGGTATATTGCACTGAATCATTGGTAAGTGAATGCTCCATGGGGGCAGGAATTGTAAGTATGCTGGAAATGGGTGAGAAGTTGGACAGTCTACAAGCCCAAAGTAGAGAAAATGTAACTGAAAATCTTGCCTTGTGTTATTGGGCGGTGACTGGATCTTTTAAGGCTCATCTAGACAAGCTATTGTCTCTGTTGGAGATTCAAGAGGCACACCACCGTAAGGCAATGCAGTCTAAGGCCATGTGGGTGTAGAGAATATTGAGGAGACTTTCAACCGTATCAAAGCCCTGTGAGGGGTCGGGCAGGCAGCTGTCAGCTTTATCCAGGATGTGGACAGCGTTGATAAATTGGATGCTGGCGCTCTCCGTGCTGCATCATGGTCTAACTCCAGATTGGCAGTCCAGTAGGAGATTGAGTTGAGTGACTGTGCAGAGGAAGTGGAGATATGTAGTGGGGCCATAACCTGACAGGTCAACCGGATGAAGGTCACTTTCATCAGTCGGGAAGGATATGTCCTGTTTTCAGTGTATTTGAGAAGGCAGTTTGGAGGAGGGAAGAGTTGATGAATGAGGGATGTTACATGACTTTGCATGCCTGGTATGGGCTTCATAGCCGATGAAGACTCGGTGGCCCAATCCATCATGGCCACCGAAGACGTACACCACGTCTGATGCTGTACCGCAAACTCAATGTAATCAGGAAGTGCTGGACCATCAGGGCATCTCAAACGCTGCTGCCACTTCAAGCGGATGGTTGTTCTCGGCGGCTTGTGAGATCCTCGAACCATTGTTTTTCTTTCCCTGCAATTTCATCCTTACTTCTTCTCTGGCCTCTACTGCTTCTCACCTCTAAGTTCTTGTCTGCTTGTTTCCTTGCCATCATTTGCCATTCCTCCTGGTTTTCTCACCGGAATACTTCACCTTGTCCTCGATTGTGGAACTCTGAGCTCTCTTCTATGTTAAATTATCCTCCTATAACTGACCTTTCTGGGAACACCAATTGTCTGCTGGATTCCAACCTTCCCAAGTGCCATAGTGGCTGAGGGGAAGGCTTACCTTGCCGCAACTACTCTTCATTCCAAAGAACAGATAAGGTTAGTCGCTGAAAGGATTTGGTGAGAGTGCTTCTCTTGCAAGGACCTTCACAATCCCCAATACAATGCTCAAATTGGTGATGTGTCAAATTATTATACGGCACGGTTATTCTATTGTACTCTTCAATATCAATAGATCATGAAGAAGAATTGTTATTTGTATTCTCCTCTACGCACTGACTATAGCAGCTTAGTTCTGTGAGGGAGGCATGGTATCACAAGTAGATGCTGACACGAGCTGCAAGTTTCAAAAACGTTATTGGTGGTTTAAAAGGGGTTGAAAAACTCCTATCTTGCCCTACAACTAGGATGGGAGTATTCTCGACCATCACACAAAAAGAAAATACAGTCCTAGTCATTGCTTAGTCAAAATAAAATGGACCTACACTAATAAACCTAATGCTTGCCCTCTTTGTAAAACAAATGTGTAAAGGGAATGTGTAATACAAAAAGGAAAATCAGTGTCCAAAAGAAATGTTGGTATGGCTGAAAGAACTCCCCTTCCCTGCATTTAGTAGCGCGGGGGTAAGGTGGCACACTTGGACCTTGCTACACACTCTGGCTTCGGACACAAGGATGCAGTTTGTTTCGTGGACCAGGGCCCACTCGGCCTTCCACAAAAAGTCACAAGTTTATCAGCTGGATGTCTCAGCTTTCTCTTACTCCAGCCCAGGTCACCTTTTAACTTGTAATACAGTTCAACACAAGTTTGTTCACTTTCGGTTACCACAGTTCAGAACAGGTTTCCCTGCGGCGGGCGCAAACCTTTCAATCACAATTTGTGGGGGTTCCCTTCCCCAAGCTTCAATCACACCTTCATTGGCTTCCCTCTGTCGGGCTATGGCAATTCCCTTCTGAACAAGAGTACCAACAGCAACCCCAGACACGTGTTTCAGCTTTGTTGTGCCTCAGTGAGTTCGAGCTTCCCAAAGAACAGGTAATTGAGCCGTTTTCATTCTCACAGAGGGCACCCATGACCATTTTTTGATTGTTTAAGGGACTTTGGTTTAGTCACCCCAAGTTTCCTAGGGTCATCCAGACGTGGACCCCTTGCTCACTGTGCTCAGATAGGCACAGCTCCACCTCACTGACGAGGCCCAACAAAGCTGAAAAACGTGTCTGGGGTTGCTGTTGGTACTCTTGTTCAGAAGAGAATTGCCATAGCATTTCGGTGCTTAACTGCCCATGTGGGCAGGACAAAGACTGATAAGCAAATGGATATTTCCTTTCTGTGAAAAAGGTACAGTGAGCTAAACTGTGGCTGCGGACTCTCGAGTGGGTACCTTCCCAAAGTACAGGTCATTGAGCCGTGTTAGTTCTCGCAGAGGGGCACCCATGACTTTTTTGATCGTTACAATTCATACTCATCTGTGATTCCTCACTTTGAACATGATGCAAGGTATTTTCACAACTAAAATGAAAGGTAAAGTGCCTAAGAAAATAAACAACTTGTTCTGCCACATACACTATCCTATGTTCAGAGACCAACAATTTGGCACGTGAATTTTCCTGCCCAAAACCTAATTGCAGTTGGGAACAGGCCAGAAGTTTGTGATAAGCAACGCCACAGAGATTATGAACTTTATTGCTGCCTATTTGGTCAACCATCTCATAAGATTGTTTAGCAACTTCTTCCCAGTCTGATTCGTTTCTACCTTTGAAGGGCCGATACGGGGGCAGTAACCATAGTGTGCTGCCCCTCTGTCCATAACTCAAGCTCACTTTTCCTGGGGGGTAGGGGTGGGTGGTTAGCAGGAAACGGAAGGGCACTGTGGTTTACACAAGTCTGTGCCACCACCAACAAAGCCTCTCTTTTTTGGTGGCAGGGATGCACCTCATGTGGTGGTTACCTGAAATTTATTCTGGTTACAAAGTAGATTAGAAAAACCCAAGAAATATGCCAGTTCATGTTTTCTATGCAACATTAACTAGAGCCACAACCATGCATGGCTGAGACTATCACCCAGGATAAAGATCACTGATGACCTCACATATCTGGGGTGGTTTTTGTACGGCAACAGTATTAATTTTAAGCTGTGGATTTCATGTTATACTACATTGAAACCATGATACCCATACTATAAAAAGGTACTGTGCATGTAGAGAATGACCGTTTGCTATATTTTGAAAGTTCTTTTCCCTAGGGTTTGCCCCGAGGTCATAACGCTCATACATGGAAAAAGAAGCAGGTCCCAGGAAGATGATATATTTCTCAAGAATCTGCTTTACTTTGACTTCTCATTATACTACCTAGACATACCATCTTAAGAATATATTAATTTGATGATCCATTCGGTATTTATTGTTTCCGATTGTATTATTTGATGTTTTTATTCACAACAAAACTTCAGTACAAAGTTTCTTTCTCAATAAGCACCTTTTAGGCAACCTGGAGTAGTTTATTACAGGACTACTGGTCCCCATTAATATGTTGTAAATGACATCAAGTGGTATCCCTTATAGTGACCTTTCTATTTGCATTATTACACAGAAATATCATGCGATTTTCATCAGCGATGTCATCAATGTAATGTGTGCGGTCATCTTTGATGTCCTGGGTGTTAGTCTTAGCAGTGCCATAACTTGCTTATTTCTTGGGTTTTTAAATTTTACTTTGTAACCTTAACATCCCTTTAACAAAAAGGTTTTTCACTGAATTTCATGGGTTATTAGTAGAACATAACCATCAATTCCTTTCAACTAAAGTTTTTTCACTGAATTTAATAGGTTTTAACCAGTGCAACGTAACCATAACGTCCCTTTAACAAAGTTGTTTCACTGAATTGTAATGGTTTTTTTAAGTGGAGATGTTCCATGATGTTACAAAACTTTAGATGAGTTCTTAATAATTCCTCTTAACGTATGAAAGGACTATAACGCTCCTGTAACAAACATTTTTTGCAACGCGTACTAATTAGTGTTGTTTTCAGCAGTACATGCTGGGTCTCCAAGCCATAGTTGAATTGCCTAGGGCATGAGGTGGACCATGACCCCAGCCCCACCAAACCAACCCAGTTATCCACTGCACACAGCCTGCATCCTGGTCCAGTGGAAACATTATCCCCATAATGAGATCAATAGCCAGTGTTCACGGCTTGCAGCCATAGCCAGAATACAAAGGGCATGGGCTTCAACCTTGCCACAGGCACCAATAAGTAAATCAGAGTAGACAACCACATTGCCGCTCCCAGAATTTCTTTTCCTATTCAAGCCTATCCCGATGGTGGCCCATTGCCTTTCACAAGTGGCCATGGCCAGTGGCCAGATTGTCCGGGGCATGGCCTACACCCATGCCCCAGACAATCTGGCCACAGGCTATGCCTCAGTATCCAATGTTATATCAATGTTTTGTGCCTACATTATGACACTTTTCAAAAAAAGACTGCCATATTTGCTAAAGCTTGCTTTCAGGTCCGCGTTTTATTTTTTGGAGAAGTGTCAAAATGTAGGTATAAAAAATAGTGATAGAACATAGGCCCAATGTGACATAACCCATTCACACTTTGCACAAACATTCAAAGTTGGGTCTACAATGCATTTTCAAATATTTGTGCAGATTGTCAAATGACACCAAAGCTAAAGCTATAAGGCATCTAAAATGTTGGGAATACCCTCTAATTTTGCCCCCTCGACAAAACCCCACCAAAAATTGCGATAACATTCAAAATTGGGTCCAAAATCTTTTTGCAAACTTTGTGCAGATTCATCAAAAGGCACCAAATGTTTAAGCCATTCAATCATTTGGGGACGCACCCCGCCCATAATTATTTTTCCCCTGTTGGCAGAACGGTGCCAATCTTTACGAAAACCTTCAAAAGTGGGCCTAAAATAATATCGCATATTGAATGGTGCCAAAGTTATAAACTATCCAAAAACTGTTCTTCACTGGCCCTGTAATGCAGATATATGCATGGATGTCCTTAAACTTTAGTCAAGCTTGCAAACATCACAGGAATGTCCATGAATATCTGAGATGTTTGTGGACCGAGGTGAAAACCCAATAGATTTTTGGCTTTTATGGACATTTAAAAAAAACAAATGTTTTAAAAAAAAGGACCGGCCATAGAAATAGAAGAGGGACTAAAGTAAATACAAATAAAACTGTAGTCCTACTTCTAGGTTGCTGGACTGTTGCTTGGGCGGGGAGGGAGTGTGCTTACAGGCACACTACTCTCATTGGAGGAGAACGCTGGGGAGGAGAAGGGAGGAAATGGGGACGTCACAAGCACTTCACGCCCCCATTCGCACAGGAAGAGTTGCGGCGGGACCAGATTTCGGGATTTAGAAATCGGGTCCCAGCAAAAAGCAGCACTGTAGCCACCCACCTGGGAAACCCCAGACGGGGTTTATAAAATGGAAAAAACTCTGGGGACACAAGGTGATTTGCCCAGACTGTCCCGTGAAAACCCAGGGCATCTGGTCACTCCACCATATATCATCCCATCCAGATCATCCCTCAGCTCCCCATAGATGGTTTAATTTGTTTGACAAGTGCAATGTTGTGTTTTTTTATGTTTTTACTGCAATGTCTGTGGACTAAAGGCGCAGTTCGCGAATTCAACATGGCGTCCATTTCAAAGGTTTTGAACCACCTTACGTTTTTAATTGTCCAACGTCGGCAAACGTCACATGGCTCTCTGATTGGCCCAGAGGCATCCGCGGGCACTGAATCAAGAAGTGAGCCTGGAAGCAGATAGACATTTTTTGGACTTGTATTTTGGGCATTTTTAAAAAAATCTACTAGATGGATTAATGCCAAATTTAGCAAGGCACGCTTCCGGGAGCAGGCCACCGCTTGTCGCGCAAGTTGGTGCAAATCCTTCCAGTGGTTTGGGCTGTAAGTGCGAGCAAAATGTTTTCCTATTCGAGTCTATCCAGATTTCAAAAGTTTTGCGATCCACCCATATAACTTTGCATCCATCCCCTTGACGAAATTGCACTTAACTTGCAAAATAATTCAGAGGTGGCCATATACTTTTTTTGCAAAGTGTTGTGCAAATTCGAACCGCGCCAAAGTTATAGGTCGCCCAAAAACTGCTCTTCGTATGGGTTGAGCAACTTGACCGTAACTACAGGGCTGCTACCACAGGCCCTGTAATATGTGAAATTATTCGTTTTCCTTTAACACTGCATGGAATGTTGTGCCCACTTCAAAGCAACTTTCTTTCAGGGCGCAAATGAAAAGCAGAAAATGTGCACTTCCAGTTGATTTTGACCATAAATGACATTAACTTCAAGAATGCAACTCTCTTTTGTTGATCTGCTTGTACACTAGATATATTTGCCAAATTGCATTTAACATAGCTTAGAGTTTTTCATGCCCTGCACATTTTTCATTCTTAAATGGGCACGTAAACCACCAGAAAATTGTGTTGGTCAGAAGGAGAACGCGGACACTCCGAGGAAATTTCCAATGTGCATTTGTAAAAAGAATAAAAATAAGGCCCAACTTTCCCTATTGCTATGGGGTATACCCTACCTACATTACTACTAAGGTGCAGTGTATGTCCAAAAGGAATATGTCCGCTGTCCAAAACTAGCCCTGACTGACCCTACCACTATTCTAAACAAACTTACGGTCAGGAGAAGGATTCCCTTTTCCTGAAGATAGCTTCTTGCAGTGGTTTGCAGTGGTTTTCTTTCTTTCACTTGTTAATATGCAAATTTTTAAATAGTCTCGTTACTTTCTTTATCAATTCACGTAGTTCTCTGAAGATATTGTTGGCTTTTCCCTCCTCTTTAGAAAGGTTTTTCTTCAACCTTTGTTGAAACTTTGGATCCGAGTAATGGGTTTTGAGTAACCTTGGAAAATATATTTCCCTGTGTTGGTTTTGCTCTCTGGACAATTATAATCAGCTCTTTCCAGTCTGGTCTCTTTCTAAATTATTTATCTTAGGGGTTTCTAGGTTTTCAATTCACAATGTTTTCTCGGTTATGTTCCACTCTTTCCTTGTTGACTAATGGTAGATTTACCTCCTCATCCCATGGTAGCAATCCCCCCAAGCACTATTGGTTTCCCCCTCAGGGTTTTCTGCGATTCCCCCTCACATTAATACAGTTCAAGTTCATTAGCTTTTTTTCCAGTGTTAGCCACTTATACTGGGACGAGTATCTCCGATTACATAACAAGTCCCTTTTGGCCTCCTGATCTTACCGTTCTCTCCATTCCCTTCAATGCTCCAGGGAAATGTTTCGGGACCTGTATTGGCTTGGGGCCTTCTCTTTTGTTCCTCTGCATGGTTGGTTTCGCCACCATCCTCTTCGTGTGGTTCTCCTCCTCCTTCACAGGGTCTTGGTACCTCCATGGGTAACCGGACCGTTTGCTGTGGTTTGTGCTGGATGGTGTGGCATAGTTGGATGGGTAGTCAACCCATAACGAACTACTCGTGGTCATGCCACCACCGAAGTTTGGGCTACCGCTGCCTCTGTTCCTCCATTCTTGCACACGCTGGGTTTCTAGCAGCTAATGCCATTCAGAGCTAGCCTGCTCATCGCAGGCTCCGTATTTTTCGCTTCGCCTCAGTCAGTTGTCACGTGTTCTGGCAGCCTCCCCTGGCTGTGCACAAGTCCTGCTCTCTGTGAGAACCAGTAACACTGCAGGCAAGAGAACGGTTCCTAGGTTTCTCCACATAGGGGTTTCGGACTTGTTGGATGAGCACCCTGCCCACCACAAAGTCGTCGTAGTCACTCTGCCACCAGAACCCACATTCCCTTCTTCTCGGTTTCTCTCCATACCAAGGCTGAGCTTCCAGTGTTTTTTGCTTTCAGAGCAGTTCTGAAAGTAACAAGATTCGCAGCTCTCCTTGGCTCCACCTCTCCCCCTCTCTCAGGTGTGATGCCGTCAGGAGGCTTGACCTGCTTATGTATGCGTTTCTCTGCTTTGCCTCGTCCCAGCGTGTGTGCTCTTTGTAGTTTCCTCAACTCATTTAAATGGAGGTCTCCAGGATGTTTTAGTTTCGTCTTCAGGGGGAGTTCGTCACAGAAGGAACCGTCCCGCTTGCCTGCAGGGTTACTGGCCTCGACCCCAAGGGAGGGTATTGCAGAAAGGGCTGAGTTGTTGCCGACTACTATTGTACACGATACTTATGCACTGAAAATATGTACAATTCAAACCTATGAAATGCACCCGAGAGAGAGGTGGAGCCAACTAGAGCTGCGGATCTTGCAACTTTCAGAACTGCTCTGAAAGCAAAACACGCTTGCGATAGCCGTCACTCTTCAAGTACACTAGGACTTCCGTACTTTTGTTATGTAACCTGTGAGAATCTATATAGATGTAGAACTTTTTGGGAACATAATGCCCACATAATTGTAGATTTGAAATATGTCCGATAGTGACTGAAGTGTGAGCAAGTAGTGCACACTGGGCTCCATGTCGCAGGATAATGACCCTATCAGAAGGGAGCAGAAACTCCATTTGAACCTGTGGTAGATGGCCATATAGGGGACCGCCAGAGAATGTCCTACCCTAGAGGTGGCGAGAGTTAGTTGAGGGGGACCTTAGACCAGCTTTCCCAGAGCAGTTACTCTCATGTCATCTTATATTTGTACAGTGCCTCCTGCCATATGTAAGGGGGTCAAAGCGCTGTAAGATGCATGGGCCGTTCAACCTAATGTGGTCCGATTAAAAAAAAAAGGGAGGGGCAGCGCTATACATGTTGCTGAAATTGAATTTTAAGCACTCTGCGGAAAGCAGAGAAGTCTAGTGTGGCGACAATGGAAGCTGAAGACTGGATGTTGAAGAGGCAAGGAGCGAATTAAAAGGTTGTAGAAATGTGACAGCTGGACCAAATGGTTCTGTGGGACTCCGTTATATGCAATGAAGGCGCAGTGCAACATGCAGCTTTTGTGCACAGCGAATGTTATGCAATAACCTGCAAATGAAAAATGAGCAGATCTCTTACATTGACTCAGCAATACTTGGGCATCACACGTTACCTAGCGGACAGTACAGGTCACATGCCCACGAGAACACTAAGTTTATGCGCTTTGAAAAAAGATGGTATAAAACACAAGTAGTAGTGGACTTCAACACAAAGCCTTATTATCACTAGATGCCAGGGAACTAAAGTGCAAACAAATCAGAGAAGTAATGTACACAATAGCGATTGTTATTCTTGAAAAGTGATTGAGCATTGTTGCATGTAAATCCGCAAAGAAAAACAGGTACAATCCAAAAGGAACATCATCATCATAAACGTCAAAGTGCAAGTCATTTTGCAAATCCGCCACAAAAGGACAAAAGAACAACTTAACAATGATGCCAGCATAACAGCAGCAAATCACAAGTACAATCCACCACCAACCAGGAAATATCCCCGGAGACATCCAACGCTCAGGTAGCCAATGATGCTGTCCCAAATTCAGAGGTCCTAGAGCCGACCCAGAGATAAGCCATGCTACATCATTCAACCTATATAACGTGTCAATCTCAGACTCACAGAAAATTACGTAAGAACAACAGCACAAAGAGTGGAGACAGGTACACGTGCATTCAGGTACAATCAAACTCACTAATCTTGCTTGCCGACAGAGATCATAGGGTGTTAGCCTTGAATAACCCGGAAGACAAAGCTTCAAGACCCAGTGAACCAACGAATAGCTATATTCCCGAAACCTCTCGAGTGCCTGTGATTGACGAAACCAGTCTCGCCTCAATACGTTTGGACATATGTGCAACCCTATAAGGATAGAACAACTATTTCCATACTTGGCTTTCAGCTGCCCCAACCATCAAGCTGGTGCGCCTGGTATACATACAAACAAATCAAGCAGGCAAGTTGTTATACCTACGTGCAACCACTGTTCAAGCCTTCACCCACCCCAACTGTTTAAAACATTGGTGCATTGGTCCCATCCGCAATGCCCATCAGCCTCTGTCCCGACCAGTTTTCTTCTGTTTTTCTTTCCGAACTATATCCTCAGAGAGGCGGCCAGGCAGCAGCAAGAAAGACCGACAGAAGCTGCCAAAGCAAACTAAATACCCACAGAACGCCCGGTCCAGAATCCTTGCGAGATAAACTAGTGGAGCCCAAAGCCATCATTGCTAAACAGACTGCTAGCAAAAGGAAGGATAACCTCGCCTTTTTCCAGGAAGCAAAAATGGATGAAGTGTGTTTTGTTCGGCTGAGGTCAGGAGGGGACTTAGTGGGTTGAAATCAGGAGGAGAGAGTATGTGAAGGAAAGTGCAGAGAAGACAGAGTGGTGTGGGAGACTGCAAGTAAGGAATTTTGAGAGAGAGAAAGGGGTAACGAGTAGTGTTGAAAAGAAAAAGCAGAGGTACTAGTAGTGGAGAACAGAGGGAAGAAGATAGGAAGGGAGCATGGGTCAAGATCACGATACAGACGGAGGAGGCCGATGGTGCAGAGGGAGAGGTGATCTGAGGAATGGTGTTAGAGGGAAGAGAGTGGGTATCACGTAATATTATCCCCAACAAAAATATCGCTGTATATATGGTCGTCAGGAACGGCCATAGGCGATATTTTCTATTGGGGATAATATTTGGGGGTTTTGGGAGCAGGGTTCCGGGGGGTGTCCACAGCTCCCTTTAAAATAATACAGGGATTGCGGGGGTGTCCCTGGAGGTTCCAAGCCTTAATATCGGCACAAAAATATGGCGATAATTTTTGCATGGCGATATTTTTACATGGATATTAACACATGGAACCAGAGAGTGAATGAGGGGGGTGAGTGAACGAGGGAGGGGGGTGAGTGAACGAGAGGGAGAGAGAAAGAGAGAGACAGCGAGAGTTGAAAAATCCCTTACAAAGTTCCACAGGGAGTTAGCCAAAAAGGTATTGGCCTTTTCGATCTGAATCAGTTAAGCAAGACAAAGCCAATAGGGGCTATTATTCCATAGTACAGCATCAGGGACCATTGCAGGGTTAGGGACACCTGGGCTAGTGTTGAGGGAGCCTGCAAGAAGGTTGAGAGAACTACAGGGACCAGCCTCACCGTACTAACCCAAGTCTTCACAGTATACTTAATGTTTGGACACTCACCCTAAGAATAATATGTCTGACAACCACAAGTCATGTATACTCATTTGGACAGTGTTAATTTATGGATGTGATGTTTACTTTGAGCGGAGGGAGTCTCATTTCCCTACATTTTTCACAGAGCTTGTAAATTGATCACCCAATTCCCACTTGCTTACCAGGAGTATTTAAGTGCTCCTACAAACTAGGACACGAGCACAGGAGAAATCACTTGGCCTGCTTATGGGAGACAGATTTTTGGGGTTTGTGCCGTAATGGCACTCTGGCAAGTGAAAGTCAGCTCTGTCTTGTTCCAGCCCATTTCCTCTCCTCTATGTCCAAGTAACCCACATTAAAAAAGGGGCAGTCAGGGATTACTGGATATTGAGTGTGAAATGAATCTTAGATACATTGTTCAGTTTAAACCGATCCTTCAGTTCATTATACTGCTGGAGGGTGGCTTGAATGGAATGTATTAAAATGGAGTCCATGACGATGTCCTTATTAAATAAAAGTGTTTCACTCTTTATTATAACTAGTCTGTGCAGGAACCCTGAGGAAATTCAGTACACCTTTGGTACGCCATAAGGGAACACAGGCACGACGCGTAAAAGGATGGATGGAGGATTGTATGCAGTGTTGGGAAGATAGACAACCAGAGCCATCGATGAAACACTTCACACTTGCAGCTGGGAAGAGGACATAGAAGCTTTAACACCAGGTAAAGATGGAAGAAATTCAAACTATGAGCCTTTTTGTGTTCCCTGCCTAGGAAAGTGCCCACATGTGCTTTCTGGGACAGAAAGCTCGATTGCCTCATGTTAAGTTTTATAACAGACCAGCTCAGAGGTGGGCTTCAATTGTCTCAAAGAAGGTGGGTGAACATCTGGAGGCATTCTGCCACTGTGAAACTACAAGTGCCACACGACGGACAGTTAAAGGAGTCAGTTAAAAAGTCTAATAAAACACCCTAAAGCTGGTGACTTCAGTGTGCAGTTAAGTAGATTTCAGACGGTTATGTCCCATCTAACCGCATAAGATCCTTTTCTCTTTAAACTATACAATGTTTATTCCGTAGAATGAGCGGTCAATCGATTACCGTCGTCAGTGCAGGAAAAGGTGATGTCACATGGTCAGAAATGTCATTTGGATTTCTCATACATTATAAACTCACTAGTTATCGGCTACTATATTCTGCATAACAAATATGAACTGATTTCATGTAATTGGTGGACAGATGCAGAGATATAGACCAGCCTGTATAAGGGGGGCGATCACCATTGTGCCTCCAGCGCCCCACCCAAGAAATCTATGTGTGCCAGAGAGTACGTACAAAGAGGGGGGCACCTAAACCTACCACTATATGCAGTCTACTGGGGTTCTCTGAAAAGTGCAACTAGCAAAAAAATAAGGATTTCTTTTTTTTTTCTTCCGGTTATACAATTTCAGGAATATTCCCCACTTCTGACAGATTGTGATTTCCATTGTGTTTGCTCTCACAATCTAAGCAAAAGCTTCTTGAACTTGGCTTTTGGCATTCATACGTGGCCCAACATCTTTTTTTACACATACCTGATAATGATTCATTTCACTGCTTTATCTCCGTCTGCCCCGTCGGACAAAGGACAATTGCTAAGAAAAAACTATGCAAGAACTCGTGACAAACCGTGCTCGGGATATGCGATTGCATAATAAATACCTATGCAAGTGCTGAAATGCTGAACAACTGGCCTGCACTGTTACACCAAAAACAAAGTATAAAAAAAATATACAAGTGGAGCGGTGACAACCGTGAGTATACCCCGATTATAGGGCCAGGTGCTTGTTTTTCATAAGGAAAATATGGGATTGTGAAGCTGCATGTGGTTGACCTTCATAAGAGGAAGCCAAGAGGAAATGACTGCTCGATATTAAGAGGAAGCCAACACAAAGGAATGGTCTATTTTAGGTAAAGAACAGCAACATGAAAACATAACGAAATTGTGATATATGCAAAATGTTCCAGCCACTGTTTAAAAGATTTGGGGGATATTTTTAGCATCTTGTTTCTTAAATATGGGAACACAAAAGGCTTCAGTGCTTGCAGTTGAAGTCGGCCCTTGGCGAGTGACAATCTTCCTCCTGAAAAGGGAGACATTTCAAGCTGCAACCGTCGAGCCACATAAAACAGCGACTCGTCTTCATTTGAGAAAGAATGGCAGTGTATGGCGTGTGTGCACAAATGCAAAAATGTACAAAATGCACAGGGGAAACCCTAGCCCCAACCGCGATCCAATGCACAAATAAATACTTTTGAATGTGAGGGCTGGAATAGAGTTTGCTTTCTCTAGCAATTTATTTATGCGCGATGCTTATGTAGGAGGTTTATAACTAAAATCCTCTAGGCATGAGATATTCACACTGGCTTCTTCACATCACATAACAGGGCTCCACAGTAACCTTTTGGCTTAGGTGCACAGAAAACATTTTAGGAACCAAAACGAATTCTTAAGACATGTTCTTTTTTTTAAATGATTGCAAATTCAAAAACTTACATTCTAAGAAAACATGCAAACCATGAATTTTACATAATTAACAGAACTATAGAAATGTGTTATATACGCACTTTTGTGGTCTTTGTGCAATCTGCTCAGTTGAACTTTTAAGACAGAAACTCTGCAGTCCATTTTCCCATAAGAGCTGATGTCCTTGGGGTGTCCACACACTGGGCATCAGCAAGAAAATTAGGTATTAACTGTTAACTTGATTCCAAGATGGCGGCAGTAGGGGTCTCCCCCTTCAGGGCCGCGATAATAAAGCCAGACAAAGATGCAGATGATATGCTCGCCGAAGCCGGTAAACCGACAGGCGCAGCACAGGGGTGATATGTCCCGGCAGTAATATAACAACGAAGCCCTGCAAGGAGTGAGAGCAGCAGGCAGGAGCGAGTGCCCCAAGTAGTGCGCCACAGAGACTCGCAGCAACCGCCGGACCCGAAAAACACGAAGAGCCGTGGTCAGCAGCCGCGCGGTCAGGTTGACCACACATACAGAAAGCACTCGGAATTCACAGGGGCCAGGCGGTCCCCATAGCCGAATCAGAACGGTACACCGCAACAGGAGCAGTCAAACGGTGAGCGGGGGTGCTGGGGGAAGCACCAACGCCAATTTATTTATTTATTACATTTGTTATACGCCAAGACCCGGAGGCATCACGGCGTAGTTACAGATAACTTGGGAATGCAATCTTAGGGTTGAAATACATTGTTGCAGACAGCTTGGAAGTACAGTCTTAGGGTTGATACAGAATATGCATTGGTTACACGTTATTACAGTAAGCAAGATGGGTCGAGGACCCTGGAGTGGCTAGGTTTGGGTGATGGAGGTGATTAGTATTGGTCGAAAAGCCAGGTTTTCAGTGCTTTTTTTAAATAACTGGTGTGATTCTTCATTCTTGATGCTAGTCGGGAGGGCGTTCCAGTGTTTGGGAGCTAGGACTTTGAAGCGACTGCCCCCCGCTCTTACTCTTTTGTATCGGGGGATTTCAAGGAGAGGGGTGTTGCTGGATCTGAGGTGTCTTGAGGTTTTTTTTGTGATTTTGTTGTTAATGTATGTGGGGGCTTTGTTAGCGAGGCATTTGTGTGCAATACGTAGGGTTTTGAATATAATCCTTGCCTTTATGGGGAGCCAATGAGTGTCTCTTCTGATGCTGGAGATGTGTTCATTCTTTTTTATGCCCAGTGCAGCTCGGAGGGCTTTATTCTGTATGAGTTGGAGTTTGGTCAGAATGTTGTTGGAGGTGCCTAAGAGGAGTACATTACAGTAATCGAGTTTGGAGAGTATGAGAGCTCTTGCTAATGTGACACAATTGTTGGGCGTGAGGAATTTGCGGATTAGTGAGATGAGCTTCGAGGTGTAGGAGGTGGCTGATGAGAGTGCGTGGATTTGTTTAGTCATAGTTAGCGAGCAGTCTAAGTAGACACCCAGGGTTTTGACTTGTTGAGAGTTGGGATAGTGGTGCCGTCTATGTTGAAGGAGGTGTAGGCAGGTTGTAATGAGTTGATTCCGGCAGGTGGGCCGACTATGAGCAGCTCTGTTTTGTCATCGTTAAGGCAGAGGCTACAGTGGGCCATCCAGTTTTGGATTAGAGCATACATTTGGTTAATGAGAGTAGAATCCTGCTCGTAGTTAGCGGATAAAGGGATGAGGATCTGGGTGTCATCTGCAAAGTTCGTGTAGATGACACCCATGGCATCCAGGGCTGCAAATAGCAGTTTGGTGAAGGCATTGTATAGTGTGGGTGAAAGGCAGGAGCCTTGTGGGGACTGGTATGGGATCAGCCGATCCTTTCCCCAATAGAAACTCTTGATGTCCTGTCTGCCAGGAAGGATTTAATCCATTCGGTAGCATCCCTGATGAAGTTGAAATTGTTGGTTAGGGTGGCGCATAGTTTGTCATGGTCGACTAAGTCGAACGCCGCTGATAGATCTAGCAGCATGAGAAGACAGTTTGCCTGATTCCCTAGTGGCATCCTTTTGGATTTTCAGGTCAAGAAGAGCTGTTTCGGTGCTGTGATTTGGACAGAAACCCGATTGTCGGGCCCCAGTAGGTGGTGCTGTTCCAGGTGGTTTTGTATTTGTGTGTATGCTCCGTTCACATCCAGGGGGCCCACCCTGCGGCCGATCGGATCCGGTCCAGGAGCGGGAGGCACGGCACAGCAGAGACTCACAAGGACCAGCCCTCCCCCTGGCATAAGAGTGGGAGGGAGGACCGGTCCAAAAATTGAGGTGCCCGGGGCTCGGACGAGGAGCCGGCTCACGAGAAGACTATGGTGGCGGACACGGAGCAGGCCCGGGAGTTAGTGCCCAGCACCCCCACCTCCCACAAGGAATACCCCCACTACAGGCTCGCTCCAGCAGGCACCAGCCCTAGGGGTAACACAAAAAGAGCCCCTCTCCAGCGGTCGGCATCCGGGGGCGTTCCGTGGCAGCCTGCACGAGATCGCCTCGCCTCTCCCCCCCCCCCAGACAGAAGGACTACGGAAGACACGGTAGCCCACAGGACACACCATTTACAATGTGGTAAGATACAACCCAGAAGCGGCGCAGGACCCTCAGGGCAGTCACCACAACACCCCGGTAAGCCTCCTCACCGCGCGACGGGGGCCCACACTTCAAGCCTCCCATCCAGGGGAGGTCACACACGACGGGCTGCCCTTAGTGAGCCCAGGGAGCACGCGGGAGGATTTATCTGTCCTGGGGATCATCCGAACCATAAGGGGAGCTTCCACACACCGTCTCCCACAGCAAGGCCAAGCCAACAGGAGATAAGCGCCCCCCGCCCCCAACTTCCCATAGCCCACACGGACCGGGAAAAGAAAGAACAGCCCCGAACAAACAGAGGACACCCTTACCTGGGGTACACACCGGGGGGGGGGATCAGCTCTCATGGAACGCAGCCCTCCCCAGAATGCCTCAGGCCAATACCACCCAATATATAAGACAAAGGAACTCTGGCTACTCAAGCAGGGGGCACGGGAGATCAAAGGAATCCCCAGAACGCCGAAAGGGATCCACAGGACATGAAAACCGCATTCCCCCTCCAGCATCACTCGCATAGCAAGTGGATACCTTAAACAAGGACCAAGGGACACACCCCTACACAGCAGGGGAAGCCCAAGCCGGCCCAGGGGGCAGCTCATATACCCCAAACATAATCGGCTACAAAGAGCAGCACACATGTCAATATCCAGGTGTAAACAAACACAGATAACACCACAGATACCCCCGGCAAGACAAGAGCCGAACCTGGTCCAGCATTGGGGCACAGACGCAACACAACAGAAAGGGAAGGCACCAAGAGACCAAGTGCAAACAGCAGTAACAGACACGGCACAGGGAGAGATGGAGACCAAGGAGGACATCAAAACATACTTGGGGGAATTCCAGGTCCAGCTAATGGCGTCAATGCAGACACAATTTGACGTGATGAAAAGTGAAATAAAAACAGCGATACAGGAACTAAAAACAGAAGTAGTAACCCTAGGGAAAAGGACGGATACCCTGGAGAAAATCCTTCAAAACCTAGAAGAGGAGACGCAACAAGGGGCAGAGACTCAGGACCATCTTGTCAGACTGACCCACAACCTCGAACTTCAATGCGAGGACTTAGAAAACCGCTCCAGGAGATAAAAAATTAGAATAAAAAATATGGTGGAAACAGTAGAAGATAAAGATCTTATGGAAGCGGTACAACAAGTCTTCTAGGAAATTCTTGCAACGTAAGGGGACATTGAAATCCCAATAGACATTACAAACTGAGTGGGGCCACAGAGAACAGGAGAACCAGGAGTCCGCCCTCGGCATGTTCTAATAGCACTTACGTCCTACTCCCAAAAAGAATAGATTCTTCGTAAAGCAAGGTCCATGGACCATATCAGAATGAACCAAGTGGACATCCAACTGTACCAGGATTTAGCGCAGTCGACAGTGCAGAAACGACGAGAGATGGGCCCAGTGATAAGAGAACTAGCGGCCAAACAAATCAGGTATAAATGGACCTTTCCCTTCGGTCTCCTGTTCTCGTTGGAAGGGAAACAGCAAAGAATTACAACATGTTAGGAAGGTATGCGGCTTTTGGACATACAAGAACAAGATGGAACACAGCAGGGGACACACGGGGAAGCAGCCACGCAGAGAAGCCCATGGGAATGAAAGAAAACTCAACAGGAAATCACAGCGCCCCACAAGAAAATAAATATAAAAAATAGAATACGCACTAAGCAGGACACACAGAATCATGATGGTGCTCAGTCAAACCACAGGGCACACCACCCAGAAAATGGGGCCATCCCCCAGAGCAGCTCGAGGAATCCAAGTGGGGTTTAGCATTCCCCACAAATGTATTCCCGAGTACTTGAGGGCATGGCGCGACAGGCTTCATGGCCAAGCGATAATAGGTACCAGAGCCATCCTCAGGGCAGTTATGGGGGGGCGGGAGAGAGCTTCACATGTGGGGGTTGCGACGCAGAGGTGGGGAGGGAACCGGAAGGAAACACAACCAGCTCACAAGGGCCCAAGGAAAGCCAATAGAGAACATGGTATCCACGAAAGAATGGGGTTAAAAATACTAACCTATAATGTCTGAGGGCTGAACTCCCCGGTTAAAAGAAAGATGATGGAGCATTTTATACAAGCAGGGAAATATGATATCATCATGCTCCAGGAAACCCACACGAAAAGGCAAGACAGCAGGAGGCTCTGACTGAAAGTGTACAATCAAATCTTCCAGGCAAACGAGCAGGAGAAAAGCGTGGGCGTCCAGATAGCATTTCACAACTCCCTAAACCCGCAAATTCACAATATCCAAGCAGACAAACGGGAGAGATTCCTATTCATGAACATGCATATCGACGGGTACCCCCTGACATTAGCAACGATCTATGCCCCGAACGCGGGCCAGGATGGGTTAATCAGAGACAGCCTAGATAAACTAGAAACATTTGCCAAGGCGGAGGTGGTGTTGGGGGGGGGGGGGGGGGGAAATCAGGAGGGGCTTCACCATTGCATTGGACCCCAACATAGACCGATCAAGCTTCAGACCGTCGGGTCAGGGAACGTCAGCGAAGGCCCCAAGACTGAAAATGGGGAATCTAGCATTAGAAGATGTTTGGCGGGGTAAGGGGACAGACCCAGAGGTTTACTCACGTCCATAACTCCAGGTCCAGAATTTACTCCTCAGGAAGATCCAACACGCAGAGACAGGAGCAATATGACTCTCCGGTCATGCCCCACTCTGGGCGGACCTCCTCCTGGCCCGCCGTCAGTAGGGTTATGGAGATGGAAACTCCCAGCGGAAATAATGCAGGACCGAGTCATGGGGAACACCATCAGAGAACACATAACAGAATATTTTGCAAGTAACAATTCCCCAGAGACTTCCAGGGCAACATTATGGGAGGCCTTTAAGGCAGTGACTAGAGGGCATTTCATCGCACTCAAAAGCACAAAAGAGACAAACAGAATCGCCAATGGGAAGCAGAGCTGGAGGGCAAACTAGAAGCGATCCAAGCAGAGATGGCCCAGAGCCAGTCGTCGAGATTAAAACAAGCCTTAAGGCATATTCAGGGGCAGCTGGAAACCATCCACACTAGACGCGCGGAGAGAAGCCTAATTCAATTGAAACATTGGTATTATATGAAAGCGGACAGACTCCTGGCCAGGCAGCTAAGGGAAACAACAGAAACAGGCAGTCAAAGCATTGAAGGATGAGCAAGGGCAAACAAGGGCACAGATGACGAAAATGAGGAATATCTTCAAAGAATACTACCAGCGCTTATATGACTCAGACTGTCCCAACGAGGGGGAACATGACACATATCTAGATGGGATCTCCCTCCCAACAATCATGGAAGAAAAACAACAGCTGGACAGCCTAATCACAGAAAAGGAGGTAATCCGAACAATCCGGGATCTCCCCAACAATAAAGCTCCAGGCCCGGATGGCTTTACCACACAATTTTACAAGACATATAAAGAAAGCCTAGGCCCAATCCTTACAGAACTTTTCAACACCTTTAGACCATGAATGAGGCAAAAATATTGGTATTCCATAAACAGGGGAAAGATCCAGGGCTTCCCAGCTCATACCGCCCAATAGTGCTAATAAATCTAGACGCAAAGCTGTTCACCAAAATACTAGCCAACAGACTCTCGTGGGTGCTCCCGAAACTGATCCACCAGGACCAAATCGGGCTTCGTCCCCAACAGGCAGACTCACGATAACATTAGGAGGATAACTCACTTGATCGAAAAAGTAGGGATTACACACACACACACACACACACACACCTGCAATATTATTGGTGCTTGACGCGGAAAAAGCATTTGACCGCGTTGAGTGGTCATTATTTCGCATCCTGGGAAAGATGGACATGGGAGAGGACTACATAAACAGGATACGGGCCAATTATAACTCGCCAAGCATGTGGATTGCAGTAATTGCTGAGCTATCGGATAAGGTTAGGATAGAGAGGGGGGGGGGGAACCAAACAGATGTCCCCTTTCGCCACTCCTATATGTGATATTCTTAGAACCCTGCCCGGCGCGAATAAGGGACACTCTGGACATCAAAGGCATAGACATGGGGGGACCTCCCACAAAATTGCAGCATACGCAGATGATATGCTGGTAGCCCTGGGAGAACAGACGAAGACATTGCCGATCCTCCTTCAGGAGATGGAGACCTATGGAACCATCTCGGCGCTGAAAATAGACCGAAGTCTGAAATAATTGGGTGGCAGCAGCTTTACAACTGAGGGTGGCAGCAGCCGGGTGAAATACCTCAGAGTCACTCTGACCAGTCGCATAGAAAAACTATGTGGAGGAAACTATCCCCAACAGCTAGACAAAATAAGGAGGGACTTAGAGAGGTGGAACCCCCTGTCTATATCGTGGTGGGGCCGGATTACGGCAATAAAAATGACAATTCTGCCCAGAATCATGTTCTTATTCCAGGTGCTACCGATTAGAGTCCCAGCCTCCTATTTTAAAACACGGACCAAAACCATAATGACATATCTGGCAAAAAAGACCCCCAGGGTGTCCAGCACAGTCCTTAAGGCTCAGAATAAATGGGGGCTGCGCCCTCCCCCACTTCTGAAAATATTACGAGGCATCTCAATTGTGGGTCTTCAAAGAGTGGATGCCGGACTCCTCCCAGAAACTGTGGTTAGCCCAAGATAGAGCTGTAGCTGCAACCCGACTGTCACCTACTCTGGACAAATAAAAGAACAGACAACCGAACAAACAAATAAGCGAAGTAATAAAAGCAACGCTAGAGATATGGGATAGAGCTACCGAAAAAGAGACACTGACAATAGATCCGGCCCCTTTCATGCCAATGTTCAAGAACCCAGAGTTCCAACCGGGGATGGAGAAAAGCACATATCAAAAGCGGGAAGACGCAGGATGTACAAAGATAGGCGACATGTATCAGGCCCAGGAGATTGGAACCTTCGAAGACTGCACAAAACAATTAGGCCTTACCATCAACGATGGGTACAAATACGAACAACTGCACCACTGGCTGTGCTCCCCACAGATCAAACATGCAGCGACAAGGAAATTAACCCCTTTGGAATCATATCACGACACACTCTGGGACCAAGAAATTTGTCCAGACACCTATAAATTCCTGAACGCCCAATCCGAAGAGATCCAATGGCAATACATGAAAAGGTGGGAAAACACACTCAGGTGCAATGTCACAAAGGGTCAATGGGAATACATATGGGGAGCCATCCCCAAATTAATGCAGGTGGTCCAGACGAGGGAGATGTGGATGAAGATCCTTGTACAATGGCATTACACTCCAGAAAGACTACACACAATGTGGAAAACCACCCAGAACAAGTGCTGGAGAGAGTGCGGGGCATAGGGTAAGTGGAGACACTTCTGGTGGGACTGCCCGGCACTCCAATTCTGGAGGGACGTCAAAACTCAAATGCAGTCAATGTTCACTGGATTAGGGGAGCTTGGGGAAGAGGTGTGGATGTGTGGCCTCTGGAACCCCCGAGATAAACTACTGACAAAGACACAGAAGCGGACCTTTATGGGTCTGCTAATAGCGGCATGGTTGGCCATAGCCCAAAAATGGAAACAGAAAACGACACCAACATTATTTGAATGGCTACAAAGAGTATGGTCATATATAGCGATTGAGCGCATCACCTATAACATTCAAGGAGATGGCCACAAATTCAGAACGGACTGGGGGGCGGCCCTTGACTATCTGCAGAGCGATTACATGTAACAATGGTGCCCGCATAAAATAAGGATTTTGGACATGTTTACATAGAAGCCAGCTAGACACGTATACATGATCCGTCACACAGAACGAGACCTTCCGGTGGGGGGTGGGGGGGGCGTAACGAGGGACGGTTATGGGACATGGTTGGCTCCTATGTTGTTAAGAAATGCAATAAAAACACGTTTAAAAAAACGGTTGGTCATACATAAACTAACTTTAGGAGGTGTCTCGGCCACAACAGTAAAAGAAATCCACTTTTCCCTATCACAAACTGGTAGGCTAATGCAGAATATGCACAGTCCACAAGCCAGCATCAGTGGGTCTGAAGTCTAATGTGGCCTTTTCTTTTATTTATATTGGCATAACTAGCATAACTTCTAATAAACGCATATTTTCAAATTCAGTGCAAAATGACAATTTTGTAAACATGACCTCCCATTATCTAAGATAATGTGTCCATGAACAGACCCTTTACAAGCGGTTTTAGTACTCTCCATTTCATGCTGTATTGCATCAAAATTGTATAGTTTTTCTAAAAGGTGTTTAAGTCGGTCAGATGATCAGGCTGCCATGCATCATGACAGAATCATGAAAATAACTTAATGGCCATGGGTCCATAGGAATCGTCAGAAAGCATAATTATGTTTCCAAGTCTCTCGTCAAATTAATTCCATAACGGTAGTTTCAATAGTTTGTTCTATCTGATTCTGTAAGACTTAGCATGATTCATGGGCCTTTCAGTGTAAAGTTTTCAACAAAAAAAAAAAAAAGACGACGACTGGTATCTCCTCCCCATCTCTACCTGATTGGCCGACAGATCATGGGCTTAGTTTTAGGTGTGAATCCAGGTATTGGAGAAAGATTTCCAGTTTCCCCAATTCTTGCAGGCGTTTCCTTTAGGTTTACTGTCAAGACAATTCTCAATTGCTGAGACAGCTTGAGGAAGAAGATTTTTCCTTTATAGAGTGAGGCAGTGTGTCGACAAGTTTGGAAAAAAAAGCAAATGCAGTCAATCAATGGCAGCAACCTAGAAACTATCTGTTCTGGTCCATGTATTGTACAACATGCTTAGGTATTCCTTTGATGTCAGCATTTTTTGGACGAACAGGTAAGATGCACCAAATGAAGCGATGTGCCTCCATGTCGCAAGAATGTATTATTCTTTTGTCAATCGTTAGCAATATAACACTTTGGTTTAGAATTGGTGTCTCTTTATCTTTACACAAATGAGGATCGATTTTTCTAACACCGTTCTCGTTATTTCTTAACATTTTCATTAGTTGCCTTTTATTTTTTTATAATTCCGTTTTCAATGAGTACCAATGGGAACATATTTTGTCGTTATTATGCTACAACCAGAGATGTCCATTGACGCACAGGCTCCCTTGATAGTATGCTCCAAATGATGTACAGGTGTGTACGGACCCTGATCAGTCACTTGCACACAAAAAAACCTTAAATCCCCGAAATATGCGAGTCACCCAGTGCTGCATCTTTACAGCTGATGGGGTCTCGATTGTACAGCATAACTCATTCCAATTGCTTTCAGCACACATTTAATTTTGGGACTGAAATTGTAGTTTTCCATACCATCGGAAGATTTACAGGGGGCAAAAATTCAAGTTGGAAGCTACTACCCAGCCATGAAAAACTATTTGCCACCTCAATTCTATACAAACAGATAGGAAACAATTTCTTACTAGCCAAGAGTCATATGACCCCCATGTCATACATTCTCGTACATGGGGTCTCTATCGGTACTAAGTTTGTTAAACTCGGCAGAACCGCTGTTGAGCTCTCAACTTTTTCATTGTTTAGGAGTTAGGTTTCTGGTGCCACTATAAATCCTAGCCAGGTAATCTGGTACCCTGAGCCTCCATTATAAGTAGCCTGAAGGGCTTCTGTGGGGAAGACTTTAAAGCATCTTTTGGGATAACAAGCATTCAGGATCCCTCCTAATCCACTCTACAAGGAACATCGGGCAGTGGCTGATTCAGTCCTGTCCCAGGAGACCCCGGAAACTCAGGAGACTCACTTCTGCCACACATCAAGATGGGGAGGCCAGGTAATTCACCAAACTGGTTAAGTTAAGAACACAATTTACACCCAAGAGCGTAATGCTGTATAGAGTGTATACTCTATCGTGTTTGCAGACACATGAAAATATGAAATTTAGCATAGGTGCAGAGTACATGAGGGCAAAGTTCCCCATTTGTTCTGTTAGCAATAAGCATTATATTGGATGTTTTTGCCAGTGTTTAACAGATTCTTTTGTGAAACAGTTAATAGTGGACATGTTTTAAATAGCTTCACCCTGCAAACGCACAGAATGACCTTGCCAAGTCGCAGCTGTTGGGCTTGGGGGGGGCTAGGTGGGGGGGTATTAGAGCATATAGAGGATAATGTTAAAATAGCTAGGAGCAGCTGTAGCTCGGAATGCAAGACACTGGCTTCAGTTTAATTATAGCAAAGTGAATAGCTGTTGAAATGTTATCTGTGTTCCAGCTTGTATTTAAATGCTTTGTGAATGGACAGACTCGACTAGAGTTCAGATCAGAAGGTGTCTTTACACCAAACATAGCTGCAGCTGTTAAAAATCTCGCTCGCCGGGCATAAATATTCTGTTTGGTTGCTTAATTATTTGATTATTTGTTGACATTTTACAGTTCTTTATCAACCGGGACAGATACCTCATTTTGCACCCATAAAGATGATTTGTTTTACGACTTTGTTCTAAATGTATGCAACGCTTACCTGGACTCCTCGGGAGCGCAATACCTTCCCAGTCTGTGGACCTGATACCTTGGAATCTTTAGGATTCTTTTTCTGTTTGAAGAAACAAATGACAAAAATGGAAATGCTATAACATTAACTGAGACACTACATGAGATGTGTATAACCCTAAAATCACTCCCTACCAACTCTAGAGCTGAATTCCCTTCTCACCTGTGTTTTATTATTGTGGAGCACTCCATCCTGCTTTTCTACAAGGGCACGTTGAGATGGAAAAACAATGGTAACTTTGGATGCTGAATGCCTTTTGCCTTTAATTGTCTATTCTTTTAAGAATTAATCTTTGGGTAAGTCAGAAGGTGAAGATACTGTACTCTTGAGGGTTGAATTGATTCCTACGTTGGAGAGATCTCTCTTTCCAATTACTTTTGTCTTTCTTTTTTTTGTAGGTTCAAGGAATTTGGGGAAAGAATTATGGACGAGTATGGCTGCGCAGTTACTCAGGATGAGAAAACGTTTTAAACGCAAGTTCACCAATTCAGAGTAACAGCAGCCTGCGAGGTGGAGCGCGGTAACAACTGAGGAGATAACTTGAGGAACCTTCAGGTACATAAATGCTTAAAAAACGTCTTCTGTGTAATCTCTTGTGTTTTCTGCAGGTTTGAGAAGCTTAGGAAAAAACCTTCAGAACATGCAGTGGCTGGGAATTAAACTTCTGAGTGAAGGTGCTGCGGCGGCCGAGCGAAAACTGCTGATTGAAGATACTGCGGCTGTGAGAGAAAATTCTGACGGAAGATGCTGCGGCTGTGAGTGAGACTTCTAACGGAAGATGCTGCGGCTGTGAGTGAGACTTCTGACGGAAGATGCTGCGGCTGTGAGTGAGACTTCTGACGGAAGATGCTGCGGCTGTGAGTGAGACTTCTGACGGAAGATGCTGCCACTGTGAGTGAGACGTCAGACTGAAGATGCTGCGACTGCGAGCGAATAAATGTTCTTAACTGAAAATATACAGCGTCGGAGATAACTGTTGGGTAAGCCTCTTCTGAGAACTATGGTACTCTGTAACTCTTCATAAAAATAATGTCTCTATTCTCTTTTTCTCAAGTTCTGCGAGGAGAAACAGCAGTAGCGTTACCCGCTTCAGCGGAGCAGACACGAAGCACGCGTTCCAGCACAGGCGGGGCTTAAGTAGCTCCCTCTGCTAATATGAATAGAACCGTGTTGTTACTTGTAAATGGGTCTTGCTGCGGCCATCTTAAGTGTATGAAATTACTATTGAACCTCACTGGTGTCTATGGAGGTAGATGCTGTGAATGCCATATGTGCCAGGCTAACAGCCACCTTTGACCTGCTGATTGATATAATGTGCTCTGCCTAGCCTGAATGAGGACTATGCTCACTGACTGTGATCATGACAATGTAGTGTGAAGCGTCAGGATCTGCACTACTGGAAATGCAGTAATATTGGCCTGTAACAGGGCATCCACAAATTAATCTTTGAAAGTTGAGCGATGAGGCCTGAGGCACAAGGATGGAAAGATAGTTCTGCTGGTTGAGTGACTGTTGCTGTGATTGTATCTGTTAAATTCTAAAATCAAATATAAGATAAAAAGTATTGGGAAAAAAACGTTTGAAAGACACAAAAGTTGGAAAATCAAACAACGAGGAAAAAGAGATACAAGCTTTAAAAATATTTAGAAGATTGTTACAAGTTGAAGTAGAAGAGCGCCCCCCCATTCAAACGTTATCAAAAGAAAACTTACAATAAGGTCAGAAGGACAGTAAATAACGGGGTAAGGGTAACGAAGAGGTAGAGTCCTACATGAAAAAGGGCAGTGTGGAACATTAAATGGTGCAAGGATAATGTTTGTGTTTTGAGAGGGTGGCTATAGAAAATCACCCAGAGATTTATATAGGGCTTGGCAAATTAAGAGTGAACCCCAAATGACAATCTACATCATAATTGCCTAGCAACAATGCGCCTTCTTGAATCCACATTACCGCCGGCAGGCGGAAGCCACCCCGCATCCGGGAAGGCCTGCTGGGAGAAGGCCCTGTTCTGCACCTGGACCCCCACACTCCACCGGACCTCGGAGAGAGCAGGAGCTCTCTCTGCAATCTCACCGGCCCACTCGAAGCCACGGCAGCCATCGGGCTGCAGGAGCAGCATCTGAATGAATGAGCGCTTCCACACGCTCCATGTATCTGCAAGGTGATCCTAAGACCCAGAAGCTTGCCCCTAAGAAATCGCCATTGAGGAAATATCACCGCCATCAGATGATTTTCAGTCACCCACAAGCCGTTGCCTGCACCCAAGATGGCCACCCCGCCATCCCGTTTTGAGCAGCGTCACATTGCCTAGCAACTCGGCCCCTTCTTGAATCCACATTACTGCCAGCAGGCAGAAGCAGGCCCGCATCCGGGAAGGCCTGCTGTGAGAAGGCCCCGTTATGCGCCTGTGCGCAGCATGGACCACTCCCTTGTCTCTGCATCT
Source organism: Ambystoma mexicanum (assembly GCF_040938575.1). Classification (NCBI taxonomy): domain Eukaryota; kingdom Metazoa; phylum Chordata; class Amphibia; order Caudata; family Ambystomatidae; genus Ambystoma; species Ambystoma mexicanum. Next base: position 662,604,949 of record NC_090931.1, read on the forward strand.
AAAAAAGGTACGACATTATTAACACAAATACCAAGTCCTCCACTCTCTCGGTCCCACTGCCACCGTTATCTGCCAGCTATTCTCAGTAGCACTATAGTTGAGATTACTCATTATAAATCTACTTGGTTGATACGATCTGCGCACATAACGAAACCATGGTCAACCAGCTTTAGTACAATCCTGCGCCAAAGATAATCAAGGCACCATGTACTGAGTATGAACTTTCTAGCTGCGAATACATGTAGCATCTGAAAACTTTCAAACTACACCAATTGCACTATACGCCTTCCCTCAATTACATGCCTGTTGATTTGTTATGTTTGCAAGTATATACGGACTGATTGTATTACGATGCCTATACATTTATAATTGTCTCATTTTGAGTACTGGCACAATTAATTGCTGCATTACTACTAGATGCCACTGACCACGTGCTAAATTGCTTAGATCACTGATCCCCCCTATCTTAGCTAATGCTGGACTAGCCTACCAGCTCAGTGCTCCTGACTGTTTTTGTTAGACTAACTTATCAGGACAATTGGCTTTAGCCTGTACTGTTGTTCCTCTACCTTGCTAATGCAAAAATAGCCTACCTGGCTCATTGCTTCCACCAGTACTGTTAGACTAAGCTCATTAAGATATCTGGGTCTAGCCTGCACTGCTGACCCACAACCCTAGGTATGTTGGACTAACCCACCTTGTCATTGCTCTTGCCTGCACGGTTTAACTACCTTACTACTATACTTTGCCTAGCCCACACTGCTGATTGCCATTGCCTAGCTAATGTTGGACCAGCATCCTTGCTTACTGCCTGTACCGTTGGTCTAGCCTAGACAATATTTGGCCTGTACCGTTAGACTAACCTTCCACGATACGTGGCTCTAGCCTGTACTGTTGATCCTCATTTTAGCCAATGCTTTCACATGTATTATGAACTAGTCCACCATGGTATCTTGCGCCAGTCTGCACTGCCGATTCCCAATGACGCAAATGCTACACTAGCCTATTACGCTAACTGCCCTAATTTGCACTTTTCAGGCTCAGGCCTGCATAGTCAACTGACCCATCCATGCTGTGTTGGATTAGTCTACTCAACCAATATTACCACAACCAAAAATCCACATCATATGCTTACCACAGCACATAACCTTTGCGCCGTTCGCATACTAGTCATACCCAACCTCTTAGTGTGTCTAGCTCAACTCTCTTTCCCTGACGTGCGAGTCCCTCCAAGCCTGTCCAAAATGTTGGCAGGTTGTTCACCCACCTTTGGACAAGACAGCTACTCCACACTTAGCTTACTCCCAAGTAATCTGTGCACCCTAGATTCCAGGAACTCCACACTCCGTTCCAGATTATCCAAACTATTCAAACCCCTCACCAAATCTATGCTCATGGTGAATAAGAGAACCAACCTTCCTATCAGCCAGAAGGCCATTAGCGATAACCCCACCATTACCAGCCCATGCCTTCACGCCACCACCAAGCACGGCAAGGCGTACAAACCCAAGAAAGCTGATTCAACTACCACTCCTACCAATGCCACAAACTCCCTCAAAGGAGCTCTAATAAATGCTAGGTCCTTGGTTGCTCACGCAACAGACATTTCTGACTTGATACTGGTAGACAACCTAGATTTTCTAGCCATCCCCGAATCATGGTTGCACGAAGCGGCAGGACCTATGATATCGCTAGCAGTCCCTGACAGTTATACAATATTTAGGTATTGCCATCATCTCCAAATCTAGCCTGAGACTCTCTCCCATCCAAACTTACCAATCTTGCAAAATCCTCACAGTCAAAGTTCAGTTAGTCAATTCCCAGACCCTTACTATTTACTTAATTTATAGACCTCCTGGCCCAATTGGGACGGTTGAGGAGGAGATCTACACCATACTATCCAATAACCTCAAAACCACCTCATAACTACTACTCCAAGGTGACTTTAACCTGGGTTTCAACGACCCTCTAGATAAATACGCCACAGCCACTGATAACATTTTGGCCAAACTTGGCTCATCCCTAAAAGTTAGCGAACCTACCCATAATAAAGGGAGAACTCTTGACTGGGTGGCTGACAATATTTGCATTGCCAACATCACCTCCATTGTTCCACAACCTTGAACGGACCACTTCCTACTGTCCTTTGTACTCTCAACTACTAGACCACTTTCATTAGTTACCCCCACTGCCCCACCTTGCCTTAGATGAAACAAAAAGAGCATCACAGCGGACAAAGTGATCCCTGTTATCCACCCCACCCTTAACTCACTCGCTGACAACCTAGATCCAGAAACACTTGTCAACGAGTACAATAAAATTATGCAAACGTCACTTGACATTATTGCCCCTATGAAACTCAGACCTAGCAAGCCCAAAACTTACTTGAACAAGTGGGTTTACATGAGTTCCTTACACACCATTTATTGCGGCGTGCGTCATGTATTGAAACAACATTAGTTGTAGTGGTTGAAACTCAAATTTAATCGTAGCCCTTTGTGATGACACGTGTTTCGACACTACCGATGATGGAAGATATATATTCTTTATTTTATATATAGAGTACGTTCTACCAGTAACGTTTCAAAATCAATCTTGATTTTATTTTTTTACAAACCCATCCAGTATTCACGCCGTTAACTAAGACCGTTCCCAAAAGATGGCCGCCAGGTTTTCGAACAGCAGAAACTAAGGTAGGACTACAGACCTTCAGGGAGACATTTTCAAATGTAACCATATGATGGCGCCGGACTAAAATAAACCAGCGTGCGGCGCAAGACAAGATATTTCGGAAAGGTAAGCTCCTTGCAAGGCAGGGAGTCGTGCCAATACGACCACCCTTATTTCTACTAAGAATTGTGCAATTTTCGAGTACGTTGTTATCTGACACGTGCATGCTTAGATTCACACAGCAATTTGCGGCCCGCACCAGACTAGCTGGAGTTTAATATGGGTTTTTTTAAAAATGTGGAACAATGTAATATGTGGAATGCTACACCTAAATAGTATATGCCTCACGTCAGACCAAGGACAGGCATAAACACATGGCCCCTCTTTGGGATATAAGACGCAGTTTCTCTTTTTTCGTAACTGCATGCCTACGGTGACAAAGTATTATTCAACATACGATATTATGGGTTGGCATTATTTCACTAAGTATGAATAAACAACACACCACAATCTTAAGCATGAGGCTCGCAGCCATGCGCATCATTTAAACAATCAAATTATGTTGAATAAATCTTAGGTGTGATTTAACCCAGGAATTGACTAAAGAAATGAAAATCGAATTTGAATCCAACTTGGATAAAGATCAGGGTAAGATCTTCCGCAATTAGGAGTCAACTCACACTCGGAGAACTGACCGCAAACCTAGTCTCTGCACCATTGCAAGTGTAATGGTAACAGATCGGCACCACTCTAACCGGAATTTTTGTATCTTGAACCAGCAGTCATGGTAACCTATGTACACTTTTACTATAATTGTATTATCTATAAATAACACATGGAAGAATGCTACCAATAGGTTTACAAGTATTTTCGCCCTACTCATCATAAACTATACTTATGATACTGTGTTTTTTCCTCTTGTTTTCTTTATTTATTCTATATTATCTTTTCATTTTACTCTTATTTTTCATAACCCTAATAATCCTCCTCAACCCCCCCCCCTAACTCTCTGTGGTCCTTTTTACACATTATGAATGAATACCTAATTCATATTTTTGTTGCACTGTGATCTTAAACATGCTTGTTTTGCTTTATTATCACCTTTCACTATGTAAAATGTTGGTAACTTTCATTTGGATTCTTTACATTCATAATTTTGTTGTATAAACTTAACTTCAGACTTGCCCAGATTTAATAAAGACACAGTAGTGTCGAAACACGTGTCATCACAAAGGGCTAGGATTAAATTTGAGTTTCAACCACTACAACTGATGTTTCAGTACATGACCCATGGCGCAATAAATGGTGTAAGGAACTCATGTAAACCCATTGTCTAAAACGGAATCTAGGAACTCTGTCTCTGTAGTTTCCCACACCTATGCGACATGTCCCAATGGCAATAAAACACTATTACGGTCGCGGAGGTTCAGAGTTGATACCCCAAAAAAAGTTCCTCACTTTTGCAAACTTCACGTGAACAAGTGGTTCACCCCACAGTTAAAAGACCTACGACAACTAAAGAGGAGTTGTGAAACCTCCTGGAGAGTACTCCCTTCAGAAGCCAACAGTACCAAATTAACTGAAATTTCATCCCAATACAAAAAGGAAATCTGTCTGGCCAAACGCAATGCCTACAATAAACGCATCTCCAATGCTAACTCTAGTATGAAGGAATCATTCACCATCCTTAAGGAATTAGAGTCTCCCATCCCTGACATCCGTACTAAAGACAAAACCTGACATTCAGATATACAACAGGCACTCTCTAACAAAGTCACTACACTTCAAAACAAAATAGCCCTAAAAAAAGCATCACTTAACTCTCTATCCCATCTTAAAAATACCTCTCCTGACCATCCCTTTAAGGACACTCCACCCAACTCCCCTGCCCAATTTAACTTCACTAAAACATCTACTCTTGAGGTAGAAAATGTTATTCTCTTACTTAAGCCTTCCAACTGTCAGGGCACCCTATTTCCCACCACAGCTCATAAAGTATGCTGCAAGAGATCTTGCCCATATGATCTCAAAACTTAGCAATGCCTCATTTGCTTCCGGCATTAACCCCACCATCCTCAAACAATCCTGGGTGCTCCCATTGCCAAAGAAGCAAACCCTTGATCCACGTATACCCACTAACTACCGCCCTATCACGACAGTACCTTTTCTGTTAAAAATACTTGGCAAGGTTGCCTACCTTCAAATTCAAAAATACCTGGAACTCCACAAACTCTTAGGAGCATGAAAATCAGGCTGCCATCCCCAACACGGAACTGAGACCGCCCTTATCGACCTGAAGACTCAGGTCGATGAGTTAAGAGACAAAGGGAAAACAGCCCTCCTCTTACTGCTTGACTTGTCGGCTGAATTTGACCTTGTGGATCACAAGGTCTTATGCAGTCACCTAGACTCAGCTGCCCACTTATCTAAAGAGGCCATACTATGGAGTGAGTCCTTCCTGAGCGATAGGACTATGAGGGTCTACTGCTCTGCAGTGACAGACTGCATCACGTGCAGGGTACCCCAGGGCTCTTGTGTTTCCCCTACATTATACAATATATTCACTAAGCCCCTTTTCGACAATCCGGACCTTCTGGGTATCACCTACACTAATTATGCAGATGACACCCAGATTCTCCTCCCACTTTCTGGGGGTTACGACAAGGATTTGGCCTTGGTGAATAGAGTGCATCTCATCATCCAGGCATGGATGGCGACCCATGGTGTCTGCCTGAATGATGATAAAACTAACATCATCCTGGGTACCCCGACCAACCTCAAGAAACTAGGCCGGGAGTATTCATCCTTCATAATAGACAGCAACCTTATTAAGGTGGCCAAGGAGGTGAAGTCCCTGGGGATCTACCTAGATTCCACTCTCTCCTTCGCCAAACAAGTGAACTCCATGGCCTCTGCCACCGCTTACACCTGTAAACTCATCAGAACTGGCAAATCCTTCCTATCTGATGACAATTGCATGATCCTAGCCAGAGCCCTTATACTCTCTAGGTTAGATTATTGCAATACCTTGTACATTGGCGCCAATGAATCAATCATCCAGAGGATAGCAATCCTCCAAAACAACGCCCTAAGAGCGGCACTCGGTGTGGGAAGATCACACATCTGTGATTAGGTGCAACAACTGGCTCTCAACCTACAATAAAATCCAGCTAAAACAGCATCTCACACCTATAAAGCACTGAATATTGATGCCCCTAGCTACCTTACGGATAGATTCCTTTGAGAACATCTACTAGACTTACCAACAGCAATTGCCTCACCATCCCAAGCTCTCTAAAGGGTTCCATGTAATAATGTCGCCACAAAAATCTCGCCATGCAAAAATATTGCCGAAAAATGGCTGTTTTTTGTGGCGACATTATTGCATGGAACATGCGGGGGACACCCCCGCAACCCCCAATTTTTTTTTTTTGTAAAAAAAATGTTTTGGCCCGTCCCCATATATATGATCACCCAAATAATATTGCCACGACATTTCCGCGGCGATATTATTTATGGCGACCATATATATGGCGATATTATTACCCGATACCCGCTAACCTTGGTGGATGTAGTTTCCCTGTCAAAGCGGCCCAACTATGGAACTCCATGCCACACCACATCAGAGAAGACCAACCCTACCTGAACTTCAGACTTAACCATATTAACTGGCTCAAGCCCACAGATGAGTAAGACCCCCCTCATGCATGACCCACAATTCTGGATTGTAATCTTATGATCTAGTCTTTGTATATAGATTGTTTATATTCTCCATGTTGTAATTGTTGGATTTATCCATTTCCTGTATATGTACCACTCCTGCTTACATCTAGTAACCTTTCTACCCAAGCCTTGCATATCCTTTTACTGCTGAGCCCTGATGCCCTTGGGTCTGGAGCACATTATAAATGATTAAACAAACAAACATAATGACACACCAAGCAACAAGCCTGAACCCGATGAACCACGCGTTTCTCAGTTAGTCCAGTAAATACGATTCAGATAGCTCACTTGATCTTCTCAGAGGGCCCATTCAGGAAAACAAGAGCAGTGCTACCTTCCGTTTAGGATGGAACTTTACACGCTACTACTAGTATCCAAGTATTTCAGCACACCACCCTCTATCAGGCTCACCCAATTTCCACATTATTGGTTTTTAAACATGGCCACCGGCCCCTAATGGACATTGCCCCCCCCTCTTGGTGTCTAGTTACGTTGCGGACACAGGGTCTAGCCATTATGGCTGGACGTACTGGATATATTGACATGCGCAGTTCCTTTAACTGGGACTGCTTTGTTCTATGTGATATTTTCATTTTTTTTTAAAAAAAATCATTTCTATGCCCTCTCCGCCCCACCATTAATCCCAACACCCTCCTCCCCTGTCCCTCCCTCGTGGCGGGATTAACACAAAACCGGGGGGCGGGGGGGTTTCGGCCCCCGTACCCTCCTCCCTCAGTCCCTGCCATCCCCAAAGACTCCCCCTGTCCCTAATCCAACACACATACACACACAAACTTACATCCCCTCGCTCGATTCCGCTTTTGGCTCATGTAGTGCCCATCAGCCCCTGCACTCACTCGTGTGCGGCAAGGGCATGACAGTTCATTTAATCTTTCTAAATCAATTTTTTTTGTCATCTTTTTTTAAACGAATACATCACTTAGGACCGTTGGCTTGGGTCACTATTGACTGGTTGAAAACGTGCAGTGCCAATGAGCACGCAAGACTGCCAGAACCTCCACCACTTACCTAGGTACAGGTAATGGGTGGGTTTTTATTTAAAATTCTGTTTTTCCTCTGTAGTTTGAGCTGGTGCGAGGCAGATTTTTAGGCGATGATCTAAGTGCTGTGGCAGTGTGAGGTTACATGTAGTGGACAACAGGATGAGGTGCAAAGCATTTATTGGATGCTTTCCAGCCCATTTATAAACTTCTATTCTATGCTCTTTGGCTGCTTTGTAGATTGCTGCAGTGATGACTACAAGGGGCAATCCAGAGCGGCACTTGTCCCATCTCGTGTCCAAATTAAGCACATTTATTGCGTACACGTGGTGAGCAGCATTTTTTTGTGTAGTGTCCGAGTTGTGTGGTTGGGGAGTTAGGATTGATGTTCCCGCCCTCTTCCTGGCCCCCTTGATTTTTCTTGTTTAGTTATTTCATCTGTGGTTTTTTCAGTTTATGTTTTTATTCTTGCTTGTAGGGATCAATTGGCTGTCCAGCCCAGATTTAAGCAAGGGTGCATATTGTGGCACTAGCATGATGGTAATCTGGTGATGGGTTCTGTACGTACTTTTTGGCGAGGGAGCATGTTGCTCAAATTATGGTGTTGGGTATGTAGGTTTCACCCTGCTTCCCTACTTTCTACTTGTTATTCTCTTTACTGGTTGCGCAGAAGTGTTCCTTTCTTATGTTGCACACTCCAATGACCCAGACTTAAAAACCTTTTTTGCAGGTATGCATAATTTTTGATTGCTATCCTTTGTCAATTTATAGGCCGTGTAACAGTGTGTGGCTTAGGATTTGTAGTGCTAGTTCTGTTAACATTTTAGTACTACGATTGGTTACATGTGGATATTTACAATTTGTATGCGTTTTATATGTTTTGTCAAACCTGGTTTCCCAGACGTTTAAAATTTTGTGATAACGTTTAAACCGGTCGGTGTATTGAAAAGTAGCCGGAAGACATCTACTTTGTTTATTTTTTGTCTCCAATTGACTACATATTTGTTCAAATTGGATTAAAACCCTGCATCTGGGAGCACTGCGCTTGTGAAAATCTGCACTCTATTTTTTTCTATTCATGATGGGCTAAGTGGTTTAGCTCTCATTGTGTATATATGATATATCATATATATGATATATCATATATATGATATATACACAATGAGAGCTAAACCACTTAGCCCATTGTTTATATATCATATATGCCCAGCCCTACAGATGAGGGGTGCATCAGCCACTTTTAGTCCCTAAAAATAGGAAAATACTCCCAAAAAATTAAAATGGGGAGTAAAAATACTCCCACATATAATGACACATTGTAAGTACCTTGTGCCCCTGCTTTCACCCACACGGCTCGATGAATATGTTTGGACCAGTAGTGCACGTAGTACGACAGGAAGAAACTATTATTAGTGCCTAATTGGAAGAAGTAAACATATATTTTAACGTGTATGAATAAACGAGGTGCAAGGGAATTATGGCAAAAACATTTCCGTTTTCCAGTGACAATGTGTGTACTCTATTATAAAATACTCCCATTGGTAACTGGACTTACATTTTTACTCGCAAAAAAATAAATGTTACTCCCACTTTAAAAAATAGGAAGTAAAATACTTGCACTTAAAAATCTTGTACCGGGTACTGAGTACGCCGCAACCAAACCCCACGCCAACGCTCTCAACACCCAACCTAAACCCAGCATGAGTTAACTTAGTTTATGCAATTTCTTCAAAATTCGAGGTGAAAACAACCACCCAACTTCACTCCAGCAGCCCTCTCTGCCCCTCTCAGAGCACAGCACCTTTCACCCTGCCCCTCTCAGAGCACAGCACCGTTCACCCCGCAAAGCTCAACCTAAATTTGTAACAGATTGCAATCTGCAAATGTGTAAAAGCCCTAGCCTTTTTGATTTGTATTCATAAAGTCATGCAGGTTAGTCTGTTCTGAAAGGGCGGTCAGCTAATCATATTCCCCCCGCCCCTTTAAATATGTGCCATGCCAAAATGATAGTGCACATAGGTGTCTAGCTCTATCCATCTACCGACAGAACCATGCCAGCTCTGTAGCTGCACAAGGCAGGTTGAAAGGTCACCTGTGCATCCCCGACAGCTGCTGGGACAAAGTTACTGCAGGCAAAAGGTAGCATTTTAACTATCTGCACCTGTGAGCTAAATACTAATAATGTTCTGCCTTAATCGGTCTTCTGGCATGTAAATCTCTGAAAGATAAACCATGCCTGGTTGTCGCATGGTATAATCAACAAACACTCTGCAAAGATCGGCAGTTTTCACTGCTACACTTTTAATGTCACTGCCGAATGGGAACCAAATTCCTCATAATTCAAAATGTTTTTGCATATTTTTGCCTGACACAACAATAGATTTTAATTCATTCACAATAATGTACACCATCAAAAACATCATGGCTCATTATGTAACAAATAAAAAAATGTTTAAATCAGACATAGCAAACATCTGAAAGTGCCAGCGCTATACACCTTTTTAAAATTTGAGCTTTAGATGCGTATAACCACAGTGGTGTAGGTGCAATCCCCGGATGGCACACTCACATGCCATGTATGCACAACTAGATCTAAGGCCAATTAGAGAGCAATAAGTCACAGAATGTTGAACATGACATAAGATGTGCATAACATAAGGCATCAATTAAACTTTTCTCCAGCACGGTTTTGAAAGCTCCACTGGTGCCCGCACTAGTTTCAACGTCTAATCGCCATTTTCTTCCTCAGGGCCAATCCACACCACACGGCGCTGGAGGTGTGCCGCTAACCGGTTAGAACAGTTCCACACTTCATCAAATGTTTTTAACGCCATCATCTTCCCGACGGAGCTTAAACAACTTCAAAGGATAAATACACACCAAATCACGTGCGACACCCCACAGTCTTATCGTTACTAAAAACGTAGAATAGAAAAGCTTCACTCGCCGCCTCATTGTGGAATGGGGACTGGTAAAGCCACATTAATTTGATATCACAGCAGTGTCAATTCTATAAGCAGTGCTTAACCATGATTGGAATTATTTTGATTGGCAGGGCTTAATGTCTCCAAAGCTGCCTCATGGAACAATAGCCTGGATGCTGCCTCCTTTGATTCTCCAGCAGGGAACATACAAACCTCTCCTAGGAGGTCTCCTGGGAAAGGTATTTCAGATGGAGCACTAACATAAGGCAAGCCTCCCACCAGTGTGCTGCCGATCCCTTTCTTTTGAGGTCAGTTGGCATGGGAAAGGGGAAGAGGCGAAGTTATAGAAGCCAGAGAGAGAAGGCACACGTGGGAAGGGTTCCACCATCTTATTTTCTGTTAAGTGCATCTTCTGTTTCGTTGTCCCCTCAATTACCTGCAAGCAAGGTACTCAAGAGTGTGATGTCATAAAGGCAAAGGGCACTTGCTACAACAATGGGGATTGGACAGCTTACAGGAGGCTTGCTGTGGATCAATCTCCTTGTAGCATTTTGCCCCAAAATGTTTTGATTCATCTTTGGCCCATCAAGAGAAGGGTACACCTTTGGAGCTCTGTTGGGAGTGCAGTCCATTGCAACATTACAAGAAACCACTCTAGTCCTAAACTCCCACAATGGACCACTTGTGAGCAACACCAACCCAAATATTGCGTGCCTGTCCCAAGTGTCTTCATGTGTGTTGGATCCAGTCGAACAGCTCACCTACTCTATGCCGAATCACTGCCTTAGGAAGCCTGGCTCAATACTATAGAGTCCAAAAGACAATAAGGTACTGTGAACAAGCCCCATCCTCCCCCACCCCCGGGTCCACTTTTGGAACAGCAGCTACTTCTTAAATGCTGACATTTTGCCAATATTGTATCTGAACAACCCTGCTCATCAAACAAGAGTGCCATTCTGCAACTGTCTGCATCTTCTATGGTCTCTATCCAGGGCTAGTGTTTTTAGTTAATTGATGCTCACCACAGCACCCCCATACCCCCAGGCAACCTCACTCCATCATCACCACCTTAGCTTCCCCAGCACCACCCACCCTGGTTTAAAAACCTAAGCAACTATGATAAAGCAACAGCTGGCAAATGTGTTAAGCACCTAGGAATATGATAAGATGGCAATGGTTGCCAAATGTCAATCTGCTGCCTACACAGGAACCAAACTGTTGATTTTGCAAATACATGGTTAAGTTTCAGGGGGTTGTGTAGCGGTGAAGAAGACCTACACAAAGGTGGCATAGATTTGGTTACAGACTCATTTCTTAGATAGAAAACCTCACTATCCACATTTCTATGAGGGGGTTCCCTGCCTTGAACTAAAGGAACTGTCAGAACATCCGTCAAATCAAAGTTCCACCGTCCTGTGTCAAACCCTATTCTAACTCTCTCACACTAGAACTAAAAAAGAACTAACAAAAAGTACTTGCTTCAAGAGAATGGTTCCCTTCTTCTGGTAATTCAACAGCGTCCAACAAGTGTTCTCTCTCAAAAGAAAATACCAGAGGAAATTACTTCCTTCACCTGGTTCACAGATTTCACCCAATCTTGTATCCAATGCCCAGGAGAATGTCTCCCATCCCCTGGCTTCTATTTAAGGTGCCAGACCCTTCTCTGGTGGTTAGTGGTCTCCCCGATGAGACTAGGAGACTTCCTCTTAGGTTCGCTTCACTGAACTTCACAGGGTCCCGGACCCTCACATAACTGTTTCACTATGCAGAGGAAGTCCACCTCGGATGCACTCTACAGTTTAGATGGGGTCCTAGACCCACCTTAACCCCTCTCCGGACATGCGCTCAGAAGGCCTTACAAGGTCCCAGACCCTTCTTGGACCCTCTCTAGGCCTTGTGAACCTCACAGTGTGCTTTGGCAACCATCCTCGACTCCTTGTGCCTACTGGCCCACTCGTAGCTCCCATTACCTTCTGGAACTCTGGCATACGGTGGTAGTTCTTCCAGGGAATGAAGTTGGCCATTGGTGCACGGCTGGCTGCTTCCTGCAGTTGCTGGATTGGCTCTATGCAGTATCAGTATGAGTCGGGGTCTGCGTGGGCCACCTCCACCTGGAGGTTGTACCCCTCAGGTTTGTAAAACAGATAAACGCCAGGTCCTGGAGAGCCGCCTTCCGCTTCCCGTAGGTGGTTTCTGCTCTCCGGTCTTTGCCGTTTCTCCGCTCCCTCGGCCAACAGTGTCCTTCCCTGCTGCTGTTCTGGGGCTGGCTCCAAAACGTGCAGAGTCTTTGGTTATTAAACTCTGCCAATGTCCATTCCCTCGCCGAAGGCCCTCCTCATGTCAGTACTTTAAGAAAAAGATACTCCATCTTCTTCCCAGTACGTTCAAAAGGATCGATCTTGAAGGTATTACTATAGCATATAGTTTTATGAGAGAGAGGCTGTGGGATGGTGCGACCAGTGTGGTGACTGATTAGACACTGGGGACCATGAGGTCCTCCTACATTGTACCACCCCTAGGGGGACAATTGGATAGCAGTCTTACCCCCTTAGCCGCATGAGAAGGGTCTCTCCCAGGGGATAAGTAATGACACCTAGTGATTCGTCACAGTGGGGCGAAGATTAAGAAACTTTCATTTTCCGTCTTTCTCTTCTTTCTTGTTGCTTTTAACTATGACATTGCTAGATACATGTGTACCAATATCCTGATATTGATACAAAGACATATCATTAATGCACATATCCTTCGATCATCCCGGCTACTGTCAAGCCATAACAGGAACAGAATACCTAGTGAGAGGAGGAACATGGGGGGAGAAAACAATGTTTTGAAAAATTAAAGCGAAAATAAAAGCCACTGATTTTCACCACCCCCTGTAACTTTCCTTTCACCATAAGCTGCTTGGCTTTAACATTGCAAGCTATGTTATGTCATATTATCCAGTATTTTAGATACCCATTATCTGCGACCATGATAACACCTAGGTCACAGAATGTGTATCCACGTCCCACGTACTCCATTGTAGAGACGGAATTTCATGCCAAGTGTGTTTAAAAATGAAAATGCATTATTTTTACAGTTGAAATTGACTGTCACAGAATGAATCACCAGCATGTTTCCTGTTTGTTTTTAAACTGCACACTTTAGCCTGCGTTTTCATAATACGGCAAAGACATTAAATAAATTGCTAGGCAAATAAACCAAATGTAAGCTTTGTGCCTCCCAGAAGAATATTAAAATCAGTCATCTTTGGTGATTCAGGCTGGTCAAGGGCAAAAACCAGAGCTCCCAAACAGAGAAACTTGTATAATGTGTTCATTGTTCATTAGGAGTGAATTGGTGCTTGGCAACCTTTATTTCAAACCCTGGAAAATACTTTAAGAATGATGAACCTTTACTTCCCAAAATTCTTTTCTAATAACTATAATAAACAGACTTTCAAATACTATAATTATTAGATTATAATTCCTATACCCAAAGGCAAGTACTACATCGTTTTACCTCCAATTTTCTGGCGACAAACAAATGAAATGTAGTGCTCGTTTACTAGCTTCCTTTATTGTTGACTTGCAAGAATGACAAATAAGAGTTGGTTTCATTTGCACATTTTTTGATCAGCAAGGGCAATGGAAATTAATGGATCATACACCACACAGAGTTGGTGAGTGATGTGATCTTTTATATCTTTAATTGACAGCGGGCTGGCACAGCTGCCTCATTCAAACTCCTTGCAGCTTTTCTCAACTGTCCACCCAACTTCCCCATTCTAGTTGCACTCCCAGAAGCGTGAGTCACTAAGTACAAGTACATACCACAACACATCCCTTACCCATAAAATAACAAGAAATCTGTGCATATAACAGACTGGATGTTGCTAAATAAAATAAGCACAAGAAAACTGTTGCTCAAGACCACCACACATCTAGAGCAACAACAATCTTCATTTCATAACATCGTCTTGGACCAAATTTGTGGTCTGCAAATTCTGCTACATGTACAAGAATTTGTATTTATTTATATTGCGCAGCCTGCCCACGGGCATCAGGGCGCATGTTTAGAAAGTTGGTTACAGTAAAGTGTTACAGAAGGCAGTTACAGATTTCAAAATCTATATACATAGAATAATGATATATACATATATTTACAAGGCGAGTCAGTCAGCTCAGTATGTACAAGGTAATTGAGTGGGAGCAGCATGCAGCAGGTGTTACAAAAGGGTGGCCGGAGCATCGTCTTGCTCAAAGAGCCAATGTTTTGTTCTGTTTTTGAAGGATTGGAGGGAAGGGACATTCCCGAGATCGTTGGGTAGGGAGTTCCAGAGCTTCACTGCAAGGTCTGGGAAGCTGGAACCTCTGGCAGTCTGAAGCTTGAAACTGGGAAGGATGAGTGTGTGTGCTTGTGCAGATCTTAAGGGTCTGGAGGCTGTGTGTTGGGTGAAGCGCGCTGACAGGTAGGCCGGTGCCGCATTGTTCTGTGCTTTGTGGCTTAGAACAAGAGTTTTAAGGGCGATACGCCGTGAAATGGGGAGCCAATGTATGTTGTGTCTGGTGGATGAGATGTGGGCGCGCCTGGGTATGTTAAGAGCAGCCCTGATGGCGTTATTCTGGGTTACCTGAATCTTATCAATAATTCTTTGGCTCGTTCCTAGGTAAAGGGTGTTACAGTAGTCAATTTTAGATAAGATGAGGGTTCTGGCGAGGATCAGGCAGTTGTCCATTGTTAAGAAGGGACGGCAAGCAGTGATTAGTTTACACGTATACGCAGATGCTGAGACTACTGAGTTGGTTGGTCTGATGAGATAGAGGGTGGAATCTAGGTGAATTCCGAGGGTTTTAGTGACATTGGTGACCTTAATAATGTTACCATCAATGTTGAAAGCCTCATTTACTGTCAAGTTTTGAGAGTTTGGACTGAGAGCCTAGGATGAGTAACTCAGTTTTCTCATCGTTTAGGCAGAGACCGTGGTAGGCCATCCACGCCTGGATGACGGTATAGAATGCATTGAGAGCTTTGACGTCGGTTACATAATCACCAGTGATGGGGATGAGTATCTGGGCGTCATCCGCATAATTTGTGTAGGTAACACCCAGATGGTCAAGAATATCAAAGAGTGGTTTAGTAAATATGTTATAGAGCGTAGGTGATACACAGAAGCCTTGTGGGACTCCGCAGGGGACGTGAGCTGGGTCAGCAGCGGCAAGAGGTGAGAAGACTCATGGATCTGTTAGCAAGGAACGAGCTGATCCAGGAGGTAGCTGCATCGGAAAAATGGGCGGCAGTTTTCAGGTGCTGGCAAAGGATTTGGTGGTCCACCAAATCGAAAGCGGCGGACAGACCAAGAAGGAGTAGGAGCGCTTGTTTGCCCTTGTCTTTCAGATCCTCAATTTGCGTTTTTAAATCTATTAGAGCGGTCTCTGTACCGTGTCTCGGGCGGAAACCAGATTGCCCAAGTCCTAATAGGTTGTTGTTATCGAGATAATCTTGAATTTGGAGATATGCAGCACGGTCCAGGATTTTAAGGAGGTAAGGCACCGTGGTGATAGGCCTGTATTTAGTGGGATTGCTAGGGTCTAAGTTAGGTTTTTTGATTAAGTGGATTACCCAAGCATCCTTGAGGTTATTTGGTACTATGCCAGATTTGAAGGAGGTGTTGATGAAGGAGGTGATGAAGGGAGCGCGGTCAGGCGCTGCTTCCTTTACGACTGGTGCAGGGCAGGCGTCGCCTTGACAATTGGATGGTTTTAACTTCGTGATGATATTTTCCAATGAGAGGTGAGAAACTAAAAGGTTTGAAGGAGTGATTACGGGATGGGATGTTGTAGGATTGGGTATTACCTGCTGAATCAAGGAGATGGGTTTTTTTGGTGTTGATTTTAGCTTGGAGTGTAGTGATTTTGTTTAGTAGTGCTTTTTGTATGTTGGCGCACCATTCAGTGTCGGGGGTACACGTGTCAATGGGGGCAACTGGGGACTCTAATTCCTTGAGGATTTTAAAGAGTTCCTTAGTGCTGGATTGAGCTTGTATGATCCTGTTGTTATAGACTTCTTTTTTGCCCGCTAGTATGGCTTCTTTGTATGAAGGCTGATGGATAAGAGGTTAATTTTATTTACTGGCGTAGGTGAGCTTCTCCAGAGAGACTCAGCATTGCGTTTATCTTTACAAGGTTCTCGTAGGTGTGGGGTGAACCAAGAGTTAAGCTAGTTACGCGTTTTTTCTTTGCGCTGTTTAAGTGGGGCAATGGAATCCAGGGCTTTTAACATAGCTCGATTGTAGGTGTCCACAAGGACGGTAGGGTCAGCGCAGGTGGAGGAAACCAAGTTTAATAATGGGAGGATGAGTGGAAGTAGTTTCTCAGTTGTGATGTCCTTCTTGTTACGAGTGAAGGTGGGTGGCGCAGTACATGGTTTGTCAATGGGTGGGCAGGAGTTGATGGAGAATGTAATTTTATGATGGTCAGACCATGCACATGGGCACACTGAAATTAATTTTAATGCGCAATTCATGTCTGAAACCCAGTCCAATGTGCGTCCCTTGATATGGGTAGGTACATTGACATGCTGGGTGAGGCCAAAGTCGGATAGGACACTGGCTAGGTCACAGGCTTTGGTGTAGTTCGTATCCAGGTAGCCTAAATGGAGGTCTCTAAGTGTAATGATTTGGGATTTAGGCTTAGTGCTAGATGCTAGAATGGATGAGATATCTTCTATGAATGTGGAAGTGGGACCGGGTGGCCGGTAGATGAGGTGCACCGAGGCGGTGTGATTAGGTGAGATTGGGAGTTTAATCGAGAGTAGTTCCGCAGAGGGCAACTGTTGGCTGTTGACAACTCTTAGATTAAGAAAACTCTTGAATATGAACGCTAATCCACCCCCCTTAGTTTGATTTGTGTCCCTGTCGCACCTAATGATGGAATAGCTGTCTGGAATGGCGAGTCAGGGCAGGACCTGACGCCGCATGTAATCAGGTTTCTGTGATTGCCAGAAAGTCAAGGTTTTCAGTCACAATGAAGTCAGCGATGTCTAACGCGTGAGCAGGGACAGAGCGGGCGTTAATGAGCACCCCTTTGAGTTTAGCTTGGGAGTTAGGGATGTTGGCTGGCGAGGCCTCTACCGATAATGGGGTGTCTAGGGTAGAGTTCTTATTTTTAGTAGAGTTGGCAGAATTAACCCTGCTGTCTGTGTTCCGGGGGTAGGACCAATGGTGACATCTGGTTGCTAATCTTTGGTTCCGGACTGGAGCAGCACAGGGTTTTCTCTGTGGACTTGGGGATAGGCACCTAGGTAAGCGTGGCGGTGAGGGTTTACCTGCGGTTGGTTTGGGCCTAACAGTGTCGGGCATGCGAGAGGGATAGTCGTAAGAGGTGATGCAGTTCCGTGGTGTAGTATATGTGCTTGAGGGGTAATGGATGCGATAGCAGAGCCTAGCATTCCTGATGCGCATATGGCATGGTTGGTTAGGGATAGGTTTGGTGGTAAAGTGTTGTAGCCACAGGGCTGGCTCATTTAGATATGGGTTGGTCCCTATCGTGTTGCAGAATGGGGGTGAGCAAGGCAGAGTTGTGGTAGCTGGTTTAATGTGAATGGCCATAGTGGGAACGGATTGTGGTGTGGTTGAGGCCAGAATGGTGTACAGTAAGTAGAGGACGATGTAAAGCGAGTGCAGATAGACAGGCTTAAGGGTGATGGTGTCTGGTAATGGGCATTGCAGGCAAGTAATCCGGGTACAATGCATAATTAATAATAGTGTCGCACAATGTGCTGTGGAGAACTAGTGGAGGGCGGGTGACAGTAGATGACAGTCCGCTTAGCGTAGTAAGGTAAGACAAATTGGTCCTGGATGAGGGTCTGTATTAGGCATATGATGACTTGGGCAAATCAGGGCAGCGAGTGTCAGGTAGTTACTACAAGCGGTGACAAAGTGCAAGGTAGATGCAGATACCTAACTAATAATGATCCTTAAGGTCCAACGTCATAAGTGGCACAGTGACTAAAAATGCCAATCAGGTACATACAAATGCTAAAGTGATCAGCAAGGGATATTCAGACATTCAGATATGGCATAATAACAGTGAATGCCTAGCAGTACATCCTAATGCTAAGTTGACCAGCATGGAATTTTCAGACTTGGCATAGTGACTGAAAATGAAAGCAGTGCATACTGAGGCTGAGCATTATAAATGGTAATGTTAAGGAGTGCATACTGAGCCTGAGCATAATAAATGGTAATGTTAAGGAGTGCATACTGAGGCCGAGATGAACAAGGGTGAATATACAATCTTGGCAAGGTGGCTAAGAGGTTAAACAATGCATAAAAATGCAGAGAAGGCCACAAGGAGTGGCACAATGCCTAGCAGTACACTCGTTGGTCGGGCAGGTGCTGCAGAGGAGCATGCACGGCATAGAGCATTCCAGGCACAAGGATGGTATGGGTACCTATGTTGGGATGTATGGAGTTGCCTGAGCAAGCGCGTAATGGGTAGTACACCGCAGTGTGACCGTAGCACACACCGAGTGCTCTAGGTCCAGGGACAAGAGACTTGAACGATCCGTGATACAGTATGGGTCGAGTAACAGTGCAGTAATGTCACTAAATCAGGTAGCTAAAAGGGACCATATATATATGTGGCAGCCAACACAGGCATAAGCACATATGCACATAAGCTAACATGCGGAAGTGCTTAAAGGCAAAACAGGATGCGGCGCATGTAAATTACAACGTGAATAGAGGAGATGAATACACAATAGATGCAATAGGTGCAGCGGCGTAGCATGTCACATGTAAAATGCTTGCGCAAGTTCGGTAAAGTTTAAAGTTGTATGCAAGTGATGACTGGATTACGGGATCAGCTGGTCGTGATATGGGCACTTACCCCGACACGTCTCGAGGCGCAGGTGGCCTGTACCATGGTTCGGCAACAGACAGAGATCCTGGCCCCATGCTCCTTTGGCTCCCGACAGGCTCCAGACAGGAAGCCTTGGTGTGTGGCCTTAGGGTGGGGCCGGCGTTCGCCTGACGGCGAGTTGGATTGGCTGATGAGGGGTCTGTGGGCCAATCGGAGCGGCCCTAGAGCCCTGTGGCTCGGCTAGTGATGGCGATCGGCCATCTTGGAAATGGAAAAGCCTCCTCGAGGCAAATGGCGGCGGCGAGAATTCTGCTTTTTTTTAGCAGAATTTGCAGGATTTTGCAGGATTTTGCTGTGGAGATGCACAGTGCAGCATCCCACGAAATGTGGGGTGTGAGGCAGATTTCGAATCTGCTCGAGATGATAACGAAGGAAAGTGGGGAGCGGTTCTTTAGAATCATCGACACCATTACCACCTCTTACCATGCTTCCTTCTTGTAACCTAACACCACCTCCATTGTTATTCTCTTCCATCAGTACTTCATCCACATCTTCCCCCATCCACACATCAAACTCCTTACCCTCGCGAACACCCAAATACACTTCTACCATTCCACCTCCACTTGCTCAGCCTACACATATTCCACACAGTTTCATCTTCAATCCCGACAGACTTGTCGAATACTTCTTTATCCTTACTGGATCCGAAAACATAGAAGCACCCTTACCAGGAGATACACCTTTCTTTATCCTCACAGACACCGGCTTGAACACCCTCTTGCTGAAATTCATCATGCTCAAGTTACTTTGAATCTTGCCTCCTTTATCCACACATTCCTTCAGGCTGACATATGCAGGATTAAAAAAGATCATAAAAAAGTCATATACAATTATTTACAATCCCATAAAATACGGAAAGAAAAACCGACATGGTTAAAGATGCAACATCACATACAATATTAAAACTTTGAGTAGACAGATCAAAGAATAAAAAATGAATTACAATCAGATTAAAGATTTAGAGCAAACGGCTAATTAACCAGAACCAGGGAATGTTCTGCCGTGGCAGAGGTCTCTTCCTCCAAACCTGGAGAAAAATAATTCCCCCATGCTGCAAGTTGCTAATTCACTCTTCACCGGCAGGCAAAGATAAAGCGCATCCTGTAGCCTTCTCACATGGCATTAGGATGGCTGCCACCGATAATCACAAACAGCGACTTCTCTGAATCCTTACCCATTGATGTCCTCACACAACACAACTTCTCCACAATCGCTGACCTCGCACCCCAATTGTTTCTGTCTGCTTGCTCAACTGCCTCTACCAAGACCCTATTACATCTCTCCACCATGCCGCACGTTTGGGGTGGTAAAACGCCAAAAACGTCCACTCAATGCCAACTTTACACGCATACTTTTTCATTTTCGTACACCTAAACTGCCCCCCGTAGACACTCAGCATCCTCTTGGGATAACCTGCTCTTCTAAAAACTTTTTCCAGAATTACCTAACCTGTGTTAGCCCTCCTGACCAACTTAGCATCAACCCATCCAAACAGTGATCTACCATCAATATTAGAAACCTCTGGTCTCTCCCCAATCTACTGTACAGTCCTACAACGTCAATGTTCAACTCTTCCCGTGCTACAGCAGGTTTAGGCACAAGACTACACTCAACCTTCTGAAGCTTGCAACTCACGTGTGCGTTCTGGCAAGGGCAACAGTTTCTCACAAATCTCTGTACCATTAGATCCATGCCTGGCCACTAATACTATGCCCTCAAATTACGCTTTGTTATCGTGGATCCAGGATGCACCTTAACTTCTCTGGCGGCACCAACTTGTCACCTCTCACCAGTACACCACACTTCAGTCTTCTCTATGGCTTAACTTTTTCAACCAGCTCACATTTAGCTGGCCACCCATTATTAGTACATTCCTTCACTTTCCTAAGCACGTAGCCTTCTTCAAGCTCCTCCAACCATTCTTTCTTGGAAACCACTTCATTTATTGCCGCCACAACCTCCTCTTCCAGGTCCTCTTCTTCAAGAACCTTATCTTTAATCCACAACGAGAGCAAATTGGCTATGTTACATCTTACACCTGGTACATACGTCACTGCAAAAATCATACCTCTGTAATCTTACACTCAATCTCGCTAACCTTGGGGTAGCTTTGCATAAACCATTCACTGCCAATAATTCCTGCACACACTATAGATTTGCTTCATCAAATATACTTGCAGAAATAATGTATGCCCCACACACAAGCCAACAACTCCCTTCCTATGACCGAATGGCTACTTTCCACCTCTGTAACGGACCATTGCAGAAATATCAAGTTTTCACTTTTACATTCTATTATATATTTGCAAATTAGCCACCAAATTACCATTTTTTTCCTTTTCCTTTTACCATACCAATATTGTAATTTAAGCAAACCAAACTACACACAATCCATGTTATGTACTTAAAGCACATTTACATTTGCAACACACGTTTAGAAAATCAGTTGTGTATATATTTCAAATGTTCCTAAAATCAGTTTTCATTTTACCCAGGACTTCAACATTTCCATAAGTGTTATGTTCCTAGCAGAGTGGTAACCCTGGGTAGTTGTTGGCAGTATCAATTAAGTGAGTAAACTGAATTTAAACAAAGAGCACCGTGGAGATCAGAAAACAGTATTGTTAGAGCTTAATAATGTATTAAAAAAGTGAAAAAACAGACTGCACCGAGATAGCTGCAAATTAGACTGCTACAAAATGTAACTTAAACTCTGAGCTCAAGTACTTTGGGAATGTATTTAAATTATAGCCACATTTCACCCTTCATCATTGAAAAATAGTTCGTCCAAGCAAACGTGTCACTGTCAACCGACAGTTTCTTCAGTAGAGCTTTTATATGTAACTGCCAACTTGGGACAGTTAAATAGGCATATGTTTGCAATTCCAAAGCATGTACAGGGGCAATGGTTCTTGCCCTGGATTCAATGAAGCCACCAAAAGGGAAGATTAGCTAGAAGCCCTTCACTACATACAGCCAGATTGGATTCTTTGCACTTACCTGTAGACCAAACACATTATGAGCGTTCAGTGCTTTGCTCGTAACATGTGCATGATAGAATAACGGAGTTCTACACCCACATAGCTCCATTATGTGCCTTCATCCCTAGTAATTGGGGAGGTTGAAACAGTGTTTGTTCCTCAACAATAACAGCAGATGCATTTCTGCTTCCTATACACCTAGTACATGACTAGTTTACTTTTTAGTTCTTCCGACATAGCAAACACATAAGCCTTTACATACCAATCACCGACACACCTTAACTCACCATACTATCCCGTTAATGGTTAGCTAGTGGTATTTCAACAACACCACAACGCATAACTGGTTGGACCAACTGTACCTATCTGAACAAACGGCATCAAGTTAAATCAAGACACATATTATACCTATTCTGCCTTAATGTGTCGTATCTCACTGAAACTATGCCCCTCATTATTTCAGACAAACAATTACTCAAAATCTGGAATAATTAGAACCATAGCCTCAAACAGTTAAACCAAAAAAAACCTTTCCATAACCTGTAAATCATTCCATCATTTCCCCTACTAAACATTGTCACAGAGGGATAAGGAAATCCTTAAGTGGACTAACCATAAAAACATAGGCCCAAAGAAAATCAAAAAAGGTAATTATCACCACTCTGATCCCTCCCTACCCTATTTACCCTGTCCCAATCCTCAACTACAGGATGGAAAGATACGTGAAAACCTCAAAGACAGCAGAATCAGAAAGGAAAAAACAAGGAGATATTTGGAAACCGCCTTCACTACCCAGTCTGATCATGCCTCTCAAGACTCTACAGGCTTCCCAGTACCTCACCTCAAAAGACCATTGACGGCTTATCTCCAGATGCCTCCTGAAGCATCCAGCTAAACCACACTACTATATCCTAATATTGATCCATGAAACAGGACTCACCAACGACTTAACATCAATGCCTCAATTTAACCCGAAAGCCATTCAAACAACCATGGACGGGACCCGCCAGAAACAATACCTGCTACTCCATTCATCACTAGACACCCTAACACCATCTACCACAAACACAGAGTAGGAACAAAGATGGACCGGGAGCCAAGAAAAACCTGCTATGCGTCTTTGAATCTGAACGCCTTAATGCAGAGCCCTGGGAAACGAATGAAAGCAACCTTGAACAGTCCAACAACACTGGCCCAAAAGCAGACGCAACCCAGAGATAACAGGCACAAGATGCCTCCTGTTAAATCCACATTCTGCCTTCAAGCACTCAGACATTTTTTAAGGCGATTCCGAAGACCAGATAAACGTACTCTATCACAGAATGTGGTTCTCAGATGATCGGTCCCCAGTTATCCAAGAGAGTATCCCATCAGGGTTCAAGAACATCTGTGCTAATCGCAACAATAGGCAAGGAGGTGGCATAGCGTTGGCGCACAGAAACTTATTTGTAGTATCAACACCCCTATTGACACGATCCCAGACTGTGAATCGCTCGCTCTGAACTGCACCTTCTCTCCCACAGCTACACTAAGCCTCCTCTTACTCTACAGACCTCCCTACTACAGCCCTCACTTTGCTGACAAATTCGCGGACGCTGCCCCCATCGTGTCCATTGATCGTGAACTACTAACTATACTTGGAGATATCAACATCTGGCCGCAGAAAGAAGACAACGCTACTAGAAAGTCACTTGGAGCGAACCTTGGTGCATTACACCTCAAACAGATGGTCACGGGTCCCACCCACATAA
Organism: Ambystoma mexicanum; assembly: GCF_040938575.1. Taxonomy (NCBI): domain Eukaryota; kingdom Metazoa; phylum Chordata; class Amphibia; order Caudata; family Ambystomatidae; genus Ambystoma; species Ambystoma mexicanum. The sequence goes on from NC_090931.1 coordinate 662,628,902, forward strand.
CGGGACATGATCTGGATGGAATATATTGTACTGCAAACATCACCACTGTCTGCTCCCCAGTGCACTTCCCCTGGGGGGAGTAGGGGGAATCACTTATCTATTCTATTCACAATATTCAGAAAAATGCCATAGCTCTCATGATCTTCAAAAGAACCATCGGCTTTGACCAAACCATGGAAAGAAACGCACATCAACTCTCTACTAAAAAGACTAGAAGCAACCAGACCTTCTAGACTTGCAGATGGACCAACAACCACATTGGATGCAAAACTCTACCACATTCAGAACTGGAATATTTCTGTGTTGGACTGCATTGCCCCTAAAAAAAGCTTTCAAAAACTCCAAAAAATGAAACTAGCTAAATGGTTCACCACATACTAAAATCACTTAAAAAAGAAAACCAGAAACTGGAGAAAGGACATACACACACACACTAGCAAATGTGCTTATCCTCAATGGGTGCACCTTACAGGGCTGAAGTCAATACGGCCCTTTTAGTTCTTCCTTGCCTACCACTTACACAAGCTATTTATAGCAGCGCCCCTATAAATCATGGAGCTCACTGGTGACAGCCTGGCTACCAGCAGCTTGCAAATCCACTGTTTACTTTAGTTATAGACACAGTTCCTTGAAAGAAGCAACTGGGATGAGTCCTGGTCTTTCATTTTTTTAACACTCTCCTCTGTTAATGATTTTATCAAGGTAATACTTTGAGTAATGTAAAAGGGACTTTTGTTTTTTTCACTTTGTTCAACTGCCTGTATTTTGTAGTTTACAGTGTTAAGGTCTTTTCACAACTGACCTCGGGAGAATGGACCCAATTTAAATGGTCAGTTAGGACATATATGCAGGGGGAAACCCCTGCAACTCCCCACCCAAACCCTTTAATTACTTATAATCATAAAAACCAACCCAATACATAATATATAAAATATAAAGGTCAATTAGGACCACTATAATTAGGTCAATTAGGACAAAAGGTCAATTGTGAAAACGTCAATTTGGGCAATACCGTTATTAAAGCATCTTGAATCATGAACATGCTTTTCGTTTTGCATTAGAACGCTAGTATTGTGTAAAATGAAAATTGTCTTAATCAAGGGCTGTATTTCTGCTCAATTGGCTTTAATAGAGGCAGCACAGTTGCAGCAACAAGGGCATTTAATACTTTGTTTTCTTTTTTATCACAGAAGCACACCAATTGTTCTGACCACCCACTGCAAGCAGTTATAATGGATACAGGTAGAAGCAGTGCTGTATATATTTTCAGTGGCACAGATTGTACCTGTAACTCTCAACAGGACTGCTATATATTCAGGCAAAGTAGCCTAATTTATAAACAGAGCTGCTATACCATACGAATGTCATGGCACAATGCCAAATAGTCACAGCAGAGCCGATTGCATCATGCCCACATTTCTTGGCAGGACTGCTATGTTTTGCGGCAGTACCTGAATTTCTTAACAGAGCTGCCGTTAAAGCACAAACATGTGTTGGCATTTTCTGCAGCGAGCCAAAGTACAGAGCAAGAACAGTGTCCGAGCTCTTCTCACCAACCTCCGACAGTGTGAGAAGATGGCATTGCTGTCATATACTTCAATCCCTTCTACTCTTGTCTTGCACTTTTCAAAACTTCTGCTTCTCCCATGTCCGATTACCAAGTCCCACAGCCAAAAATATAGCACATTTCAAAGCCTCATTATTAATCTCCTGACTAATGTAGGATAGTCCAAACAGGCTTAGAGCTTTTGACAAGTCATTTAGGTCAGGCAAGCCTCACATTGAACTGCCAGTGCCCTAACCCCATGTGCCTTTCAGTGTCAACAGCCTGTTGGGAAAGGCATCTCAGTGGTCAATAACACTGCTGCAGAGATTATTGTGTAACCTGTTAATAGGTGAGTTAATGAGACTGCATCAGAGATGAGCATTTAAGATGCAGGTAACATTCAATTGTAACACAGCCGACTTAACTTTCGACTTATCAAAAGAACTACTAAATGTTCAGTGATTCAGAACACACATTTCATCCGGGCTGCTGTGCTTGTAATGGCTCACAACACAAACCTCATTGGCGCTACTATACCTGTGATGGCTCAGAACAGACATCTCATTTGGGCTGCTATACTAGTAATGGCTCAGAAGAAGCACATCCCATGAGGACTGTGTAGGGAATTGCAAGTAATGATTTCGGCTCGCGGTGGTCACGCGCGCTCTGTGTCAGTGTTCGGAGCGAAGAGCCGCGTGACCACGGGGAGACGGTTGACGGCGGCGAGATACGAATCTGAGAGGAGCAGGTTGAGGGCTCTGGGGAGCTCCGTAAATAAATAACTTCAAAGGCCAAATCTGTGTCGCGTCAACTTCCTTCAAGTGGCGACGAGGATATAAACATACGGAGCTCGCCGCGGAGCCTGGTGACGTCTTCCTTACGGCCAGGAAAGAAAAGTGCGCTGCCGCCAGAAGCGAGGAGATCGGGCCGTGACAAACGTGTGAGGAACCGAGGTCAAGGGGAAGGGAGCGGTCTCAGCGGCACTGGGAAGTGTGCGCTGCAGGGGGACAGTCTTCCCTCCTCTCTCTTGCCCGAGTAGCTGTAAGAAGCAGACAGCTAATTTCTGGTTGGTGCCGCCCACCCTGGCTCATTGGATAAAGAGGTGAGGAGCAAGGAAAAGGGGGGTTGGACACAACCAGAGGGGGAGGTTCACCATTAAGGTGAACAACAATTGGCAATTACAGTGTGGGAGCGTCTCCACGGACACATTGAGAGATTGTAAAGGCAAGGTGGAGGCAGAACTAAGGATGGTGTTGGGGAAAGTGAATATATAATTATGATGTGCAGCTTAATCACTGGGAGATTAGTGCACCTGAAGAAGTGAACAGTGTTGTATAGCCGTGAACTAAGTGACATTTAAGGGAACCTAATAGTACCTAGACATACATAAGGATGGCGGCAGCTAGCATGGCACCCCCACCACCGTTCCTGGCTGAACCTGGGGCACCACCAATAAGGTGGGACAGGTGGAAGAGGTTGTTTGACACGTACCTGGTTGCCATTGGAGGGGACAAGTTCGCATCAGCTAGGAAGGAAGCAATTTTACTCCACAATTTGGGAACTGAAGGCAGAAGCGTGTATGATGGATTACCTGATCCTCCACAGATGGGCCAAGGAGAAGTGGATCAATATTCCATGGCGGAAAGGAAGTTGGAGATACACTTGGAAGCCAAAAAGAACATAACGTTTGAGAGGCATAAGTTTTTCCAAAGGACACAAGGTCCACAGGAGCCAGTGGAGAATTTTGTGGCAGCATTGAGGTCCCTTAGTCACACATGTGAATTTGGACTGCTCACAGACTCTCTCATAAGGGACCAGTTAGTGCGATCTACTAATAACGTAAAGATACAAGAGAGAGACTATTGTCCAAAGACGCATCACTGGAAGTAGCTATCGAAACGGCAAGTAGTATGGAACAGACCCAGAAGTACATAACTAAGATGAAGGGAGAGAAGTTGGAAGGAGAAGTGGCAGTAGTGAAGGGGTTTCGTAAAGGAGTTCCCAACAAGGAGATAAGATGCTACAAGTGTGGAAGTAACCGTCACATTTCGACCAGCATGTTCTGTCCAGCCAGAAACATATCTTGTCTTAAATGCAAGAAAAAGGGTCATTTTGCGAAAGTTTGTCGTGAGTCGGGAGTGGTGCAGAATATTGAGGAAGGAAGTAGGGTGCCCGAGCAAGAAGAAGATGATGCAGAAGGAATCTGCAACCAGACAAAGCATATACTAGAAGTGTCAGAGGTATCTAATAAGGGTGGAGCACCTTTAGATGTATTCAAAGTCAACGGGAAGGCAATTACAATGAAGGTGGACAGTTGTTCGCCGTGGACTTTGATGTCGAAAGCAACATTTCTAGGTCGCATGCAAGGAGATGTGAAGCAACTGAAAGAACATAAGATCGAACCGTATGCGTATGGGAATGTGAAGATTGAAATTGTAGGCATGTTCCAGGCTTCAGTGGACTATAAAGGAAGAAGCTGTGAAGCGGAGATATACGTTACTCAAGAAGGTTCGACACTCCTGGGATGGGGTGAACAGTGGAAGTTGGGTATTAGAATCCAAGCGAATGCGGAAAGGCCTATAGATGTGGCGGAGCTGAAGGATAGGTGGGAGAAGGAATACCCCGAAGTGTTTCAAGATGAATTAGGAGTGTTGAAGGGATTTGAACATCAGATTCAGCTGAAGACAGGAGCCACTCCAAAAGTGCACAAGGTGAGGCCAGTGCCTCACGAACTAAAGGAAAAGTTAAGAGTGGAAGTGGAATCACTGCTGCAAAGGGGAATAATAGAGAAAAGTGAAAGCTCTGAATGGCTGTCGCCAGTGGTAGTAGCAGCGAAGGCAAACGGGGATATAAGACTGTGTGTAGACTTACGAGACTTGAACAGAAATATCTTGATTGATAGACACCCCCTGCCGATAATTGGTGATGAATTATCTGTATTGAACAATGCTAAAATATTTTCGGTCATTGATCTTTCTCAAGCATATCATCAGGTTCCACTGAAGGAGGATTGTCAAAAATTAACGGCATTCATTACAGTGTTTGGTACTTTTAGATATTGCAGGATGCCGTTTGGGCTCGCTTCGGCGGCAGCTGTATTCCAAAGGGTGATGGAGACGGTGCTGTGCGGGGTGAAGAATATTATTTTTCAGGATGATGTTCTGATATATGCGAAGTCCACCGAAGAACATGAGGGGGTGTTGAGAAAGGTGTTAGATAGATTAAGGGAGGCAGGATTAACGGTGAAAAGGAGCAAGTGCAAGATTGGAGTGCACAGGGTTGAATTTCTTGGTCATGAAATAGATGAAAAGGGTGTGAGGCCTAAGAGGAATTTGGTTGAAGCAGTGAAGGTTGCACCGGTACCAGAGAGTAAGGAACAAGTGAAATCGTTCCTAGGTTTGGCCGAATATTACCATAAGTTTGTTAAGGATTTTGCAAAAGTATCAGTTCCCCTCAGAAGTTTGCTCAAGAAAGGTGCAAAATTTGAATGGTCAGCAGAGTGTGGTGTGGCTTTTGAGTGTATCAAGCAAGCGGTGAGCGAGGCACCATCCATAGGAAGGTTTGATAATAAGGATAAAATTGTTTTGGTGGTTGATGCGAGCATGCTGGGACTGGGAGCGACATTGGTGCAGTATGACAGGGATAATACTGAAAGAGTTATTGCGTTTGCGTCTAGGACGTTGAGGGGTGCAGAGTGCAAATATTCTGTTATTGAAAGAGAAACCTTAGCTATGTTCTGGGCAGTGAATCATTTCAAGTATTTCTTGTGGGGAAGAAGATTTGTGGTTAGGTCGGATCATAAGCCCATGGTCCAACTTTTTGAGAGCGGAAGGTGGGCGTTAGGTTCCCCAAGGATTAGCAGATGGGGTCTGGGGCTCCAGAATTTTAACTTTGATGTGAGCTATCTGCCGGGAAAGAAAAATGTGGTGGCGGACTGTTTGTCCAGGTTGCCAGTAAGTGGTGGATTTGCAGAAGACAGAGAAGCAGAGGAGGAGTCAGTTGTGGCAGAAGAAGAGGAAGATGTGTTGTTCCTCCGCAGTCTATCAGGTCAGTGCTGGTTAGTTTGGCTCATCAGGGTCATCCGGGAGAGGCTGCCATGAAAAGAAAATTGAGGCAAAATTATTGGTGGCCGGGAATCGATAGATGTGCGGAAAGATTTGTCAAAGATTGCATGACTTGTCAAATGAGTGACAAGTGCAGAGTAGTGAGGGAGGCCCCTTTGATACCAAATGTGGTGCCAGACCAGCCTTGGTGCAAATTGGCAGTGGACATTATGGGTCCAGTGGCAGGGCTGGGAGGTGGCCAAAAGTTCTTATTTGTTGCAGTGGATTTTCATTCGAAATGGTTTGAGTGGGAAGCGGTGAGAGAGGTTACAGCCAAGGAGTTGATTTGTTTTTTAGAGAGACTGTTCCTTAAAGAGGGGGTGCCTAGTGAAATTGTGTCTGATAATGGGGTACAATTTGTATCCGAGAGTATGAGAAAATTTCTTGCAGGTTATAGCATTAAACACACAAGGACAGCGCTGTATAATCCTAAGGCAAATGGTCTTGTGGAAAGAATAAATAGGTACATAAAAGGGGGTCTGCAGATGGCCATGAATTCTAGACAACCGTGGAGGGAAGTATTAAGGTTGTTGACGTGGAATTATGTCACCACGCCACACTCTGTGACGGGTGTGTCTCCTTTCGTATCACTGAAAGGCAGGGAACCTGGGACAAGGCTTTGTCCAGGATGGTTGGGAATGGCCAAGGTGGTAAATGTTGATAGAGAACACATTATGAAACTAATTACTTTAAGTCAAGAGAGAAACAAAGAATTGTTTGATGACAGGAGGAGGGTGAAAGAACAGGAATGGAAAGTTGGTGAAGAAGTGTATGTTAAGAATCCTAGATTAGTAAACAAATGTGTGGAAAGTAAATTCCTGGGACCGAAGAAGATAAGTGCAGTAAAAAGTAATGTGGTGGTTTTGGAGGGAGGTGAAGTGTGGTCAAAAGGAAGGTTGGCGAAAGTTGGTGATGTGAATGTCAGTAGGTCGGAGGAGAGAGTAAGGGAAGGTGTGGCGAAGGAGGGACACAGTACGTTAGAAAAGGTGAGGAAAGAAGGTGTTGTAGACGGAAAAAATGTTGAAATTGATAATGAGGAGAGAACTAAAGAAGGAGGGTCGCATAGGACCAGATCAAAACCTGTGTGGATGAGGGATTATGAAAATTAATATACCTTGATCTCAGTACGTAAAGGAGAAATACAAATGCAAGATTAGTATTAACATGTTAATAATTACCAGGAGTGTCGCATTCTCCTATGTTTCAGGTTGATCAGTTACATTAGTTAGTTTGTGACCGTCTTTTCTTTGGATGGTTAAAATCTTTTATTCTATTATAAAGGGGAAGATGTGTAGGGAATTGCAAGTAATGATTTCGGCTCGCGGTGGTCACGCGCGCTCTGTGTCAGTGTTCGGAGCGAAGAGCCGCGTGACCACGGGGGGACGGTTGACGGCGGCGAGATACGAATCTGAGAGGAGCAGGTTGAGGGCTCTGGGGAGCTCCGTAAATAAATAACTTCAAAGGCCAAATCTGTGTCGCGTCAACTTCCTTCGACTGCTATACGTGTAATGGCTCAGAACACATCTCATGTGGGCTCTTGTACTTGCAATGGCATATAGTGTTGGTAAAGCATCTCCATTAAAGCAAGTGCTGCATCTGTCTCAGGGGGATAGCTCAGCGGCAACGTGCTTGCCTTGCAAGGCGACACAGAGCAACACAGGTTCGATCCCCAGGTCCGCGCTTAGAAACCTCTGGGTATTAAGCGCATTATAAATAACCCCGGAAGTGCTCAGTGTCTGGAGGAGCCTAGCCCCTAATCGGATTCTGCTACGTGCAAGCGTTTTTTCACGGAGAACTTGATATTGCAGCTGCGTGATTAGGCTGCGCCCCTTTTTCGGTACAGGCAGCTTTTTTCAAAAGGCACAGGAAGGAGCCCCGGAAGTGCCCAGAAAGTGCCTTTTTAGAGCGTGTTAGGCTCACGGCTCCAGTTTCTGTCTTGGATAACACTGTCTTTGCATGTAAGGTAACGCGTTGTATGTTTTCTGCATTGTGGGCTAATTCAAAGTCCTCGTCATGTAAATGCTGCTGTATTATGTTTTGACGACAACGAGTATATGTTGACTTAGGTCCCCATAGACCTTCTATGGGTGCTCTGTTTGAGTAGACAGCTGATATACTTGCATTTACCCTCGCACAAACATATGCCGTTCTGGGCGTGGCATATGGTCCATGCAGAGTCTTATTAGATTGTCTGTTTCATTGCAGTATTAAAAGCTTTAATTGATCCTTTCTCCTGGCGGTGCACGCTTTGCCCGGCAGCAGCCACGTAGGTGGGCAACATTTTGACTAGCTGGGTGGTTGACAGTATAGGCTTACAGCAGTCCATTGATATTTAAATCTGTGGCATTTGCCACTTTAGGTACCCATAGACTTCTGGAGGGGTACTCTGTTCTTGTTGAAAGCGGTGATATTTTCTGAGTTTACCCTCGCATATACATGAACCGTTTTGGGTGTGGCTTACTGTGTGTGCGAGGCCTTTTTTTTTCCTTTTTCTTCTCTTCCCTTTTCTACTCTTGTTCACATTGCAGCACAAACCTCGCCAACTTAATTTCTCTATTGTGGTTCATAGTATACCTTGCTGTGTTTAAGCAGGAGGGGATTTCTCTCTAACTGGAAGGTTTGACTTCAGTGGCAATTAGCACTGATTTGTATTTGGTATAGTGGCAACGGAATATAGTTCCTCTGGGTTTGAATTTGTCGACATCGATAGGTGCGGATATTATCTTCCCTTAACTACTGGTGCAGTGTTAATATTTTAAATTTGACCCTCATAGTATGGTGGGGCACCTTCGAAGTGGCAACCTCTGAAACTCCTCCTACATTAACAAAAGTCTAAAGCAGTACAATAAACTAGAAATTGCTTCAGATAGCAAAACTGCCAATAACTACTCACTGTGGAAGGCATCCCCCTATAGGCTCTAGCAATAGTGGAGCAGGTAATTTGCCACAGGACCAAGCCAGTTCTGCCACTCTTGAGCCTGTCCTACCACAGTTAGAGCCTATGATTGGTGCGACGGTTGATTCCTTTAAGCCTGTTAGGGATGCAGACGTATTAAAATCATAAAAGTTTTTGGAGTATTCAAGAAACAACGATCCAGTCAAATGAGGTTATGGAGGATAAGGAAGTCATTTTGCCTAAATCTATTTCAGATAAATCTTTGATTGAGCCAGTGGTTTTGGCGGGAACTAGATAAAAGGGTGCGCTTGTCATGGGGACCCTACCCTCCACAACCATTAGCACTAGAGGGGGGGGCATGGATAGTGTACATTTACACAAAGCTCAGGGCCCCGATAATGCTCTTGACATGTCTACTATGCGACAGAAATATAGAATTTTACAGGAACTACAGAATTATATACCAGAGAACTATGCAGGGACGGAGGGGAAAGTTAAATTCCAGTTGCCTTTCAGAGCCCTATAAATGCTCTAGTCCTACTGCCACCAACCTACCTCCTCTATATGATCACAAAGCCTCTCATATTGACCCTGCCATCGAAACATTGACCCCTACTGATCTACTATCTGCCCACACATCATTTCCAGTCTTAACAAGTACTCTGAATCTTCTAGACAAGGGACATGAAAGGACACATGTTGAGATTCAGGAACTTAGACTCTTCCTAATAGATTGTGCGGATAAACTAAGTAGGCTGGAAGGGTTTATTTTTGCTCAGGAGTCCCGGCGGGTGGCGACGGTTGCCATGGATACAAGGACAATGCTCTGTCCGACTAAGACTCAAAGCACCCAAAACATGCATGCAAGTTTTGAAGAAAAGGGAAATCCAAAAAATATGCCATCTATTTTAGGGAACTTGGGAGCAAGATCTTTTGCAGAAGTCGTACGGCAAGGAGCATCAGACTTGAAAGTAGAAGAAAAATAAGTTGAAGGCTTTGGAGGAAGCTGTTCAATGTAATTCACTTAAGATTGAACGTCTAGAACATGCAATTACATTTTTTCCAAAGCTGGAAGAAAAAGACAGCGAGATTCTCTGCAATCTAAACCAATCGAGTAATAATGTGGATGTACAGCATGCTTCTGATAGTCCATCAACTCTTCTGGAGGTAACGGAACAGGAGTTAAAGAATTTGGATGGAGTTGGTAGGGCTGATGCTGCATATGACGAAGGGTCAAATGATGTTCCCAGTCATTTATACATCTCGGTAGGAAAGAAGGAGGGAAAGGGCCCTCAAGATTAGAGAAACTAAACAGATGGACCCTTGCCAACTCAGTAAAAAAACAAAATTTACCATCGATAAAAATAAAAAAAAATTTAATTCAAATATTAAAGATATCTGTGCAATAACCTTGAAAGAAGGGACACTAGATTTAACTCAAGACGAGGAAAGCAAAGTGGCTCTTGAGTTAAAGGAATCTGCGCAGAACAACAAAAAGTTGGTGGTCTCTATTGAAAATATCAAAAACAACCCGCAGCTCCAGGGACAAAAAAGAAAAAAAGGAGAATGAGAGGGATGGGAGCATGGTTCCAGATTTGGAAGGTAAAGCAGAAAACAAATCCAAATCCAAAGTGGGAAAGGGTTGTAACAAAACACCCACAAACTCTTGGCGCAAGCTGATTGATAAAGATAGGGTGGCTATAAATAATAGTGTCCATACTATCGGCACAGTGGAAATAATTGATCTTACCTTTACCGATGAGGATGAAAAATATGAAGAACCGAGTGGTTCCTTGAGTGAGGCTATGAAACAAAGGAAATAAACAAAATGTAAACTGAAAAACGTTACAGAAGGGCAAGAGATCTGATAAAGAAGAGAGTACGATTGGTAATTCCAATCAAGATGAGGCATCTAAGAGGGGGGGGGGGAATAACAATTTTTCACCAAAAATGCCAAACCGGTGGGTAAGCCTCCAACTCACAGCCCCGATAATGTACAAAATCGGGTGGGCTCGATCAATAACCAAGAGATCAACTCCACTTTAACATCTAAATATGATAATGAGATAATTACTGTTGAAAAATAGCTAAGACTGAGCAGACTGTGGAGAATGTATCGATTAATTTGACAACTCCATTGGTCAGGGAAGCTGTGATGCCCCCTTCGGAGGACATTAAAGTTTTGGTGCAGCAAGCTTTATTGAGACTATTACAATTCCCCTCCAATTCAGGTTCCTGTCCAACTTTTCTAACTGAGACGGCTGTCTTGAGTGGGGGTGGAGGGGGGAAAATCAACATCAAATCGTAGCTACTACGCGCTGTACACACTCATTGGGAGATCCCCTTAAGGATACAAAATCTCTATCAAGCAGCAATCCAGGGAATAACCCAAAGACAATCAGGAACCCCTTAGCATTACTGAGAGGAAAACAAGCAATTCAACTCTAGACCAGAGAGAAGTGGGGGGAGGGGTGGACTGCTAATGCAGGAAAGCTGCAACATACAGAGATCTTACCAACAAAAGGAATGGGAGGGTCTGTATTCCGATAATAGATATTGGGATACTGGAACCGCGGAGGATACTCAGGGGGAACAGAGACATCAGACTAGCTATGATCCTCTTTGTGAAAAGGTGAAGTGGAGACCTCCTCACTTTATTGATGACCCTAGTGTGACACTGAGTTTCCTGCTACCCAAGAGGGACGCTTCCTGCCTTACTCGCGGAAGGATTCTATCCCTAATGAATGAAATTCTTCGTTTATCAATTATTTCATCAGGAGATATTAAACTGATTGATTTCATTCATCCTGTTAGATTTGACTATGTGAGGATTGTCCTACACTGTCAGGCTATCTATGAGCTCATACTGTCTGAATCAGAGTCATTTAACAAATTTGGGTATGATGTTCAAGATTACAATAAGGGCAGCTCCAAATCAAGGGATGGGGACTATAGATATATCTCGGCCAATGCGATAAACCAAATAAAGGAATCAAGGGGGCAGTCCAAAATCAGGTGGACTCTTCCGAGTGTTACTGATTTGAGATAGCTGGCATTGACTTTGAGAGAATCCATTTCTAAAATACATGATCTGAGGGAGAAATCCTAACGTTGCAAGAGAGTATTTGATCTCTTGGAATTCTAGAGGATCATGGTATTTAAAAAATTCCATTGCAATCTGTGCTCTACTCTCTTCCGGCTCATTTGTTTGTATCGAGGAGACTTGGTCCACCTCCCCGCTCTCTTTAGATGGATTTATGATAATTCAAGAGTTGGCCACTAAGAAACTGAAGGGGAGACCATCTGGTGGGGTTACGATTGCTGTCAATAATGAACAAGAAGGGAAATTACTTAAAGATTTTAAAATTGCAAAAGGGTTCATTGCTTTTCTTTTGGAATTCCCGAAAAGTAAACCCTGCCTAAACTTGTTAATCATTAATATATATAGGTCTCCCGACTCTAGTTTGAAAGATCCCATATGCCTCATAAAGCTGGCTGTTTCGGAATGCCAAGAGTTGTGTGAGGAAGGGTCCTAGAGGGAGTAAATGTTACTTGAATGTTTCCCCAACTCTGGCTCACAAATCTAATAATCAGTCTTTTAGTCATAGGGTTGACGCTGCCAAATGTATTAATGGTGAGAAATGGTTACAAATGTTTGAGGATTGGGGTTTATGTTGTGTGAATAATCTGCTTGACCCTTCATGTGACTCTTTTACATGGTCTAATGGTATATTGTACTCAGTGATTGATTATGTCCACAATCTGGTGAAAGGTTTCTCTTTAAGCTCAACGTGTAAAAGTGATCACAAAATTTTAGTGGTGACTTTTGCTGCAGATTTGAGTAGAAGTAATAAGATATTTTTACCCATAAGGCTTAGTGTTAATAACTAAAGCAATTGCATAACGTGGCATAAAGGGAACGTGGAAAGAATAAATAACGTTTTTTTTACAGGACTTTGAGGTTACCGAATTTAACAGAAAACAAGGCCTTTATTCTATGGAATTTTTCAGCGATTATGTAGGCTCTGCAGTGAAAACAATGTGTGGTTCCGTGATTGTGAAGGAATTATGCCCCATAAGCATTCGTATTATGGAGCTATGATAGAACTCAAAAAGGAAAGGAATAGGGAAATAAGAGCATGTCGTAAAAATCTTTTAGAGAACAGACTTTCCACTGCATCTGTTAGAACCATTAAAAATAAATGGAAAAATAGAATTAAAAATGTTCGTGCCCTCTTATAATCAACATGATGGGGAAAAAATTTTGGGCTATGATAAACAGAGAAAGGGACCATCAGCTTTTGACCCAAACTGTAACAGTTAGACGTGAGGTTTAGGAAGGACACTTCGAACAGATGTTTGCCTTCTCCCCCCCCCCCCATTGTCTAAGTGGATTATGCCAGAGGATATCTGCAGCTGTCATTGGAATATACCGTTTGGGCAGGCAGATATATGTAATATAATTATGCGTAGCTCCTCTACTCGGGCCCCCGGGCCAAATGGTATTGCCAATGTGGTACTGAAGTCCAATCCAGACCTGTGGACTAAAATTTTGTTTATGATATTTAGAGACATACTGTTAGCCAAGAGTATTCCGGATAGCTGGCATCTTTCTTATATAATCCCGATATACAAGAGAGGGGATAGGGCCTGTCCTTCCAACTACAGGCTCATCGCACTTTTGGATACAGAGTCTAACATTTTTACTGGGATCATTTTGGAACAGATTCAGGAATAGATTGATGTTGAAGGTATTCTGTCTATATTCCAATTTGGATTTAGACGCAATATGGGCACAGATGCGGGGGGCCTTTTCACTTCCATCATGCAAGACATAGCATGGTAACCTGCTTATTTACGCTGCTTCCATCAAACTCTCTAATGCATTTGACAGGGTAGATAGAACCATCTTGTGGACAAAATTGTATTCTTTTGGAATGCCAGTGCCTTTACTTTTCCATTTTGTTCCATTTTCATGAAAGAACTAGAATTAAAATTCGCCTCAATAGGGAAGGTACTCCTTCAAGCAATATTAGAGTTTGCAATAGGCATAGGCAGGGTTGTATTTTTGCTCCAACAATATTTAATTTATATGTTTTGTATGCAGGAAACTTTTTGGAACATAGGGCCTTTGCTTCTCCTAAAATAGAAAGAAGAAATGTATGTGGGACTGCATACGCAGATGATGTGACCTTATATGACCAAACTGCTATTGGTCTTCTGCGTCTTCTTGTTGCATTCCATGAGTATTTTGTGGCCAATTCTCTTCTTATTAATAATAAAAAAACTACTATCATTCGACTATCTTATAGGAAAAGCCCTATTAAATTTCACCTGGTTCTTAAATCATGAAAAGTTACCAGTGAAACAGGTGATTGGCTATTTGGGATATCCGGTTTTTGGCACAAAAAAAAGGCTAACGATCATGAACATCTTGAGAAAAAGATCACACCTCTTTGTAGCTCAATTAAGAAAAAAATCGACTATAAGTTTGGGAAATCTTCAATTTTTCCCTCCATAAGTTATTACAGGAGTAAAACTATTGCACAGCTATGTTATGGACTGAAGTTTGCACCCCTATGGTATAGGAAAGAGCTAATCAACTATGAATCTAAAATTCTAAAAGCAATTTTTAAATGTTTGCCTAAATGTGTGCCAGTGGCTGTAATACATCATGAGTTAGGACTTTCGTCAATTAGAAGTATTGTGGAATGGCGTAGGATTTCACTCTCCAGGAAATTGATGGTGTGCAAAGGGAACAATTTATATTCAATTATGGGCCATGGGCTACGTAACGGAACTACGGTCTCTGTATAGTTACAAGACATGGAAGGGGAGGTGCATGAAATCCTGGATAGGGCGGGAAATCCATATGATCTTCTCACCTCCAATCCTGTGAAAGTTAAGAATTTGTTACAATACCTCGAATGGAATCTAACTGTGGAAGAAGTTTCTAATTACAAATTGTATAGCCACTTGGTATCTGGGACAAGACATTTTTTGGGAATAATTGAATCTTACCTCATGCGATTTCCAGATAGAAGATGGAGACAGGATTTTATGTGCTTCTGCTTTAATGTGATGCAAACAGGTGAAATTATTGATATAAGAGAAGGTAATATTGAGAACCACTCCGTATGTAGATTCTGTAAACATGTTGAACTTCGGGAAACATTGAAGCATCTTTTAGTTGAGTGCGAAGGCCTAAGAATGGAGCGTATCAATTGTTTTAGTAAATTTGTGGCGAATACTGCAAACGTAGATTTAGAGCATTTATGGCTAGACATGCTCCATGGCAAAAGACTGAAAATGCAGATTGCTGTGGTAAACTTTCTGAAGGTTTTTTGTAAAATAGGAACTAACACTGATGTTTTGTAAATAGGTTATAGACAATGTTGTATCTTGCTTGTGGATTTATTGTTTGTGATTTTGGCTTCGGGAAATTGATGTTATTGAAAGGGTGAGGGGACAATTTGAGTTTGTGTTGTATAGGAGTTTATTGTGTAATATATTTTAATTGATCTTCCCGATTAGTTTTTCTTTAGTTCCTCTTTGTGAAAATTTAAACTAAGATGTATTATGATTGTCAACTATTGAGATGTCATTTTAGCGTTTGTTATTATTGTGAATCTTTTGTAAAGGTTACTGTGTAACCACATACAAATTTAAAAAAATAATAAAATCAAATCATATGGTCAGACAAACCTCTAACTCTAACTCCCAGACAGTCGGCTAAAAGAAGGTTTGCACACATCTAAAAAGGAGCATCTAATGGTAAAGCTACACTAGATGTTTAAATAGAAAAGGCATTTTCAGCTTTATTTATTGGTGCTTGTGAAGCGGAACCCGAAGGGGAGGGGGTAGCGGGACCTCGTGGCCTCGTGGCAGTCGGCCGCGAGACGGAACGGGCATCTCCATCCTCCGTGTCCTTACCCGACTTCGCCGGCTCCCGCGTCGAGGACTGTGGCAGGGGGTCCGGGCCGGTAGCAGCGAGCCTGCGGGAGACGCCGACAGCCGCGAAACACAGACCCACACGGCCCGCCGAGCTCCTCTTGCCGTCAGGTGAAACGCGGAGGGAGAGACGGCTGGCTCGGCGAGGCGGCCCGCTCTACAGGAGCCGGGAAGCGTTGGCCCATGTGGAGGGAGGGAGGAGAGTGGCCGGGGGCTTCCAGACAGGGCGACGGCAGCCTTTAATGGAGGCGGGACAAGGCCGAACCAACCAATGGGAAGCTCAATAGTCAGGGGAGGTTTCCATTGGGGGGGGGGGAACTAAGTCACTCACATCAAATAAAAGCTGGGGAACTGATCTACAGGTTGTTTTTGCTTTTTCTAGTCATACGGAGAGGACGAAGAGAGAAGGAACGACTGGTGGGCCTATCCGGACACAAAGGAAACTTAGGGGTGCTAAGTTACATCCCTGGAAGGCTACCTGAGAGTGAAGTAACTTTCAAGGAGTTAATGGACTATAATTTCTTTTGGTTGCACCTTATTTGAATAAAGCCTTATTTCAGCAAAACAACCCAACCTGGTCAGAGTCTTGATTTCTACAGTGCTATATTAAAAGACAAACAGAAAACCAGGAGAGGAAGAGCAACTCTGAACCTAAGCAATACAGAACAAAAATGGAATTTGAGTAACAGGAAGAGAGAGCAAGGAGCTACATGATAGGGCAACAAAGAAAGTGAGAAGGGAAACAGAGTCGATAATAGGACAAACACACAATAGGAGTGAGGGATAGTAGCAGAGCAAAAAAGACATTTGGAGACAGAAAAATAAAACACTGATCAACAGCAGGTGGCGAGAGATGAATAGAAAAGCAAGACTACAGAAGGGCAGGGCAATAACATAAGAGACAGTGCAAGAAAGATAATCAAAACCCAGAAAATGAAAAAAAGATATAGCCAGAGTAATGACATGAGAGAGTAAGAGGAGTTATATCAACCGATACAGCGAGATAGATATAAGAGGGGAAAAAGCAGAGATGGTAGAGGCCGAGTGACAGAAAAATAGACTGCAAAATGTGGCATCGCAAAACTAAAAGGGTGCGAGGCAGAGTGTCAGAAAATGAAAGACAGAGGAAACAAAGTAGCAAAGGGAAGGAGAGATGATGCAAAAACATGGAGTGGCTGTCAAGCAGGTAGTACCAGGCAGCAACAGTAGGCCCGAGTGGCAGAGAAGTGATGCTGGTAGTGTGAGGGACTTGATTTATGAATCAACCGATGTAACCAGCTGGCATCTGCAGTAAATCTTAACATAGTTTGTTCCCAAATATCATGACAATTAATCTGGGTAGTATGCATCTACAAGGTTCTTGTGTGGAGAAATGGTTTTCCACAGGTGCAATGAATTATTTAGAACCACTTTGAAATACAGCTGTTTTGTCACTTGTTTTCGAACGTTTTAATTGTATGCACAAATTGGATAGTTGGCAGACACATTTTACTCTCCTGCAAAGGAGGAAAATCCGTTTTACTCTTGAAATTGGATTTACTCTCCAATTCTAAAAATTGGGAGTAAATCCTCTCACTCCAAAATCCTATCTGGAGCAGGGCCTACACAAGAGCTCTGCGCACCGAGATTGCTACATATTTCTACCAAAACTATCCAGGATCACCTTGACAAAGGGCGTACAATCCGCACGCCACAGAGATCCCACAAATACTTTCCACTACCTCCTCTCTATTGTTTGTTCCGCCTTCTGTCTGCAGAGAATCGACAAACGACGACTCATGCAGCCCATTAAGATCTCCCGAGGACCCATGTCCCCCGCCCCCTAATCTTAACAATTCAATTATCAAATCTCCAGACTTAGCACCCAGCTTCCTAGCCCTACACAAGGATGTCATCAGCGGAAGAGTCCCAGCTCAGTTCAAATCTGCATACATCAGACGTAATCCTAGAGCCAACGCAAAGACGCCTTTCAATGGGAAACTTCTAGAAAAGTGTATTTATTGTCAACTCCTGGACCTCCTCCAAACAAACCAACTCCTGAACGAGGCACAGCACGATGTGCTCCATCTGGGATACACTTAAAAACAATGTGGATGAAAGCTCACAGTGCGTGCATCCTGCTCGGCATCTCAATAGCTTTTGACACCATCAGTCTCAAGATCACTTAAAAAAACTGGAAGATATTGGCATTGAAGAATCAGCTCTACACTGGATCACCTCCTTCCTCACGGGTAGAACAGAAACCACAATCTCAGGCCCTTACAATCCCCAGCCTCACCCACTAACCGGCAGAGCACACCAAGGATCCACACTCTCACCTCTAACTTCTAGATGACACCCCTACCTGATGATATCAACAAATCCGATATCTCAAATATCTCCTATTACAACTATGCGGATAACACATCTAAAATTTGTGAGCCACCCATTACCAAGCGTTCCAGTCATTAAAAACTGCCTTGCACAAGTGGACACATGGAAGACAGCAAACAGACTAAAACTAAAACCTAACAAAACAGAATTGATCCTACAGGCTCTAATCCCACCACAATCCTGTTGCGTGATGAGGGAACCCTGCCCAAACCCATCAACCGTGGCAAGAAATCTTGGAATGAAAATGGGCAATACCCTCAATTCTTGATCCAAAAGGTCAAAGCCATCATCAGAAGCCGTTTCTCCCAGTTGCACAAGCTATGCACATCTTACCTTACTTAACATACACCCACCGGGCTATGGCCATAATTTCTTTAATACTATCCAAACTAGACTATGCAAACAGCCTCCATCTCAGACTACCCAATAATTACCAAATGAGAAAACTCCAAAGAGTCGAAAATGCAAAGGCAGGAATATGAAATGAGGGCGGCCACATCCTAAGTGGAAACAAGATTTATTGTCAAGGAAGCAGACAACTCGTCGGCCCAGCCACACCAACTGAAAAGAACGTGGAACCCTGGGCAGGAATAATCACCACAGGGTTCCATTACAACACTTCTCCCCCACCTTAATAATGCACAGATGAGAACACAACAGGGAAATGGGGGGAGGAAAATAAACAAGAACAAACTAAATGTCAAAACACCCCATAATGGAACAATGGCAAAACAATGAGTACTGGTGCACTAAATGACATGTAACCAACATCACTTTCCCCTACCCCGCCAAACAGTCTTTCAAATTGACCGGAGGCAGCCTCATTTTCGGAACCCCGATGTCAACAGCAGTTCCCTTCCTTGAAGCAATAATCGGCAGCCCTTCACCATTTCCTCTGCTCTCAGACTCTTCCTCAGCCATTGCAACCTCCACACCACCCACGCCTACCAGCTCTCGCACACACACTCATACACACACACACACACACACCTGCACTGCCTCAAATCCACTCTAACTGGACCTTGAACTGGCACCCACTCCCTCCCACCCCCCCAAGAGAAATCATACGAGCCGCTCGGCACACTCTAACTGCTTGGCACCGACACCTTAGGTGCACCTCTTTCCACCACGATCTTCGTCTTGTTCCATCATGAGCCATCATCCAAGACCACGTACCCCGCACCCACCGCCTCAACCGTCCACAGTGACATGCACACGCTCCCACCTTTCGGTACCAATTTGGGTTCTTCACACTAACACAATCACCCACCTTCACACCAAGCGGTGTCCTTCCCACCTGCTGTAACCTGACTCTCTCCAACATATCGGACATTCAACTCAGTGGGGACTCCTCCTCCAAGTGCAACAATCCTCAACCTTGAACCAGCCTCCCTGCCTCTAATGAGTTCAAACGGTAAATGACCTATGAAACACTTGTGTATAGGCGCGTTACAAATGCCATATCATATCAAAGATGACGGCGTACACCTATAGCTGTCAATGCGTCTGACACTACAACACTCCACTCCAAAACGGTTTGCAAAAGCCAATTAAATAGCCCCTTTCAGAAAACCTATTCACCCTCTCCACCAAACCATTGGCCGATGGATTGTACAAAGACATCATTTTCTTCAAAAACTCCTGCATGCGGAGAGAAACAAACTGGGCTCCAATATCCATGACAGTACCAGCTGGCACGCTTTCCTTGTCAAATACTCTATAACCTTCTCCGCTGTCACCGTTTTGACCAGCCTCCACCCACCGCGAGAAGTAATCCACCAGCACCACCACAAAACTCAATCCTCCACCAAGACCCTCCATGGGACCCATAATTATCTAATGCCAACTTTGACCACACTTCACCCGGAACCTCAAATGGATAGATGGGCTGCGGCTGAAATGACTTACTTTTATCACTCAGGGAACACGCCACACATACTGCTTCACAACTTCCTCCACATTCTCATCCATTCCCAGCCACCAGTATGATTTTCGCAACCTCCTCCTCGTTAAAGACCTGCCCAAATGTCTTTTGTTCGCCAACGATCCTGGGCCTTAATTTGAGAGGCGGAATTAAGCCATCTCCCCTTGTGATGCCCCACGAACCCTCCACCAACTCACTCAAGACATGCATTAGGACTCCCCCTCGACCCCCCCTTTAAAACATTCACACACTCCCACCCGGCATGCAAACCTCCCCTGATCCAGGCCAATTCCCCATCTTCTGCACATTCCCTCTCCCATTTGTCAACTGCATGGAGAACGCAGGCTACTTGGGTACTCATCTCGCACTCTGGCTCCACCTCTAGACCAGCCCCAGGCAACTGGAACTAAAGGTCCGCCACCACATTCCTTGAACCAGCAATATATTCCACCCTAAAATTAAACTCTTTCAGATCAACCATCTATTTAGCTGTCCTGGGGGACACAGACCCCATGCCCTTAGTGGTCAAAACATACGCGAGGGGCTTGTGATCCGTCCGAGTTACATACGCAACTCCACACACTTTTTTTAAATGCCTAGATGCCCAAGAAGCTGCTAAAGCCTCTCTCTCAATCACAGTATAACGGAACTCTGCATCTCTGAGAAGTCTAGATGCAAATGCAATTGGTCTGAATTTGCCACCCTGCCACTGCTCCCAAACCAACATTGCTTGCATCTACGATAAGCACAGTCCTACTCTTGGGATCAAATGAACTGAATGATGGGAGGCATGTCCACATCCTTCTTCAACTAGATAAACTCTTCCTGACAAGGCTCTGACCACTCAAACTTGATGTTTTTCTTCAACATTGCCTGCATGCACACAGACTTTTCAGCATACGACGGAATTAATTTTACATAGTACTTCGTCATTCCCAGGAACAACCTGAACTGCTCATTGTTCACAGGCGATGGCACCTCCCTTATTACCTACGCCAAACCTTCCTTCGGTTTTATGCCATTAGCATCCAATGTGTGCCCTAAGTAATTAACACTGGGTACTCCCACCCAACGCTTAGTCAAACCACTTTTCTGTAGTATTTGCATCAATCTCTCATCATGGTCTCTGTTCCTTAACCCCACACAAGTAGATCATCTTGGAAGTAACTTACTGCACAGACTTCCCCAAACAACGCTTGCATCAACTGCTAGAAAACAGCTGATGCCAAACCAAACGGCATCCGACAAAATCTGTACACTCCAAATGGCATGACGTGAGAGGACTAGAGAACGTGCAAATGTATTTGATAGTAGGCCGACGATAAGTCGAACATAGAAAACCATGCAGCTTGCCCTATGGTGGCCAAAAGTTGTATTGGGTAGGCAATGGCGATCCAACCAGATGCCCGTGCTGTGCTCCCCGAGATCAACACACATCCTGAGGTTACCATCCTGTTTGCGTGCTAAATCCACCGGCGACAGCCACTCTGAGTATTCAATCTCCTCTATTATCCCTGCGTCCATCATCTTGGAAAGTTCACCCTTTAGCCATTCCCTAGCCAGCCAACACTGGTAACTTTTTCACTTTGTTGGCCTTAGGCACTGCCCTGCTCTTCAATACAATCTTAAGGAAAAATCCATGCAACATGCCCAACTCGATACTTGTTCCGCAAATAATCAGGTGACACCTCCTTTCCAGAACTATTTTCGTACAACTCTGGCGAGATCATCATATATGGGAATCTAGAATCTACCAACATTTCCATTTGCAGTCAAAATGTCCCACGGGCCCTTTGTGAGCGCCCGTTCAACATGTAATAGTAATACAGGACCTTCCTGTGCCACACTAACCACACATCCCACCAAGTGTCGGCACCTCCTTCCGGCTCTACCATCATCACTATTTGTCTTCCTTGCATACTGCCACGATCATTGTTCCATTTGCACAGCCTGGTGTAGTTCCCCTTACTATTGCACTTCCTGCATTATATATTCCAAGCACAGCACTCCTGGGCACCAGTGGAATGACATGTCCACCCACATCCTTGTCTCCCTCCTGCACCAAATGGTCGTTTTTGTTAATCTGGTAATCCGCTTTATCAGCCACCCTAACTTTTGTCTCTCTGCAGCTTTTCCTCACTGCTAACACCGCTTGCACACACTCCCCTTGAGCGGTTCTGTCCCCATTTTCTGTTACTGCTTGCACACTGACCTGGGATTCTTCAATGGCCCTTGCAATCATGAACCATTTGTCTAAGGGGATCCCTGTCAATCCATAACCTCACACTTGGTGTTGCTGGTTTTCATCAATACTCGGTCTCATAGTCATCCAGCAGCCCGGTAAACTTGCAAGTTGATATGAGGGTTTGCAGGGCTGTCATACGAATCAATTCAACGGCACCCTGCCCCCTGTAGAAGAAGTGATAACGTCTAACGCTACATTGGGTCTTTTTCCAAAACGCCCTTCTAATTTCTTCGAAGCATTCTCATATGAACTCACCACAGTTTCTCCTTCACCACCACCGGAGATGCGCACTTCCTCCCCTGCTAGTGTCTGAACACTCAGCACTTCAGTGCCCAAACAATTCAAAAGCGCAGTCTCCTTTTCATCATCGGGGTATTTGGCACCTGTGTCTACCCAGAGGTCCCACAGCACTGGCGGTTAACCAGAGGAAGCCAGAAAAGCACTGCTTATCGCAGAGAGGGACCTTCTTCATTCAAAAGTAAGTTTCAACAGTACACTCCTTCCTGAACACTTAGATCCAGAAATGCTGCATTAGTGCTAGTCCCTAACTTCAACAAAAAACGGCAAGGAGGATCCTCTTTTTCAGATCTTCTAGCCGCAAAACTGGAATGGCCTGCCCAAACCACTCCGCATGGAGCAGAAACCACCTGATTTCCAAGTCAAGACTTGGCTTTTTAACCAACCACTTTGAAAGAAAAGAAAAATAATAGTAACCAACTAAAAACTGTGCACCAGAAACTTGTGTGACAGTTTTCATCAAGCATTTCTTTCCCAAAACTCTTGGCACTACCATCTGTGGGAAAACCAAGCCGACTCATGGAATCTCTCCTGCTTGGCACTGGTCCGCACCTTGAATCTCAGTGAAATCTACCACAAAGAGGAAGGCAGTAAGACCCTCACTCCACTCCCACTACTAAAATCTTGCATTCTTACACCTCCGCACTCCTATAGATGACCTCCTAGGTCTAGTGCACTTACCAGATTCAGATTCTACCCATCAACCATGCTGTTCATTTTTGGCATCCACAATACGGGGACGGCCATATGGCTAACTAGCCTGCCAAGTAGGTAACAACTTAGAGATGTTCATATCGACACACAGGTAACCGGTACTTTAAACCTGCATCAATCAATACCAAAAAGGTATCTGCATCTGCCTTCGCGCTATCCGACTAACACACCCTGCCCCGCTTTCTTACAGAGCCATGCATAGCGAGGCCAACATTTTTGGCAGAAGAGCACTTTACATACATTTGGAGAATCTGTGAATGGCTTTCTCATTTAACTCAAAACATGTTCACACTGGTTTCCCTAATCCCTGTGAGCTTTAACCAACTCACTGCAGACAAAGAGTGAGCCTTAGAGGTTTTGCCAACTTTTCAAAGTGGCCCATTAGAAAAAGCTTTGGCTATCTGGTCAAAAGAAATTGCTCGAAAAATGTTCCAAATTATCAATACAATACAGAAATCTGAACTAACCAACCATATCCATATCCCTTGCAGCAATGCACAACATAAGCCTAAAGAGTTGACCAGTGACCTGCGTAGAACTCTTGAACATGGCGCAGCACTGAGTGCAAGGTAAATATGCATTCCTTTAAGTCAGACCATGTTTCGATTTTTGGTGCATTTGCCCCACAAACGTGGGTGCATGCTCGCAAAAAGAAGAATCAGCACTCTTAAAAAAAAAAAACAGGTAAATACCCTCCTTGTTTACAATCCTGGACAGAATAGTGGCAGAGAGCCACGGTAAATTAGCAAAGAGAGGAAATGAAGACTCCAATTTCACAATGCAAAAGGCTACTCAGGTCTGACAACTCCTGGATTTCAAAGGGACAAAACCTCTAAACACGGCTTCTCTTAAAGAGTACAAGTCAAAAATAAAGATAGCTTGTACTTTAATGTATGTGTAAGACAGGTGCTGGCAGAAGGAAGGGTTTGAAATTACATGGTCCGACAGATACCCATAGATAACCAATTCACACCATGCTCCAAAAGCATAACAGCCCATAATTGGGAGGCATTCCATTCAATTACTTTAGGCATCTAGTCAAAACTCAAGTCAGACCAATGAATTCAGCAAAACATATGGAAATTATTTCTGCAAGAAGCTACCCAAGCAGCCTTCTAAAAGCACATATACAGCATACACATGGCTGCATTGCTACAGCTGTTCAAATGAACAGGAGGCGGAAGTTAATCCCATGCTGTTCTTGGTAAAATAGTTGCATGCTACCATTTCCAGGTATTATTTTTGCTGAAAAATGAAATAGAGCAGGGAGTCCACCTAGACTTCAGTACCTCTCAAGGACCTAAACAGTTGTTTTCAGATGATGAATGTGCTGAAACTTTGTAAAGATGTACTTGAAATCGGTTTAAAGTAGCTCCCAGCTACGTCTTTGGTAATGAACCCCAAATAAGACTGGATCATTCGACAGCCTATGCCGCGTGAACTGGAAACAATCCAATACTCCAACACCCATGACTTGGAATATTTAAAAGAAAACAGCTTTCAGTCCCACTATCCACTTGGACACCTGAATATTTTATTCTACATACTAATAAGGGAGGGTTTTTACAGGTGCAGGAAATCACTTACAGTTACAACTAGACTCGTTGGTATTACTTGCCCCTTCGTGCCTTCCATTACAATACACCATTGAACCCACCTAGCATCCGTCCTAATGGACACCGAATTCAGCCCACCCACCCTTATTTCAGCACTGTTCATATCCCAGACTGTCACTGTTTCCCACTAACTTAAGTTGCATGCCATTAATCAATCAATAGTTTGCTGTAAGGACTGCGGTATAATAGTGACAGGGACTTAGGCTACCCCACCTATCTGGCTCTGGCCCGGTATGGATTCAACACACTTATACAGACCCCTACGGGTGATCTGTAATCAGAGAACACCCTGGTTGCTTATCATACAAACACAATTGTATTCATGTACTTCATAAAACATAATAAAAATAGCTTTACAGAGCTATCATCCAAATGCCTTTTGTTGTCCGTAATCACTGGGTGATAGTGTACTGTTCTAGGCATCTCATCTTAGCCTAACACAAATACAATTGGCATACAGTTTATACAGTGCGAGTTAGTAGATCTGGTGACTTTTCAAATGTGGTATGACTGTCTACACATTTATCTAGTCCCCGTCACTATTATATTTCACTCCCTCATGATTTAGGCCCCCCTTACCAAAAAAAGAGGACTACTTTACCCCCTTATATTACTAAATGTAAGGACTGCGGTCCATCCCCCACTATTGAAACCCCTCCCCCCCGCCCTCCCAAAAAAAAAACAGCCATTCTCTTTTCCAACCATATCAAGTACAGACTTGGGGAATGTGAACATTCATTATGTAGTACCTGCTCACAAAAGAGGCTGCGTTGTGGCATTTTGCACATTTCAGATGATCTACAACAAATAACAGAGCACACAAAACATGTGAAGTATATATAATGCACGATAAGAGACCCTTGCAGTGCACTTGTACGTATGCTGTAGGGAGTATGCAACCACTGTGAACGGCAACATTACACAAGCTCTGAAACGCCCTTTATGTTCACATACCTTGCTTGCAGAGGATTGTGCGCCAGCACTTTAACGGAAAATACCAGTACTATTCAGCTGTGAAACTAGCCAGCCGCACAAAATGAAAATATTGGCCATGCTAAATTGCACAAGGCTGTCTTAGGTCTTCAAGAAAGTCCTTCGACAAATCGAAAATAGCTAGTTGCCTCTCAAAGTTTCAATATCTCTGCTAAGTTTCAACGGGAATCAGTTCCTGCACCACGGATCCTCATATAGAGTAAAAGGGGGTGTAAAATCACCTATGTACACAGATCTGCATACTGTACAATGCGTAATTGCAGTTGAACAAGTATCGCACCACCCGACGGACAAGAAAACACGCACTTATGCATGATTTAGTTGCCCACTTCCTTGTTAAACCGGTCTTTTTATGTTTTAAATGGAAATGCAATCATAGTTAGGTTGGTACTGCAGCTAAAAAACAGCGTTAACTACCAGTGCACAGCAACAAACTAATGCAATAGACACACTTTTTAATGGCCAACGCATATCAGTGCTGGACAAAAAAGGAAAAACTAGGTGTCTGTAATAAAATGATGGCAAAGGACGGCAACGTTGCTCTTCCCTTTGCGTGATTGTAAAAAACAAGAGCTTTCATTCAAACTCTTGTGACGAGGTCCAAACGTGGCCACAGAAATTAAGGTAAGTAGAGATTTAGGAAATGATACACAGTAGAAGCTAGTTCTCAATAATAAGTTCTACCCCACAAAGGAATACTGGGACACTGTCCCCTAAAATAGCACCGTCAAAAAGCTGCCAACAAGAGTTAAACACTTGCCTGTCAACATTTGGGTGTTCAGAAGCGAATGCCCTCAAATTGTAGGAGAAAAAAAGTATATTGATTTGTTCTCACCTTGGACTTGGTCTCAACACCAGTTGGCTGTTTTGCTGCAAATGTCATGAAGCAGAAGAGGGTTCTCAGACGTCATCAGCTGTCACGGAAAAATAGGATTCACTCCGACTTGTCACCAAATAATAAAGAAAGGCGTGGAGTAACACATTCTTCATTGTGAGTTATGGTTTGAAGATTGCCAATCGAGGGACCGCCGCTCCATCAGGCAATGTTGAGCCGTTAAATATACATAAATAATAAACGGATTCATGTAGGTATACTCCCACGCCCTTTTGTTATTTGAGCCGCTTGATGGATGTGTCGGACATTAAGTCCAGCGTTGTATAGTCCACTTGCCGTTTTTAGTAATTTACGCGCAAACAGAACAGCAGAAGAGTGAAGTGTTTTTTTAACGGGGTCAGGTGGAGTCCTCAACCATTCATATGCACATCTGTCGTCCCATGCTCCACCTCCAGAAGTAAAGCAGGTAGGAAAACCAGTAAATAATTAACAAAAAAATAGAGAGGTTTTTCTGCAGCCGTCTTGTTATGGGGAGTTTGTCAGTCACCCTCGCCTAGCAGAACAGGATCACCGTGAGGCTTTCTGGAACATTATGAATAAGTAAAACGTGGCACAACTAAGTGAGGGCGTTAGACCCCATGCTTCTCCTTCTTAATACCCCAAGGATGAGCCACAGTTGAACCTCAGCTAAATAGTTTGTCAAAACAGCCAGAGAATTGATTATTAATGAGCTGTCACCACAACACCCCCACCCTGGACAGTCTCCGTTAGTTTGTAGTGATGAAAAGCAGTTTGTTGGGTGTAGGCTGACAGGTAGCCCTAAGGGTCTCCAGCCCACTGCCCGCTCTACGGGGGGCGCGGGTGACAGGTAAAAAGCCTCTGCCCATTCATGTGTTGTCCTTCCCCAGCCAGTCTCCTTCACCCGCCTTCCTCCACCCCCAACCCACTGCCAACTGCAGCAACAAACAAAATCACGTCTCATTGGCTAAGCAGGAATATACGTTCCTATTGGAGTAGAGTTTCCCAGTAGGTGGACGTTCCGTAGCAGTGAACAGGGGTGCCATCTTTGAAGGGTCAAAGTTGCTAACAGGTTCCCCACTGGCAGCACAATTGTCAAGGTTTAACATTATACAATTAACTACTTAAAATGCTGCGACTTATTGAAAACTAACACACGCGACCTCCGAAATAACCCAGGATTCCTAAAATTCAGAAACCATCTAATACAAAAGATATGTTCCACTTTTCGGTTTGCTGGAGCCATCGGTGAACTAAGATACTTACTGGCATTCCGCTCACACAGTATTTAGCCTATTAGCCCTACTCATTTATCAAACGATCCCACCACACATTTATTCGAGCAAGGCTCTTTGTATCCGTTAATATGAAATGCTCACTATATAAGATTCCGTGTCAAGTACAGAGGCTCGTATTATACTTCTCAGAGAACAGCATTATTGAAAAAGACACGTACCTTTAAAACATGACTACATTTCCCAGAATCGTTTGCTGAAACTGTTCATTAAGTTCAAGTTCATAATTATCCGTATTCCACCCTTTGAGCAACAGTTTTACACAGAACCCAGTTAACGGTTTCACGGGGATTTCTCTCAATAATATCACTTTACTGATGCCTGGGCAAGTTGGAGAACCTGCACCTAGCACGGCTCTCTAGCATCACGTGAACGTAAATGGAGTAATAGACCCAATTCACAGGCCACGACCGGACGTGAGTTTAAGGCATTTAAAAATAAAAATGAATACATAATATTCAAATGCCGTTGGAATAGAAAATAAAATAAACATTATAATTGCTTATCACGCCAACTGCAATGTTTTAGTAACATAGCACAAGTGAAACATCAAACTATTTAATTGTACTCATAAATGGAATATAGTCTATTGTAATATTGTAAGAAAGTGTACTTAATGCTTACGATCTAACATTTTTAACACATTGGGAAAACAATACAATTTGTATTTTTTTAATTCTGGCTAGATTCCCGGGGTTCTCGCTTGTTGGGACTTTTTCTACTCTTCATTTTAAGATGGCCACCCGGATATTTTCTTTCAATGGTGGCTCTTTTGCCATAGTCCTTTTTATGTTTCTACCACGGACGGAGGTGACAGCTTCCCGTTTGTGTGTTCTGTGTTGAAAGTGGTCCCCTTGGAAGAGGTCAGCGAGTCAGGTATTTGTGAAGGTTTGCGGGTGATTTCTGAAGTTCAGCTCGGAAGGTTTTGCTTTCGCTTGACTGTTTTGGAGGTGTAAGGATGGGCAATGCGGACGCAGAAATATTCGGCCACATATCACGTTACAATGATCGAAGCATTTACATGCATTATATGATCCCCTAAGGAGGGTCCCCTCAGCGGCTCAGCAGGGGTAACTGTTCCGTATGTTCTCGTTCTGTTGAAGCTGGTCCAGATATGCGTTGGCAGACAAAAAGAACGTCGAGGCTTTCATGTGTGTCTTAAGTTGTCTGTGTATTTAAAGCTTAAGTATCTAAAAACGGATCATGAAGCACTGTTACACAAGGTAAGGCATTGTAAGTAATTGCTGCGGGAAGCCCTATTTTGTTTCTTTGCTAAAGTTTGAGCGAACTATAGGTTAAAATGGATAATGTACACCAAAAAAATTTATTTTAAGGTGCCGGCAATATGTTGTAATGGAATCCCCGGTGATGGCACTCTGATGGGATTCCAGATACTTACCTGGGCATTCTCCTAGAAAACAGTTGGACTGGTGCAGTGGTGTGCTGCAGGGGTCCGCTTGCATTAAACTTGTGTTGTTCTCACACATCTGCCTCCTGCGCCATTACTTCATTGGCGATGGACCCCGTGAGGCCCACGCGTGCAGGTCATCGTGTGGTGGCGAGAGGGCTGCGCTAAGGCGGGGTTTCCGCCTTGGTCGGGCCACGTCCTGGGTGCAGGACATAGAGAGAGGGGTAATGGGAAGGAGAGCTGATGGCGGCTTAATTGATTTGTTGGTGGGTCTGCAGCTGTGCTCCTGCTGAAGCCATGTTCCTGTGACGGCACTGCCTCGCTAATGCCATGCTCTGCCCTCTTCTGACGAGGTCAGCGCAAGGCAAAGCCTGTGGTCTGTGCAGCTCTCTGCACGCATGCGCATGGACCTCAAGTTTACTTCCGCTCAGGCCTGCATGTCTCTGGGGCGCAAGGTCTGCACAGGCACAACTTTAGCCAACAAGTCGCATCACGCATCAATTATGTATGGGGCGTCGTCTCCGTGCAAGCAGCGGAGAGGAGGCATAGCTCACGGGCGGTGTAAAACCAGTGTGTGTAGTCTAGAAGAAAGCATAGATAAACTGGCTGCATGGTTGTTCAGTAGCAGAGAAACACCTACCTTGACAGAATTGCGCATCTGCTCCACAAAGGCCCACCTTTCTGTCAGCTCCCCTGGCTTTATTTTGAATTTCCGTGGGTTCGACTCCACAATGCCAACAAATGAACAAAACACCCACGAAAGGCTGGGGGACTGTACTCCGGGTCAAGGAATGCATTAATAATCCAAAAAACGACTGAGCAGAAATCGCTGGGAATGTTTTTATTGGAAAAAAGCAAAGCCACCCAAAATGTCAGTGCACTTCTGTACACTTACTACAAACAAAGTGGATCTCTTGCAACGCTAAGTCTTTCGTTTTACTTGGTGAAGGAAGACAATCAAAATGCGGCCATCTTTTGCATTTCTCACATTCACAATTTACAACCATACGTACAACCCAAGCTCTCCTCTTCCTCTCACCACCTCCTGCTGGTACCATCCTTCTTGAAATGCATCCACCTGGCCTCTCGTTGTACAACGCCAAGACTGTCACTAACGAAAGGAACATATAAGCCACCTCTGTTCGTCTATCCACCTATACCCTCGGTATGTACCCTACTTTCCATCTCTTCCCTTCATTCACCCTTTCACTTACTCCTGCCAGCCAAGGTATGTACAGGCCTCACCCATTCCCTCTCCCCCCCCCCCGCTGACCTCTCTGTTGCGCCTCTCTCGTATTCTTAAGCCCACTATTCCAGCCTCCTCACTCCCTACCCCCTCCCTTGTCCCCGGTACGCACTGGCCTTCTTCGCTCTGCTCTTCAGAATGAGACAGTCGCCAGTGCAGATATTGTACTTTAAAAACAGGGAAAATAGAAGTAGCGTTTAATGAATGTAGTCATGGCCCTTTTTAGAATTTGTAACGTTCATGGTAAACATCGCATATCTACTTAAAATGATACATAAAAGAATAAACTGTCAAGCACCAGCACACACAGGGTCAGCGACGAGGCAGACCCGATGCCACCGAGGTCAGGGGCAGCACCTAGCAGCCCTGTGAGGTTCCATGTGATATTTTTGCTGCAAAAATATTGCGATGCAAAAATATTGCCATATTTTGGCGGCGAAAATAACACATGGACCCTGCGGGGGACACCCCCGCATCATTTCTTTATGTGCGGGGGACACCCCTGCACCTAATATTTTCGCCACCAAAAATATCGCCTCTGGCCGTTCCCGACGACCATATGTACGGCGATATTTTTGCTGGCGAAAATATTACCTGATACCCCCTGTGAGGCCTTCCCTGAAGAGCCAGACGCTCTGCAGGTAGCCGGATTTACAGCCCCCATGCAGGTTTTTTTTGTGAGCGGGACGGGGGCTATCCAGAGGGCGCATTTAATGCAAAAGTTAGAGAGCAGACCAGACTTTTTGGAACACTTCCTTTAACTTTATATTTCCAATATATCTTCTATTGCACGCGACGCAGGACGGCACCATCCGACTGCTTTCACAGGGGGAGCAGCTGTGCTTTATTTGGCTTTCAAAAATGCATATACATAGAGCATCTGAGCGCCGCTTATTGAGGGGGCGAGCGGAGGAGACTCTGCTATTTCGGCACCCATGCCCCCAATGCTTCAAAACACACAAACATCACAGAGGCAATATGCCCTGGTCTTTCTACAGCACAATTCCAACCATGGAAGTGACTTTTGAATAAGTTGCCATAAGTAAGCAAAATGGGAAACAAAAGCAAATGTAAGTTATTTAAGAACTAACTTACCTGCAAAGGCAGCAGCAGTACTACTCCTGGGATTCTACACTGTCCAATTCAGCCAACAAAGTGGGCTACTACTCCCCAAACCTGTGCATATAAACATTCCCTGCCTCCCACTATCGAGCCTTGCCTCTGGACAGCCCCTCACACCTTGCCCCAGTATTCGGCCAATGTCCTTCTGCCATCCTCTTCACCCCAGCATGCCCTCCCTTTTATCACAAACTCCCATTTGCCAGGCACCCCTTCCCCTTGGAGCTGCCTGCATCCCTTCCCCCCCAAGCCGGTGAATCTCCATGGCTGGTGAGGGGCTCACCACTAGGTGTTAGATGTGGGGGCCACCAAGATGCCAATGTGGACCAGTCTGCATACAGATTGGTGCAGCAGAGGTCCACTGCACACTTTACATAGCGCTACAGGCTTCTGCATTTTGGAGCTCATAGTATTTATTATATGTCAAATTTAATATGGAACTCCCAAGTTCCAGGGTGCAACGCGCGGTTGGCTAAAATTATAGGATTGTCCTACCATTTCATATACCATAAGGAGAAACTGTACGATTTGGTCACAGAACAAGTGTGTTGATGATTGTCCAGTAATCAGGGTATCTGAAAAAAAAAGATGTTTTTGGATGGGACACCATTGTGTTACCTGACTGGCATACTTTTGTGTTTGTGTTCAGTGGTTTGTGAAAAATGGCGGTAATTCTGCTACCACCCAAAAAGGTGGCAGTAATGGAATTACCACTTTTTGCCGTGCCACTGAACTTGCATTGAGGCCCTTAAAGTGTGCTGCTTTTAGCTCAGTTGGGTGTGTTGTGTTCGGTCGAGCTATGGGATGCTTGCGTGAGCTATGGGATGCTTGTGTGAGCTAGGGTTTGCTCAGTTGATGCAGTGGGCGTGCATCAAGAAGATGCAATCTAGGGTGGTGTTGATGTCTTGAGAGGAGCCTGTACTGGGATGTAATTGGGTGCTTGACTATACAGTTCAGGTGAGTTTATGTGGGTGGGTGGGCTGCTGGCGTGAGCTAGGCTGGGTGGGTGCTGTGCTGGGGTGAGTTACGGTGGGGTGCTGGGGTGAGCCACGGTGACGTTATTTGCTCTAATGTCCTAGGGTGGGTGGGTGATGTGCTGTGATAAGCTATGTAAGCTTGTTCAGATGCTGGGTGGCTAGGTTAAGTGGGCTCGGTGCTGGTATGAGCTTAGGTCCAGTGGGATGATGAGGTGAATTAGGGTAGGCGGGTGGGGTTGGTGGGAATAGCTCTGGTGGGTGTGGGGCTAAGGTGAACTAGGAGGGATGGTTTGCTGGGGTGAATTAGGATCGGCGTGCTAGTCTGTCATGCTAGGCGGGGGCGTTTTGCTGGTGTGAGCTACGGTCAGTGGATGTTGTACCTGATGAGCTAGGTGGGTGGGTTCTGTGTTGTGGTGAGCTAGAGTGAGTGGCTAGGGGC
The DNA here is from genome assembly GCF_040938575.1 of Ambystoma mexicanum. Lineage (NCBI taxonomy): Eukaryota > Metazoa > Chordata > Amphibia > Caudata > Ambystomatidae > Ambystoma > Ambystoma mexicanum. The sequence continues at coordinate 662,661,897 of NC_090931.1, forward strand.
TGAGATGAGTTAAAATGTGTGCAGTGTTGGGGGAGCTTATGGTGGATAGGATGCTTGAATGATGGGATGCTTTGGTGAGCTTGAGTTGACAGATGGGGTGCTATAGTGATCTTGTGCTGGAGTGATCTAGGGTGCAGGGGGTGTTGCTAAGAGGTAGAGGAGGGTGGTTGTCCTGCACAGGTGAGCTAGGGCGGGTAGGTTGTATGCTAGTAAGAGTTAGGGTGAATGGAATGTTTTTTTGTGGTGAGCTATGTTGTGAGCTAGGGTGGGTTGCTGGTGAGCTGGAGAGAGGAAAGGTCGGGAGTGTACTGATGCAAGCTGGGATTGGTGTGTGGATTGGTTTGCTGAAGCAGCTTATGGTGCCCTGGGTGAGCTACAATAAGTAATTGTGCCAGGGCAAGCTAGGCCGGGAGGTTTATGTACTGGAGGAAGCTAGGGTGGATATGTATTGTGCAGGGATTAGTTAGGGTAGATGGGTGGGTCGGTGTTATGCTGGGTAGCTAGGGCAGGGTGACGTTGTTGGGTAAGCTTGTGTAGGATGCGGCAAAGTGGTTTGTTGAAGTTTGGTGGTGTGAGGGAGGTTGTGTGACTGGGGAGAATGGGGCGCTGGGGTGAACTCATGTTTTCTGGGGTGCTTTGGCGATGATTGGATAGGTGGGCTGCTGGGATGAGTTGTGTTGAATGAGTTGTGCTTGTTTTTATTGCATTTGCATTGGGGGGTGAATACTTGGCTGAGCTAGGGTTCCTGGGCGTGGTAGGTTGTGCTGGGTGAGGTAGGTTTGCTGGGGTGAGCTAGGGTTAAGGTGCGCAAGGGTGGTTGGGGTGCTGGGGTGAGCCGCATGTGTTGCAGTGATGTAGCCGGGCTGGGAGTGATCAGGGTGTCGTAGGGTATGGGGTGGGCTAGGGTATGGGAGGGAGCTTGGGTGGGTTCTTAGGGTGTGTGTGTTGGTGTGATGCTGCAACGAGTAGGGGGGATTCTAGGTGAGGAAGAGTGGGTAGAGGGTTAGGTGTGATCCTGGGGTAGCAAGTGTGGGTGAGCTATTGAGATGCTTGGGTGCGTGGACTCCTGGGGTGAGCTCTGGCTGGGTTGCTGGGGCACGCTGGGTTGGGTGGGTGGTGTTACTTTGAGATGACCTAGCGTGTGTGAGTGGGGTGTTGGGGTGAGCTATGGTGTTCTGGGGCTAGTTATGAAAAATTGGTTGTTGTGCTTGGATGAGCTAGGGTAGCTGGGTATTGTGCTAGGGTCCTCAAGCGTATGTGTAGTCTAGGTTGGAGGGGTCATGGTGTCAGTGAGGTGGTGGGGTGATATTATGTTGGATGAGGCAAGCTAATGTGATGAGGTTGAGTGAGCAGGTGACATGGTTGGGTGGGTGCTGTAGATGGGGTGATGTGGGGGGTTGGTTTGGTTGAGGAGAGGTGGTGGTTGGGTGGAATTAGGTGTATTAGTGGCGTGATTGTGGCTGGTCTGAGATTTCTGGGTGAGGCGAGGTCGTTGGCACAGGCTGGGTGGATGAAGTGGGGTGGGGTTGGGTGTGGTGAGCTTTAGGCTGGCATGTGCTAGGGTACATGAATGGAGGAAGGGCAAAGCTGAGGCAGGTAAGTTGTTGACCAGAACTACGGTTCCCGAGGGCGTTCAACCTACCAAGGCTTTGAGGTCATACCAATGATATATAGAGCTCTATATAAATACCTAGTAACATAACATAACATAGAACTGGGGTGTGCTCGGATGGTTGGGATTCATTACTGGGGTGATCTAGAGTGAGTGGGTTTCAGTGCTAAGGTAAACTAGACACTGCCCTCCTTCATGCCACGTTCTTCATTCTGCCCAGCACAACTAACGTTCTTCCGTTCTCAGCCTTCTTGACTTGTCAACGGTTGTCGACACTGTTGATCACTCCACTCTCCTGTCTTCCCATGTCTCACTTGCTCTCTCGTGCTGTACTTCGTTGGTTAACATCTTACCTTTCGTATCAATCTCTTTGGTATCCTGGTCTGGCTCTACACCGGACTCTCGTCCTCTCCAATTTGGTGTCCTGCAGGGTTCTGTGCTTGTCCCTCTTGCCGTCTCCACTTATACACTCCCGCTCTCCCATCTCATATCTTCCTTTAATCTTTGCCTCATTTCTGTGCAGATGACACCCAGCTTTTTCTCCTCTTTCTAACTTTTCTGACTCCCTTGAGGCCAATGTCTCTGCTTGCTTCTCAGCTATTAAAACTCTGAATCCACACCCACTTTCTTCACCTTTAAAGCCAGTCAAAATCCGAGCTTCTATTTATTCCCCTCCTCCACTCTACCAACCTCTGCCTACCCTTCTGGTATTTCCTTCCCACCTGCTTTAATCCCATTTATTGTACAGTGAGAAATCTAGGTGTAATCTTTGAGTCTTCACTCTCTTTCACTACTCATATCTCTACTACTGCTTTTATTATTAATATGATGGTATCTATTGAGGCGGACCTAGCTTTGAGAAGCAACATAGCACTTTACAAAAGTGTACAACAATACAGATACATAACAGAGCTCTTTAGAGAGGTATACAACAGCACAGATGCATAACAGAGCTCTTTAGAGAGGTATACAACAGTACGGTGTCCACTCATTTGGTCGAAAAAAAAAAAAGATTGAATGAGCATTTGGTCGAAACCAAATGGTCGAAAAAAAAGAGAGGTATACAACAGTACAGATGTATAATGGAGCTCTTTAGAGAGTTATACAGAAGTACAGATGCATAACGGAGTGCTTTTCAGAGGTAACAACAGAACAGATATACATTGGGGTGTAGGATACATGGGAGCACAGAGGAGGGGTACAGCTGTACAGGGTGGTGTTGAGGAGAGGGGCGGGCGCCATCTAGTGAGTCAGGTGGTGCAAGGGGCGACGTGATGGCTTAGGTGTTGAATATGAGCAACTCCTTGAAGAGGTGGGTCTTGAGTTCCTTTCTGAATTGTAGGAGCATGGGGGTGAGTCTGATGCTAACGAGGAGGAGGTTCCATAGTCTTGGGGCATAGACAAGAATACTTTTTTCTGGACCTTTCTGCAGCGGTGGATTTCAAGTCTGCACATGTTCTGGCAACTGTTGGAGCAATGTCTGCTTGTGCGGCCGCTATCACCTTTATAACGGTTGTCGTGCCCGTCCCTTCTGGTCTCCTGTCTCGCCGTCCCTTCCGCTCAGTCTTGAACTCCTCTGTTCGTCCCATGTTTTCTCTTCCTGCTCGTGATTCCGTTAGCAGTCACTGATGCTCCAATTTCCTTCTTTAATTTGACAACCGACTTCTCTTTCACTTTCTCTGCATGGTCTTCAAGGCCTTAATGGTCCTGCTCCTTCCTATCTTGCCCTCTTAACTCTCTCTACCTTCCTGCACGTTCTCTTCGCTCTGAACCTCTTCTCCGTATCTCTGTCCGCAAATCCCCTGGGCTCCATCCTGGTTTTGCTCATTTTTGTTATTTGCTCCCATCCTTTGGAACTCTCCCTCTCCCTATCTGCTCTTCCCCCTCTTTTCATCGCTCCTGTGCTGCCCTGAAAAATCATTTGCTTTCACTATCATAATTCGTGATTTCCGTTTATTTTACTTGTCTTATTATTATTTAATATGACATTTTATATTAAATTATAAAATGTAACTATCCCAAACGGCTTAAGGCTGGAATCTAACTACCTATCCTTTAGGAAGAAACTGAAGACAGTGTTGTTCAAATAAAGGACCTACATAAATACTAAAAGTTAATCTACTCAGGACCAGTAATTCTGCTCTGCTGTCCCATCACTTTCCTGTTGTCCTTGTCTTTATATAATGCGCCCTGATGCCTGGGGGCTTTCGGCACTATAGTAATAAAAACAATTAAAAAAAATTACTTTTTACCATCTTGTATCATTGTTCAGCAATTTGGCGAAGGTGCTATAAAAATGTAATAAAATACACATAAAATAGAAATAAACAAACTGACTGGCAGCCATGCACATAAGGCAGGAATATTCCAATTAAATGCTCTGCGTTCTATTACTCCATTATCACTAGAATCTCTTTACAGCGTACCCACCCGATATGAATTAACATGATGCCAAAACCCCTGTCCACTCAGTCAGCCAATAGATGGGCAATAGTCAGCCTTGCATGTGCCATCCTTAGAAATGTAGGCTTGCAATGTGTCTCCACTGGGTGGCACTTCAAGAGGTGGCACAGGGCAGCTCTTTTTAGGAAGACAGCTCAGGTGCTAGGCGGATTCTCGTAGGCAAAGTGGCATTCATCAATAGGAGGCACTAGTGCATACTCTAGAAAGGGAACAGCAAGAGAGCCTTCTCCGGGAAAGATGACCATAAGCAGAAGACTATCCCTGTGTACGGAATCCAGGTGCCTGTAGTCCAGGACTGAACAAACCCGCATTCACTTCTGATAAGGCAGGCGTGAGCATGTCCACGCTGCTGCAGAACCCCACAATAATGAACTTTGTATCTGTTATTTGGACTGTCAGATATCTGTAGAATGAAGAGGTCCACAGAGGTGGAGGAGTGAACCCATCCTCAATGATAGGTAGAGGCTATTCTTATCTATAAATCTTCCCAGTGAAATGCCTTCCATCTCACTGAAGTACAAGGATAAAGTCGTGTTTACAACATCTTCAAATCATCTTGGCTGTAAAAGGTGGGATTTTCAACTCCATACTTCCCCCCTAACATGCTCCATAATTTGGTATTTGGGGAGGTTCTCTGTCTGTGTAGTGCCCTTAAGAGTCTGCAGTGAAGTGTAAACATGCACAGCAATTGCCTTACAATTGTACTTTGAGGCTCCTTTGACATCAGAATGCTGGCCTACCTTTATCTTTGCACTGCACCATGCAGTGATGGGTGCCTATTTTTGGGGTGTTGGCAGAATGACAGAGATGAAAACCGCTTCAAGCAACTCAAGTTTCATCCTGTGGACCCGAGTCTTACCTGTTCATATACAGTCCAATTTTGGACACTGCCAGTCCCTCCATTTTTTCTGTAGTCTCCCACATAGTAATTTTCATTTATTTTACTAAAATGATAACATTTGTCCAAAATCATCCTTCCTTGCAAAATATACGTGGACGTGGCATGGCACAGCTGAACTGCCAAAACACTTCTGTGCCATTCCAAAACCCATGCCCCGTGTACATGGTGGCAGGGGAGCCCGCTTATGAATTTCCCAGGGGTGGGGGGGGGCCAAATACAGGAAGTGACATCACTGGCAGTTATAGGACCACAAATTTGCATGTAGTCACCAACTTGGTGCAACGGCGCGCGGGGGGGGGGTGGAGCCGCGCGCAGAACAATGGAAACCTTGGCTAGCATGTACTGCATATACTAAAGTCAAGTAAGAAGGAGATTTAAGCCTTCGAGTTGCATTCCAGTAGGCCATCACTGCCCCTACTCCACCCCTCTATAATCATCCAGGTTGTAGTAGCCCTCAAAAGGCAGAGCAACACAACTAGTATGGGAGAACGAAATGCCGTCCCATCCTGTGAGTGTGCCAAACGTCATGGCAACGGCTGTGCGGGTGCCTCCTACCTTGGAGCACAATCTCACTAATTTGGTGCAAATCTCGCAAGTGGGAGCATGGGAATCCCCTGTGTGTGTGTGGGCTGCAGAACCCGGATCACGTGCTCACTACTTCAGTGTGAAACTCTGGCCAAGGCTCTTTGGGCAAGCATTCAGGATGGGTCTCACACCTATAAGTGTGATATATTGAGTGGGACCTCACTCCTTGGAGCATAGTATCAACCATTGCTGGTAATCTCACAACTGAATGTACAGTTTCACTCTAGGTCATCTCAGTGACCCCATGTATATTAATGGAGTCAGTCTCCCATCTGGGAAGACAATTATATTTCTGTTAAAACACTCTGAATTGTCACTCCAGTTTTCTCGATCTATAGATCCATACCATATTCATTCAGTGTGTGCAGGGGTCATAACTTGTGTCTGAGAGAGCTCATTCTTTCATTCGGAAGAGATAAAGGGGTAACAACCCCCTGTATGTGGGATCAGGCTCATTTTGCCCCATAGCACCTCCAGAAGGAGTGAGCGGGTTTTAAGACTCTGCTATCCGACAGGCTCGAGCCTTCTATCCCTTGCCCGATCACGGCTCCCAACATCCTGAGCAGCAGCTTATGGACAGCAGGCAGCTCCGGACATGCCTGTTGCCAATTGAATGTAGACAGATCTACTATTTAGACACTGGGAGAGAGCCATGAATTCACATTGGTGGTGAAGAAGCACTCAACATACAGAACACAATGGTATAGTGTTGCAGTCCTGCTGAGAAATGACAATTCTGAGCATGTGAGCAGTAGGCTGGATCAATGCTGCCCCATAAAAGGTGTAGAAGCCTCTGTGCGAAGTGGCAGTACTGGCCCAACGGTGAGGAGTGTAGTAGTTTCACATTAACTATGCTTAAGAACTTTGGGTTATTGAATAGTACTGCTACATTCTGAGTAATTCCATCCCTTTAAATATATGAGCTCTTGTATAACCACGACAGTGTTGAGTTATTCTGATGTTGACAGACTTGCTCAATAGTTCTGGTTCTGTATCATTAAATGTACTTCAGATCTTTAGAGTATCGGAAGGATAGCTCAGGGGCAACGTGCTCGCCTTGGAAGCAAGACGACACAGAGCAACACAGGTTCGCTCCCTCGGTCCGCGCAACACAGGTTTGCTCCCTCGGTCCGCGCAACACAGGTTTGCTCCCTCGGTCCACGCAACACAGGTTCACTCCCTCAGTCCGCGCAACACAGGTTCGCTCCTTCAGTCCGCGCTTAGAAACCTCTGGGTAGTACACGCATTATAAATAACCAATGAAAATAAAAAGAAATCCATCTATTGACAAGTGCTGGGGCCTTGTCAATAAGAGTGTAGCAGCTCAACTGAGAGGTGCTGATGTTGTCCCATCAAAAGTATAGCAGCCCCACTAAGATGAACTAGCATTGCCACAACAAAAGCATAGTATTATCGTTGAGAAGATTCAACAATTATAGAAGCCCTGTTGCAGCAGTACTATCACATCAAGAGTATAGCCAGCTAACTGAGGAGTACCAGCATTGCCCCATTTCAAATATGGCAGCTCTACTAGAAAGTGCTGGCTCATACGCCTCCGCTCCCCGCCCATAGCATTCCTCACCACGTGCACACTCAGAGACATGCAAACAGTCTCATTTTTCCTCTCCCTGCCCCTGCTCCCTCCCCCTCCCTCGCTTTGCATCTGTACCTCCATTTCTAAAAATCCTTCTGGGTTGGGTGTATTTGTACATCTGTGCACCCCACTTGCCAACAGGGGTGCACAGATGTACAAATACACCCAACCCAAAACGATTTTTAGAAATTGAGGGACAGACTTGTTTTGCATCTGTACCTCCATTTCTAAAAATCCTTCTGGGTTGGGTGTATTTGTACATCTGTGCACCCCACTTGCCAACAGGGGTGCACAGATGTACAAATACACCCAACCCAAAACGATTTTTAGAAATTGAGGGACAGACTTATTTTGCATCTGTGCCTTCATTTCTAAAAATTGTTTTGGGTTGGGTATACTTCTGTAGAAGTATACCCAAAACAATTTTTAGAAATTGTGGGACAGATGCAAAGCAAGAGCCTCTTGCTTTACATCTGTCCCACAATTTCTAAACATCGTTTTTCCCCGGCTTTTACCCGAGCCGCCAGAGAGAGACACAGTATGGATGGAACAAAGGGCCATCCATACTGTGTCTCTTCTCTCTGAGCCGGGGGGGCACAGGGGGCTTGGGGCTCTGTCCTGACTTCATTTTACCAGGGGGGAGGGGAGGCCCGGGCCCCGCCGCCCCCCGTACTCGGCGCCCCTGCATGGTGGGGTTGTAAAATTCAGTCCTGATGCTCGCAATGCAGGAAGACAGCCCAGGTAAGTGGGGGCCATTCAAGGACAGAGCCCAGCCGTCCGCCTTATCTGCAGGCAAGCGGGAGGCAGGGCTTCATCTGTCCAGGACCTGGCTCTCCTTGGCTCTGTGTGGCACTTTTAATCAGCAAATTCCATGACTACTGTTCAGTCTGGGAGAGCACTGAACTCACTGAGCCATGCAGTGTCAACACTTCTCACTGTAACAAGGCTTCATTAAGAGGGGGAATGTGAACAGATGGCTGAGCGCCCCCTCCCCTGTCCCCACTGCTTTCATCTGTAGAAAGATGCCTCTTCTATTTCGACGGCCCTGCCCCTAGTGCTTAACTATAAATCATGACTGAGCATGCGCAGTCAGCCGGATTTATCATGACTATGTACTTGTATGTGAAATAAGTGCATTATTAACGTGATAATGATGCACTTACTTCACATACACGTACATATATATATTTGTTATGGATACTTTCATATGTTTTGCACCTTTAGCGCTTATTAGAATCCTGGGACTTTATAAAACACAGTGTCCGCTGTGTTTATCTTCTGAAGTCCGTGGGGTTCGTGCTGTTTGCGTCCATTTAAGAGTAGCTCTTAACAGGGCTTTGCCCTGTTCTGTTATTTCAGTGAGCCTGGCTCACATCAAGTTACAGAAACGGCACCCCTGGAACCCCACAAACACAGGCACACCACATTTCTGCTGTCAAAAATCCTATCCTTTAAGTACTGACTGAGCATGCGCACGCATGCTCAGTCAGCAAGATAGGATTTTCTGACAGCTAGGAAAAAGTGACGTTACACCGGCCGTGGGTGCCGCTGCTTAGGGGGGTGTGCCTAGCACGCTAGAGGAAGGCACCGAACTACGTGCCTGTACAGCCGGCCAGCTTTGTTGGGACACGATCAGTGATGAGCAGTGGATAAGCGCTCTTCCTTGTCTCAGTGCAGATGGAAAAATATAATAATCATTTTTGATTTCTTTTGTTGTTTTGAATTCGTTGCCTTCCCTAATCTTGCCACAAATTGAGTTTTTGTGTGGCTGTTTGGAGGGTGCAGCACATAGCCGTCTTAAGGATATGATATGATAGTTTATTTATATAGCGCCTATACACAAAGTGTTTCAAAGCGCTTCAAGGAGGGAGGGGACATAGGAAAATACAGTTACATTCAGTAAAAGTCCTTGAAACAATACAGAATGTGAAAAAAAACTATCATAATAGGCCTGTCGACATTTCTGATAGTGCAAGTGCATAGAACAAGTAAGGCAAGAGGAAATGGATAGGAAGGAGAATAGAGCAAGCAGTAACATTACTATGTCTGACGACAATTTACGCAGTGCAGGTGGTAACAAGAGGCAGGGTGGGAGGGGGGGCAAGGGGAAGGAGAACAAGGCACGCTACTGAGCAAAAATGTCGGTGACAAATTTAAAAAGCAGTGGAGGGGGGAGGAGGGAGAAGAACAAGGGGGGGGGAGGGGAGACAGACAAGCTGCTATCAAGAGTCACGGAACAGATGTTAGGAGTAAGTGCTAGGAGGGGGAAGGCTGAGAGGAGGGAGAAAAGGGGGGAGTAGGAAGGTAGTAGAAGAGGATGGAATTGAGGAGGGGGGAAGGGAGGAGGCAGGAAGGGGGGTGGAACGCAGAACAAAAGGGGGGGAGCAAGCAGGGTGAGGGCGCAGAGACACTCACGGAAGGGGGGCAGGGGGGGCACAAGACACTCGCGGGGGGCTGAGGGGCACACAGGCACTCACGGGGGGCTGAGGGGCACACAGGCACTCATGGGGGGGCAGGGGGCCACACAGGCACTCGCGGGGGGGGGGCAGGGGGGGCACCAGACACTCGCGGGGGGACAGAGGGGCACACAGACACTCGCGGGGGGCAGAGGGGCACAACACACACTCACTGGGGCAGGGGGGCACACAGACACTCGCGGGGGGGCACACAGACACTCGCGGGGGGGGGCAGGGGGGCACCAGACACTCGCGGGGGGACAGAGGGGCACACAGACACTCGCAGGGGGGCACACAGACACTCGCGGGGGGCAGGGGGCACACCGAAACTTACGCGGGGGCAGGGGCACTCACGGGGGGGCAGGGGGGCACACAGACACTCGCGGGGGGGGACGGGGGCACACAGGCACTCGCGGGGGGGACAGGGGGCACACAGACACTCAAGGGGGGGCAGGGGGGTACACAGACACTCGCGGGGGGGGCAGGGGGGCACACAGACACTCGCGGGGGGGGCACACAGACACTCGCGGGGGGGCTGGGGGGTACACAGGCACTCGCGGGGGGTGGGGGGGCACACAGAAACTAACGGGGGGTGGGAGGGCACACAGGCACTCACAGGGGACAGAGGGGCACACAGACACTCGCGGGGGGGACAGAGGGGCACACAGACACTCGCGGGGGGCGGCGATCCGGCGTACCGTGGTGGACAGGGGTAGACGGGGCCTTAGGTGGTGAGGCCGGCTCCCGCCTCCCGGTTGTTGCCATTGGCTTAAGGGCCGAAGGCAACCAATGGGAGAGGGGGGCGGGAGCTGGCACAGAAGAAAACAGGAAGCAATGTCCAAAAACAAAGGCAAACAGAAGCAGGGAACGGCCATCTTGGAAGGCCTTTCCACAAGTTGAAATTAGGCAGCAAAAAACATGAATTACAGGAAATGCCAGGTTTGAAACGCACGAAGCGCAGCATGATAGTAACGGCAGTTAAGGTAAAGCAAGCACAATCGTATCGTGTAATTTGCAGCCAAACTTGCAGCCGCTCGCCTCAGTGAGCAAAAGTCAAGAAACAGTGTCCCATTTTCCTTACTCCACAGCGGTGCGCATCTGATGTTTGTCCGGCGCAAGATAAAGGTTGCTGAGGGGCAGAGGGGAAGGCTCCATCACAGAGGGAGGTGAAAGCAGGATGGAGGCAGTGCCCCGTTGTGGGCCTTAGGTGGTGAGGCCGGCTCCCGCCTCCCGGTTGTTGCCATTGGCTTAAGGGCCGAAGGCAACCAGTGGGAGAGGGGGGCGGGAGCTGGCACAGAAGAAAACAGGAAGCAATGTCCAAAAACAAAGGCAAACAGAAGCAGGGAACGGCCATCTTGGAAGGCCTTTCCACAAGTTTTTTTCCACAAGGATTGTTCAGGGAAAAAAAAGCTAATTCAGCACACCAATGCCAGCATCCACCCCCAGCTTTTATGATGAACCTGGGTGTTGTGGGACCTGTGGATAGATGCCTTCAAGTTGCATCTGCGGGCGCAGTGGCTTACAGCGATGCCCAAAGGTAAGCAGGTCTGCTGGACTGTTTGGGTGCCTTAAGGACTCAGGATTTTCAGACATTTGCTAGGTGATTAGGTGCGCATGGCCACTCCTGGTGGTGGCAAAGTAGAGACTGTGGTGCTCCTGTATAATACTGCTCTCAAAAGTTGGAGGCAAGTTTTCGGAAAAGGCCAAATGTCGTGCTTGAGCGTTATCATTTCTTTTCAAGAGCGCAGGCAGAAGGCGAATGCATTGATGCTTATGTCACGACCGTGCAGACACTTATTGAATCGTGCATGTTCACCGGCATACAGGAAGAGACCAAATAATGCAGACAAGCAGCGCCTTCGTCCGGGAAAGATTGTGGATCGGACAAGTTTATAGAAATTACCTGGGCGATTGAAGAGTCCCGTGCAAGTGTATAAATTGGCACAGAAAAGATGGTCAAGGTGAGACTGTGCAGGTGGTATTGACCACCAAAAAGGGTTACGAGACTAAAGTTAAGACGGGGGTTCCCAGAGGAGACTGTCAGGCCTACAAATACAATAAAGCATCTGCTGGCGGCGTAAGACAAACTTGCAGGAAGTGTGTATGGGGAAGCCACCCAGTGCCAAGGCGGAGGACGGAGTAGGGAGTGCAGGCAAGGGGTTAGGATGATTGAGACAGATATGTGTGTGTGAGCGGTGTTGCAAGCAGTGTCGGGAGAGGGGGGTGGTGGTGGCTCTTGCATGTCCAAGGTGCTGTAAGGAAGGGACTATGAAACATGCTCACTGTTAATGGTGTACAAATGGAAAGGTTGATAGATTCTGGCTCTCCCTACACTATGATTTCCCCATATGTTTACAAGAAGAGTTGTGCAAAAGAGTTGTCCAATGTCAGAGCCGCAGACATCAATCCAAGTGCGTTTGGCCAGGTGCCAATAAAGGTGCTATGGTACGAGTGGGCAGAAATTGCATTTTTATGGGGCGGTGAACAAAGGAGCCAGTGTGCTTAGATGGAACGAACAGGCCGCTTTGGATACATACTTTCGGCAAGGGAGGAGTGTGCCTGTGTTGAGGAGGACCAGCTGGATCCGTTGACGTCTGGGGTGTGAGCAGCATATTTGAAGGGCAGGTGCCCGGCAGTTTTTGCTGCAAAATAGGTATGTAGCAAGTTTTTGTGCACAAAATTGTGCTAGAGAGCAGCTGTGCCTAAGGCTTACAGGGTGAGCTGCATTCCAATTTTTGCCACAGCGAGCCACTTAGGAAGGAGTTGTACAAGTTAATGGAAGCTTGGATAATTGTGGAAATTGAATCACCATAGTGGCTGTCGCTGGCTGTCACCGGTTGTTTTAGTGAACAAACACGATGAAGGCGTGAGGATGTGTGTTGATCTCAGGGAGCTAAGTATGTATTTGAGTGGACCGTTGCATAATATTAACAAGCTTTTGGCAACTTTGGGTCAGGCGGTATGTCTTTCCACGTTCAACCTTTCTTCCACATCCCATCAGATAAATTTGCCCGAAGAGTCCTGCCCTCTCACGTTGTACATTACCCCATTTTGGGCATACAGGTTTTGCCGTTTGGTCTGGCATCCGCTGTTTTTCAGCGGTTGAAGCTGGCATTGTTTGGGAAGGTTCCCGGCGTCTGTTACTTTCAAGATAACCTCTTATTGTGGGGGAGGTATGTATGGGAACATGACAAGAGAGTGCGGGTTGTGATGCAGATCTTGGAGGAGAGTAGTTTGACGATGACGTTGGAGAAGTGTCTGGTAGGTGTTCCATGTGTCACACCATTGATGCCAGTGGCATTAGGCCCAGGAAGCGTCTGGTAGAGGTGATGAAAGGGACGCTGAGTGGCCCCTGTGAATAAGGAACTGCTCAGATTGATCCTGGGAATGACTTGAGTATTATGTTATGTTTGTTGCATCTTATGAGACAGTGAGCACGCAAGCTTTGCTCAAGGAAAACGTAAGTTTTGTGTGGATGCCAGAGTGTGACGAGGAGTATGTCCAGCTTAAAGACGTGGACAATGCCACCGCTTTGCGTTCGTTTGATCCCAAGTGCTGGATGATCCTCACGGTTGACGCATGCCATGTTGGTTTGAGTGCCATTCTGGTGCATTGACATGGTGGTAGTGTAATCCTATTGTTTGTTTCGAGAATTCTCAGAGATGCTGAGAAATGGTATGCTGTCATTGAGGGGGAGGTATCATCAGCGGTTTGGGCCTCAAAGCATTTTAGGGCATTCCTATGGGGTATTCTCTATGTCTTCGGGACGGATCACAAACCCCTCATGCATATCAGGACTACGAAGGGTTGGGGTTCGATTTTCCCCATAATAGCACCGTGGATGGTGGATCTGCAGGAGTTCAATTTTGTAATGCAGTATGTCCCGGGAGCTAAGCATGTTAATTATTTATTTCTTATATAATGCTACAGGTCTCAGAGTACTCAAATAACAAAAGACATTATTTTCCCACAGAGTGGTAATAATTTTATCGACCTCGGAAGGATGAAAGGCTGAGTTGACCCTGCCGGGATTCGTACCTGCCACAGCAGGCTGAATACAGATGTCGGGGCTGAATGCTTAGCTCGCTGTGCTATGTGACTGGCTACAATTGTGGTGATTGTTTGTCCCGGTTGCCCGGGCCTGCTCAAGGCAAATCAGAGGAAACCAAAGGTGGCACGCAAGTTGCTAGCATGCTTCTGGCTACCGAGAAAAGTTAATGGGAGAAGGAGTATGCAGAGGATGCTGAAAATTCTTGGATCAGGCCAGGGTTGTACAATGTTTGGGGGACCGTGGTAACGGAACCGTGGCTAAGGCATAAATTCATGTGTTGAGCGAATTGGCGGAAGACCCATGGGGTATTAGCAGAAGGGATAAGGTGCTTTGCCCTAGTGAGTTTGAGGTCTCAGTTTGTTGAACTGGTGCATGAGGGCCATCTAGGAAGGTCTTTGAAAAAAAGAGGCTGCAGGAATCGTACCGGTGGCCGGGTATGGATGAAGAAGTGGAGGTTATGGTGAAGGACTGTGTGTTATGTGCCATCAGCGACAAAAGTAAGGTTTTGCGGCTGCAACCTGTGTATCCGGTAGAGATTCCTGGTGAAGTGTGGTCTAGATTGGCATTGGATTTCATGGGTCCCATGGATGCGTTGAGTGGAGATTTGTGGTGGTCCTCTGCACTGCACAGCTCAGTGGGTGCAGGCCATTGCCATGGAGTTGGTGACAACAGATACGATCATTGAGTTCCCATGTAAGATTTTCAACAGGGAGGGTATTCCGGCAAGCGTTGTCGTGGATAATGGCGTCCCAATTTGTGTCTCGTTGTATGATCCTTTGGCCAGTTGAGTTCCAGTGAGAGCAGTAAGCAACTTAAATACACAGGTTGCATAGGTGAAGTGGGAAGAGCAACGAGTTGGTGGCAGGACGTCAAATGTCAGTTTGTAGACCGCACGAAGGCCAGATGTGAGGTTCCCCTTGGGCAGTACGGAGTATCGGTCTGGTGAGTAAGAAAGGGAGCGAAGGTTGGGCATTCTTAGGATCCGCTTCTTGGATTAAGAGCTAGTTCAGGAACCCACTGGACCCCCTGGATAGAACTGTCATTTCCAAAGAACCTGTCACAAGAATGTGATTCCAGGAAGAAAGCTGGAAAGAGACTACTTGAGGGATAACAATATGCAACAAAAGAAACATATGGGAGTTAGCAGATGACGGAAAGTGATGCCGTCTGGAAACTGCTCATTACTATAAGGTACATGCTGTTGTTTATTGGAGAAAAAACGTTTTTGTTTAATGTGCTGCTTGGAATTTGAGGAGTGCAGACATCTATTGCGTCCTCCATAATATTTTTGTTAGCAGACTGAGGGGCTCCTCAAAACACACTCGCACATGCTCAGTGGCTTGCTGGTACTTTTGCCCTTGCCCAGGACAGCACAAGGCATGTGTCGGGTGGTCTGGCTAAGGGACAGAATTCCTGCTAATGTCTCTGAGGGATCCCTATGTCTCCCACAGGCCCCAAACCCTTCTCACACAGGGCACACGTGCCAAAAAGAAATTGAAATCCCCCCACTGGCAAGGAATCGCCACATGTTGAGGCACTACCAGGACCACTTTTTCAGAGTGCTGCTATTCTGTAGTGGGTTCCTCAACAACAAAATGAGGAGCAGAAAATGGACAACGGAGTGTGTATTCCTTGAAGTGCACCGCAAAGCTGGGTTTGCCATTCTTGGTCTAAAGAGGGGTCGGCATCTGCAGGAAAGTGAAGATCAAGCAGAATGCTGGCAGTCAAAGTGGGCTGGGCAGGGGGAATAGGATGGGACAGTCCAGAAACACTGCAATCTCAAGTTTGTAGTCACTCTTGATGGTGGGGAAGAGAAGGCAAGATAACTTAATTTGCCATGTGTTGCCTCTTTCTGTTCCAAAGTACCAGGGTACTGTGTGCAGGGTTGTGTCTAGATATATCTTCTTGAGAGGACTTGAGACTCCACTCTGGGCACACATGGCTCGTTTGGGGCACACATGGCTCGTTTGTCCATGGTGCGAGGATGCATCAGCTGGGACTGCCATACTAGATTTGTTTGGAGTGGTGCAGGTTTGTTGTTTGGTGCCTGCTGGGAGAGGCACTGGTCAGTGGAAACCCCAATTAGTATTTGGAGCATCCATTTGGCGTGGCCTTAGTAACAACCTGGTTATGATTCACTTAAGTAGTAAGGAGAATTTCAAAGGTGCTATTAGGGTGTGCTAGTATCCCTGCCAGTGGATAGTGTACAACTGGAACAGAAAGAGTAGGACAAGACTGGGGCACTGTATACAGGAGCAGGCACTTTGGTTACTATATAAACAGTGGATTGAGTTGGATGCTGGGTAGAAATATCAGTGGGGCATAGGTTCAGTAAATCACCTACGGGCAATATCACAGTGAGATAAATCCAGTGATACACTTGCAAGTAAGATTATAGTGGGATGTGTGATCAAAATCACAGCGGGCGAGGTTACATTTGGAAACCTGGGTTAATCGTAGTGAGGCACCAGAGAGCATAATGCCTCAACCTCCCCACCACCTCCTGTGTCTCGGCCTATGGCTTGGTGCTATGACCCTCTGTGGGTGTGCTGTTGTGATGAGGGGGCATTGATGTGTAGTGGAAAAAGCAGAAACTTGGTGTGGAGTCCCTTAATCATTCTTTGATTGTGTAGGCCAGTGTTGAGCAAATTGCAGGCCTCCCCTCCCGGTCAACTAGTGCGGTATGGGTTCATACCCACCTGGTGATGTGTTTTCTTTATGGATGACGAGCCCCAAGTTCAACCTTTAAGCCATCCTTTATTACACCCAGTATGCTGATGCCCTGGAGTTGGTAAGTTTTGTTAAGCAACCATGTATTTAAAGGTTTTTCCAGAATGTAAGGCGATTATAGATTATGGAAATTGTCTTTGCAAAGGAGTTTGATTTTGGCTGTGATGTTGGAGAAGGCTGAGCCTCAGTGCCTCTTTCTAACCAGGTGTACCTTTTTTGCCTGTTGCTGCTTTGGGAGCAGTCTCTGTAGCTACATTAGGCTAAATGTAGCTCTTTCCAGTACAAGGCTTTCTTCATAATGGTAAACTATACACAGGGCCCTCAAACTGGAAATAGCACTGCCACCGTTATTGTGTGAAATGTATGTTATTTGGTACTGTGTTTTCACATGCTTGCCCTCTGGACTCCAATCAAAGACTTTAAGATTAAGGCTGGTTTCTCCCTTCCTGGATACTACGTCGTGCTTTTTATTTCTTTTTTTTTTTATTTCGGTCTCTCGCTCTAGGGACATGTCATTTTACAATTTGAAGGGCAAGTATTCAAGGGCTTTGAGCCTAGTAACTGATCTTACAATTAAACGTTTCTTTTCCAGGAATGGGGCATGGTCATGAACATGGAGCTGAGCACGCACATGGCAAAATGCAGCTTCCAGATTACAAAATGTGGAAGGTAGAAGGCACGCCTCTGGAGGTTGTTCAGCAGAGACTGGCCAGGAGAGGCCTACATGATCCTTGGACTCGGTAAGATATGTCCTAGTTTCTTTATTTCTTTTTAAAGCACAACCTATTTATTACAATCCGTGTAGGAAAGTGTATGCCTTAACATAGTAAAACCTGGATAATCATGTACACAGGGCAAGTTGAAAGGGCACAGTTTTTGGTAGCCGAGCGTTCACAAATTTACTAGGCTATACATACCAGCAGTTGCCAGTTAAAATTCATTGCAGCTAGACTTGATTTATATTTTCTGCAACAATTTAATGCCAGAACTTTAATGTAAAGATTTCTGCATAGCCTAATGACTTCAGAGAATAACTAGCAGATTCATTCCTGCAAAATGGCATATCTAGGATTCAATAGAGCTTTCAGCCACCCCCTCCCTGATCCCCAAATCTCCCAGAAAGCTTCTACAGGTTTCAATTTCCTCCAGTCACTTTGTTTGTAACACTTTGACGAGATTCTGGATGGAGAGATTTCGGAATAATTGAAATCTGTTAAGTCCATCAGATTCTAGGTACCCAAGACCAGTTTGCAACTTTCTCAACCATTTACATAACAAGACTGTGTGCCTTTTCATGCACACACATGCATATGGTATTGGGACGTCCTTGGTGCATCTGGGTAAGGAGTGTTTAATTCCTGAGTGTCCTAAAATAAAATGGTCAGGTTTTTGGATGTAGAAGCCACATTTTAAGAATGTCCGGGGGACTCTTCAGTCCTTGACATGCATATTACCTTTGAAAACCTGCCTTCTGTGATTTGTAAGGTTCTCGATGTTGCTAGGTGCCACCCCTTTCATCACAAAACTATATAAAGCGGGATCCTTTTCCTCTGGTGAACTTGTTGACGCAACTACACATGTGGTCACACAATATGAGCAAGATTCATAGGCAAATTGCTGTAGCACTGCAGACCTATGAACCAGAGAAAACTATGTGTTAACTTTATATTATGGCTGCAGATAGACGTGTTTTTCTTGTGCATTGAAAAGTGTGTGTGGCAAGAGAGATGAAGAAAAATCTGAATTGATGCACCAATTATTGTAATAAACCCTGCTCTTAATTAGTAGTTTAGCTTTCTGGAACAGTCATCGGAGATCGCAGAGGGGAGTGAGCATGCTACTCACCCAAGGTCTAACGGAGATGGAAATAAAGAAATACAAAAATACCCACACACGGTTGCATCCTACCCTACAAGCCTACCCTTACGACCTCATGAACTCGCACCGAATAGCTTCAGAGCGCTGGTGGACTGACTTAAGACCAAAGGGGTATTGCACGAAAATATCATAAATAAAAGAACAAATGATTTAAATGATTGGATTTCGACTGTAAAAATCACATATAGCCGAAAATGCCAAACATTTTAACCATGCGGTTTTCATTATAGCGAACAAGGGAAGTGGGGGCTGCAGGGGTGTCACCCACACCCTTGTTCGCTATAATTGAATCGGGGTGTCCCCTGCATTCAAAACATGTTTTTGAGAAAGAAAAGGACCCTGCAGCGCCAGTACAAATCCATGGAAGTGAAGGGAACTGGCGCTGCAGGGACTCGGCGGCACACACAGAAGTGTCCCGCCAAAAGGAAAGTAAGGGGGTCGGGGATATTGCACGAAAGTCTTGTATTTCTGTAATGCATGCAACCTTGTAAAATGCACTCTGCTCGTCTACAATATTTTTGTTTACGAGCATTCAACGTACATCCAACCAAAGGAGCCTATCTAGACAGAGGCAATTCAGCAGGCTAGGAACAGCCCAATGAAGACAACATTGTTGAAAGGGGGCAGGTAGTTCTTTGGCTACAGCAAGTCAAGAAGATAGAGGCTAAAGAGAATCTGTGGCATGAGATTGAGTCTCTCCTTCAGACGGGCTTGTGAAGAGGGTGGAAGTACCCCTGGAGACTACAGAGTTCCATCTTTTGTAAAAGAGCTTTAGAAGAGGCCAAATAAGCCTTTGAGACTTCTGTAGTCCTGTTTCCACACTCCATCTTTAGAGGGTGACAGAAGTCTAAGAGGCTGTTTAACCGCCTAGCAGTGAAGTAGCTAACAATAGTCTAAAGCTGGTAAAGAATATAATGCCTACAAGAGGAAGAGGGTGATGCAAGCCTAAGTTACTGGTGAACCCTAGATCATTTAGGTTGTGGGAAGAGGCTGACATAAGATGAAGAGATTGGAACTTTGAGGAAAGATCAACCTAACAAAGGCCGAAATGTAGTTTACTTTATTAGCTAGCACTAGGATGGGTATAGGTCAACGCCTATAGGGCCTCAGGTTCTAACTTACTCTGGTGACAACTAGTCTAAATGTGTCATAATAGGTTCTATTCCAATGCTGCCTTAGGGACTTCACAGTAATATGAAGACTTCCTGTATGATTCCATGCCCATAGAATCTTAAAATGATGTCACTTTGGGTAAACTTCCAGCCATGTTCCCTAGATCATTAGATGGGTTGGTAATGTAAGCACTTTCAGCCCAGCCTGCCTATTGTTCTCTGGACACGGTTAGAATGGGGGGCACCTATGTAATTCTCAGAGAGGTAGAGATTGAGCATAACCAGTTGAGGTGATGAGTTCAAACCAGCACAAGCTGGTGGGGGAGGCAGTGGGGAATTGGAACACCAATCCAGAGTGTTATTAATAGCCAGCACAATCCAGAGTTGGTAGTGTAGCAGACAAGGCTACTGACCTGAAGGCAGGAAAAGATCTGAGTGAACCAGAAGGATGGACCAAACCCAAAGAAGTAGGAAGAACTATCATTGTGATTGTTTTTTAAGTGCTTATACACAAGTGTTTCAAAGGGCAAACATGCATAGGAGGGGAAGCCATAAGGAAGACAAGACAAACGGTCTTGCTAGGCATGGTACATTCAGATCATGCAGGTGCACAGAACAGGAAGTGAGTGGGGGGGTGGCAGTAGGGACCAAGTGCACCCAGTCCCGTCAGAATATGGGTTAAGTGCAGAGAGATATCACTCTCATGGGTCGTAACCTACGTGCAGTAGTGCTTCGGCAAGTGCTAGGCCTGGGGGCAAGTGCAGAAGACTGGTGAGGAAAGCTTGGGCCCTGTGAGGCTCTGAAGGTACAGCAGGCAGCCAGTCAGCGTAACTGAGCAGAAGAGAGAGAGCGCGGGATAGCAGAAAGAGTTGGTTAGCAGGGGAGTGGCAGAGAAGGAGGAGGCGAAGAGGAAAGTCTTGAGGAGTTTCCGAAACTTAAGGAGATCTGGCTCAAGATGGAAAGAGGCAGGGAGCCTGTTCCAGGGGGAGGCAGCTCACCTGCAGTGAGTGAATTGGAGGAAGACTAGCGAAGGGCTCGGACGGGAGAGTATGTAGGAAGAGAATGTTGTAGATGGTGGGCCCAGGCCCCAGAAAGGCTTGTGGACAATGCAAAGGGTCTTGAACTTAATCCTTGCAACCGCAGGGAGCCAGTGAAAGGATTTCAGTGCCAAAGAGATGCAGTCCCTGGCCTTGAGGCCAAGGATAAGTCTTGAGGTTCTGTTCTGGATGAGTTGAAGAGGACGTAGGGTAGAAGAGGGAAAGTTGAGAAAGAGGCTGTTGCAGTACTCCATCCTAGAGAGGACCAGGACCCTTGAGTTGGTGAGCCTCTTGGAGAAAGTAAGAAAAGGTAAAATATCTCTGAGAAGGTGCAGTTGGTAGTGGGACCTTTAAGAGAAGTCAGCATGAGACGAGAAGGGGAGAGTGGAGTCAAAGATGACCCCCAGGTTTTTTGCCTCATTGGTAGTTGGAGGCGCCGAGCCAAGGAAGGCCAGCCAGAGAGAAAGAGGGAAGGTGGTGGCAGGGGTCCACCTGAGGATAATCTGTCTTACTGGCGTTGAGGCAGAGGTCATTTGCAGCACACCACGACTGAGCTGCGGACAGACAGTCCGGTATGAGTGAGGAAGAGGCCTTATGTAACTGTTAGACAAAAAGTGGCATTATTCCCCCCCACCTTGACTGGGAGACTACAAATGCCAAAATGCGGCTTATACCTTCACTCCCCGTGGAGGTATCCTCACCGAACTTTGCAAAAAAAAGTATATGGCCCACTCAAAATTTTGTTTGTCAAGTTTGGTGAGGTTTCGTCAAGGGGGGGCAAAGTTGTAGGAGGGGGGGTCCCAATTTTGTTTTTTTTCTCCACAGACATAATGGGAAAAAACTTTGCTCACGCCTACAGCCCAAACCGCTGGACGGATCTTCATCAAATTTGTGGCAGGAGCGGCGGCTTAGTCCCGAAAGCGTGCTTTTGTTAATTTGGTGTAATTCATCCAGTAGTTTTTAATAAAATGACCAAAAAGTATGTAAAAAAAAAAAGTGATATCTGTGTCTGGTCCGCTGACTCATTTCCCTGTTTGGACCGGATTCTGATTGGCTTAGAAGGCAACGTGGTGTCCGTGGACATCGGACGTGCCCACTGATTGGATGGTGAAAAGCATGAAGTGTCAGATTTTTGGAAACGCCCGCCATCTCGGATTCGCAGACAACAGCCGGTGTCCGCAGATGATGCGGTAATAACATATAAAAAACACAACATTGCACTTGGCAAACTTTTCAAATAATCTCTGGGGAAGTGAGGGGTGAGGAGGATGGCATGGGATATGACTGTAAGAAGTAAAAAAAAGGGTGTTTTTTGCCATAAAAGTCTGCGAACAGTTCAGATGTTCGCGAACAGTCCTGTGAAGTTCAGGGACAGTTCTTGGATGGCTTATTACATTGGTACCACTCAATGAAACTGCATGGAGTTTTGCAGTTCTATTTTAGACCCGGTACTGAAGGGCTTTGCAAAGTTTGGGATTCTGTAAAGTGGGGGCAAATTAGAGGGGGATGGTCCCAAAATAATGTAAAGGCTTATAAATGTGGTGCCATTTGACGAACCTGCACAAAAGTTTGCAAAACGATTTTAAATCCAGATATACATGTTTTGTGAAGTTTGGTGGGTTTTTAGATGGCTTATAACTGTTGCTGTTTGACGAATGTGGACAGAAGTTTTCAGAAAGATTATAGACCAACCTTGAATGTTTGTGTAAAGTCTGAATGTATTTTGTCAAGTTGGGGGCTAAGTTATATGATTAATGTATGTACATACATTTTCACACTTTTGAAAAAAAAACAAGGCCAAATTTCAAGCAAATTCGTGTAAGACCATTGCCAAGGACCTGAAAGGATGGTTTTGCAAACGTGCCTGTTTTATTTTCTGACAAGTATCATAATGTAGGTACAAAAAATAGTGATATACCTTTGGTGACTAAGGGATATCATGTGGCCATGGGGATTGTGTGGGTCATGGTATCAGGTCATGACCCGGACAATCTGGCTACTGGCCTTGACCGCGAGGGATGAAAAATGGTGTTAAAGTGGCCATGTCCACCTGGGACCGGCTATGTGATAAAGTTATTCGAAAGTAGGATGGATTTGAAAGGGAAAATAATGTGTTTGTGCTAATATGGTCATGGGGTTCTGACTTTGCCTTCTGCAAGCTGCCATGGAAAGGGAAGAGGTGCTTAGTACTGAGCCCCACCTTCTCTTTCCATGGTTGCCATCTTTGAAAAGGATTTTCCTCCCTACAGCGGGACGCCGCAGGCTTCCTGCTGTAGGAAGAAAAATCCATTTTTAGCACCCCGGGTTCTCGCTTTGGGTACCAGGGTTGCTTGGCGTTTATCCGCCATTGCAGGGGCTGCAATGGAGGATAATGGTCTGGAACCTGTTTTATTTATAATGCACCTAAGCCCGCAGGCATCGGGGCGCACACAGTCACACTTCGCTTGGGCCAATAACTTGGGCTGCCGGGCTGTTATCCCAAGTTCCAGTCCCTGCAACAGGGGATGAACGCCACATTAGTGTCATTAGCATAACAAAAAATGTGAATGGAAATGTTGGAAAAATGTATTGAGTATCTATGGCACAACTCTAGAAATAGAGTAGCCCTATGGAAATTGCAAAACACGTATGACAGAGGGGGCATAAACCTGCCGAATTTCGAGATATACCACTTGGCAGGACACCTACAATATGTCAACAGCTGGCTGTCGGAAGACGAGACAGCAGTATCTAGACTGCTGAGGAGTGATTGCGACCCTTTCTTCTTAAAAAAAACGGATAATGGCTACCTAAACCAGAGCTGCAAGGGCGATCGAGATTGCTGGAACTGGGCTGGAAGACATGGCCAAAGCGTGCCGAGTCGTGGGAAACCCGATCCCATGCTCCCCGCAGGTGCCACTTGTGGCACTATGTGGAGTGGACGAACAACTGAAGAAGGGGATCCGTAAATACTAGGAGCCGGTAGGCCTAGCGACCCTAGGAGATAAATGGCCAGAGGGGAAGGCACTAGACTTTCAAACGATAGTGGAAGGAACCGGGGTACATACGGGGCAATAAATCACATATACTAGAATAATCAAACGGGTGGGGGGAAACGTGGTCCGAGGCAGCACTAGCAGAACAACCCGACAACCGCCATTGAAATGATGTATGATATCTCGGCGGGAGGGCACAAAATATCCCGGATCTATGAACTGCTGATGTCTAGAGTGGGTAAGGCGTTGCTCCAACTGAGGCGGGATTGGGAGGAGGAAGCGGCTGAACCTATGCAAGACGGCAGTGGGAAAGAGCCCAGAGATATCACAAAAAGGTATCCAGGAATGCGAGGCTGCAGCAGATTGTTATGTCACCCATAGGGCATACATGACCCCCCGAAAGATCGCCAGGTTCGAGAGCACAGAAGTACAAAAATGCCCCAAGTGCGGGGAGGCGGATGGTGGGATGAGTCGTATGTTCTGGGCGTGCCCAGAGGTGGGAAAATTCTGGGAGGAAGTCCGAAAAGGGAATTAAGCTAGAGGTGTAATCTGTATGGGCATGTATGATAGGGGGATTTACCAGACCGCTCAACCTAAAACATATCTGTAAACTTAAAGACCTGGCCTACGTTCTGGCCAAAAGGAGAATTGCTATGGGCCGGAAAGCAGCCCACAGACCCAGATTGGAGGTGTGGTGGAATGATCTCCTGAAATGGGCAGATGCTGAGACAGTAGCATGATATGAGGCAGCTAGTAGAAAGTGGGACCTCTGATCGCACGGAGACTAATGGTAGCCACAATGTCGGGATCCTCCCATGCTGAATCCAGTGAATATGACACATCCGAGAACAGTGAAGGGGATTAACCCCAAGAGAAATGAACGAGGAACTGAGGTGGAATCTCGAGTTAAAGGGGAGGGGGGGGGGAAACAGCAATGAATAATATGTAAATATATGCTAAGAAGCTTGTAAACAGAAACGTCGGGTGTGCTGGTTATGTTTGGTGTGTTGTAAAAATCAAGTCAATAAAAATTGTTTTAAAAAAAATGTAGTGAGTCTATGTATGGTCACGTGCCACTGTCCTGAAGGTCCGCGTCAGACATTCGCGGACGTCGACTGAAGCAAAAACAGTGGAAAAGTATAGAAGTGTTAAAAATGATGCTAGAAGGTGGGACATGGCAGAGTTTTAAGGTGAAATGTTGCTATATTGTGGTAAGTATGATATTAGTAAGTTGTAGGAAAATAGCATGCACTCGTAAAAACCATGGAATTCTCAGAAAAAAAAAACGTTGTTAAAGAGATGTTATGGTTAAGTTGCATTAATACAAACCTATGAAATTCAATGGAAAAACGTTGTTACAGGGACGTAATGGTTACAAGTAAAACCGAAAAACTACTGTGCACTGCTAAGACTAACACCCAGGACATCAACGATGACGTCGGTTTTAGCAAAGGTGTTCCTAGAAGAAATTGTACGTCTTCATGGATTTCCATCAGCAGTGATCTCAGAGGGGGAGTCAATTTGTCTCTTAACTCTGAAGGAAATGTTGTGAGTTGGCTAAAGTTGAAGTAAGTTTATCTACTAGCCACCACCCACAAACTGACGGCCAAACTTAGAGAACCAATGAAACCTGAGAACAATACCTTTTGACATCTTCTCCACCAAATAGATTGTCCTTGGGTGGATGTCCTTTGGGTAGCAGAGTATGCTTACAATAACTCTGAACACACCTCCACAGGTCATACCCCTTTTTACCATCCTTAATGGTTCACATCCTCGGACCTCTACCCTCATTCCAACAGAATCCTTAGAGATGCCAGCAGTACAGAATCTTCATGAGAACATTACCAAGGTACAGAAAGAGGTCCTGAGACATTTAACTATAGCAAAGGTGGGAGAGAAGGTATGGTTGTCTTCTAACCACATTGCACTTGAGGGCCCCCTTAAATTCCAGCCTAGGTTTCTGGGCCCATTCTCTGTGAAAGCTATTGTCAACCCTGTAGCAGTAAGGTTAAACCTACCCTCCCCACATGCAAATTCATCCTGTATTCCATGTTTCCTTGTTAAAACCAGTGAATCCGGGGACCAAACTACAACCATCACCCAAAGCCATGATCATAGGTGAACCAGAATTCTTAGTGAAAGAAATCTTAGACTACAGGATTGTCAAAAGAAAATTGTTCTACTTAATGGTTTGGAAAGGGTTTGGTCCACAGGTCATAACGTGGGAACCTAGTCCAATATCCATGATCCCGAATTGCTTCAGAAGTTTCGTCAGAATCACCCCCACTAAGCCAGGGCTGAAGGGTCCATCCTTGGGAGGGGTCTTGGGGGAGGGGTTTGGGGGAACTGTCAGTCATCATCCCAGTCAGGGAGCATAGCCCTCATTCAGGCAAGGCAGGGAACATTATCTCAATCAGCAGGTCAAAGGTGGTTGTTAGCCTGGCACATATGGCATTTACACCATCCAAGCATCTACTCCCATAGATTCTGTGATGATTTACAGTAATTTCATACACTTAACATGGCCGCCACAAGACCCATTTACAAGTTGCAGCACAGTTCTGTTCATATTTGAAGAGGAGCTATTTAAGCCCCGCCTCTGCTGGAAACGCAACCAGCGTTTCTCCTCACAGAACCTGTCAAAGAAAAGGAGACGATAGAGAGCAAAAACTATTGAGTGCGATAGTTCACAGAAAAGACTTACCAGGCAGAAGTATATCCGACGCTATTATCTTCAGTCAGAAGTTTCTTCTGCAGCCGCTGCATCTTCCGAAGCTTTTTCCTCGGCTTTCCGAAAACCTGCAGACAACACGAGATATTTGGTAAAAAAAAAAAAAAAACTGTAACGGAGAAGGCATTTTATAAGTGTTTACGTACCTGAAGTTTCTTCAAGTTTTTCACCTCAGTTATCGCGCTCCACCTTGAAGGTTGCAGTTACTCCGTATTGGCGAAATTAAGTTCTAAATCATTTTCTCATCCTGAGTAACTCAGCAGCCACTCGCAGCTATAATTCTTTTCCCAAATTCCTAGAGAAAAAGAACAAAAGTAATTAGAGGGATATTGTCATGATGCCTACCCCCGGGCATCCACACCAGGCCCATCAGTCCCGGGAGCAGGCATCCAGATGCTTAGAAAAAGCCCAACATCCCCGGCTAGGGGCTATCTGGGTACAGTCCTGGCGCCGGAGGCACCAGGCTCATGGAAGGGGTCAGTCCTGGCGCCATAGGCACCAGGCTCATATGCTTACACTTACCTCATGCAGACCATGCTGCTAAGAATCCAAGCCAACGTGAAGCCTGAAGGGGACTACTTTACTTCAGAGACTATTTTCTTACTCTGGTGTGGTCTTGGGGGAACTTCTTACCTGGGACTACTTTGAAGGCTATTTAAACCACGCCCGAAGAGCAGCACACGCTTCGCGTTATTCTGCATCCTGCAGCATAACGCTCACTGTGCCTGCAAGTCAGCATCTAGCCTTCTGCCACGCCCGCCTCGAGTCTGGAGCTCTTAGAGAAAAGGGGAAGAAGGAGGAAAGGTTAGAACAAGAACATTACTTCTATTCCTCACCTGATTCCGGATCCATCGTGCCTTCAAACAAGGAAAGAGACGTTAATTTGATACGCGTCGCATCGCCCGCTGTAGCGCCGCACTATACTCACCAGCCTTCGCAGCACCTCCTCGATCCGCCGCAGTCTCTATCACATCTTTGCCGAACTCCGCCACCTAAGGGGGACAAAAGAACAGCAAGGTGAGCCGAGAGAATAAACAAAGGCAATCTCTGTTACCACCATAGACTTACCTGATTTTACCGCCAGAGGCATTTTTCATCTCCACGGTCCGGCGCAGCCTCCATCGCATCTTCGCCGAACTCCGGCACCTAAGGGGAGCAAAAGAACAGCAAGGTGAACCGAGAGAATAAACAAAGGCAATCACATTTGCCACCATAGACTTACCTGATTTTACCGCCGGAGGTATTATTCATCAAGACGTCATAATTTCTCACGCAGCACCTCTAATAAGAGGGAAAGCAACAGATTAAACACAGGTATCATTTACCGGACAGTGTTGGGTAATACTGACTCTTACCTGAACGCTACCAGCTGCCACGAGGCAATCTTCTCTTGGGTCAAGCTGCAAGTCAAAAGGAATCGGACAAGAGTGAATATCAGACATTTTGAACTCTTACGAACTATATACTTACGGTTCCTCGCCAGGGACCTCAGAGTCAATATTGGTCTGGAACTCTCCCAATTCCTTCGGACCAGTGAAGTAACTGGTTATCTACGCGCCCCTGCATTCCACGCAGGATGGCGAGCTCATCTTTTATCAACATAAGGTGAGATTATGAAAGGAGATATCGGAGGTGATTAGTGGGAAGAACAGTGGGGTGTTATCACTCAAATCCACGGGTGGCTAATTCCCTTTCTTCACTTTCAGGAGAATAATTCTACGGATCAAACAGACGAAATCAGGCGGGCCAGTCAAGTCTGTCATCTCAGCACTACGCTTCACATTGGTGGAGACCGCAGCTGTCCAGTTCCGATCAACGCCCCTGTGGGAGCCAGGTGAGCGTAACAGATATCTCCAACGTAGGAATCAATTCTAGCCTTTAAAGATTACAGTATCTTCACTTGCTACTTACCCAAAGACTCAATCTAAAAGGAATAGACTTTTAGAACGGCAAGAAGCTATAGAGTTCATCAGCAACCCAAATTACCATTGCTTCTCCATCTCAACTCGCCCCTGTAGAAAAACAGAATGGAGCACTCCACCATAATAAAACACAGGTGAGACGGGTATTCCGTTTAGAAGGGAGTAGTTTAAGGGAATACACATCTCCTGTAGCATTATCTAGTTAATAGATGTTATAGCATTTCTATTGTTATTTGTTTCAAACAGAAAAAGAATACAAGAGACCCCAAGTATCAGGTTCAAGGCTGGGAAGGTATTACGCTCCCGATGAGTCCAGATAAACATTAGTCTTCATGGATTTCTGTCAGCAGTGATCTCTGATAGAGGGGGTCAATTTGTCCCTCAATTCTGGAAAAAATGTTGCGAGATGGCAAAAATTGAAGTACATTTATCTACCAGTCACCATCCACAAACTGCCAGTCAAACTGAGAGAACCAATCAAACCTTAGAACAATACGTTTGATGTCTTCTCCACCAAACAGATTATTCTTGGGTGGATGTGCTCTGGGTTGCAGAGTATGCTTACAATAACTCTGAACACACCTCCACAGGTTATACCCCTTTTTACATACTTAATGGTTCACATCCTCGGACCTCTACCTTCGATCTAACAGATTCTCTAGAGATGCCTGCAGTACAAAATCTTCATGGGAACATTACCCAAGAACAGAAGGAGGTCTTGAAGCATTTAACTACAGCAAAAGAAAGAAAAAATTTGCAGATACATTTCGAAGAAAACCTCCAGCTTGTACGGTGGGAGACAAAGTTTGGTTTGCTTCTAAACACATCGCTCTGAAGGGCCCTCGTAAAGTCCAGCCTAGATTTCTGTGCCCATTTTCTGTGGAAGCTATCATCAATCCTGTAGCAGTTAAGTTAAGCCTACCATCTCGCATGCACATTCATCATGTGTTTCATATTTCACTATTGAAACCAATGAACCCTGTGACCAGACTACAAAAATCACCCAAACCCATGATTATAGAAGAGGAACCTGAATTCGTAGTGAAAGAAATCCTGGATTCTAAAATAGTCAAAAGGAAACTGTTCTACTTAGTAGATTGGAAAGGGTTTGGACCACAAGACTGAACTTGGGAACCTAGTTCAAATGTTCATGCCCCCAAATTGCTTCAGAAGTTTAATCAGAATCACCCAACCAAGCAGAGCGGAAAGGTCCATCCTTGGGAGGGGTCTTGGGGGGGAGTGGGGGGGGGGGGAACTGTCACGATGCCAGTCAGATAACCCAGTCTTCACTTAGACACTCAAGCTAGGCAGAACACATTACAGCAATCAGCAGGTCAAAAGTGGGTGTTAGCCTGGCACATATGGCATTTACACCATTCACAGCATACGCTTCCATGGACTTCCATGGGTTTCAATAGTAATTCTTTACTCCAAAGATGGCCGTCCGTAGCCCCCATTTACAAGCAGCAACAAAGGACTATTCAATTGTCATTGGGGACTACTTAAGCCCCGCCTCCGCTGGGACGCGCGCTTCGCGTCTTCCCCGCTGACAGCTTTTCCTCAGAACCTAAAGAAAAAAGCATAGATTAATATCAGTTCAGCAACAATTTCAGAGCATAACAGATAAGTTACCTGACAGATGTTTTCCTCTGCCACCGCCTTACAGTTGAAGAATATTCATCTGTCCGCAGCATCACCTCAGTCAGAGGTTTTCACTCTAAGCCGCAACACCTGCCGAAGGTCTTCCGTAGCGTTCCGAATACTAGCAGAAAACACAAAAGGTATTTTTATTATAAAAACGAACTTAACAGATTAATAGAGAAGGCGTATTTAAAAGTGCTTATGTACCTGAAGTTTCCTCAAGTTATTCACCTCATAGTTGTAACACGCTCCACTTGAAGGCTGCAGTTACTCCGAATTTGGGAACTAACGTTTAAAACGTTTTCTCATCCTGAGTAACATCGCAGCCATCCCACATTTACCGTTTCATCTTCATTGAGGGTAAAGTCCTCCTTTTGAAGCGCGCATCTTTGCAGTCAGTGCTCCAAATTCCCAGAACCTGCAAAGAGAAGAGAATACAAAAGAAAATTGGCATGAGCGATCACTCCAACGTATTAAACGTTTAAAACCTTAAAGGGCTATTGTCATCATCTGCTTACCTACCTAAAGACTCATACGTTTCTAAGGATAGAAACTCTCCTTCAAATAATTTAGTTCTTCAGTATACCAAGCCCAGCAATTGTTATCACCATTTCAACGCGCCACTGCAGAAAGCAGGATGGAGAGCGCCACAATCAAAAAGCACAGGGGAGAAGGGAGGGGGGAATTTTAGGTGTTTTATACACACCTCACCCAGTAGTTACCACAGTTAAAAGTTGTTACAGTAAATATTTTGTTGTCCGTCTGCCCTCACAGATAAAGAATCCTAAAGGCTTCCAGGTGTCGGGACGATGAAGGGGTATTGCGCTCCCGGGGACTCCAGGTAAGCGTTACACCCTCACCCAGGTCATCCTCCTGCACTGGTCCACCCCAGGAACTGGATCCATAAGCGATGGCTGTGTCCTTGCCACCTGGATGACAGATCCCTGTGGACTAGCGGGTGAGACACCTACAGGTTTCTCACATTATCTATTTGCAATCTAGAACAGCGCACATACTAGCAAGAATATTAGCACAACTGCTATTTATTTTCAAAAATGGCATCAGCTATTACCATCTCTCAACAGACAACAGAAAAAACAGAAAAAGCGCAATAATGCAGAAAACAATCAAAAGGACCAGGAAGATGAGGCCTTGCTAACGTGTACCCTCCAGTACCATTTCAGGTCCCTGCCTGGGATTTAAATCTTGTGTTAAAGTTTCTAACAAGTATACCCTTTGAGCCTTTGCATTCCTGCCTATTAAGGCTCTTGACATTGAAAACTGCACTTCTTGTGGCACTAACATCAGCCCACAGGGTAATTGAGTTGCAGGCTCTTTCATGCAAACCTCCTCATACTATTTTTCATAAGGATAAGGTAGTTCTTAAAGTTAAACCATCTTTCTTGACGAAATTAGTTTGACTTTCACCGGTTGCAAGAAATACTTCCAACTTTCTACCTTACCGCTCATTTGGTCAAAGAGGAGGAGAGGTTGCACAGCTGGACCCATTTGGGCAAAGAGGAGGAGAGGTTGCAGAGGCTGGACCCAAAAAGGTGTTTTTGTATAGCTAGAATTGCAAAATTACGTCGGGATGACAAACTATTTCACGGATATACTGGTCCTAAATTGGGATTAGCAGTGACAAAGCAGACTATATCCCGCTGGATAACTCTAGCTATTGTGGAGTGTTACAGACTAGCAGGGGAAGGAACCGCAGGAAGGGCCTAGAGCTCCTTTCACAAGGGGTATGTCTACTTCTGTGGCTCGTCAGATGGGAGTCCCTGTAATTGACATCTGCTCAGCTGCAACTTGGCCGTCAATTCATACTTTAGTTAAGCATTACTGCTTATATTCCTCATCTTCCCAAGAAGGCCTATTTGCAAAAGCAGTACTTCATTCCATCCATGATAAAGCTAAATAGTACTCCCGCCTCCTAATTTCTTACTGCTTTCGGAGTCCGTCATAGATGAGTAATACGTGGGAGGACACAATCCATTTGAAGAACAAGTTACTAACCAACTGGTAACGTTCTTTCGACTGGATGTTCCTCCCACGCATTCCTCATTGCCCCACCCAACCTACCCCGCTGTACAATTTACGTGATTGACACTTTGTATTTGCGAAGAGCTTAGTCTGGGGCACGCCTGGATGGTTCCTCAAATTATATAATGAAAAAACAGAACTGGAGCCAACGGGCGCGGCACAAGCTATTTGTACTGCGAGTGACCTCGACACGCCAAGGTGGTCCTCGAGGGACATCAACGCCATGACGTTGTGCACAGCGCCCTCTGCCGAAACAAAATTTCCAAAGCAGCGAAGCTGGCGAGATACAACTATCCTAGATGAGGAATACGTGGGAGGAACATCTAGTCCAAAGAATGTTACCCGTTGGTAAGTAACTTGTTCTTCTTTTCTTGTGAACATTATCCCACACTATTTTTGTAGCATAGCGGTAAGGATTGGCAATAGTATTTTTAGTATAGGCCCTTTTGATTTGGCTAGACTCCACTTGGACGGTGTTATTATTATGTGATGGTCGTAGCTTGCTCCCATCTTAGATTTAGGTTTGGATTAGGCATTTATCTCGCCTATTTATACAGTTTAATAAACACCCTTGAACTGTGAGCACTTGTGTCTATCTTTATTGTTGACACCATGAGTTCCTTACAGAGTACACAGTACATCGCAAACTAGTACAGTACAGTTCCCAAATCATCCACACCACCAAAGCAACCTCCCCAGCCTCACCAATTATGTCTAAAAGTTAATATTTCAATTCGCATGTTTTGCATATGTTGACATGTAATGGTTTGGTGCCCTATGAGCAAATTCCATGATTGCTCTGATTCTCTTGTTGACACCTTTAGGAGAGCTAGTGAATGTGTTCTTCTCTGCCATCTAGTTCACTATGGTAGGGAAGCAAAACAAAAGAATCAAGATATTCACAAACACAAAGTCGTTTTTAGAACACATCCACGATTTTCAGCCAAATAAATGTCAAAGCTTCACGTTAACCTATCTACATAAGTGCCCGCCTTCTTCCTGAATGCAGAGAACAAAGGGGAGAAATCACTGCACATACTGGATGTACTTAGAGCAGTTTTGTTCAATCTAAATAAAACCGCAGCACTATGTTAAGAGTTGATTATTTGTATCCTTTGCAATAAGGAGCAAGGATAACCTAGCAACAAAATCCACTACCTCAAAGTACATTGTTTGCTGCATACAGCTTTCACACATTGGCTCAAAACCTCTTTCTTTCACTCCCTCCATACGGAATACTGGAGCAATGCTAGCCTTCATTGTAAACCTCCCATTAGATGCTACTTTCAAAGCAGCAACATGAAGTTCAGTACATAAATTCATGCAACACTGTTCTGAAGGAGCACAAGCAAAGATCGACCTTGCTAGTGAGTAGAGCAATACTAAAACCTCAGTTTTTCGCTGTTCCTTCAGAAGGTCACCTGCCACCACCTACAGCTACTGCTAGCTAGCCTATACTCCCTACTGATACGTGTACTGTACTCAAGGTCCTCGGATTGTTTTTTTCTACCATCGTGTTGGTCGCATTTAGTGGAGTTCTATGTTCAAATGTATTCATCTTTCACGAAAATACATTATCGCTTTGGCAAGCTCGTGGCAAGCTGTGAACCTTAACAAGACCTTCTTAGCATCCGGAGATTCAGGACCCTTGTTGGCAGCCTACACAATAGTGAGAGTAAGGGGGGGTAACATTTCTAAAATTCTCCATTCATATCACCCATTTATCGCTTGTAATGGAGAAAACTCCATTTAAATGTTGCCCTTCTTGTAACCAAATGTTTCCCTGGAAGGATACACACAACGTGTTTAACCATTGTCTCCCTTGGAAATCACCAGAAAACTAAATGCCAAAAGTGTGCGCTCTTTCAGCCGAAAACACTTAAAGACAGACTGTCGAAGTGCTGGGCAGCCTACGCGATGCAAGCTGCATCGTCTGAATGACGCGGAGGAATCAAAGGCAGAGCAAGAATGTCCTGGCATCATAAGTGATGCCAGGGAGACATCCAACAGGGAAACTGAGGATTCCCAGGTGCCAGTCTCCAGCTTCGGAAGGCAGGTAACCTGCACTGATGTGGAGGGGAGCAATCATTAAATGCATAGAGGTGTCAGTTGTGGCCCAAGAGACTTCAACGCATCAAACCTAAACGACACACATTCTCACCACATGTTTCGGTGCATCCTCTGAAAGGTGGACGAATGGTTGCAAAACATAGCCCTTCAGCAGGCAGCTCGGTGCCCCATAAGACCTCTGCACCCGATGATCGAACTTCGGTGCACATTCATAAACACAAACATACGCTGAGCAAAAGCGGTTAAGCGCCTACCATTACCTTTCAGTCACCAAACCAGCCAATGCAGAAACAGTTTATTTCCGCGCCTATTGACACTGTAAGGTCCGGATATACAGGAGCGACCTCCCAATTGTCAGATGCACTTCAGAAAAAAGCACACGCACAGCAACAGGAGGAAATAGTCTTTCCTCTCCAGGACACTCCATCCAGTACATACGTTTGAGAGCACCATGAATGAAATGTCAGTGGTTGTTTATTTCCTGAACAAACATCCTGTCAAACATAAACGTATTTCTAAGGAAGAAGAGGAAACTCTTAGAGTACAACAACTGACCCCCATGAGGAGTCTGTTATTGAACTAGTTGTGGACCGAGATGAGGATGCCTTCCTAAAAGGCAACCCTGGCACAGACCCTAATGATCCCGATGATCATACTGTGCCCTTCCCACACAAGTTCTTTGTTTATTTAACTGCAGAGAGAGAAAGGGATACTGTCTCCAAATCGACCATTTCCAGCTGGATTGTAAAATGCATGTTGGATTGTAAAATGCATACAACAATGTTACAGATTATCTAACAAGGAACTTCCACTTACACCTAGAGTACACTCTACATGTAGTACTGGTGCCACATTAGCTTTCATTGCAAATGTGCCCTTGAAGGCCATCTGTAAAGCAGCAACATGGAGCACAGTTTGTCAGGTTTCCATACCGTATCACTCGCTTATCAGCTGCAAAGATTGGAGGAAGAAAGCATTCCACGACACAGCGTAGTCAGCTGTTCCCCAATGTGGGTGTTCATGAGAAGCAGAGAGCGCCAAACGCTCTGACGAGTTTGTAGCGTGGTGCCTGGAAGTTGGCATGGCAACGTTTGCGTCCTCTGCATCGTTGTTGATTACGCTTCCTGCACGGAACAACGTGGAACTTGACCACGCCACTAGGCTTCTTAAGCACCTCCCTGTTGACACGCCAATGCTTCTAAATTCGTATCGGTGGTGTTACTGTGATTTCTTCGCATCTTGATTCCTGTGACTTTTGATCTCGTATTCTGTTTTCCGGACCGCGTCCTGCCTAGCCCTCTTGTAACTGCTGTTTGGTAACTACTCTACACTGTTTGACGTTCCCTGCTTAACCCTTCCCTGTTTAAACTGCTTCCATTCTTTTGACCCCGACTGCCTAAAGGATTTGCTCTGATCTACGTTCTGCACATCGCCGCCCGCACCCTCCTGACACGGACTGTTCAAGGACCTGTTTTGGCTACGTTCTACACCTTGCTGCCCGCATCGTTTTCTGACCTGGATTGCATTTGGATTGTTTTGGAACTGAACTCACGGATTGCTTTGTTTTCTTGGGACTTCTGGTGATTCAGGTACACAGGCTTGAGCCTGCCTTTGTGTACTTAGACTCTGAGGCGTCCGCGTGCCGACGGGATAGGGTTGGTTGCTATCCTGACTGCTACTGTGGACAGAGAGCTCAGCTAAATTTGAGATTTCATTTCTACATGCCGGCAGGACCCACGTATGGTAAGCTATTTAGTCCTGTGGTTTCTTGACCATCTTTTGCATATATATTACTATAGTACTGGAAGGAAGAACTGGTGAACAAAATGACTCGATTCAGTATTCAGAGCCTTAAACTATACAAACTGTACGGCAAATTCAGTCTAAAACCTATAATTACCTTCTACTGTCAAAAAGTTACACCGGCAATCACATTTGGAGCTGAATCTGGATGGAATATTGAACCATTGTTTTGGCAAAAGTTGGAAGGCATCTTTTGGCGAAAAGTCCTGAAATTACCTTCTTACATATCAATGACTCAATTACGATATGAGCTGTCACTAAACTCCCTACATTCGAGCATTTTGTGGAAATCCTTAATGATTTTCCGAAAAATAAAATTAAGACCAGTAGTTCCAGCTTACAAATTATTCTCCGAAAAAACAGGCCAACGGCAGTCTTTACTGTTACAAGAGTGGTGTCAGCTACAATTAGACCAACTGACACATGCAGATTTAACGTTAGAAGATTTAATTGCTCGACCACAAGTCATCAAAAAGAAGTTTGAGCTCTGGAGCTGGATATTGAACAATGATCAACGACTACTAATGCCCACGACGCTGAATTCCGGAATTGGAGCTCATAAACTTCATGTGCAGAGTCGATATTTAATTAATTGTCCATCTCGACACCACCGCAACCAGTTTTTGCGACTACGATTGAATTTACTGCAAACCAAAGAGATGTTAGCCCGTCGTCATATTAATGAGGTGGGGGGAAATCTTTGTCGGTTCTGCAACCATCAGATCGAGTCAATCGAGCATCTTATGACCGACTGCACTTTTTTAGCAGCCCGGCGTACGCAACATTTGGTAACATTTGCTCCAGCTACCCTGAACAATCAAGAGTGGTGGCAATATGCAATCGCAGGCCATAACATCAAACTAACGTATGCCGTCGTAAACTTTATGGATTTATTGAAACTATATGAGAAATGACTAACAAGAAAGACAATATGATGCAAACAAGGCGCAAACTTTAAACTCTGAAAAAAGCAATGCGTCACGAGTAACAAACGTATGACCTGTGAACTTGATGTCTGTTTTTATGTCCTGAGAAGAAATGTGTAATAAAAGCAAGACGGCCAGTATATCATCATGCAGGCATGTCGAGCTGAAACTTTCACAAAAAAAAAAATATATATATATATATTACTCACCTTGATTCGGGTTTTCTCGTTAGAGATTACCTTAGTGTTCTGTACCAGTGCCTATTGTTACGCTAACCAGCGGATTGCTTCTTGCTCTGTATAAACACAGGTCAGTGGTTATTGCACTCAAGTATAATCCTGTGGTATTGCTAACGGTCGTTGTGTACTGCTAATTCTTCTTTCTTTACAGCCACAAGTGTCGCATACTGCCTCCTGTCTTTCGGTTAATTGACAGCTCTGTTTGTATTTTCTATAACCAGAGGGGTACATTAAGACGTACACTTTGTCTCCTACACGACGGGTCACCCTCCCACGGCACACCAAAAGAGTGTCTGACACAGTTCACACATTGACCCAACATTACTGTGGACACACAAGCTAAGAGCGTTTCACAAGTAGGGCATACAGTGTTAAGACATCTTTTTGCCTCTGCCCCTTCTAACAACCCACCTCTTTCTCCTGGTGCTGCTCAATAGGCTGTGCAAAGCATGTAATTCTAAGCAGATCCACAGGCCTCAGAAGATAAACATTACATACCTGTAATTGTCTTTTTATCTGCTTAGATTCACATCTGCTCACCCTTCCTCCCCTCATTGGGAGAAGGTACATAGACAACTTACACCTTCTTCACATTTCCTATACTTGAATATTCACTTTATGCAACCTCAGGTCACAAATAGAACAATCTGAGGACCTTGCATGAAGGACGATGGATATGGGGCACATCACAGTAGGGATAGTATTACAATTGCACCTTGTCAACGTTCGATTTCGAAAATAAGTCATGTAATATTCTGTACCAACCACTGCCTATCCAAAGCATGTGAATCTAAGCAGATACAAGCACCAAAAAGACAATTTCAGGTATGTAATCCTTGTTGTTGTGTGTACAGTATACATAATAGTATTTCTACATTCATAGCTCGTTACCCTAGCCACTTTCCAGACAAGCCTCTGCACTGGTAAATGGTTAAGCTGGTGACTGGCGCAGCATAAGAAAACAAGTAACATAGCCAAACGTAGATGGATGAATTTTGAACTTTACTAAGCATTTACAAGTCATATTTATAAAATCTTCCTTTATATTTGGCTGTTTACAGCTAATATTTATATGCATATACATCTTTTTATAAATATGGTTTGTGGATATTTTTAAAGTCCGAAAAAAAATTATGCATGAGAGATTCACACACTCTGGCATTACATATACAGATTTACAACATTAACACGTATAATTAAAGATATAAATTGACTAGCTATCCTTAAGGATGTTTTCATATCAAACGTGCACCAGCACACCCATGGTGGATGGATGGACTTCTCTCGTGAGGTTTAAACTTTTTGAGAAAAACAAATTGTACATTCCGCATCAGACCATTAGATGGCGGCATATTCAAAGTATGTGAATCTAAGAGCTGTAAGAATGAAATTACAGTAAGTCACGTTTTTTCTTAATCAACTAGATTTATCGTAACATTAAACCGTTTCTGGCAGCACACCCAAAGAGGCAATATAAGCATGACAATCCATACTTCAAGGTCAGTTGCGGTAATAAGTGTCTCGGGTGTTCTGAGGATGTCTCCCCAGCCCCCAAAAGTTCAGTAAGAAATATGTGACTGTAAATCGGCTCCTGGAGACTAAACCCAGCGCCCATCCCTCCAGTTGCTACATTAATGCTTGGGGGCACTTATATAATATCAGCTCAACTATGAATACTGATGAACATGTTGGTGTCTTTTTTTTTTTTTTTTTTCTTCCTGTCTGCTCCTGCCTTGTCCATTTCCTCAAGCCTTGCCTGGCTCCCAAAGTCACCTCCTAATGACACTCGACCTTGGCTGGTCATATGCCTCTTTCGAGAGCTCTGGTGACATTCCCAACAAAGCGTAGCCTCCCTGAGTTGTGGAAATGCGCCTAGTTTGATTATATTGGAACGAAATGCCACGAGGGATATAGCCCATCTGACATATATCTTAGCCTGTGCAAGCTTAAGCGTTTTATCTTCTAAGATTTGCATCCGTGAATTCTGAAAAACATTTGCTTCACAGTTCATGAATTTGCCGGAGCCCATTCTGTAGCTACCCTTAAGGTGGTATTCTTCTTCAGAGTGGATGAGTGCAGTTTGATTGTCATGCCTATCCAATTTGGGGGCTGGTCTAGGGCCGACCTTGTAGGTTTGGCCGATCTCAAATGTTTCTAGCTTTTCGGGAGGGATCTCCACTCTTCTCTCTGAAGCAATTTAGTTACAGTTTTCCCTTTCTCGAGCAGTTTTACAAGTCTTCCCATTTGGAGAGTAGGAAGGTAGCTGTTCCATGAAGTCTTCCAATTAAGAGTGAAGATGTGGAATCGTGTTTTAAAAGCTTGTTCTCCTAGTGACTCAACCTCCAATTAGATTTATTGGCGAAGTCCTCTTTTACAGAAGATCTGTCGTGTTCAATGTTCTCTACTGGTACCCTTAGTCAACCTTAGGCATTCTCTTTTCAAAAGACGACAGGTGTACCATCTTCGTCAGCAGGGTTGTGTTTGAGACCCATGCCTCTTTCGGCTGGGTAGATGTGATTGCATTTTATCTTCAAACTCTGGCCCAGACTCTAAGGTTGCATGAGTAAGTCCATCACCACCTTTCTTTGTTTCTTTAGTCCTAAGTGTTGGGTTAGGAGGCAGCTGCAGACCCATCCACCGTCACGGGTTAGCTCTGCTGCTAATCTGTTCATCCAGGTGAGGTAGCGAGCGTTCACCTCACAAGAAAATCTAGGGTCATTACGCCACCCTGAAACGCCACCCTGAACTGTCTCCTCTATGCCTTCTACCCCACTACACAGCACTTCTATTTTTGTTCCGAGCAGCGCTTGGGCATCCCTTACTAAGCCCAGCTTGTGGGGGATGTCCCGGTGGCAGAATCACTTCTGAGCTCAGACTTGTCTGCCCCCCCCCACTCTCCACTGCAGGTAAGCAATTGATCGTCTGTGTTTCTTTGGAACTTCCCCTCCCAACAAACAGGAACCCACCAGCAGTTTCCAAAAGTATGTACTTTCATCAGGGTATGAGGGACATAGACCTATCTGAATCAGCCGGCAAGCCCATTAATTAGCCGGAATGTCAACATTATGCCGGTAAGCCTGCTTTGAGGAGGCTTAATGGTACCACAAATATTCTCAAAGCTTCCCCGCTCCGCAAGCTGCTAAAACTATC
The DNA here is from genome assembly GCF_040938575.1 of Ambystoma mexicanum. Classification (NCBI taxonomy): domain Eukaryota; kingdom Metazoa; phylum Chordata; class Amphibia; order Caudata; family Ambystomatidae; genus Ambystoma; species Ambystoma mexicanum. The sequence goes on from NC_090931.1 coordinate 662,701,819, forward strand.
TGCCAGAGCTAGCTGAGAACTGCTGTGATTGCCCTGAGCAGAAAGGGCAGATGGCTGATGGCACCCTTTGCATCTTCATCCAGTCACCCATGGATGTCGAGCAGCACACCTAAGCCTGGCCCAGACTTGCACGTGCTGACACATGGGCGCCCTGCATTCCACTGGATGGGGGCAACTCCCCTAGTCAGTCACCCCTCTTCTCTGGCTCTTTGAGGGGAGCCAGGTGGGACAGAGTCTTAGTAGTGGGAATGATGTTGGGTGAAGGAGTTTGATGCCTCGCATTTCAGAAGACTGTTTTAAAAAAAAACACTAGCAACAGCCACTTCAAGCTCAGGTTGATAATAACTTTTCATAAACCTAGCTCAAAAAGATCCTAGAAGGATGCGTTTTGGGCAGGAAGTGGGTGGGAACGCCCATATGGATGAACAAGGCCATGTGCGGTCAATGGGTGGGTAAATAACCAAACATCTCCGATCGTTGTATCTCTCCTCATACGCCATGTCTCCTATCTGCACTTTAATGCAATAGTTTTGACTTAAAGATAGTGCAAAAGCACCGCCTAATAGTCAAAACTAAAAATTAATTTTAAGATGAGTGCTTTGAAAATTGAATAACACGTCCGTAAAACCCCAGCTACTGAAGAGCAAGTATGTAATTTACTGACGCGATTCTACCAAATGGAATACAGTAGTACTCCACTTCTTGCTCTCAATATTTTTCTTGGAGTGATAAAATGTGCCATGCTAAACCAAACTGAAATGAGGACATCTTTTGTGAATGACAAAGCAATAGTGGCATTACGTACATTAAAATAACATAATCTACCCATTTGCAGAATATTCTCCTGAATTAAGGACTGCAAAGTTAGTGAAGCATATGTATGCAGTATTGCACCCTAGTTGTGACAGCAGGCGTTGTCCCACCAATCAGTGGGGCTTGGAAGGTAGGCTAGACCTCATGGTATCTGCCTGCATTTCCATCCCCGGCCCTCCTTCCCTATCTGCTGCCATTTTCTTTACAGCTTCCCCTCCCTTCATTACCAAACCTACCCAGTACCCATGGGCGTAATTTTAGGGGGGCACAGGGGTGTTTGTCCCCCCAACGTTCATGGCACACCATTGTGTCCCCATTCATTTGGCAGGGGCACCTTTTCTTCAGATGTCATGTCCCCCCAACATTTTCAGCAAAGTTACTCCACTGCGGCAGCACCTCTTGACGCCACAACTCTCCCTTGCTCCCTCTAATTTACCGAGGTCACTTTGCAGTCTTCACTGCCTTACAGTCCCATCTCCTACGGCCGCTGTGTAAAGGGAGAAGTGACTAGGAGGAGTTCCCTTCGCTTTCCTTGGATTCATTTTCTTTTCATATTTTTTAACTTGTAAAAAGGCTGCCACACCATTTCACAATTTAGGTACTCTGGCCAGCATGCCAGTGTACTAATGGCTATTAATTAACCACTTTTGGTGAGACGAAGGCGGGGAGAGCTGTGGTGCCTGACCAAGATTAGGGCCAAGATAAAGCCCTCAACCTCGCGAGATTGCTTAAATATACATAACGGGCCATATGGGTCATTTTTCAATAATGCCAATCTTCGGCTTTAGGTGACAGTAATTGTTTGGCCTCATGGCTTATTGCGTCATCTGATTCCCTTTATGGCATTATTGGACTGGTTAATCTGTTGTCTACCCAAAGCCCCGTTCCCGTACGGTTTTGTTTTAAGTGTCGCTGAAAATGTACTCCAAAATGATTGCATTAGAGTACAGCTGGGAGAGAGATTGGAGGAGGGGGGGATACAAAGCTTGTAATTGATGCTTGGTTATTTACCCACCAATTGACTGGCCATGCTATTTCCTGTGGTCATTCCCACACACTCCCTTTCCCTCCCCACCCAAAACGCATCCTCTTGGTACTCGATTTCTTAAGCAGTAACATCAAACCGTAAACTGACGTGCCAGCCAGTGTTGTTTCAAAGTAGTCTTCTGAGAGTGAATGGCTTAATTGGATCTTGATATCTCTACAGGTGTAATACAAAATGCATTCACCAAGTGTGCCTTCAGCCACTGTGATTTATAAGCAGCTGGCATGTCCTTCCCTGAAGTCCTGTTAAAATCGCAGCCAAGCTGCCATTTTCCTTTCTTTGGCTTGTGTATAGTTATTGGATAGGCATTTGTCAGGCGCTGCTAATATAGGCTCAGGTACCCGGACCATCTTGCAGCTGCTGCCATTAATGACCACCTAGAACCATTATGGCAGTGTCTGGCAAATGCATATCTGGTGCATGGACAAAAGTGAAAACAGTTGGCTCAAGTTTAAATCGTACAACGCACCCATAAACAAGTAGGCAGAAAACCAAATTGCACTGAGGTTTATTGTGGTTTACCAGCAAAACTGATAATTGAGTGTCAAGTGCAAGGTGCCAGAATAATGAAAAGCATGTGAATCTTTTACTGATCGCTGTGCAACTATTGTTAGAGAGAAGTAACTTATCTGTCCGAGAACTGGGGATTGTTACTACAAGAATTTTAACTCTGTGATGGGCTTACTGATTAAGCATGTGCTACTTTGTCATTCTAGCATCTTTAAGGCTTCTGCACCATTCATTATTGTTTTTCTATTATTACAGGAACGAAGCCTGGCGGTTCATGGGAGGCTATGCGAAACCAATCACCTTAACAAATGTGCTTTTCCGAGGATTGAAATGGGGCTCTACAGCATTTGTGATAGCCCTGGGGATAGAATATGTCTTCTTTCCTCCAAAGAAAGATGGAGCACATCACTGATGAGATGGAACAAGACCTGAAATGGTGACTCGCGGTTGTCCTGCTGAGACAAGTGACACTTCTTTTTTACCACAGCCGTGTTTCCAGATTGTATTATGCCCTAGGCTTTGTGGCTCTCTTGTTGCTGTGCTTCTATAAAGTTAAATATTAAAAGTGTATATAGTACCATGAAAATAAATGTTTCCCTGATAGGAGTATGGACATGTTTCCTGGAGTTTTTATATTTGCGTTATCTTGTATCCTGTCAATTTTCAATCTGTTTTCGGTTTCACATATTTAGGGGGGCATTTTTCTGATTCATCCAATGTGTGGGCCATCTTTTAATCCTGTTTCGGGAAAATCTATTTGAGGAAAAGGTGTGCAATCTACAGATCTGTTACAGCATCAGAGGTTCACAGAAACGTGTTTAATATTTGTTCTACTTTCCTCCAGCAATTTAACATAGCTACTATCCTTTTCTGTACCCCAATACCCTACATTCCATTAACTTACCATCCTGTCAATTGGTAGACTGGTTAATGCATCTTGTGATCCTGTACTTCCCCTGAATAGTTATGCTTGGCATGCCTGCTTTGCATGCCCCACAATAAAACATACTTGAATAAACCTGTTCCACCACAACCATTATTGCTAGCACTACTAACTGTATCACTAGTAACTGCTCTCTGTATTACTATATGATACTACTTCTGATAGTACAAGTTCTACAGTGGAACCTTTACTACTACTACTAGTTTTACTGCAAAACAGACTGGTGATCTGGCTAGGACTCTTCTAACAAACTAAGTATTTGTGAGCTATTAACTATCAATACTACTTATTTTACCACTATTGGTATAAACTGAGCACAATACCGCTCCTGACCCCATATGTGAGGAGTCAGGCATGAAAGTCTGACACAAAGTTGCCATGTTTTTGGTTAAAGTCTTTTTTTAACATAAACAGGGTGGAAAAGGGCCTCTCTGGCCCTGCTATAAGAGGAATTTCCCTACCTAAAACCAAATACTAAGGATCTGTCCATGTCAGGATGTCAAAATTAAAACATTCCTTGTGTCCAAATGTCCTATCCAGACCTTCACACTACAAACTAAATTATACAGTGAAATAGGAAATGTCTTTAACCTGGTGATTGCAAAAGAGTTTATAAAAGAAAAATGGAACAGCTTTCTCAACTCAAATGTTTTTGTAATACGAACATACTCCAAGGAAAATAACAGTTCTTGGTTCCAAAGGTGCATTACCTTCCCCTGGATTCTTCCTTAATTCCAATGATTCTTGGTCTAACAGTTCTTTGTGTCTCTCTTGGCTCCAATACTACTATTAGTCGCAAAGCTACTTAGTCTTGTAGTTCCTTCTTTCAAAGGTTATACAGTATGTTCTTGGGACTTCCTATAGATTTACAACTGCCTGGTATACTCGTTCAGGACTTTTTATGCGCTTGTGACTGCCTGGTATCCTTCCCTGCTAGGACATCTCATAAACTGTAGCTGTGTGGTTTACTCACCTTCGTGGCCTTCTTATATTCATAGGTAACGGTTCCTCTTTTACTTCCACAACTGCATATATGTTCTTTGGTTTTGTATATCTGGTTGTATCAACGTTGGTCTGGATTCCCACCCCTTACATGCATTCCATCTGCTCATATATGGCTGGGGTTCGTTCGTATTTGCAATATGCCTTCTTGGTTTGCAAACAATCTCCTTAATGTCTCTATGGCTTTAAAGTCTACAAATTGTGTTGGGTGCGGTCACGGAAACACCCCATGGTCCCCACTTTGCTTTGGTTGACTCACCAGCTCTGTGTTGTGTCTTCGGGTAAGTTTGCGCTTATGCTGCAAAGCTTTGCCGTCTGTTTTTCACTCTGGACTGCTTCCACGTCGTTCTTCATCTCACAGCTTCGCTTCAGCACACATGCCTTCCTTCAAGTCCCATTAGGTGAAATGTCACTTTCTCCTGTTGCCAAATGCCCAGGAATTTTCCCTCAGTTCCCGGCGTGTCTGCGGCACTTCCTGCTAGCGCAACGTTCCTCTGTCTCCTTGCTGGTAAGTCACTTGGTTCTGCCACACCCGTACGAGCTTCCAGGGTCCACACACCTCATGGAGAGGTGCAACGACTTCTCCCAAACAGCAGCTTCCTAGAGTTTGTTTTCGATCTTTAAATGTCCCGAGCACAGGTGCATTCTGAAAACTAGCACGCTCATGAGCTTGAGGCTCCTTCTGCTCTGTATCACTCTCAATGGTTCCAAAGGATAAGCCAGTTCTATATGGAGGGGAATTACAACTGAAACAAGGTAGTTTTGGAGCTTTTACTTTTTAGACCAGGGATGGAAGTTTGGCCTAAAGGGATTTGGGAAAAGGTTTCTCTGTTTTCCCTAATGGGGGTGGAGGGGCAGGGAGGGGGGATAAAGATGCATGGCAGTAGGCCATAAGGGTATTGGGTATCAAGGTGTTTTCTTCATGGGCAAATGATGGATACATTTCTCATCCAATGACGCCATGACATCTCCCCCCAGGTTGTTTCCTCCCATGTGATCCTCCCTCATACAGCTGCCCTCAGGGTCAGGGTCAGGATCAGGCAGCAGCTGCAGTCCCCTGGCCACATGGGAGGAGGTCACTGGAAAATCGTGATGACTCGAATTCATCACATAATGCAGAACTAAAGTTCAACACACAATATACCAAGCAGCTAGAAATACTAAACGTGCTTTTTAAAGCAGGATTCACTAAGTTCTCCCTTACTTAAGCAGCTCCACTTACTACTAAAAAAATGGCTGCTGCTGGAACTGAGCTTTCAGCAGGATGCACTTGTGCTTGACGGAGCAGCCAATTTCCCCCTAAACATGTACCTTCAATACGCTCGTAGACGGCAAGCTCCCTTGCAAGACCTAAAAACGAACTAATTAAATGGTACTTCCTGGACTGTATTTTCACAGTTTATTTCTTGCATAACATCTAGATCCATCTAGTGCAATTCCTGGGATTGATCAGAGGCGTAGACCAGGTAGGGCCTGAGCACTTACAGATGTTAATGTCACTGTGGTGGGCCCAACTACATTCTCCTCGGGCCCCACATGTTAGACAATCCTGACTACGTCTCTGGGATCGATTGCTACAAAGAAACAAAATAATTAAATTTAGACATGTTATAAGTAAATTGATATCCAAATCCACCAGCAAGGCCGTAAGCAATGACAAATCCACGTGTTGGCTTTTGTGTAGGCATTTGCCATTTTAGCTGGTCATTGATTGAAAACAGCTGGAAATGATGTGACTACACTGGCATTTGATGTCAGTGTCTGGCAAATGCCTATCTAATAGCTGTACACAAGTCAAAACGGTTTGCTTTGCCAATGCTTGTTTTTAACAGGATTTCAATGCGAGGAACAGATCTAAGGACACATATTGCGTATAAGTCAAGTGGCTGACTGATTTCTATTACACTATGAGATCCTTTACATTTGCAATTAAGCCATTAACTCTCAGAAAGCTACTCCTTAAATATTAAACTGGCTGGGCCTGTACAGCATAAAGTTTTATGTTGCATGACAACCTCATCTCAAACATAACCCAGGTGAGTGTTTGGCAGGGAGATGTAGGCAGTGAGTGGGAATGGCCATAGGGGTTAGCATGGCCATTGACAGTCACGGGGTGAGCAAAACGCCAAACAAGCCACAAGCCGTGGACCCCTTTAATTATTAAACCTCCCTCCTGTCTGTACTCCAATGCAACCGTTTTGGCTTATGCGTGGTGATAAAGTGCCACCTAATAGCTCAAATAAAAAAAAAACAGTCATCTTGACGGCGACTAAACAGCAAATCTCTCTTGCAAATACTCTGAAGGGCATTACATGTTGTCACAAATTCGGGTGATGATTCTTTTTTTAGAGCATTTTAACTGCTATAATTTTTCTGCTACACTATTTCCAATCAGTTATCAGGTCTTGTTGTAGAAAGATTTCACTCAGTCAGATCCATGCTTCGGGAAAGAAAGCACATCGAGGTGGATCTGTGTAGTGCTAAAAAAAATAGTCAAATGATGCCGGTGAACTGTCTTTATTGGCTAGTCAGTGCACTGCACTGTTTATGGTGCTTCTTCGTGAAAGAAGACCTGATGAAATTCATGCGGCAAGCGGAGGCAGATTTTGGTGGCTGGTTTGTGCATAGCTCCTGAGGTGTCACCAGCAAAGCCAGTGGCAGGTGGTGAATATTTTCAGTGGAGGTGCATTACTGTGCCCCCTAAATTGGCTCAAATGACCAAGTGTAGTGAGGGAGCACCAAGTAATGTGGGGGTGGGGGAGGCGGTTGAGCCCCTCCCCTGAGATTTGTTAAACTAAAATAATGGTTCCTTTTACATAATTATTGCCACAAATGGGATAAAAAGCCTTACAATTCTTTCGCTAGAATAACACAAAAGGATCCAATAGTTGGTAGGTCACCATAGCACACGGGAACATTTCACAACATTTTCATGATGCCTTTGTCCACAATATGTTCCAGAAATTGCAAATGTAAATCACTTTCATGATGCCTCACCCATAATATATCGGCATTTCCACTGTAAATCATTTTGATCTTGCTCACACAATATATGCATGAACTGCCACTGTAAATAATTTCCTTGAAGCTGCACCCACAACATAGATGAAGCATAAACCTCAATGAATTGCAATATCTTTATTAATCTGTGGACAAAAACTGAATTTTTAATCATGTACAATATATTCTGTCCTATTCCACAGGATCAATGAACCTTATAAGGTTGACAATATGACCTACAATGCATGCTTCTTGCAGACGCTTTATGAGGATTTTGCTTAAATGCAACACATTTTTATATAGCTGAATAGATCATTGTAAGGAGTCGGGGTCCAGAGAGGGTCCTCCATAGATTGGTGATTTGTAGAGGAGTAACCTATTGTTTTGTGAGGCAACTCCGGAAAGTGCAGTCTAACCACTCATTATGTTCAGAGGGAAGCATTTTCCACCAATTAATCCCTTGAGCAGGTCAAGAGCCAAAGGGCCTGATTCATGGAACGTTTTCCTATGGGATTGCGCCATTATAAAACACTGCCATGAATCAGGCCAAATGTCTAAGCCACTGTTGCGCCGTTATCCACTAGGTGACATATTCTGTTTGTCCCTTGTACATGAGAGGCCTATTCTACCGGAAGAGAACTGCCCCTTGCTTTCGAAATGACAAGGTAAAATCTAGGAGGTGGGATAGAGTTTTAAAGGAGGGCACGGGGCAGGTGTGTTAACATTCGTGGGGATTTGTACAGTACTCAAGTGTATAGAACCTGGGGGCTTAAAACATGTAGTTTTTCCCAGTATCGCCCAGCTTTACTGCAACTAAATCACTTATTTTCCCAAGCAAGGTTGATTTCCTCTCCAAGATCCTCAGGGAAAGCAGCTTCAAAGATGATCAATCAGACTTGGGCTTTGAGGAACAATGCAGGCATCAGTTGCCTATGGGCACTTGGGAGAGATTAATAGGGTGGAGTTGGGCAGGATATTAAGGGTGTGATGGGTTTGCCACAAGCAAATGGGGACCTGTATAGCCCACCCCCACCCTAATCTTCCCACGGAACCCACATGGTCATCAGAGGCCACACACGCCTCGGTCTGTAAACTGACCTGCGTGGCCATGGGAATGGGTAGTAGGCAGCAAAATGCATGATCGGAAGAGCTCGAATGGGTGGGCTCCACTGGGAAGGTGCATCAGATCTGCAGACACAGAAGTTGCCACGCCACAAGGGGGGATGGCCCAGAGAGGTTCTCTGCACAGTCTTGCTGGCCAGAAGAAAATCCTGAAAACATGAAAGACAATGCAACTGCAGATCCAGCGGAGATCCTAATCATGCAGCCAAGGATTTGTGTGAGGTACAAAATGGGTGGTGTAATAGTGATTAGCTTGGAAGGTTTTGCTGAAGAAGGACTGGGATCATCATAGAGGGTGTGAATGAGGTTGGTGGTATGGGAGTACGGCAAATTGATGTCATGGAAGCCCAATAAGCGATCCAGTGGAGAAAGAGGACAAGGGGGAGACTAAGCATGGAGTGTACATAATGGAGACGAGCACAAGGTTGGAAGAAAAATCAGCACAGATATATATAACAGGGCGTCAGAATCCTGTTTTCCATGCTCGGATGCTGAAGCGAGAGGGCTGCAGCACCAACCGCAACCCATTACCCACAGGGATGTAGCACACACATACAAGTAGGCATAGACGGAAGTGAAGGAAACTACACAGCAGCTAAAGTAAATATTCAAGCTTGTCTGGCAATCCCTGAGGACATCATCTCCTGCTTGCATGGCCATGTAGACAATTCAGACCTTGACTAGCATGCCAATGGGTTGCATGCTAACAGAGTTTATTGTGAAAGTGTATTCTTGCGCGGCATCATATGCACAATTCTGCAAGCAATCCATCGGGTGGAGAGGGGGAGGAGTGACAATGGATCCGATTTAGAGAGAGGAAGATTATGACAGTCTGGTTAGAAGGGGAAGGAGCTCTGTTCCCTCCTACTTGTTCGAGCTGCTAAGTGCAGTTTGGAGCCATTTTTTTTTGGTCAGAATATTTTTATTGAAACATCGTTCAAACATGAAATTCATTGTGTAACATATCACAGAAATAAAGTATTAATCATAGCAGTTAATCAATGCTTCGACATTTCATTTTTTCCATTGTTACAATTCATCTGTTCTATATAACTTCACCATTATAACGCTCAAGAAGGAAAGGTTGACTAAGCGTAACATAAAAACTACAGGGAGGGAAAAAAATGGAGCCATTTTTAAAGTTAAAAACAAATGCTTTTTTTACAACAACAAAAAAAAAACAGGTCATGTTTCCTTCCAAACTCGGACCACAATGTAAGCAGTGGTCTAAGTTTGCGGTAGCTGTTGGGAGCTTTGCACCTCTTCTTTTTAAATAAAATTTTACTGTTCCCATACCTTTTATTTTAAAAAGAAAAAGTTCCGGAATGGTTTCGTTTTTAAAATAAAAGTGTAGGAAGTAGTTGAAATATGCACGGCACTGAACGTTCAAACAGCAGGTGCATGTGTTTGGGGTTTTGTATTGTGTGTTTGTGGGGGGGGGGGGTGTGGCTATGGGGTTTGTGAGGAGCAAGGCAGGCCAGCAGGGAACATAGTTCCACTACTTCCTTTCATGCACTTCTGGCTTTCATTCCACATTCACTGTGGCCTGGTGGTGGCCACACAGCTGGAGCAAGCAGCCCGCTAAGAAGTCCACAAGAATAACCAGGCTGAGAGCCCAAAAGGGCAGGAATGCCCTTCTTCCCCCCCCCCTTCAGAAGGTGCTGGGGGCGGGGTGCGCCAGGTGAGTCCACAAAAGGTGAAGTAGGCAAGATGGCAGCACCCAGGTTAAAGGGCCCAAGGATTGGCCAGCATTTTCTTTAAAAAGAGCACTAATTAATTCCAAAATGGCCGACGACATCAGATAGACGTGCCGGTGGCTGCCCCCGACCTTAGGCCCCGATTGAGGTGGTTCCACCACCCCCACAAGTCAGAGGCAAGGTTATATGGGTGAGACGACCCCCAACAGAGGAGCACAACTGTGGCAAGGCTGAACGGGACGAGAATCCCTCCCAAAAGCTGAGGAAGAGGCGGCAGACATCCAGCCCTGGGGGAAGCAAGCTGGCACAGCGACGCCTGTTAGGAGAGGCGGGGATGGACCCAGTCCCCGGGCCTCAGAAGGACAGTACGACAAGGGATGGCGCCAAGAAGGCACCGGGAAGTCAGGGGTTGCAGCCCAGACTTATTCTGTGCGGGGGACGGGAGGAGGTGGAGACGACAGCAAGAGCCTACAGTGTGCCCTGGCTGGGAAGGTGGAGACAGAAGCGGCGGAGAATACCCAAAGCCCCCAGCACCCACCGTCAGTGGGGGGGGGGTGCAGCGGAGCGGGATCTGCCTGGGAGGGGAGAAGTGAGTGGCGGACTGACGGGACGCAAAAAGGCGACAGCAGGCATAACGGCCCGGAGGCCCCCCCGGAGACAGAGGCTACTATGTGGAAAAGCAAGCTGGAGCGGACGCCTGGGGATGAGGAGCAGAGGCTCAGGGAAAGCGAGAGTCCTGACCCAGCCCACCAAGAAGGGGAAGCCTGAACCCCGCTACGGTGGCAGAATGAGAAGCCAGTGAAGTGAGAGAAGGACCCAGGGAGATGACCGGAGGAGGCACCCAGCAAGCAGCAGGTGAGCTCTGTGGCTGCGGGGTGGGGAGGGGTGAAGCGGCGCCAACCTGACCATGAGGGAGGATCAAAGGGCCCACAGAGGGCCGTATAAGCCCAGTGGGGGCAAAGTAGGGGGCCCCCAAGGACAGGCTCCCAACAGGCCAACTAGGTCCAAGCACAGAGGAGTCCCGCCCCTACCCCCCGGGGGCCATAGCAGGAATAACTGGCAAATCATCCAGCAAGGGAGGGGGAGAGAGGGCGGTGGGACAGCCCAGACTCAGTCAGCACCTCCACCATCAAGGGCACAGGGATTGGCCTTGGCCCCAACCCACATATGAGCAAAAGTTGAGAAACAAATCCAAGTTCAAGGAAGGGGTGGGATGCCAGGAGGGTCCGGCACACAAGTGAGATTGCCAATAGGAGGAGATAACCTCAGGTACCTCAAGAAGGAAGGAATGACACGACTACTAACCGGAGGTGACACTGCACAGGAACCTTGTCAAGGGCCCCAACTGGGATAAACTGTGATCGTCGGGTGCAAAGACAGACGGGCATGGCAGACCGGAGTTAGCCATCAGAGCATCCAAAAACCCTGTCTAAAGCAACAGGCAGTGATGGAGTGTGACAGGGGTGGGCAAGTTTGGAGTTGAAGAACCCCAGGTGTCCAAGACGAAGGGCAGCCCGATGGATCCGCTGCTGTCGGGGGAATTACAGAGTACACTTCTACGTTGTGGCCTGCATTGGACGCATCAAAAGATATGGGAAAAGTCAACCCGGACCGAGCAGCAGAGAGCAAAGACCCAGCGGCTTAGAAGAACGCGGTACTTATGACAAGACAGGAGTCACTCCAATAGTCGCTGGCAAAGACCATTCAAGTAGAGTTTCAATGAATGCGCCTCAGACCTAAACTCAGCACTGGGGGCGATGAAGCAGGACATAGGCCAACAGGGGGGGGGCGCACAGACGTTCTCGACAAGGGTCGATGGGGAGAACACATTAAACAGTGAAGCCATTGAACGCCTAAGTGTAGCAATGCAAAATATAGAACTGCAGCTCGAAGATATGGAGAATAGATCCAGGAGAATTAACATTAGGATTAAGCTCCTACTGGAAGCGGTCCTGGACAAGAATCTGAAGGAAGTGACACAAGGGATATTTGCGAAGTTACTAGGGGACCTGAATCCCGAGGCTATCGAGTTGGACAGCATCCATAGAGTGGGCTGTCAAACTAAAGACCCGAATGCGAAACCTCAAGATGTCCTGGCGGCGTTTGCCAGATCAGGGCAAAAAGAGGTGGTCCTAATAGCAGCAAGGGCCCAGGAACCAATCCAATACATGGGAACAAAGATTGAGCTATACCAAGACCTGGGCGAACAGCACCCTGGTCAAACGACACCTTATGAGCCCAATTATCATGGAACTCACTAAAAGATGCATAAAGTATAAATGGACCTTCCCCTTTCTGATGCTGTTCAAGTGGGAAGGACTTCAAAGAAGCTGCTGATGTACTGCGTCTGGACATACAAAGTGAGCAAATGGGGGGGCTCCCTCGGCGCAAGAAGACAGAACGCGGCCTAGACATGGGAGTGGTTGACAGTGGGGGAGAGACGCAGAAGGAGAGCAGCGCTGAGGGGCCAGCACCTGAAGGGAAGAGAAGGTGAAACAGACATGGGGGCCGCAGCGGAATAGTAGAGAGGAGGGGAGCATGGTACACGCAAAGGATGAGATGGGTGTGGTGGACACATAGAAGGAAAGAGCTTCTAGGGGGTATGTGGACGGGGAGTAGAGCATACTGGAACCAGTAAGAGCGATAAAGGCCAGGGGGAGAGGGGAAATGTGGGGGTGACTGGGCAACGTCCCATAGTTGGGGTTGGGATCGAAGGGAGGGGGCAAAGGGAAGGAGAGAGGCAGCAGGATCTGGAAACGACTGGGGGCAAACTATAATAGTCCGAAGGAAGGATCAAGAAGGGGACACGGTCATGACCTACGGTATGGGCTCTCGCAGGATCCAGAGTGGGAGGCCCATTAATGAATTTGGAAGAGGCAGGAGGGGAAAAAACCTGGTGGCCCCCAGAGAAGGGAAGGAAGAACAGCCATGAAAGCATTATACATTCAAGTGGGTAACCCACAACGTGAGGGGCTTGAACACCCCATTAAAAAGGAGGAAGCTAGAGAGGCTTACGAGGGCAATGGGTACAGATGTCCTTGCCCTGCAGGAGACCCATCTATTGAAGAAAGACCAGGGGTGACTTAAACTTAGGGGATTCTCCCAAATCTTCCATGCGTCAATGCCGACCAAAACAGGAGGGGCTGCCCTGGCAATCAAAAGCAGCCTGGATTTTAGGGTCTCGGGACGCACACAGATAAGGGAGGCAGATACCTTCTCATCAAAAGGGAATTCAAAGGGAGGGAATATACCCTTGCGTCGGTATATGCACCCTACACGGGCCAGGAGCACTTCCTGAAAGACTTGTTGGAGGTACTGGAGGGTTTTGCAAGGGGCCAGATTGTTATGATGGGAGAACGTAACCTAGCCTGGCAGAGGGGATGGGACAGGACTACCCAAGGGTGAGGGCAGGGAGGAGCAGTGGCATCGCCTCGCCTACACGATGGATGGATTTGAAAATGAAGGGCTAAAAGACGTGTGGCGAACCATCAAGGGGGAGGAGGAGGGCCACACATTTCTCTCAGGGGTTCTTGCATCTCAGCAAACTTAATGGGAAGAGTGGAGGAAGTGGCAGTAGGTCCCCCGGGGATTGCGGACCATAACATTGTGACAATGAAGATGACTTTCCAGGGCCTATTTCAAAAAAGGTAGCAGGCGCTCCTCTCCAGAAAGAACATGGCATGATAACCTGTTCTGAGATGAGAGTTTGCAGCACACGCTTTTTGTGACTTTCCAGGGCCAAACTGCGCCGATGTGGAAATGGAAGTTCCCAGGGGAACTACTACGGGAGGAGCTTGGGGACAAGATCAGGTCATACTTTGAGATAAAGAAGAGCGAGAATACCAGAGACGCCACGCGATGGGAAGCATTCAAAGCAACAATGACGGGAGTGTTGATAGCGGCAAAGGCAGTCTGGGAGAAACAAATGAGAACCCTGGAGACTCAACTGGAAAGGGAGGTGGAAGGGGCGAGAACCCAGGCAGGTGTTAATCCCACGAGGGCGGCACTCAAGGCATACAGGCAGGCGGTGGGGCAGCTCAATGTACTTAGAAATAAGAGAGCGGAGGGGGCCTTCCTATTTGTTAGACAGAAGTACTATGCTAAAGCCAACAAGGTGACCAGGTTACTAGCTTGTTTACTAAGGGGGACGGGGGCTCAAAATACGGTGATTGTGATAAAGGATGAGAAGGGGGAGTGCCATACACGCACAGAGGAATTACAAGACTGCCTGGCAAGGTACTACGAGACCCTCTACACATTCCAAAACCCAGTGCCGCAAAAACAATTTGAATACTTGGAGGGAATCCAACTCCCCAAAATAAACTTAAAGACCCGGGAATCCCTGGGAAGGGAGATAACTGAGGAGGAGGTACACCAAACGATAACAAACCTGCCACAAAACAAGGCTCCAGACGGCTATACAGCAGCCTTTTATAAAAACCTACGCACCACTCCTGGTGCCCCAATTGACCTCCCTGTATAACACCTTCAAGGAGGAGGCCGCCATTGCCACTTCTATGGAGGAGGCTAAAGTCGTCCTAATTCCAAAACCTAACAAGGATCCCACGGTATGCTCATCATACTGGCCCATAGCCCTCATCAAGTTAGATGCCAAAATCTACACCGAAACACTGGCAGAAAGACTAGAGGGCTCCCTGCCGACACTGATCCATCCAGATTAGACAGGCTTCGCCGACAGACGGCAGACAATATAAGAAGGGTGGGGCACCTACTGGAGAAAGCCGAAAAAACAGCCACACCGCCAGTACTGTTAGCTTTGCATGCGGGCAAGGTATTCGACCGTGTTGAGTGGCCATTCTTATTCAGAGTAATGGAAAAGATGGGATTGGACGAGGAATTCTTGAGGATGGTGCAGGCAATAATAAAACGCCCTAAATGCGGCTATCAATTAACGGCCCATGTCACGACCAATCCCCCTGGGCAGGGGAACAAAACAGGGATGCCCACTCACCATTATTGTATGCAATTTATTTAGAACCACCGTTGCAGTCCTTGCGGGAAACAGAGAAAATCCAGGGTGTCACTTTTGGGGGTAGACAACACAAAGTAGCAGCTTTTGCAAACCGACATGCTCCTAGCTGTTACTAGAGCCAGAGAATCACTAGAAGCCAGCAGAGACCAGCTGGGACGATTCAGAGCTGTCTCCGGGCTAAAAGTCAACGTCAATAAGTCAGAACTGCTGAATCTATCAGATCAGGAGGGGTGTGAGGGGCTTAGGGCTGCCTCTCTCTTCCTGTGGAGCCCTTGGGTGGGATTAAGTATTTGGGAATTAAAATAATCACCCCTACACTAGGCAAATGGTATGATGCTAACTACTCACCTATACTGAAGGCAATAAAAAAAGGACTTCCAGAAGTGGAGGTGCTTACGGGTCTCATGGCTGGGAAGAATTGCAGCAGTGAAGATGGTCGCGCTGCCCCGATTACTATACATCTTTCAGGCGATCCCACTGACCGTACTGCAATCCTTCTTTAAAGAGCAAGGGAGAATGACTAGGGAGTTCGCCTGAGAAGGGAAGAGACCAAGGATCAACTGCCAGTTGATGACAGCACTGAGAAGGGAAGGGGGCTTGGCACTCCCCAACTTCCAACTTTATTATGAAGCTGCCCAATTACGGGTGATAAGGGAATGGTTTTCGGGGAACGAGGAGTAACGATGGACTAAAATGGATAGAGCTGACGCCCAGCATGACTTACGGGAGGTCCTGTGGTTGCTAAAGTACTTAAGGCTGGTACACCTATACAAGAGCGCCATCACTAAAGTGCTGCCGGACACCTGGGATAAGGTGGTGAGGACAAAGGGAATTATGACCTTTCCATCCCCATTTACACTGATTTTTATCAATAGGGACTTCACTCTGGAATGGGGGGCTTTTAGTAAATGGAAGGAGGGGCGGGTGTAGATTTATCAGGGATATGGGCCAGGGTCAGGAAGTCCGCACATTTCTAGAGTGTAAGCAGGTGTTTGGGATTGGGGAGGAGGAAAGGCATAGGTACTTACAGATTTATCACTGGATAATGAGCGGGGACATCAAAGGGTGGAAATGAGACAAACCACCCAGTTTGAAAAATTCCTACTGACCCAGGACGGCTCCAGGGGCCTCATCTCAAACCTCTGTAGAGTACTGGAGGACGCTTCTCCCCAAGTGAAGTGGCCATATATGACAAGGTGGGAACTGACATTGGGCCAGGAAATTGAGAGGGAGCAGTGGGGAAAGCTCTGGAGGGTGGTCCCCAAGGCTTGCAAGTATATAGCAAGGGCTTCTCAACTCCAGGAGGTGTGGTATAAGATCTTGTGTAGGTGGCACTACACCCCAACCCGGCTACACAATATATTCCCAGATGGTTCTGGGGAATGCTGGAGGGAGTGCAGAGGAGAGGGGACCACAGCACACATGTGGTGGGACTGCCCGAAAATGAAGCCTTTCTGTTCGGAAGTCTTTCAGGCACGAGCACAGGCCTTTGGGGAAAAGTCTGGCAGGAACCCACAATGGGTCTTGATGTGCATGAAGAAGGATGCGGCAAAGGTGGAAACTAAGGGCAGGGAAAAGGCAAGGGTAATAATGACTCTGGCAGCAATTAATCTTATTGCCCAAAAGTGGAAGGGCCCGACCCTCCCAACAACAAATGAGTGGATACGCAAGATGTGGGACCTGGTAGCGCTTGAGTGGGCCACTTATGCGACAAACAATATTCTGCATAAATTTGCAACTGACTGGGGCGAGGTTTTGACCTTGCTAAAAGGGGACTTCACGGCACAAAAGTGCCCCCAACGGCTCAAACTCCTGGATTTAGCCTGAGAGTTGGGTATAGGAGTACACTCGTTCGAAGATGGAGTAGGCGGATCCTGCTGGGGGTGGAAGGGCAAGGTTGTTGGTGGGGTTAACATGTTGTAAAATTAATAAAGAGAATTTGAAGGAAAAAAAAGGAAGAGCACCAATGAGTGGCGAGCAGCAGGGCCATAATAGAATTAAGTCAACACCGCAGGCTTCCTATTATGCATTCATTTCTTTACTACCAACAATCGGCACCAAAGAAAATAAAACTTTAAAATAAGGTTTTCTTACTTTGTGAAACACAAAATGTATTGTTGATTCCACGACTGACCCCAATCCAAGATGGCATGCCCTAGTATCCTCCAACAGGTTACCTCTGCAGTCTATAATAAGTCCTTTCCTTGCTCCCATCATTGCTGCTGATGCCAAAAGATAAGTATCCTCCTGAACCGGTTGTACTTAATGATGAGTTATAACATATGAATTGTTTCAATTTATAGTGGATTGCATGCGGCGTGTTGTAGTTGTTCACCTTTTCAGCGCTTGTTAATTTCTCAGTGTGAGGCCGTCACCTCCCAGGTCCCCGAAAGAGACCTTGCCTGTGACGTCATTGCTTACGTGCGTGCCTCTAATGTTAATGGTTTTTATATTCCGCGCCCTGATATCACTTGTGTGGTCTCAAGGCGCTCAGGCAGATCTGTAATGCAAGGAGTGAGGGTAGGTGGTTAGTATGGTTGAGTGGGGAAAAAGCAAGAGAGCTGTGATGTGCTGTTAGCAGCTTCAGTTCGTAAACACCGTTCACGGAGTATAAATGTGATTTTCGGATTGTGTGTGGTTTGTTGTGGTGTAGAGGTACTTGCGGACTGTGGTGCTGTAAAGGTCTGGTTGTGTGAAGTTGTGTTAAGTCAAGGGTTTGAGAGGTGTATGCAGAGGATTGAGTTCATTAGTACGGATTTTTGGTGAAATTCCTGGAAATCCATCAAAACGCTCCACATCTCCCACCCTGGGAATTCATCCAACTGCTCCACACCCTCCCCCTGAAAAATCCACCCAAGTGTGCCACTCCACACACTGCAAGAATCCAAGTGTGTCACACCTTCTCTGCCCTGAAAATCTATCCAAGGTCATCACATCTTCCACCCCCGAAGTTCACCCAACTGTGCCACAACTCCCACCTCTGAGATCCATCCGAGTGTGTCACACCTCCCACCCTTGGAATCTATCTGACTGCGTCGTCCCCCCGCCCCCTTTGAATATTCTTCTAAGTACATTATATTTCCTACCCCTTTGAAATCCACCTAATTGTGTCAGATACCCTAACCCTTGACGTGGGATGTGTTTTATTGGTCATGAATTATTTCTTTTTGAATGCAAACCAAGTGACGCTGTCAGACAGAGGAAATCTGTGATTTATTAGAAAGATAGGGCAATTAAGATAGTTTATATCTGTGTCTCTTCCAACCTGATCATCACATGGTGTCACTGAAGTTTAAAATTGTTCTATATTTAAACAAAAAAAACTTTATGATAAAAATGTTGTGATGTATACGCACGTTTTCTCTGACATTAGTCTATGTATCTGTGCTATGATTAATTTATATAAGTACAAATAAGATTTAATCAATTTTTTATATGTTATAATGGTAGGACCCATGGCCTACATAATAAATTATGGAATTTTTAACATAATATAAATATTATTCTCTGTGTGTACTGTTCTTAGAGGTAATTCATTAATCCTTGGGACAGAGCCGAGTTGGTGAAAGAACTGGGCCTTTAAACGATTTGATTAATGGTCCATCTGGGGGACCCCCCATTTGTGTGTTAGATTCCCTAACCCTGACATCCATCCAAGTGCATCATAATTCCCACCCCTGAATCTTTCATAAGTGTGTCATATTTCCTACTCGTGGAATTCATCTAACTGCATCACCTGTGGTAGTCGTGATCTTTGTCTCACCCACCCCACACCCCCCCCCCACCACCCTAGTCCTTTCTGGGTTTTACTGTAATTGTCACCTCAGTGGTCAGGATTCCTACGTTTCTCAGGAACTCTTTAAGCTGTCTGACTTCCCAGTAGAAGCCCTATTTCTAGCTAGGTGATAGGTTCACTGGCGTAAGGGGAATCCGTAGGAAACTGTTAGTCGTCTTCCTCGATACTCTACGGGCGTTGTCTATTATCTATTGGGGAGGGCCAGGTGCATTACTACTGTTCACTTGTTGGTCCTCAGTGGGGGCACGCCTAGGCTGAGGGTCTCCCTTCCCTGATTTTCCCTCCCCCAGTTTCCCTTCTGCTTCCTTCCCTGGCCTAATCGTATCGGGTCTACCAGCTTCTCCTGTTTCTTGGTAGTCCTTCTTTAAGGGGTATCGGGGGAGGGTTATCTCTGTTTAAGGTCTCTCTTCCCAGTCCTATACCTCCTTCCTCTCTTGTTTCGGGCTACTTTTCCTTTTTCAGTACTTGGCTGCTTACGAGATGAGTGGTCGCTGTTCAGTCGGTTTCATTGTGTTTGTAGCTGAAGAGCCAGGTTTTAAGAAGTTTTCTGAATTGTGTTTTGTCCTCCATAGCTCGTATTTCCCTGGGAAGGGAGTTCCATAGTTTCACGGCTAAGCAGGAGAATGCTGATCCATCCAGTTTTTTCTTTGTGTATTGTTTGGGTTCTAGGCAGATGTCATTCTAGGATCTCAGGGTTCTAGTTGGTTTGTAGATGGAAAGTTTCTTTTGAATATATTCCGCTCCCTGGCCGTGTATTGCTCTGTGCGTTATGGACATTGTTTTGAAAGTGATTCTTTTTTTGACTGGGAGCCAATGGAACATCCTATGAGCTGGTGTGATGTGATCTCTTCTGTTGAATTTGAGAAGTCTGGCTGCCGCGTTTTGTATTTGTTGCACTTTCCTTAGTAGGTAGTCTGGCATTCCAAGGTATATGCTGTTAGCATAATCGATCCTGGACATGAGGGAAATGATGCCCAGTGTTTCGTGCGTGAATGAGAGAAATCGTAGAATTGTTTTAATCGTTTGAAGGTGGTGTGAGAAACCTGAAGGTGTCTCACTCGCTAGTCACTGGGGATCTGTCATCCAGGTGGCCAGGACACGGCCATCACTATTAGATCCAGTTTCTGGGGGTGGACCAGTGCGCGAGGATCACCTGGATGAGGGGTCTTTGAGGAGTGGAAGTGAGACACTGAAGTGTGAGATGCGGTATCCCCTTCCTTATAACACCTTTTCCCGATTCTACCAAGTAGGATACCTGGAAGCTCAACCCGCTGCCCCCTTTTCCGACACAAACACTTTCTCACGGACAGTTCATCGTGAGCGGCAATGGACTAACACCAGAGCTGTATACCTGACGTGTCCCAACACAAGGGTCGGGCAGAGTCAAGGCAATTACTGATAATTACACACACACCTGACTTACATCACACTTCCCCACATGGATAAAAGGCGGAGCTCACTGAGCACGGCCAAACGCACGAGGAAGCAGCAATTCCAAGACAGCAGTTGAAACAGAGGAGAAAGGCAGCGAGACCAGAAGGAGGGAACTACCCATGCCCTTTTCGGGGAAGGACCGCGACTTTCAAGAGGCCTCGAGGAAAAGAAACATAAGACCGGGAATTGCAGCTGACGAACGGTGCTGTGTGTGTCAAAAGTACACAGGGCCCTCCCGCATTGATAGCCAAGGCGGGGAGAAGCTATTGCCACCGTGGTACTGGCCTTGACTCCGACAGCAAAGCAAACCCAGCGAGTTCAGCACAGCCGGTGAGTTGGAGAAACTGATAGCAGACCGGACTGTGTTACGCTCAAGGTTGCAAGCGGCAAAATTGTACGAAGAAAGAGAACTTGTATGCGATTGAAATTTATGAAGCAAAATAGGTACCTGATACAGAGTGGTCCGGTGCCACGTGGGTGCTCACTCGAAGGTTTCTGTTTGGTATCCAACTGAGCGTGCAAGAATTAATGAACTGTGAAATCAAAGTTGTCTTGCAGCAGATTCAGTTGAATCCCATGCACATTCGAAAGTCTTTGATTACCTACGAACTCAAATTGATCTAAAGCCAGCTAAGGGGGACTGATTGTATAAAAGGGATCTGAACCCGGAAGAGGGAGATCCTGGTGGAACCTTAAATCACCCGAGAAGTTATGGATGTGGCAAATTGTGAACCCGACTGAGGGATGCCTGTGAACTAAAGTTGGTCTGAACCCGACGGAGGGAATCTAATTGTTAGCAAAAGGATCTGAGTCCGGATGAGGGGGATCCAGGGTAAAGAGTGAATCACCCGACTTGAATATTCAGAAAGGAACTTGTTGTTTCTGGTACATCAGGCCCTCTGAAGCAAGAGACTTTGAAACGTAAGAGACTTGGGCAAAGAAGGCCCTGGTGTTGGTAAAAGTAACTGTGACCTTTTGGCGAAGAAGCCCAAGAGTGTGCTATGCTCGAGTGACCCGCCTTGTCCCGTGCAAAAAACATAGGCAAGGGAGACCAATGGCTTGAACATCCCGATTTATCATTTTGTGAACACTTCTTTCTTTTTTGTGAACATTATCCCACGCTATTTGTAGCATAGCGGTAAGGATTGGCAATAGTTTTTCAGTATAGGCCCTTTTTATTTGACTAGACTCCACTGGAACAGTATTATTATTTTTTGATGGTCGTAGCTTGCTCCCATCTTAGATTTAGGTTTAAATAGGTGTTTTTCACACCCCTTATGAAAGTTCAATAAACACCCTTGAACTGGGATCACTTATGTCGGTCTTACTTTGATACCATGCCTTCCTTACAGTGGAATAAGCACTTCTGGATTACTGTATTAACTGGAGTTTTAGAACTCTTTGTCCAGGATGATTCCAAGGTGTTTTACAGCAGCAGATGGTGTGGGTGGGTTTCCCAGTTCTATGGGCCATGGGATCCGCTGATTATTTCCTCTATCTTCAAATTTAATCATGATTTCAGTTTTGTCTGGGTTAATTTTCAATTCGTTGATGTTCATCCATTGGTAGAGCTCCTTGAGACAGTCTATTAGGGGTGCATTCTCTTCTTGTATGTCCTTGTATTTGAAGATGATTTTTGTATCATCTGCATAGGCGTAGCATGTTAGTCTGTGTTTTTTGATGAGGTTGATTAGCGGTGTCATGTAGATATTGAAGCGTAGTGGTGATGGTGATGATCCTTGGGGTACTCTGCAGGTGGTGTCCTGTGGTGCAGTTTTGAGAGGTTTTCACCAAACTGTTTCTGTTCTTTCCAAGAGGAAAGATTTGATCCAGAGCAGCGCTGTCGGTGAGTCCTGTTTCTTCAAGTCTTTTTATTAGGATGTTGTGGTTGACTGTGTCAAAGGCAACGGAGGGATCCAGTAATATTAGTGCTGATTTGGTGTTGCAGTCTGCGTTCAACTTTAGATCGTACCATATTGAGACTGGTGCTGTCTTCGTTCTTCACAAGGGTCTGATGCCTACTTGTGCCTTGCCCAGTAGATGGTTATTTTCAACGTACACCATAAGTTGTTCATGGACGTAGGTTTCTAATAGTTTTGCCGGGTATGGTATGTTTGAGATTGGTTTATAGTTTGAGAGGTCTTCCCCATCACCAGTTGTGTCCTTGAGCAGAGGTTTGATGTAGGCCGTTTTCAATGATCTTGGTACTCTCCCTGTTATAAGTGATTGATTGAAGAGGTTTAGGTAGTATTCCGACAGTGTGTCCTGTGCGAGGATGGATTTATAGATGTCTGGAGGGCAGGGAACCATTGCAGAGCCTGCCTTTTTGCTCTTTTTAACCAGGATTAGTAGTTTTTCTCTTGACCATCTGTTGGAAGCAGCACATTTTATTTTGTGGTCCAGGGGCTGGTGGTAGCTGGTGCATTGTTTGCTTGATTGGTCTGCTTTGTATGACTCTGTGTATGTTGGTGATTTTGTTCTTGAAGAGATCTGCTAGATCGTTGCATTGTTTTTGGGAGGATACTGGTGAGTTGTTAAATCCGGGTGGGTTTCTCATCTCATTTACGATGTTGAATGACTCTCTTTGGGTGTTGGTGGCTTTTCTGATCCGGTTGTTGTAGTGCTTCTTTTTTGCGTTGGGAATTTCGAATTTTTATGATCGAATTTGTAGTCAGTATTTTATTCTTTTGTCTTGGTCGTCATTTTTCCTCCAATCATGTTCTAGTTTACGGTTAGTTATTTTCATTGCTTTAGGTGGGGGGTGAACCATTGAGCCACTGCTTTCTTTCTTGATGGGATGAGGCACTTTCCCAGCAGGTGGCATCTATTGTTTATGCAATCCATTTCTGGATCAGGTTTGCTTTTCTGTCTGTCGCATCCAATGATATGGGCTTTGGCTTTGTGGTTTCTAGTTGTTCTTCCAAGTTACTGTTCTTGATGGTTTTCCAGTTTCTTTTCCGAATAGGTGTGTATTTTAGCAGATCTTTTGATGTTTTTGATGGTATTTGAATCACAAAAGGGATGATGAGGTGGGCACTCCATAGTATTTGGATGGGCGGTGCTGTTGTGGTGATTTCGTTTTGGCGAAGATTTCATCTAGGCTGCGAGTTGGGGTTCTCTTCTTCAAACCATATGTTGAAGTCCCAGAGAATGATCATGTTTGATGGCTAGATTAGTGACTGCTTCTATGAAGGTGTCTGTGAAGGCAGTGTCATAGGTTGGAGGCCTCTAGATGAGTATGAATGTAAGGTTTGATTGTGGGCCAGTGGCAAGGTGGAGGATGAGGGATTCACAGTTCTGGATGTTTAAAGGCTCCACTGCTTTAATTAGTATGTGTTTTTTGTAGGCTACTGCGAGTCGTCCACCTCGTTTTTCTTTTCTGTTTGCCTTTAAAGTTGTCAGGTAGGCAGCTGTGTAGTATGACTTTGTAGTTTTCAGCTAGTCGGGTTTCTGTGATGAATACGATGTCAATGACCCCGCAGAGTAGGTCGTAGATCTCAGTTGCATGTTTGGACATCAATCTGCCGTTGATTAGGATGCAGTGTAGTTTTCTCTTTATAGTTAATTGATTTGTTCTGGTTTGCATCTTTGGGTACTTTTGTTGATGTTCTCCTTAACGTCTTTGGTTTCTGGAGTGTCAGTTATTCTTGTTTCGTGGTTGAATAGGTGGTTAGGTTTCTAATTGGGTTGATGGCCATTTCAGGCTCCTCTTCCGATTCAGGATGGTAACTGCGTTTCTCTTGGGGTTTGGTGATAAAAGGACTGAAGGTGCAGCTTCTCATTCTTCCAGTTGTTTCTGCCTTTTTCCTATGGGGTTCTGATATCCTGCTGTCGTGTATGGGCATCTGTTCTGTTGATCCGGTTGCGAGGTATGGTGTAAGTTGGTGATTTTAGTCTTGTTTTTGGGGTGGCGTTTATTCCTCTGATGGTCATGGCTGTGTGTTCTGATGATAATCTGGGGTTTGTCAGGGTAGGGGTATGTTCCATTTTGGATGTCATTTCTTGCTTTCTCTCCCGTCTGCTGATTCTCTGACGTGGCACGGTCTGGTCTTCTGGTATTTTATTTTAGGTTGCCTCACGGTTCCCTTGATATGGGGTCAGTGGAGTTACAGGGGCGTATGCCCTCCTGTGTTCATTATTCTGTGTTTCTGTCCGCCGTGTTGTTTTTGGGTTGGGTTCCTTTCAGTGGCGGTTTCCTAATGAGTTTTCTTTCCGTGGGTGAAGTAGGGGATATTGAGAGTGGCTGAGTCGGGTCGGTGGTTGGCCGTGGTCTCATGCTGTGTACAGCCTTTATGAGTTGGCTCGGATAGTTGTGTGGAGAGATGGTAGATGATGGGCAGTACTTGGTAAGGGTCCTAGGTTTTTGGAGTAGTTTTACCAACTAGTCTGATTCTGGGTTCTGTCTTCCTTATGGTTCTTGAGGTTCCTGGTGGGATTGCCTACCATTCTATAATTGTTGAAAGTTCGTTTCCTGCCTTTCACTTAGGTGTGAAATATGGCTAACTAACTCAGTCGCCCCCTCCCAGGATGAGAGTTCCCCCAGTAACTTTTTCCCATTTCCAGCACTGCTTTAAATAATATAACAAGGTCACCAAGGGCAATACAACAAAGTGCCCGAAGCACTACAGACCTTAAAAACATGGGTACAAAGTGACATTTTGTAAAAGATGTTTTGGACAGACCCATGTTTCACCTCGTGACTCCTGCAACTGTTGAAACGCTGGGCACAAACTTCAATTGAAACAGCTACTCCTGCCACACGCCGCCCCTACTCAGGGGTCCCATTGGAGCTACCGCTCCGGCTCCTGCTCTGTGCCTCTTTTTCTTCAGCTGGTCCTCTAGCAAGCTGTCTGCTCGGCACAGGCTGTGTGTGAGCTCAAACAACTAACGTGGTTGCTAGTGAGAAGGTTTTTTACATAAAGGGGGCACTGTTTCAGCTGCATGGCAGCCTCTAGAGGTTTGTACAGACATTCTAATGCTCTCCCTTCTGAATTACTGTCCCAGGCTAAGAATGTGCAAAAAGGGTATAAGCCCAAGATGGGTGTTGTGGGGGGACGTAATCCCTCATACACAAGCTGTGGGTAACCTGGCCTACCGACCCCTGTCTCAGTCACCAGAGTCATGCCTTGTGTGAGTTGAGCGCCGCGTTAGCATAAACTTTTGACTAGTTACTAGATAGAATTCCAATTTCTAGCCACATGATGGTCCTTGCCCAGGGCCCAAATCCCTATCTCCTCATGACGTCACAAACGGTCTTGCAAAAGGAAATGCATTGGTGTGGATACGGAGGAATGTCCCAGTCCTCCTTTACACCCAGACTCTTGCAGAAAGTGTCCATTTCCAATTCCTCTCCTGAGAAGTCACAGGATACAGATTACCCTCTGAAATGTCGGAACCTATGGCTCTAATTCTGTCTCTCTTAAAGATGAGTCCATTCTAGAAATTATTCTTGTTTTTAGGTTTTACATGTGAGCAGATAAGTTGGGAGAAATACTTTTTTTTCCCTTTATTGTTTATGGTTTATATAAACCTTTACAAAAACTTAATTTTGCAGCAATGAATAAAATTCAACAAAACATAACCAATTTCACAACATCATTAAAAGAACCGTTCCTACACATTCATCACTGAAATAAAAATGTATATAGCTATGCCATCATTTTATACTATTCAAGAGTTTTAAAACAATTTTCATATATTGGACAGAATGGGTGATTTCACATTGCACATTATTCTAGGTCAACAAGAATTCGTTCACTCTTCTTTTCAAAACAACGGAATTCCCATGAAGGCAATTCTCTGTACACATTGGAAGTATTGTTAACAAATAACGAAAAGTATCCAATTCTTTGAGACATCAAACTTGGCGATTTCAATAGTAGGTGGATTAATGACTCCTTCACACCCATTATACATTGGGTTTGACTCCCTCCTGTGCTTTTATATTTTATTGCAGTGTGGTATTTATTACCAGCATTTCTAGTGTACCTCCTTGAGACACTGGTCTGTATTTGTTTTGGGCCAGCTCTCTCTGCCTATCCCATAACCCTAGCGGTGCACCAGCTCTTACTAGGGTTAGCCATCCTACAAGGGACATCTAGTGGTGGTTGCAGGACAAGAATAGCCATTTGTCTAGCTTCAAAAAAATAATCGACGCCTTACTTTCCAGCAACTGTTTGCCAAGCTAACCAGGTTACTATGTTTGATATCTATGAAGAGGGATTCTGATGTAAGAGCATTAGATGTTGATAATAAAGTGTATGGCCCAGAGGGAGTTACGTTTTGTATTGCCAGTATGACCTCCTCAGTGTCTTACCCTTCCTTTCAGGAGCATCTTCCTCTCAGCTGCTTATTTCTTGTCGTAAACCTCACGGTCCAGTGTCTCCAGCCATGTTAGCCAGATGGATTAAATGGGTTATGAATGAGGCTAGCATTGATGTCCGTATTTTGGAGCTCATGGAGATGTGTGAGCCATAGCCTCGGAATCAGTTTATTCCAAGATAGCAGGCTGATGGGAAGGGTGGGAAAAAATGTTTCGAATGCTTTTTTTTTAGGTTTTTGTTTTGGGGGTTCCCCTCCCTACCACCCGTTTTCCTTTTTTAAAAAACGTTTTTATGCATGCTAAACTAAAAAAATATAAATAAATAAATATAAAAGCATTCGAAAAAATGTTTTCCGCTCCTTTTGGTTTCGAAAAAAAGGGCATTCAATCCTTTGTTTTCGATCCTTTGACTGGACACAGGGAAGGGCGCACCACGCTCTGTCCCAGGCACAAAGCTGCACTAACAGGCTGTTCCACTGCCATCTCCCCGGACACCCCGCAGATGCGCAGACAGTATTCGGAGACAACTCCCCACTCGTACAGCAGTGGGACGGCACGACCTCAGTGAGGAAGAAGGCAATGTTAATGCTGCAACATGGAGAGCAGGCAGGTGCCCCTGATCTGGGAGCGGAAGAGTCTACATGGGGGTGGGTGCCCCCCCACCCCTGTTGATGGGCGACATCAAGAGAGAGAGAGGTCAGACACTGAGAAGGACACCATGGCCCTCAGCAAATAAGATTTGCAGGAATTCTTACAAGACCTGGAGGGATGAATGAGGGCCACCTTCCAGGAGAAGCTCACCTCCCTGAAAGAGGACCTAAGAAGTTCCTTAGGAGGTCGGGAGCCTAGTGGGCAGGGTGGACACTGTGGAACATGGCTGAAGGGTGTCTCCGAGGAAGTATGGCAAAATGGTGAGCTGTTGGAGCAGGTGGCAGGGGCGACCTAGAACTTAGAACTTCAAGTGGAGAACCGATCATGCTGGTCAAACATCTGAGTGAAGGGGCTTAGCAAAACAGTTCAAGATGCAGATCTGAAGACGACCGTTCAGCAATGTTATGGGGAGCTACTGACAGGGACTGCATCAGCAGTAATAGGAGTGGACCGAATCCACAGGGTAGGCCCCCGAGCGGTTGGAACCAGGAGCAAGGCCGCAGGACATCCTGGTCACAGTGTCCTCGTTTGTGCAGGAGGAGGACATCTTGATAGCAGCTCGTGGCCAGGCGAACATTACAGTGATCAGGTCCACAATCCAATTGTTTCAGGACTTGGCGGTGAGACCCTGCAGAAACATAGAGCTATGGGGTCGGTGATGAGAGCACTGAATGCGAAGCGGATCAGGTATAAATGGACCGTGCCATTTGGTTTGCTTTTTACATTGGATGGGACTCAGCACCGCATCACTACCTGCGTTGAGGGGCAGGCCCTGCTACACCTGGAGGTTGAGGCGGATGATTCAGCAGAGCAGCCCAGGCGCTCCCCATAAAGGGGGAGCAGACAATGAGAGTGGTCAAGGTGGGACCTGCGGTCCTAAGGGGAGGGGTGCACAATTCAAAGGACCAGCAGCATGAGCCAAGGAAGATGCACCTTGACGGGAATGAAATTGCCTAGATGGCAGGAGTTAGTATTGAATGCTGGGGGGATAATGAGGGGGGGCAGGAGGCTTATAGACTGGGTGAAGGGGAACAGCATGCACAGGGAGGTGGGGGGTGAAGTGTACAGTGCAAGACCTATAGTTGGCATCTAAGCCACCTGGGATGGAGGCGGGTGAGATGGAGAGGGGGTGGCGACCTTGGAATCCGAGAGAGATTTAGGTAGCCTCTGCATGGGGTTGGCTCAGGTAGTTTCTTGATCCAGTGCCACAGGGTGGAAGCAACACAGAGAGTGGGGAAGGGTCACAGAAGGGAGATAACCCAGGGCATGTTCAAGGTCCTATCTAATAGGGGAAACATAGGGGACTGAATGCCCCGATAAAATGCAGGAAGGTGTAAATGCAGGCAAAAAAGAAGAATGCACAGGTTCTTATGCTCCAGGAAACCCATATAAGAAAGGTGGACAAAGCTAAAATTTGGTTGCGACAATTCTCCAGGATGTACCAGGCTAGGGAAAGACGGCGGGGTGATGATAGCCTTCAGGGATTCGGTCACTGTCCAGGTGACTCGCTCCCAAGCTGACTCAGAGGGCTGATACTTATTTTTGCAGGTGCATTTAGAACAGCGACAGTTCACACTGGCAAAAATATATGCACCTAATGTGGGCCAGGATAGGTTCCTGAGGGAGATGATGGCCAAATTGGAGAAATTTGCAGTGAGTGAGATTATACTTACTGGGGGACTTCAACCTAGCATGGAATTCCCACCTAGACAGAAGCACAGGGGCGCAGAGGAGAGTGCAGGGGCCCTCCTGAGAAAGAAGCAATAAACCACCTGTAAAAATTGGTAAGTTCCAAAAAGGATTGCAACACCTTCACTGTAGTGGGTGCTGGCCAATCAAGAACTGCTCGGATTTTGGTGTTGCTCATATGAACCCCTCGTGAGGTTAACACAGATCCCCAAAGCTCAACAGAGGCGACATAAAACACACACTTCTCTGCCTTAGCAAAAAACGTATTCTCTCTTAGCCTTTGCAGTACTGTTCGTACATGCTGGATGTGTTTCTCATATGATTCAGAGAAGATCAAGATATCATCCAGATACACCACCACAAAACAATTGAGTACATCCCTGAAGATATCATTGATAAAGTTTTGAAAAGTAGCATGATGAGGTATTCCGATGAGCCGTGTTTTGTCTAAAAAGCGGTCTTCCACTCATCGCCACGCCTTATACGAACCAGATTATATGCCCCCCCTTAGATCAAATTTAGGAAAGATGACTGAAGATCGTAATTGATCCAACAATTCCGTAATCGGAGGCAAGGGGTACTGGTTGTTTACTGTATGTCATGGCCACTGGTCAAGGGCCACTACCAATATACTCCAAAGGGTCCAAATGGACCCAGTCCTGGCGCCAAAGGCGCCAGGCTCATAAGAAAGTGTGCTCGGCACACTTTATGGTTAAGGCACGTGTTTCCAGGCCATGTGTGGCCATTGGAAAGATTGGAAGGCACATGCAGAAGTCTGTGGGAGTGGCAAGGTGGACCCACAAGGCGGAGTTAAAGGGGAGTGGCTGGGGCCAGGCTATTTAAGCCAGCCCCACCCGCATGCAGGCGTTTCACGTTAGTCTGCTGTGTGCAGCGTAACGCTTACCGCCGTCTGAAGCTCTTACCTGTTTCAAGCTCAGCACGCTCCTCATCAGGTTCTGGAACATCACCTTTTACCTGACTCCAGCCATACCATTACTCGAGCGCAGCTTACCTGATACCAACTGCATCTTCAGCGTGCATTTTACCTGACTCCAGTCATACCATCGCTCGAGCGCAGCTTACCTGATAACTCTGCATCCTCAGCGCGCATCTTACCTGACTCTGCAAACCCATCGCCTGCAGCGTTGTTTGATTGAAGAAAATTAATAAAAATTGTTTTAAAAAAAAATACTCTGTTTATATTGCGGCAAGGCAGGACATTTCCTTCAGGATTGTCCAATAAAACCTCCCAAGAAAACAGTAGGTGCAATGGACAACTGCAATGAGGAAAAAGAACAAACCCCGGAAAACTCCAACGCCCGGCAAGCGTAGGGGTCCACTTGTCGAGCGAAATGAAGAAAGTAGTACAGACCTCACACCTGGTCATCCCGGTCCTCTTGGTCCACAACCAGCAACCATCAAAGGTGCATGCCTTGGAAGCGTATATTGATAGTGGAGCGGTGGGCAATTACATCGAGCAGAATCTGGCCGCACGGATAGGCCTTCCCCTTCAGCAGAAGCTACAATCGGAAAACGTCACCGTAGTAGATGGCATCCAGTCCAGTGACGCAACATACCAACAAAGTTATGCTGATGTGTCAGGACGGTCATTGGGAAGACATTTCGTTCGATCTCATTGGGGGCCCCCCAGTTCCAGATGATTCTTGGAATGCCGTGGCTAGAAACCCATAACCCCAGGATTGACTGACGAACGCGAGTGCTGACCTTTCCTCCGGAATGCGCCAAAAGCTGCTACCACAAGGACGTGAAGAGCCCAAAAGTCAAGACGAAATCCATCCTGGGGCTCTCTGGTGCCTTACCCCCTGAGTATCTGGACTATCAGGATGTGTTCCAAAAGGAGCAAGCAAACACTCTGCCCCCACATAGCTCTTACGACTGCCAGATTGATCTGGTCCCTGGAGAGCAAATCCCTTGCAGTCGAATGTACGCTCTAACAGAGCAAGAAAATCAACATCTGAGTACTTACCTAGATCAGTAACTAGCTAACGGATTCATCCGCCCGTCTAAGTCTCCTGCCTCCTCAGCTCTCTTCTTCGTACCCAAGAAGGAGGGCAACCTCAGAACGTGTATAGATTATTGGGCATTGAATCAAATCACTGCTAAGAACAGATACCCTCTGCCACTCCTCCCCTAATTGCTTGATCAGGTAAAGAATGCGAGAATCTATACAAAACTAGACCTACGAGGAACCTATCACCTCGTGAGAGTTAAAAGGGGCGACGAGTGGAAAACAGCTTTTCGAACCAAATATGGGCTTTTCGAGCATCAGGTGATGCCCTTTGGGCTATGCAATGCCCCGGCGGCGTTCCAGTTCTTCATGAACAATGTGCTTCACGAACTGTTGGACGCCTGCGTCCTTGTTTACATCGATGATATCCTTATTTACTCAACATCCAAGGAAGACCATGTTGGCCATGTGAGGGCGGTTCTGGAAAAGCTTTGTCAGCACAGGCTGTTTGCCAAATTAGAAAAATGCTTCTTCCATGTCACGGAAGTCGCGTTGTTGAGCCTCATGCTTACCCCACAAGGAGTTCATATGGACACAAGCAAGGTGGATGCTATTCTTCAGTGGCCATCCCCAACAACTACCAAAGGAGTGCAAAGCGTGCTCGGATTTGCTAATTTTTACAGACGATTTATTCCAAGATTTTCACAGATCGTCCGCCCAATCACCTCTCTCCTGAGAAAGAATACAAAATTCTTCTGGTCTTCCGAAGCAGAGAACACCTTCCAGGAATTAAAACAGGCCTTCACCTCAGCACCTGTTCTGCGACATCCCCGACCTGACCTGCCTTATGTGGTTGAAACAGACGCCTTCAGTGTTGCCATGGGGGCAGTGTTATCACAAAAGGACCCAGAGACAGGACAGCTACATCCCATAGCATTTTGGTCTTGTACATTTTCTGCACCAGAAATTAACTATGCAATCACAGACAAAGAACTACTAGCCATTAAGGGAGCTTTCAAAACATGGGGGCAAGACACATGGTCACTGTTATCACGGATCACTGTAACCTACAATATTTGAAGACTGCTAAAGCCCAATCACTGCGTCAGCTTTGCTGGGCTCTTTTCTTTGTCGAATACGATTTCATTATTACTTACAGACCCGCAGTGCGTAACGGCAAAGCAGACGCCCTATCACGTATGGGAGAGGACAAAAACGCCTTCACTCCATCTGAGCCAGTAGCCATTATTCCCGAAGAACGGATTCAAAATCAGATTGCTGCAACCACCTGTTGGGAAGACTTGAAGATCGATCTCCAATCCCGAATGGACCAGGCAGCCCAACAGGAATTGTTGGGTAAGGAGGACCAGTACTCCATCCAGGATAACTTACCCTATTTTCAAGGAAGACTATATATCCAAGCCAAAGAAGTACAAAAAAATAATAGCCAACTACCACAAGTCATTAGTGGAAGGACATCCTGGAATTGCTAAGACTTGAGCCAAAATCCAAAAGAATTATTGGTGGCCCATCGCAACTTGCTGTGTTTGCGCACAACACAAATCCCAGAAGTTAAGTCCTGCAGGGTTGTTGCATCCATTAACAGTACCACCAGCACCATGGCATACATTGTCTATGGATTTTATTACCGATCTGCCGCCCTGTGGTGGATTTTACACAATCCTGGTCGTGGTAGACCTATTTTCCAAATTGGCACATTTTATTCCACTCCACTAAAAGGGCTTCCCACTGCTGCTACTCTGGCCACAGTGTTTTTGGAACAAATTGTCAAATTGCACGGTTTCCCGTGTGAATTGGTTTTTGACCGTGGAACTCAATTTGTCTCCGCTTTCTGGAGGAGGTGTTGTAAGATAGCTCAAATCGATCTTCGTTTATCCACGAGTCACCATCCTCAAACCGATGCTCAAACGGAAAGAACCAATCAGACTCTGGAGCAATACCTGAGGTGTATGTTACACCAGACGGAAGGGTCCTGGAAAAGTATTCTCTGGTTAACTAAATTTGCCTACAATAACTCTATTCATACGAGCACAGGACAGACCCCATTCTACACAATGAATGGCCGACATCCTCGGACATCCTCCTTTGATCCGCTTGATGAATTGGAAATGCCAGCAATCACCTCCTTACATAAAACCATTACTCAGTCCCTTAAAGAAGCTACCGAGAACGTGAACCGAGCCAAGGAACAACAAAAAAGGTTTACGGACAGACACAGAAGGGAGGCTCTGCGTTATCAAGTCGGGGACAAAGTATGGCTGGCATCAAAAAACATTCCTTTGATGGGACCTCTGACCTTCCGTCCAAGATACCTCAGACCTTATCCCATCAAAGCCATCATCAACCCTGTCGCCATGAAATTGGATCTACCAGCCAATATGCAGAATTATCCAGTGTTCCATGTTTCCCTTCTAAAACCAATGAAACCTGACACTCGGATCACACCACCACCTGAGCCAGAGATCATAGAAGGAAAACCAGAATATGAAGTCAAGAGCATTCTGGATTCCAAGATAGTGCGATCAAAACTATACTACTTGATCGACTGGGAGGTTTATGGGCCCCAAGATCGCACATGGGAACCCGTTTGATTTATCCATGCTCCACGACTAGTCAAGCAATTCCATCGAGACAATCCTGCCAAACCAGGACCAGGAATAGGAACGCCTGTGAGAGGGCCTCGAGGGGGAGTGCTGTCATGGCCACTGGTCAAGGGCCACTACCAATATACTCCAAAGGGTCTAAATGGACCCAGTCCTGGCGCCTTTGGCTTTGGCCTTTGGCGCCAGACTCATAAGAAAGTGTGCTCTGCACACTTTATGGTTAAGGCACGTGCTTCCAGGCCGGGCATCGCCATTGGAAAGCATTGGAAGGCACGTGCAGAAGTCTGTGGGAGTAGCAAGGTGGAGCCACAAGGTGGAGTTAAAGGGGAGTGGCTGGGGCCAGGCTATTTAAGCCAGCCCCACCCGCATGCAGGCGCTTCGCGTTAGTCTGCTGTGTGCAGCGTAACGCTTACCGCCGTCTGAAGCTCTTACCTGTTTCCAGCTCAGCACGCTCCTCATCAGGTTCTGGAACATCACCTTTTACCTGACTCCAGCCATACCATTACTCGAGCGCAGCTTACCTGATACCAACTGCATCTTCAGCGTGCATTTTACCTGACTCCAGTCATACCATCGCTCGAGCGCAGCTTACCTGATAACTCTGCATCCTCAGCGCGCATCTTACCTGACTCTGCAAACCCATCGCCTGCAGCGTGTAGCTTCTTACCCGATTCCCGGAACCATCTGAGTCGGGCCGCATCCTCACCTGTTCCATCATTCTCACGGATCCATCAATCTGCCACCCGCCAACAGGTCCTGAGATCGCCGCTCCATCAGTCGCTGCCAGGTCATCCCTGCAAGAGAAAAGGAACGCTCAGTTTAGAAACTGCATAAACATCTTACTCTTGCTTGCGCAACACAAGCCTTGCGTGCAACCATAAAACCCTACTTACTTTCGAGAGGGGCCCGCTTGATTCCCCTTTGGCACTGTTTGGACCCGCTTCTAACACTGCGACACGGCGTGACCATCTTAACACCTATTGGGGGAGAGAAAGACATTATAAGAATTACAGACAATAGTCATTGGGAAAAGGCATTGCAAAGGTTTCGGACAATAATCATTGGGAAAAGACATTGCAAAGGATAAGGACAATAATCATAGTTACGAACACTTACCTACAAGTGGATTGGTCACAGCCGGACTGGGCCGCCACGCACACGGACCAGTGAAGCAAATAGATCCTCCACGGCGCCCCTGCTGATGAGAAGCAGGACAGAGAGCTCATCCTTACAAAACAACAAGTGAGACCATATGGGAAAATGCATGCTCATCTCACTCTGGAACAAAGGGTCCGAGGGGATCGCAATTCAACCGCAGCATTTTCTCTGCCTCTTACTTTCTCCCAAGGGCATTGCCAGCAACCAGAGCAATCCACACTACAGCAGCTGGGGGCAAAGACTATTCCAGGGGAGCCAAGTGCAGGGAGGGCTCCAACCGTGCCCCAACGTCCCTGCAGAGACCAGGTGAGCGTAACACTGTAATGGCATTCAACGCTCTGTAGTCCACACAGGGACGCCGTTCCCTGTCCTTCTTAGTACAAAAAAGATAGGGGAGGCAGCCAGGGAAAGAGAGGGACATATATTGCCCAAGCAGAAGGCCTTCTTTATATGTTCATTGAGGATATCTTCCTCTTTGCTAGTGAGCGAATAGATGCGTCCATAGGGTATGAAGGCACTGGGCACCAAATCTATTGGACAATCATAATCCCGGTGTGGTGGTAAATGTTCAGACTGAACCTTGTTGAATAGGTCAGAGAAATCCTAGTATTCTTTGGGTATAGTGGACAAGCCGTCTTGAGTAGTGGCACTGACGCTGGAGACGACAGCAAGAAGTGCCAAAGAAGGGGAAGACGTAGTAATGGTTTCAGATGGAATACAATAATCCCTGCAAAACGAGGAAGAAAAACGCAGTTTGATCAATCCAGTCTATGGCTGGATTGTTTCGTTTAAGCCAGGGCAGACGCAGTAGAACACCAAACTGTGGGGTGGCAATAAGGTCAAGAGAGATCGTTTCGATATGTCCCTTCTTGGTGCTTATTTGGATGGGTCCAGTTTGTTCCGTTACTTGCCCTGAAACCAGGCAAGAAGCATCCACCCCATGCACCATTTGTAGTGCTTTTTTTGCCTGTACCAGGAACTCATTCTCCTTTGCGAGCTGATAATCCATATAGTTTCCCGTTGCACCGTTGTCAATCATCACAGGTATAGTGAACCCAGGAGCCCCCGAAAAAGAAAGTCATGGCCAAATATATGTGCATATTAGACAAGGGGGCCTCAGAGCCAAAATGGGTAGGACTTGTCCAAACTGCCCTATCTAAGGACAAGTCTTGGCGTTTCCTGCTCGTTTGACAGGCCTCTTGGGACAAACACGGATGAAGTGACCGATCTGGCCGCAGTAAAGAAAGAGGTTATTAGTCATCCGCCTCTCTTTCTTCCTTAGTCAAGGAGCCACATGTAGCCCCGATCTGCATAGGCTCTGATTCTCCAGAAGCAACTGGAGGTGTTGCTTCAGTCTTTCTAGGATGCATTTCAGGAGTCCTCCGTTTGCCATGTCTTTGTACCAGACGATCGGCCACCTAAAAAATAAAATCCAGAAGTTCCGGAAAACCAGATAGTAGTGATGGAGTGATGGAACAACAGATAAAGCATCTATTAATTCATCAGAAAGGCCGCGATAAAACACAGCTGCTTCTGTCTGTTCCGGCCATGTTGTTTCTGCCACTAACTGATTGAAACGAGCTAAACACACCAAGGGTTGTTTTCCTTGTGCCAAAGCCAGAAACTCCAGATCTGAAGCCTGTGCTTTATATCTGGCATCAAATACCAGATTCATGGCTCTCAAGAGGGCATCAAAATCATATAACGCAGTATCATCTGCTTCCAAAAGAGGATTTGGCCAAATGCGAGAGCACAAACGCCGCTTTGATAATAGAATTGGGAAACTCAAGCGGGTGACAAAGAAATGCAACATACACTGGTTGACAAACATCCGGTAAGTCTTTGGATCGCCCATAAAGTGCTTTGGTGGTGCCAATGGAAAAGGGCCAGGCAGAACAACGGGTGTTACCCCTGGGTTTTGTGAAGCAGGAGGAGGACGAGCGGTAGCAGCAGCGCCACCCCCAAATTCATCATCAGAAGGTAAAGGATGCACTAGACTCTGCACTATGTCAATGCGCTGGTGTAACGACACGTGAGTAGCCGCCATATCTGCGTGGAGCGCAGAAAATTCCTGCAGTAATGCAGCCATAGGATCATACCCCGGATGCATCTCAGTATGGCAATAAGGTGCTTCCTTAATCTGTCAGGCATCAGTTTGATGCAGATAACCCTGGTCACCAATATTATGGTAACTTGGGTCTCCTTTCACAGGGAGTCTTTTCTCCCAAGAGCGCAGTCTGCAGAGTATAGTATTAAACTGTCAGGCTAGGGGCTCTGGTAAAAAGGCAGGTGCAACCAGCAGTGCTAGAGGAAACGAAAAAGACATATGTAACAATATCAGGACCAGGTTAAGCAAAAGTAAATAATGAATAACGCTGCCTCCCTCCACTTGTGCCCCACTTCCTGCTTGATCTTAGGATGTTGACAGTGAATTAACCTAAGAAGAGGCAAACACCTACCTGTGATGTATGGAAGTGCAGGTAAGTGAGACTGAAATGTCAGGTGCACCTTGATGATATTCTTCAAGTGGAGACCTGACCTGTAGAGCACGAGGACGCAATCTAGGGAGTGAAGCAGGCAGTAATATTAATGTCCAGTTCTGATGAAAGTAACAATGTTCCAGATCATCCGATACATCCAAAGAGAAACAGTTCCAATCCTCGGGTGAAAAGTTCCCCAACAAATAGTTCTTGGCCATAGGGAAAAAAAAGTAAAAAGCAAGCGATGCGTAGAAGGCACTGCACAAGGTTCCAGAAGAAAAGCCTAATCCTATTAGACGGGGACAGTGAAAATGGATTCAATCAACAAAGGTAAAAAAACTGGTCGAAACAGCAAAGTAGAAGAAAACCAATCCAAGGAGCGGTGAGCCGGGTCAGAAAAATCCAGAAGATCAGTCCATAGTGTGAGGAATGCATGGTATCACAAGTAGGAGACTGACACAAGAGCTACAATTGTTTTTTGTAAATCTCTTTATTATATTTGTAACATGAAGCAAACAAGAGCAATATAAATCTGAGCAGATAAGTAACATAATATAGACAACAAAACATTATGTTTTGCGTAATTCTCTACAAGTAGAACAATAGGCGAAAAAAGACAAGATAGAATCAGAGAGGTAGAGAGACAAACGGAAAAGAAAAGAAATCATTAAAAACACTCCACATGGCAGAGTATTTATCAGCCTTCCTCCTTTTTTCTTTTTTTCGCCCCTTCTTTTCAACCTTTGATAAGTCACTTTTTCTTTCTTTTTAGAACATCTCTCTATTCAACTTTCCTTTTCCCTTACCCTCCCCACCTCCCTTCTACTCCTCCTCCTTTCGTACAGACAAAATCACAGTGGAAGTTTGACGGTTACAGAACATTGCCATGAGTTAAAGGATACAAGAGCCCAGCTGGGGCACAACAATGTATATTCAATGTCCCGGTTCCATTACTTTCCCATTCATCCCATTTGTCAGCCCACATGTCTCCCTTCCTCATTCCATTGAACGCCTCGCCCCTCCAGTCCTCCGAGCACCCCCTCCCGCAGTCAAGGGGGCTTCAAGGAGTGGAATTCATTCAACAGTTGGCTCCAATTGGACCTGTGTGATTCATCCGCAGCTAAATTTCCCGCAACAGAAATGACTGCATGTAAAAGGTCCATTTTTTTTTCTTCGGGTCAGCTGCATGGGTGTCCCCCGCAAACCCCACTCACTATACTGTAAAGTTTATTTTTTTACCAACCCCCACCAAAACATACATACCACTAAAGGTTCGAACTTTTAGTAGTCAGAACTTTTGGTGGTATGCTTTTTAGGTCTTTTGGTGGGGTCAGTAATTTTGACTCAGTAATTTCGTCGTATACCCTTCAATCCACCACCACCCTGTCTTCCAACATCGAGTCCCGAGTCTGTTGCAGGATATCTAGCTGAGCTACAAGTTTCAAAACATTTATTACATTCTTGGGTTTTGGAAAAACTCCTACTTTGCCCTATAGCTACGATGTGAGTAGTCTCTACCATCAAATAATAAAGAAAACTCAGTCCCAGTCAGTCTATGTAAAATCAAAATGGCCTATACTAAAAATAAAAGAATGGCTGCTCTATGTCTTATAGAAAAATTGTGTAAAGGGCAGTGTGTATGCAAAGGAAAGTCAGTGTTCTAATATAAAGGATCAAGATGCCTGGGTCAGCTCTCCTCCCCACATTGGACAGCACGGAGTAAGGCAGCCCCTTTAGACAGGATGACACACTCTGGCTCAGGTTATCAAAAAATAAAGCAATACAAAACGTGGGGCGAGGCCCGTTTGGCCTTCCACGTTAGTCACTTATTTTCAACTAACCAAAGGTTCTTTCACAGTTCAACAAAAGTTCACGTAGGTCTCCTTCTGTTGGGCTCGGACCTCTCCAGGCATCAACAGCTCACGTGGATCTGCCTCAGCCGGGCTTGGACCTCACAATCATAGCACTTGCAGGGGTTCCCTTCCCCAAGCTTCAGTCACATACATTAGAGGTTCCCTTCCCCTAACTTCTTTCACTTTCCAGGTCGCCCTGAGTCGGGCACGGACCTTTCACTGATATCAAAGACTGAAGAGTGTGCAAGCGTTTTTCACAGACCTCTGCAGGACCACTTCGACTTTCACTCCAGCTCACTTTTATGTTATTTCCCCCAGTGTCTCTTGGTAGTTCCACAACACAATCAACACCTTTTAACTTCCCTTTTTCGGGATTAATCTTGACCATTGCGCATTTCAGAGTTTGTTCACTTTGTCGCTTTATAACAAGACATCAAACATTTCGCAGAGACTTTTGAGTGGGCTATTTCCTTTTGCCGGACTACTCCGCTACTCTGTATCACTGGCTTCACAGTTATTGGTACATTTAAAGTTCACTACTGGTTTGCTTTCTTTCGCGTCTCATCAGCATGCACGCAACCTTCAATTGTGAGATACACAGTTGTGGCTTCAATCTTTCCTTGATACAAACCAGCCTTTCATGCCTTTCGTAAACTCACTGGTTTTGTTTATCTATGGTTGTTCATCCTCCCCAGCTCCGCCGTTCACCCAGGAGGGAAAATCAGGCACCTGTGCAGCACTTCAAAGGAGGGGACCTCCTCCACTCTGTGGGTCTTGTTAGAAACCAGAAGGTGTCTCACCCGCTAGTCCCTGTGGATCTCTCTCTCAGGTGGCCAGGGCACGGCCATCACCTTTGGATCCAGACCCTGGGGGTGGACCAGTGCGGGAGGATCACCTGGTTGAGGGGTCTTCGGGGAGTGGGAGTGGGACACCGGATGGCAAGACGTGGATCCCTCCCCTGTAACACCTTTGCCCCATCGTACCCCGTAGGCTACGTGGGACCTTTACCCTCCTTTCCCTTCACAAACACATCCACATGGACAGCCCGCTCTTGGAGGAAACAGACCCACACCCGAGCAGTATACCTGACATGTCCCGCTACTATGGTCAGGCGAAGTCGGGCAATTACTGACAATCACTCACACCTTACTTCCATTAAACTTCTCCACACGGATAAAAGGGGGAACACGAGAGCACACTCGGAGCGAGGCAAAGCACACGAAGGAACAGCAGTTTCGAGTCAGCAGCTGAACGAGGGGAGAAAGACGGCAAACCAAGAAGGGTTCGCAAGGAGGGAAATACCCTCGACCTTTTCAGCAAAAAAACATTACTGTCATACATCGCTATTCTTTGTGGAATAAATGGAAACTCCATAAATAATCTTATCCCAACATGGCTTCTAATAGGTCTGCTCTTTCCATTCACCTTCAATGGTCTAGTTGTTTCTAAAATGGCCGCCGTTACTCCACCCACCCTCCCTTTAAAAAGCACTCCGTGATTACAGTCTTCGCGTTACTATACCCTTGACTACGTGCTGCGCTGCCCAAAATCCTAACTAGTAAGTGCTTTGTTCTTTCTTCCTTCCCATCTCACCCTTCCCATCTTCCTTGTGCCTTTCTCTTCCTGCCTTCTTCGTTCCTTTAGCCTTGACTGGCTCAATCGCTCTGCGACCAGTCTACCGCTGCAAAGTAGATTACACGTTAATTCGCCCTTGCAATCGAAATGCTGTAAATGCTGCAGTCCGTATTGGGCTTGGAAATCTATTACTCTGCCGCCTCAGTAACTTTCAACCGGTAGCCTTTTCAAACGCTACGTGCTCTGTCCATTCTCGAGCTGCATTTATTACCTACGTTACTCATTCATCATTACTTACCTACGCAACTCATGCATCAATCTTCATCTACGCAACAAGTGCTTCAATCAACAACCAACTCAACACATGCATCACTCTGCTGATTTAAACGTGAAGAAAGTTTTCATCCGGTAAGAATTCTATTATATCTCCCGTTCCTTTCTAGTTGTCCAGCCAAGATCATTTCCCCACGTGTTAACTCCAACTTCACCTCGCTGGACGGACAGCCCAGTTAACCCTTTCCTTTCTCTCCCTGTTTTATATGTGAATGCTGTGCTGCCAATGGTAATTAGAAGACTTACTTCACTGCTCTGTCAGGCAATCCAGCTAACCCTTGAATCTTCTTCTGAAGCTCTTCTACATCCTATCCCTGGACAACAGTCCTCTCTTCTACCACAGGTTTTCTTCCCCAGGAGGGTTTCCACAGTCTTACACCTGCCCTTGTCTCCCCACCTCAGGGCCAGGGGTGGAGCCAGGAAAGCGCCACATCATTCTACAAACATCCTCTTTTCAGCAGGTAAGGGTTCTGTGAACCAACCTAAGATAAAATGTTATACCAATTGTAAATACGCTCTTTAAAGTCA
Organism: Ambystoma mexicanum; assembly: GCF_040938575.1. Taxonomy (NCBI): domain Eukaryota; kingdom Metazoa; phylum Chordata; class Amphibia; order Caudata; family Ambystomatidae; genus Ambystoma; species Ambystoma mexicanum. Next base: position 662,743,356 of record NC_090931.1, read on the forward strand.
TAACAATTACTCTCAAGAAACCTTGGAGTCAGAAAGTGTAAGGCCAGGAAACCAGACTGAAGAATCCTACATTGTGTGTCAGAGGTGCCGCAGGCCCTCCAGCGAATCCGACCAGGGCTGGGAGGAGGAGCAGCAGCCTCTGTGGTATTGGCTTTGGCTTCAGGAACAAAGAAGTGCCAGAAAGATCAACACAGCCGGTGAGTTGGGGAGACCGATGCAAGACCGGTCTGTGTTGAAGTCAAGGTTACAAGTGGCAACATTGTATAACAAGGGCTGGAACGAACATTGTTAAATGTGTGTGATGAAAGACGCGAGTAAGGCTAAATGACAGATGAATGTTTGAACTTGAGAAGGAAAGATATGATACCATTCACAGAGTGGTCCGGCACTGTGAATGTGCTCAATCGAAGGTCTCTGTAAAGGTATCCCGCCAATAAGTGGCAGAAACAAAAGTAGAAGGTTGATCAGAACATTGTACAAAGTGAAGCGAAGTGGTCTGGCGATGGTTTAAACAAAAGCCATCGCACATTCGAAAGTCTTTGATTTTGATATCAAAAGGAAACCATAGAAAGTGAGACTGCATGGTCCGAGCCCGAACGGGGGAGGCCAAATGTGAATATTGTGGAAAAGTGATCCAAGTCCCAACGAGGGAGATCCATGGTCCAAGCCCGAACGAGGGAGACCAATAGTGAACATTGTGGTGAAAAAGGGGTCCAAGTCTGAAGGAGGGAGACCCATGATGAATACTAAAAGCGACAACTTGTGCATATGAAGATCCTGATAAGAGTGGAACTTTGATATTTGTTTGTTAGGACAGGCCCTCTGCAGTAAGAGACTGTTATTGGAAAGGAGGCTTAGGCAGAAGGCCTTGATACATCTGCTTTGAACTGTATCCTTGTGGCAGAGAAGCCAGAGTGTGTGCGAAGCTAGAGTGTGCCGCCTTGCCCTGTCCTGAAAACATGGGAAAGGGAAACCAACTACTCAACCAGCCTGACATATTGTTTCTTGAACACTTTTGTTTTGCATACATCGTCTTCCCACAACATTTGTATTTCGAAGTAAGGATTGGGAATAGGTTTATAAGTATAGGCCCCTTTTATTTTTGACAAGACTCCACTAGGACTGTGTTATTTTTACTTTGATGTGTGTAGCTTGCTCCCATTCTTAGATTTAGGGTTAGATAGGCATTCCTCCAACCCTTTGAAGTTCAATAAACACCCTTGAAATGTGATCACTTGTGTCTATCTTCACTGTTTGATACCATGCCTCCTCGCTTCTTGAAAAACCTGGTGGTCTCTTGGAAATGTATTTGTCTCGCTTGGCTCTCTCTGGCTCTCATCAGCTTTTGATCAGTTTCTTGGCAATTTGATTTCCTCAGCCTGGTTTGCAGCAGTCCAGGAAGAGCTGTCCTCTCTTGTGCCCAGCCCTGCTGAATGAGTGTTTGGGAGTTTGGTAGGGATCATCTGCCAGACACAGTCTTGCTCCTGTCTTCCCAAGAGCAACATCCTTCTTTCTGCCAGCAGCCTCATTTTATACACTTGGGAGCTGTTAATTGGTTGCAGGTGTTTGGTCTGGGCTGGGTCTCTGAGGATACACTACTGGTAAACCCGGCGAGGGTAAAGAACAAACTCTATGATTTCGATTGAACCCAAGCACTGGAATATAGGTCAAACTCAAGACTTTATGGTAATAATTTTAAAGACACTAGAGCAAGTGGTTCAGTGTCGCCATACCTAATTAATTTCCCATGCAGATATAAGCATGCCAGCTTTCTGAGGGTGAGACTGAATCTATGCCCTACTAAGGAAGTTATGGAGGTGTGTAAGGCAGTGAACTTGCAGAATTTTCAATGTAGGCTCTGCAGCCATAACAAGGAAACATTATACCACCTCACCCTAAACTGCCCGGGGCCATTGACGTGAGATCAAAACGGTTGGGGACATTTCTCAGCAAATTCTCAACAATGTCACCAGATTATTGGTGGGGGCGGTTGATGGCGTGTTCACAAACATATTTGACTCTTGCTCTGTTAGCTTTTTTGAAGGAGACATTTGAACTATTAACAAAGACGCAGGAGCAGCTATAATGATTAGGAAACCTATGCAGAGAGCGGGTAGCTTACGTTTTTAGTAACTTTGACTTTTCCTTTTCTATTGTGCCAATGTTGTTGATTGTATATTTGGATAATGTGGGAATTAAGTTAGTGGCATTCTGCTGAAGGGGACATTTTGAAATAGGCTATCCTGCTCCAGTGCCATGGTTTGGTTTTTCTTTTATTTTACTTTACTTGTTTTTTATTAAAGAACTTCTCTTTTTCCTTTTGGCTTTTCTGTGATTTAATTAGAAACCTCTTGCTCTCGTTCTCTTGTGATTTCATTCGAAGCTCTTGTTTTTTTTTGCCTTTGCAAATGCTTAATGTTTATATTGGAAACCAAATGCTAATGAAAATAATTAAGAAAAAGAAAAGATATTAGTGGGACATTCCAGTGTTAGCATGGGGCAGTCTGTCTTCTGTTTCTCAGTATGTTTTTGAGTAATCTTTATTCTTCTTGGTTGCCTCTTCTTCTTAGTAATTTTCAGAATTGGGGAGGGGGAGTTGTGATGGATAGAATGTCCTTTAAAGGCAGAATAGGTGTGATTGTGATTGAGCGCTTGACTCTGCTTGGTCTCATTAGTGGGACAAGGCCACTGCATATCACTAGAGGTACTTTAGTACAGTGGGGTAAGGGAATTATGGGAGTTGTAGTTTCCTGTCGTAATGGTAGGTAGCTTGTGTATGGACACGTCAGAAATGGAGGGATGTCTTGGTGAATACGAATTCCGGGTTTTGTAGTTCTCCGGAGAGCACAATTGGCAATGTATTAATCGTCCTCTGGGTTTAGAAGAAAGGAAAACTAGGTTGCTTTTAAGGATTGGAAAATTATTTGACTTCCCTTGGTGTTTTCTCTTTCCCTTTTCCAAAATAAAGAGTTGTGGTGTGATGGCACTAGAGTGATCGCAGCCCATGGAAGTATCGGGAGGGTAGGATGGTTCGGGGTACATAATGGGGGAGTTTCGTGTCTTATCTTCAGGCATCTTCTCTGATGTAAAGTCATGAGTTAACAAAAAACACTCATGGAAAGAGCTTATATGTAATACACCTCATCCTGGGATACAACCCTTCCTGTTACTTGTACTGAAACGGGGACTGGTATGTGGTTATTGTTAATCGTATTTCTTTTTCAAAGTCTATTATTTTGTTCCCTATATCTCACCCTGACCAGAAGAACATCCTGGCCCTCCAAGATGTTCTCACCCTAGGTTGTGATGGTGCACCACCTATCTAAATGGGACAGGAAGGGAGATTTGCTGACCCTACAAACTACAATGAAGACATTATTCTCAAGTAAAACTGCTTAGTCTGGGAACCAGTCCCAAGAGGAAAACAGGGTTTTGTTTGGTAGAGCAGTTTGTGGGGGGAGTATTCGAGAAGCTGGTATATAACCAGAACAATGTATTCACCCTCTGCGAAGTGTGCTAGACCAGACCGTAAAATATAGAAAAAAATATTTTAATAAAAAGACAAATTGGGATGCTTGAAAAAAGGCCAATTGTGCAATGTGTAATCAATGCAACTATTGATTTTCCTTTAGCACATTCAAATCTGCGATGTGAATTATTGCATGTTTTTCACATGAGGAGTTTTGAGAGACACAACAAATGCAGATTAGACCAGTCCTGTGTCCTATAGACGGTGGTCATTTATGGTTTGTTAATTCAGAATGTTTCTCAAATGATTTGGGGATATCTGCATGTTCATAGGTCGACCGGTTTCGATGATATAATTATTAGGATCATCTTCTTCAGGACCGATTTCTTTGTGCGAAGCATCAATCTTCAACCCGTTAGATTTAGCGGGGCACTCTTCCCAACCTAAAGGGGAAAGTAAAAAAATGACCTGTTTTAGGCCGGGTTCTTTGAAGGGAATTCGAAGTTACTATCTGCATGAAGGATGCAAATGATAATGCATTGTGCATAGACGTTTTGTAAGTATGTTACCTAACTCCCATAGATGTAGTGGGTACACACCACAAATGTCTATATCATATAACACTTGACAGGTCTCCAGTACCTTATTTGCACACAATTCATGAGTGGATCAGGGCGTATCTTTCTTGTTAATAGTGTGTATTTTCTTTTTTCTGGGATCAAGTGACTTGAGCATCCTCCATGATGGTTGGGAGTCCAAATATCTCCACAGAGGGCGGGCTGTAGGTAAAGAGAGGGATAGAATATTCCTCTCAATGTTCGTGTCTCAGTTCTTCCCTCTCGGGCGTTTTTATCAATGATATGCCTAATTACTTCTTATACATCCGCTTGAGATGCGGGTGCTAAGTATTTGCAAACGTATTCTCGACAAGTATTCTAATTATTGCTAACCGGGACACATTAGTCCTGAACTTGCCGTTTCTTTATTTAACACGTGGTAAATGCAGTCATGATGGTATACTGCCTCTTCATATTGCGTGCTAATCGTGCTGACACCAATTGTTGTTGTGATGAGGACTAAAGGCTAAAGCACATTCTTATTGGACGCCGCTATGTCGTCCCGTGCGGCTGTGCATGTAATCATTACGGTAGTTGCAAACATATTTTGTCGTGTTGGCTTGTATTGATATATTTAATCGGACGCTTACCTGTGAACGCTTCTGTGTCTGGGTTTACGGGGCTGCGAGGCTCTGTATGGAATCTCGCATGAGGAAGCCTGTTGGGGGTTGCCATGGTGATCAAGCCTTCCTATTTATATGCGTCTGAGTCAGTACGATAGAGGAAGGACTCCTTATCAGGCTGTAAGCGGCAGCCATCTTTACATATTTTGTCATGAATCGACAGCGGCTGTATTTCATTCAATTAAGGTTGAATTGACACCTTTCTACGCCGTATTCTTTATGAGAATTATTGCAATCTGGTGGAAAATGCCAGTTTATCAAGAATTTTTTATGTTTTAATTTTTCAAAGGAGGAGCACATCGAAACACCACGGTTGGAAGTCATGGGGTTTTAAATGTTTTTCACATTTGTCGGCCCTCTAAATTGTTGACTCATCGCTGATAGCAATTGAGTCATGTTGGTCAGCAACCCACCACGTGGATCAATATAGGGGTCACTGGGGTATTTTGGGTATTTTGCATTACTAGGTATTTCAAAATGGTTATCCATCTATTGACAGACCAAAATGTGTGTCTATTCGGAGTTATGGCCGTTAAGGAAGGTGTTATTGTCCCCCTGTTGCATGATGTGTTTCTGCTGTATATAGCCATTCTCTATAGTCGTTTTATTTCATGAGGGCCAAACCATTCCACTGGATTTCTTCGTTTAGCCCACTTTTTACAGTGTCCAAACAAAAAATCCAGTCTTGTTGTCTTTTCAATAGAAGGTTATTAAAATTGCACCTCTGCGTGGGGTGGGGAGATTTTTTCAAGGACCGTCCATTTGAATTCTTCCGCTGTGTGGTTTAGCAGTTTAAAGTGTGCTACCATAGGTGTGCTGACTTTTTGTGTCCTTATGCAGGACTTATGTCCGATCAGCCTCTTTTTTACTGCTCGACATGTCATGCCCACATATTTTAGCCGGCAAGGGCATGTAATTAGATAGTTGACCCCCTTGCTATTTCACTTACTGAGTTTTCTTTGTTGCCAAGGGGTCTTTCATCCGATGTCGATACTCTTACTCCTAGTCGTTTGTGCATACATCACACACGAACCACATGGAGCATGGCCACTTTAGAGTCCCAGGTGGTATTGTGGGTTGGTTATTCTCTTGATTCTTTGGACCAGAGTGTGGACCAATCTATCTTGGATATTCTGTCAATGCTTGATGGCGAATGATGGCTGAGATAGTACATGTTTTCCTGTATTTAGAATGGGCCATCATTTTTATATTTCTCTCTTTATGCAGTTGAAGACTGTAGAGTAGCTCAGTACGGCTGTGATATTTTCGAGGGGTGTCTTTTTTTTAATGCTGCTGCAAAGTAATGTTGCGAGAGATATTTCTTGCTCGCTTGCTTGTGTCATTTACTATCCTCCTTGGATAACCTCTGGATAGGAGTTGATTTTTTAAGGAAGAGGCCTGTGTATTGAAGTCCACAATACTTGTACATGTACAAACACAGAAATTGCCCGAAGGGGAGGTTGTCCCGCTGTGAATGCGGGTGGTAACTCGTGTATGTTAGTAGGGCATTGCGGTCAGTGTGTTTCTTGTATATTTTTTAGGACAACCTACCGTCCTGGACCATGAGGTGGAGATCCAGGAAGTGTGTTTCCTTTTTGTTCGACTCTATAGTAAATTTGAGGTGTGGACTGAGTCTGTTGATCCATAGGTGAAAGGATTCTAGGTCTGTACTGTTGCCTTCAAAAATCATAAAGATATCAATATATCTCTGCCAGACTTTTATCCGTTCGTGGTGGGGATTTGTGGCGGGATATATGTTCTCAGTTTTTAAGTACTCTACATAGAGGTTTGCGAGACTGGAGTCTAATGTTGCCCCCATTGCTGTGCCAGAGATTTGTTGGTAATAAGAGTCATTACATACAAAGACATTCTTTGTAAGGGCTATCTCTGCCAGCTCAGTAATGAAGGCCACTTGTCCTCTTGGTAGGTTGATATCTGCTTCCAAGTGTCTGCGCACCATCTCAATAGTTTCATGTTGCGGTATGCTCGTATATAGAGCCTCCACGTCCATAGTGACAAGCCATTGTGTTTCTTCGTTGAAGGCAAAAGACCCTATGAGGATCAACATAGCTGTAGAGTCTTTCACGTAGGACTTCATTTTTGGAACATCATCTCTTAAGAATACATCTACATATTGTGATAATTGCTCCAAGATGGATTGGATACATGAAACAATAGGTCTTCCAGGTATAGGTGTCACTCCTTTATGCACCTTTGGCAGGGCATAGAAGGCTGGGAGTCTCGGGTGGTCTGGCATGAGGAGAGTTGCTTCCTGTGTCGAGATGTAACCTTCAGCGAGAGCCTCATCAACTACTGGAGCTATCAAGGCTCAGATCGATGTTGTTGGATCTGTTGGCAGGGGTCTATAGCTTTTCTCATCTGATATTTGGCTGTTGACCATATGATTGTAGTCTGCGAGATCCATAATGACCGTGGCTCCCCCCTTGTCGGCCGGCTTAATGACAATGCTGTCATTTTTTGCCAGTGAATAAAGGGCTTGGAGTTGTTATTTCGTACAGTTGTTGTGGATAAATGGCAGACTCCCTTCGAGTTGTTCTGGCTTTTTTAAGAGTGCTTGCTTGAAGGTTATAGATTCAGCAGTGTTATTCTGTGTTGGTGGAAGGAACTGTGAGGGGACTCGTAGGCCCGTCCCTGTAGGTGGTTCACTTGATTTTTCGGCGAAGAATTGTTTCAGTCTTATCTTGCTCATTAGTTGTCTGAGTTCGATACGTGTTTGGAACGGATCATATCTGGCTGTTGGGACAAAGGATAGTCCTTTCTGTAGGATCTGTTTTTCAAAGACCGTCAGGATGTGTTTGGAATAATTCCTAATTAGTGAAACATCGATTGTGGCAGGATCTGTCCCCTGCTGCGTGTGATCCTGGGTGAGAAAGTTTGCCATCTCGGCCTGCCGTGGTTGGTTCCTCGCTGGCCTAAACATTTTTGTTGCTGTTGTTGATTGCCTCCACTGCCATAATTACCCAGATGTTGTATCTGGGCATTGAACCGCACTTGTTGTCTCGGACGGTAGAATTGTCCTGCTGCAGCTGCTGCTGCTCTTGCGTCGTCATCTGATCCGGTGCTTGAGTTGTTTGAAGAGCCTGATCGTACATTTCCAAAAGGTCTACTACCACCTTGCATGCTTTGCTGAAAGGCATTGCGTCTGGCCTGTCTTGCTTCTGGAGTGGAAGAGTTGTCCGTTGTATACGGGTAGACTTTACTGTGTTCAAAGGAGGTTAGATCCTTCTTTAGTTTGTTAATCTTTTTCGTCGTGTTCATGTCTTTAAACTCCTTGATTGTTGCATCTAGGGCTGCCAATTTTGTTTTGTAAGGATCCAAATCCAATTGGTCTTTAATTCGAGGCCAGTTTCGCTTCGAGTTTTCGTACGAGGCTCTCCGATATTGATTTTGCAGTGTTAAAGATCAAGACGAGCCAATCGCGAGTGCATTTGTTTGCGATGCATGATCAGTCCTTTCGGAATTGTAGATGATCTAGAAAAATCCTTGGCTCAATTCGGATAATCAGGCCAGTTGGTGCTGCATGGGCCCTTAAATATTCGGTCTTTAACGCCCCGTGAAGTTAGGCCTGTATCCATTTTTTCTTCAATACCTCCACCTCATTCCATTCATCTGTATTTGTCACATTTGGACCAGGGATGTTCAGGCCCAGAAGAGAGGGATTAGATAGAATTCCTTCCACTAATTCCTCCGCGTAAGCCAGGTCATTTTTATCTGCCAAGTTCTCAGGTTATATGATGGGCACAGATGTATAGTGCTATCTATTCTGGTTGGATATGAACTCCGACGAAAATACACACTAATCACAAGAAAGATGCGCCCTGAACTCAAGGATTGTGCGCAAATAAGGTACTTGAGACCTGCCTAGTGTTATATGATATAGAAATGTGTGGTGTGTACCCACTACATATATGGGAGTTAGGCGACATACTTACACAAAGTCTATGCACAATACATTGTCATTTGCATCCTTCATGCAGATAGTAACTTCGAATTCCCTTCAAAGAACCCGGCCTAAAACAGGTAATTTTTTGACTTTCCCCTTTAGGTTGGGAAGAGTGCCCCGCTACACCTGACGGGTTGAAGATTGATGCTTCGCACAAAGAAATCGGTCCTGAAGAAGATGATCCTAATAATTATATAATCGAAACCCGTCGACCTATGAACATGCAGATATCCCCAAATCATATGAGATACATGCCTGAATTAACAAACCATAAATGACCAGCCTCTATAGGACACAAGATTGGTCTAATCTTCATTCGTTCTGTCTCTCAAAACTCCTCATGTGAAAAACATCCAATAATTCACATTGCAGATTTGAATGTGCTAAAGGAAAATCAATAGTTGCATTGATTACACATTAGACAATTGTCCTTTTTTCAAGCATCCCAATTTGTCTTTTTATTAAAAGAATTTCTTTCTATATTTTACAGTCTGGTTTAGCACACTTGGTGGAGGGTGACTAAATTGTTCTGGTAATATACCAGCTTTTCGAATACTCCCCCGCAAACTGCTCTACCAAACAAAACCCGGTTTTCCTTTTGGGACTCGTTCCCAGACTAAGCAGTTTTACTTGAGAATAATGTCTTCATTGTAGTTTGTAGGGTCAGCAAATCTCCCTTCCTATCCTTTTTAGATAGGCGGTGCGCCATCGCAACCTAGGGTGAGAACATCTTGGAGGGCCAGCAAGTCATGAGTTAAGACAGGGGAGGTGTAACACTATCCCATGACTGTAGAGGGAGTGTAAGATGGATCAGGGCAAGGAAAGGTGGAACACCATGTCTCTCCTTTAGGCACTCTCTCCCCAGCCTCCAGGAACCCCCTGCCAAGGCGATCCTCCCTTGCTTATCCACCCCCAGGGTTGGGATCCAAGAGCGATAGCCCTCTCCTGGCCACCTTAACAAAGGATCCTCAGGGACTACCTGTGAGAATACCCTCAGGTTTCTCACAGTAGAGCAACCAGGCGACACTGCATGCAAGGACAAAGGAGCAGGCAGTCCAAGAATCAGAAAATAGGTCAAAAATCAGGCAAATGCTAGGGTAGCGTATAAACAAGAAAATGATGCACATTGAGCGGTGCACACACAGTTAAGGAGCACTGCATGGCTCTCTGTGGACCTTAACATACTAACGCTGGTGCAGCACCACAGGCTTCCGGGTCGTGTCTGACAGACCAGACGTCACAATGTTACGTGTCTGACCCCTCGGCAATTTAGGATCTGTATTCCTTGCCACTAGCCGTTGTGCTCTCTTCATGAGACGCCACGGCAAGCACTATTGCTGATGACACTAACTGGAAGGAGCTGTAACATGTGGAAGTGATGAGAACGGACTGGTCATGACACTTGCAAAGGGTGGTATTACAGCTAAACAAACCTGCACTTAAATTAGCTATTGAAACAGCCCAACATTTTTTGGACGCTAATCGTCATTTCCATTCCTTGCATTGGAACGAGAAATAGAAAGTAAGTGGAGGGCGCTCTCACCCTTTACACTCCCAAAAAGAACGAACCAGACCACCCCCAAACCTAGAGAATTAATTAATAGAGAAAGAGAAAGAACAGGCAGAAGAACAGAATTACAGAATTTAGGAGCAAAGGGGTTGTAAAAGGAGAGGAGACAAAACCTAGTAGACCCATAACACCTACATGTTTTTCTTGCAAAGAACCTGTTCACCTAGCTAGAAACTGTCCACAGAATAAAAACCATGGAAAGAGTGTGTTTATAAGAACAAGAATGGGGAGAACCGTAAAAGGAAATTGAAACTAGAAGCGCATGTTTTTGTGGGACACCATATAATCCACCCATGAACCTGCTATAGTAAATGGAAGGCCAGTACAAGCCTTAGTAGACACAGGAAGCAAGCAAACTGCAATACTAGCTGACCTGATTCCCTCTGAAGATCTGGAACATGCAACCTTAGTGAGAATAACCTGTGTCCATGGAGACATCTATCCAAAAGTACTCATCCCGATTCAAATAAAGGGTGCTCGTAAAATTGTTCCTTCTGCCATCATACCTGGTCTCCCAGAGGAAATTATTATTGGTACCGACTTCCCCGGGTTTTCTTCTCTAATACAGGAAGTCCACCCACGATCCCCAATATTTTCCCCATATAACAATTTGCAAGAAGACCCTTTCTTGCCCGAACTAACCATCTGGAACTGGTGCACTTCCTCAGAGGGATCTGACAAAAATCCAACTCCAACCTCTCCACCCTGTAACCCTTGGACGGGTAGCCGATGTCGTAGATGAAGGGTATGTGAGAAATACGAAGGTTTTCTCACCTCTACTCACTGGTAATCCTTTGCTCAGATGGCCAGGGAATGGCCATCGCTTTTGATCACAACCCTGGGGGTGGCAAGTAAGGGAGGATCACCTGGATGGAGGGTGCTTAGGGATTGGGGAGAGGGTGCTAGATGGCGAGACATGGTATCCTACATTTTCTAACACTGACTTACCCTCCCTTTCCTCAGCCTTCATGGGCTACTGCCACTCATACCCTATTTTTCCCTGTAAAGACGCACCAAGTACTGAGAATAGGAAGAAGAGATTAGGAGTAGTGCACACTTCCTATTCCAAACACCACGCTAGTACTGGTACAAAGAAGAGGGGTCTGAAGGCATCGAGTACTGAAGGTCAGGCATTTCCCATTGATTTGGATTCATTATGGTCTGGGAAGACAAGCCACCTACTCACACCTGAGGCCCCTTAATAGGTTTCAGGTGTATAAAGGGAGAACACCTTAAAAAGTGGGGGGACTAGAACCGTCGTGGTGGAACGAAACCAGGAGGTCTGAATGCTGGTAACGATCCCGGAGGTCCTGCAGGACCCAGACTGAGCGGGTTGCATGGTGGACGCAGGACAGAGAGCCTTCGAATTGGAAGGCGGGCATCTGGAGCTGCCAAACAGCTGAGGAGCAGAGAGGACACCGTCTGCGCCCACACCAAAGCCACAGTGTAGCTGGAGTTGCGAAAAGTGCCAGGAACAGAGGGGATGCGATCCAAGTCCAATGCAGAGCAACAAGGATGCTGGCGTGTGCGGAGACGTGTCTGGCAAGTAAGCAGAGCCCAGGCAGTCTGCTTCCCGGCTACAGAGAAGGTGAGCAGGAGCAGCAAGAACTGCAGTTTGGGAGACACGAAGAGCCGGTGAGTGTCAGAGGACACAGGAGGACCGGAGCTTACCCAGGGGACCGCACCAAGTAATGGGCCATGAATATAAGTAAATACGAACTGTGTTGAATACCGACCTGAATGGAAATAGCTATTTGAATGAAACCACATTATATTGAATACCGAACTGAATGGAAATTGCTGTTTGAATGAAACCACGTTATATTGAATACCGAACAAAATGGAAATTGCTATTTGAATAAGACAACATTATGTTGAATACCGAACAAACATTTGAAGTGAAACCGACATATTGAATGTCAGACTGTATATAAACAGCACTGTGAGCAGGACTACAGCATATGGAAAATTGAACAATCACTTGAGTATTCTAACAACCAATCCGAGAAAGTATCCTAAATCTGTGGCAAGGCAAAGACTGATGGAAAAGAATGTTACACTACCAAAAAGTAATACAGTGTGAGAAAGCAGAAGACCGAAGCAGAAGAGCCTGTGAGGGGCCAAACAAATCTAGGTGAAACTTATGGTTGCATGACTTGTGGTGGGGGGACCAAAGAGTTCCCTATTGTGAAGATCAGAATCATAAATCAAGCCAAGGAGAAGCATAGGATTCCTGGTTGTGTGACCTGTGATGGGTGGACCGTGTTGTCTGACAACTGCGCCTAGACCAGGGAGCCCTAAATGATGACAAGCAAAAGACATTGTAAGTAAGCCAGGAGAATTGTGAAGTGAATGGTAAAACAAACCAGAAGGCGGGTCAAGCGGACCTATTGTTATCTTGTATTGAACTTTGAGCAAATTAAATCAGTACAAGTACTACAATGAAATCTTGGGGAAGGGACCTCCACCCAGTGAAACTGACGAGAGCTGTAATGTAAAGTTAATGAAGTGTGTAAAGTTAATGAAGTGGGAATGTAATGTTTTAAGAAAGAGTGTCTTCTTTAAGCTTGAAAGAGAGACTATTGAAACTGAGGCACAAGTACTCTGGGAACAAAGGAATATACCAGATATTTTAAAGGCCGAACAGCAAAGCGAATCAGAGGGGGAAAATACCCCAATAAGAGAAAGAGAATTCTATGAAGTAAAAGCTAGTCAAGCCTATAAGAGCAAAGAGCCACAAGCCAAATCACCCCAGGATAGAGAGACCATTAATAATCAAGAAAGCATATACCCCAAATGAAAGAGTCTGTTAAAGAAATCCAAAAGGCAGATCAGCCTAGTACAAAGGATAAGACAGAAAGCTACAAGGGATTCCTGCAAGTCAATCCTGAGGGAAGAAGGAAAATCTAAAAGCCTTATGAAATAGTTGCAAGAACTTGTACAGAAGGTAATAAGAGACTATTTAAGGAGAAGGAAGACATTCTGCCAACATTATTTTTGATTAGAATAGTGGTAGGGTCGGTTAGCATTTGATTTTTGGACAGCAGACATTCTTTTTTTGGTTGTCTCATGACGACTGATGAGCACCTTAGTTATTTATGTAGGCAGGGAATACCCTATAGCAATAGGGAAAGATGGGTCTTTTGATTGTTTAATATTATCAGCTGAAATGACAGTGTCCGTGTTCTTCTTCTGTAAGCACAAAAGTGATGGGTGGAAGGTTTTGAATGAATTTGAACCACTGGCATTGCTCAGGGCAACCTTCCACACCACCGTTTTTTAGCCCGTCTGCCCCATTGCAAAAGGGGACCAGCCATATGCAAATCAGTCAGGTACTGCCACCAATGGTAGCAGCCCAGCCCGAACTGCTAGGCCAGGTCTCCTCTGCACGGAAACACAAGCAACCCCAGACATGTTTCGCCTTGTTGGGCCTCCTCAGTGAGGTGCAGCTTGGTTCCCTATGGCGCAGCGAGCAAGGGACCCACGTCTGGGCATATCCTCTCACATAGTGAGACAAACAGTAAGCACAAAAGTGATGGGTGGAAGGTTTTGAATGAATCTGAACCACTGGCATTGCTCAGGGCAACCTTCCACACCACCGTTTTTTAGCCCGTCTGCGCCATTGCAAAAGGGGACCAGCCATATGCAAATCAGTCAGGTACTGCCACCAATGGTAGTAGCCCAGCCCGAACTGCTAGGCCAGGTCTCCTCTGCACGGAAACACAAGCAACCCCAGACATGTTTCGGCCTTGTTGGGCCTCCTCAGTGAGGTGCAGCTTGGTTCCCTATGGCGAAGCGAGCAAGGGACCCACTCTGGGCATATCCTCTCTCACATAGTGAGACAAAGAGTAAGCACAAAAGTGATGGGTGGAAGGTTTTGAATGAATCTGAACCACTGGCATTGCTAAGGGCAACCCTCCACGCCACCGTTTTTTAGCCCGTCTGCCCCATTGCAATAGGGGATCAGCCATATGCAAATCAGTCAGGTACTGCCACCAATGGTAGCTGCTCAGCCCGAACTGCTAGGCCAGGTCTCCTCTGCACAGAAACACATGCAACCCTGACCTGCCACAGCCGCCCGCAAACAGCATTCTACCAGTCATGGTCCTGCAGCTAGCCCCTTGGCAAACAACACTCACCCCGTACTGAATCTATTTCAATGCCCAAGAATGTCAGAGTGGTGACTGGGCCATCTGTCTAGTCTGTGGTCAGGGGCACCCCCAAACTACTGGTGATCTCCTGAAAAGCCTGCAGTGTGTCTTCACACTACTGTGTGCCGGGCTGCCCCAAAAATAGAAAATCATCCATGTAATGGAGCAGCCTAGCCCCTTTTACTGCCCGCACAGTGTCCCACTCTAAGAATGTGCTGAATTTCTCAAAGTAACTGCACAAGACCAAACACCCCATCGGCGTGCATTTGTTATAATAGAAGAATCCTTCAACCTGAAATCCTAGGCGATGGTAGTCCTCTGGATGCACCGGAAGGAGCCAAAAAGGTGGATTGAATGGCTGCTTTAGCCAGTAGAACCCCCACTGCTCATCTGCTGCAGTTGTGAGGGCGCCCCATCCAAAGAGTCATACCACACTGTAAATGCATTATCATCAACGGCATCGTTCACTGAAGCCCCTCTAGCAAGTGGCATGTTTTGAATCATCCAGAGTTTCCTTTCCTCTTTCTTTGGTACAACGCCCACAGGGGAACAAACAACATAGTTAAACAGCTGCTGCACAAATGGACCCGCTATTCTCCCCAATGCTCTTTCTTTCTTCACTTTTCCTTTCACCACTTCTGGCCTTCTAAGAGGCAATCCCTTTGTTTTTGGGATCTCTGGAATAGACATCCCCTGAACCGGAATATGAAAACCACAAGAAAACCTGGTTACCAATAGCCAAGCGTTGTGAACCTTCGGGTACTCATTTACCCACCCCTGCAATAGGTCCACCTGCACCGGTGTAGGCAATTGGAAACCCATCAGAGCATTTCCCCGTTCCAACCCCCGTTCACTTATGTTCCTTCTCTTTTGCCTGTTTGAGGCAGTGGACTTCTGCATGTCCGCTGACCCCGTAGAAGGCACAACGGTGCTTGAACTTGCAATTGGACCTCGATCATGTTTTTTTGTTGTAAGCCCAGCATGTCCCTTTCTTATCGGAAGATTGTGAGCCGGTCCGAAAAAGAGATTTTGAGAACCCTTGGACACCAATGTTACCCATAAAGCAATAGCCTTTGTGCTCCAGTCCGTCAATACTATCCACTTTTGTCCCCCTGAATGGCTCATCGTAATTTAACCATGCCCCGTGCACACACTCTCGTACATGGATACAATAAGGTGTAGATAGGATAACAATTTTGGGTGCAATTCTGGGTACTTCTCCAGCAAGACTGCAGAAAATATCACAATTCCTAAGGTCCAGTACACAATTGCCCTCTCTATTGAAGGTTTCTTATCCTTTTTCTCTGACATACTGTCCTTGTTCTCCTTGGGCACTGTATGCTCTAGCAATGAGAATAAATCAATAAACGTATCCTTCCAGATCTTTTCATTCATCTCTGGCGTGTCATAGGTGTTATAGGGGGCCTGAACTGCCGCACTCTCCCCCACCCCCACCGTCTGATGTGGCTGCCATCCCTTCGTTACCTAGCCTCTGTAAGGAACTCATGGTGGCAACAGTAAAGACAGACACAAGTGATCACAGTTCAAGGGTGATTATTAAACTGTATGGGTAGGTTGGAAAAATGCCTAATCTAAACCTACATCCAAGATGCGAGCCAGCTTTGACCATCAAACAATAATAAGGCAATCCTAGTGGTGTCTTTCTCAAATAAAAGGGCCTATACTAAAAAACCTATTGCCAATACTTACGCTAAATACAAAAAAAAGTGTGGGATAATGTTCATAAGAAAGAAGGAAGTGTTCACAAATAATAAGTCAGGATGCAGTACTTGGAGTCTCCCTTCACTATATTTTCAGCAAGGGACAAGGTAGGATTTTGGAGCACATCACACACTCGAGCTTTCCCAGCACAAGCTAACAGTTCTGCTCTCAGCAATCAGGGCCCTCTGTGATTAAGTCTCTTTTCTACAAAAAGTCTCTTGCCGCCGTGGGCCCGATGTATTCGAAATAATAAACAAAAGTTCCCTTCTGCTTGCACGTTGGGTGAGGCCTTTCACCCTTGGATCCCGCTCTCCCGGGCACAGATCCCTAGAAAGTTTCTTAATGATACCAGGACCTCCGATAGCTATGTTTTCTTGCTTTCGAGGGCCTGACAGGTTCAAAGTAAAAGTTTCAACAAAAGGTTCTAGAGTTCTTCTCAAGTTTTATTTGGGTGACAGTTCTTCACCCCTGGGTTCCCTCTCTTCTGGGCTCAGACCCGCTCGAATATTAGCTTTTCTTTGTTTGCTCTCACTCTGGCATAGCATACATTCACAAGGCTTTCCATCTTGTACTTTGCTTTGTTGCATTCACAGGTTGGTGGGTGTTAGCTTCTCACCCTTGGATCCCCCTCTTCCGGGTTCAGATCCGGCCCGACTTATCGCCTCCCTCGATCGAGTTCACTATAGTTTTCAATGCAATTTTGTTGTGCCTTCGCAAATCTTAATGTCTTTTTATACACTTCCCTGTGGACATGCCTCGGCCGGGTTCACTTTTGTCAACACACTGTATTTCGGGACTTTAGACTACACCCCCCACTTTATCGGCATCCGTCTTTCGGGTTCACTCTTGCCAATCTTGTCAATCGTGCCTTTCTCATTCAACTCTTACGACACAGGATTAATTTCCCTAAGCTTCACAATCATCTGCTGGTCAACGACTTTCGACTGTACAGAGGATTTTACAAGACCCCTGTATGACTACTTTGACCCCCTTCTCACCTTTCCTAAGGCCTTCTGGTTATGCTAGTTTCAACAATTGGGTAATCGCCCAGAGTTTCCTAAGGGAACATCCACGTGGTGCCAGACTCCTCTGTTGCTGGTTTTCCCCCTTTTGCATCAATCGCTCTTTATGCTTTCACAGTTCAATTAGCCGTTTGCTACTTTTCGCTCAACACAGTTCGGTTTCTTATCGACTCTCCCCTTGACTCACCAGCTGTAATGAACCGCCTGGCTTTCTTTCTCTTTGGAGTCAAGGTTGGTTCCACAAACACAAGCGTCTCTCCCCGGCTTGGTTATCAGCGGAGGGTCTTGTGTACCGTTGACATCTGCTGCAATACACGCTAGCTATTGTTTGCGGTCTTATGATTCCTTCTGCAGAGGTTTCATGGGCCTTGATCAGAAAGGGGAAGGTCGCTTCTCTCCTTGTCACCCTCTCGGTATGCGCCGCCTTTCTCCTTCTCTTGAACTGCTGTGCTGAGTTAGCTCTCACGTCGTGCAGTCTACCTTGCTCGTCTTGCGCTCCTTGTACTCCACCTTTTATCCCTGTGGGGAAGGGAAAGGGCCGTCGGGTGTGTGTGGTTCTGGTCAATTGCCTGACTTTGCCGGACCCTGGTGTTGGGACATGTCAGGTAAATGGCTCGAGTGTTAGTCTGTCATCCATCGTAATATGCGTTAGTGTTCGTGTCGGAAAAGTGGGGGGAAGTGTTTGTGTATCCTACTTGGTAGGTTGGGGAAATGTTGTCGGAAGAAGGGGGACACCGCGTCTTACCCATCGGTGTCCCACTTCCACTCCCAGAGGACCGCCATCCAGGTGACCCTCCCTCACTGGTCCACCCCCAGGAACTGGATCCAATAGCGATGGCCGTGTCCTGGCCACCTGGATGACAGACCCATGGGGACTAGTCAGGGAGACACCGTCAGGTTTCTAACACCTCCCCATTGGCCAAGCTCCTTACTGTCCTGTCCAAGGAGCTGCCCAACCAGGGGGGAGGTGGAGAGGGCACCAAGGTGCCCACTAGTAGGCCCATGGAGTGGGATCTAATAGCCTTGCCCCCCTGCCTCCCTCCAGACCATGGATCCCAACCTGGCTGGCCCTCCTGCTGCCCCCCCTGCAGTCCCCATGTGTGGAAGGTACCTGCTGTGCCTGGCATTGGCTGTGCCCCAGTCCCTTGTCCCATCACCCCATTGGTAATTTGTTGCCCGGACGGCACCACCGCAACATTTGCCTGGGCAGCCCCCGTTCGCATCCTTATTCACCACCGCCCTTTCCTCAGCAATGGTACAGATTGCCATGTGGACCTTAACCTAGGGGACCAAGCGCTACTTGTCCCCTTAGCCTGTGTGGACACCTCCCTTGTTCCCAAACTCTCGGCCTGCGAGGCACCTGAAATAGGGGTCTTGGTGACAGCGATTAGCAGTGGGGACTCTGTGCTTGCTCCCTTCTTTGCTGTACACAAGAAACACTTGTGTACAGGCGCGTTATGAATGCAATATAATTTTTTGCTTTTTTAATGGCAGGAATCAGGAATGGCTGGCTTATAGGGAACTCTGGATGTTTCCTGGTAGGCCTCTGCATCTGGGGCCTATTTCGTGTAGTAACCTATTTTATTTTCCCATTTTTTCATAGGAAAAGGGTTGGGCTTGCTGAAAATCATTAACATGGGGCCACTTTGTAAATTATTTCCAGTGTCTCTTTTGGTTCCCAGTCCAACCCTGATGGGAATGCTTCCTTGGCGGGTACATTCTTCCTCTGGGGTCTGCCAGCTTGCACTCCTCCAAAATCCCCTTGCTCACTATCACTTGTGCTCCTTGCCCCACATTACTCTCAGCGTCCCTCAATTGGGACATCACCCTGTCCATCCCTCTTTCCTGCACCATAGCAAAGAGTGCCCCGGATTGTACTGCATCCATAGCTGCCCACCAAAAAACCTTGGATCCCTAAAATGTATGTGAACCTGGCCACAGGCAAACTGGGAAAACCTGCACAATTGTATGGACCCTCCAAAATCTGCACAGCGTTACTGTGTTGCAACCTATCCCCCCTGTCCAATTCTTACCAAACAACAAATGACATGTAGAGCTACACATTCTTTGCAGTAACCTCTCAATCAACACAATACAGCATAACCCCCCTGTTTTCCCCAGATCCCCACTGCCTAGCAGCACTGCACCAAATACCCCACAGCCGAACCGTCAATACCCCTCAACTCACTGACCTCCGAGCCCACAGCGTTTAATGCACAAAAACCTCTGACCCTCTGCATTCACCGGTTCCGGATCCCCCAGGCAGGGATACCGCTCAAACGGCTAGCTTCTGCTCCCGAACTGGATGACGCAAGCAGGGAGGACTACATGAAAGGCAGACAAGGCAGATGAGGAGCAGACTTGCAGCAGCGAGGATGTTGAGGCACGGAAACAATCTGTGAATCGGGAAAATATGCTTTTTGGGTTGGCAGCGCAGCGAAGAGCAAGACCGGCAGCAGGATCAAAGATGAGGAAGGCGATTCTCTCCCCTCTTTCTTTCTTTCTTCTTGCTGATAGATTTTATCCATCAGCAGTGATTATTGGATACCGAGGCTTGAGCCTCATTACTCCATCTTCTCGGATTGAGTATGTAGTCGTGGGTTAGGATTCTTCATAGTCTGTGTGGACTTGTCACAGTAGGTTTGGTTTCACAGGGTCTTTGCCGTGATGGGCTGCAGGTAGCGGTCAAAAGGGTTTGCAGTGGTAGCAGTGAGTCTTCTGATCATTGGGTTCAGGTTCTAATCCAGTCCTTGGCAGAAGTTCTTACTCAGTTTTGCTAGATGTTTGTCCAACATTCCAATGCCCCATTCTCTGTGAAGATCTGCTATCCTTGTAGACGTTGATCTTTGTCGGGAGGGGCATGGACTTGGTCTTCAGGAGTGCGTACAGTGCTGCCATCTTTCCTGTAGCCTTCTGCTGAGTAGTCTCAATATGGCTTCTCCACTTGAGTTTGCTGTCCAGGGTCACACCGAAGTAGCGGCTGCTGCTCACCCACTTGATGGTCGCCCTGTTGAGGCTGATGTGTGGGTGCTCCTTGATCTTCTTTCTGGTGAACAGCATGGCAGTTGCTTTGCTGGTGTTGAGTTACATCCGCCAAGATGGTATCCAATGAAGCTTGCAGGTTCTTCGTCACTTCCTTTTCTCTGAATGACTGGGAGATGACTGCAACATTGTCCGCATACAGTGACAGGTCGGTCTTGTGGAGATCTGCCAGGATGTCGTTGGTGAAGATGTTGAACAGGAAGGGTCTGAGGTTCGATCCCTGTGGCACGCCTGCTTGGGTTGGATGTGATGAGGACATCTCGGACCACAAGGCGACATGGAAGGTGCAGTCTCCCAGGTAGGTTGCAATCGTCTTCACCAGGTAGTTTGTAAATCCCAGTCCGATCATCTTGTGCAGCAGTCCCTTGTGCCAGACTTGGTCGAATGCTTTGGTGACATCCAAGAAGATGATTCCCATGGACTTGATGTTGAATCCCTGCCTGATGGTGCCCACCATTCTCAGGAGCTGATGGGTCGATGCATGCTCCTTTCGAAATCCAAACTGTTCCTTTGCTAGTAGATTTTATTTCGGAGGTGAAGTCGCTGAAGCGGGCCAGGAGGACCTTCTCCAGGAGCTTTGATAATCCAGAGAGCAGACTGATGGGGCGGTAGTTCGCAGGATCCCTCAGTAGTTTTCCAGACTTTTGGAATATGATGACCCTTGCTTCCTTCCACGATCTTGGGAACTGCTGAAGTCTCATGCATGCATTGAAGATCTCTGTGAGGTGTTCCATTGATGCCGGCGGGAGGTTCTTGATTGCCAGGTTGGTTATTCCATTGCTCTCTGGTACCTTGCGGTTTTCCAGCTTCTCTACAAGTCCTGCTACCTCAGAGCTTGTGCACTCTTTGATATCTTCTGCTCCCATCCCGGTTCGGTCTTCTGCGAGATGCTTCTCAACTTCTTCCTCCACTCTGTCTGAAAGCCTGCTTGCCTTGTTCTGGGTGAACCAATCGTCCAGTGTCTCGGCGAGGACCTCTGCCTTGTCCTTGTCACTGCATTCAAGGTGGGTATGTCCCTGGATTGGTATGCTGGGTTCCTTCTTCCCAGTCATGTGATGAGTCATTCTCCACACTGAGATGTCCGCCTCCTTCAGCTTAGCTGTTGCGGCCTCCCACTTCTCTCCATGGTGCTGTGTGATTTGCTCCTGCAGGAGCTTTGTGAGCGTGTTGTACTTCTGCAGGAGATCAGGTGTGCAGAATTTCTGCCACTGGCATCGGGCCCTGTTCTTGTCAGCGATTGATTGCTGGATGCCTCTCGGTAGGTCATAGATGGAACATCGGTTTGTCTTCTGCTTCGTAACGCTGCTCTCGACTGCCTTCTGGACTGCTATTGTGAAGTCTTCCACAGCCTTGTCAATGTCTTCTTTGGGGATCAGGGAGTTAGGTGTGATCTTACTGTTCAACTCTTCCTTGTAGCAGCCCCAGTTAGCTCTCCTAAAGTTGTACTAAAGTTGTACCACTCGGCCTGCTGGTAGGGTTACATCTCATCTCCCACGATGATTGCTACTGGGGTGTGGTCCAAGGTCAGCTCTGCCAGTGTTTCCAGCTCCACAGAGTGTTGCAGGTTCTTCAATAGCACGATGTCCAGCACATCTGGGTTGTGACTTGCTCTCCAGCTGCCCTTAAATGGCATTCCCACTTCCCCCGTCGCACTTCCGTACCGGCGCCTTGGGCCATCACTGTGCGCTGAGGTAGAGGTGGGGGTTCGACAAGGGAAGTCTGACCCCGCCAGCACAACCCGGCCGCCCCTCCATTTGGAGGGGTCTTACCACCGTTACCTTCAAATCTGTGCAAACTTCCAGATCAGTTAAAATGAGTAAAATAAAGCCCCCTTTTAAAGTGTGTGTAAACCCATGATGTCTACTAGCTTGACATGCAAAAGAAAGGTTTGCTTTATGTTGGTAGTCAAATGTTCCGAACACCATACATAAACTGAAAGTTTGTGACAAAGAATCTCCATACATCACTGAGTTTGTTGCACAACTTCTTTCAGCATGTGTCTCAATAGTGAAAGAAACCCTGAGTTGAATAGGAGACTATAGGAGTTTCAGGCTTGTATTATATTTCCTTTTGGGACTTTTCCTTTCAGGATGTAAAAGATAAAGCTAGAGTGAATGTTTCTCTAAGGATTTACATGTTGTGAAGCTGCTGCAATTTTGTGTATTTTGCAAGTAGACTCTTTAAAACAGTATTATTGTAGGCCTTGAAATCGAAACATGAAATATTTGTACCAATTAAATCTTGGAAGCTGTGTGGTGAAGTGCTTTCATTGCAGAGTGGGTCAAAATGCCTGCTTCAACAACACACAGTAAAAGGCAAGGGTTTGCTCCTTCCCTGCCTCTAACACCACCCCACTCTTTCCTTTTTAGATACAGCTAGTCTACCAATAGTTTCTTTTCCCCACTTCCACAATGATGTCTATCACAACATATTCACACATTAAAGCAATGATAATTTAATGTACATCATTTAATAGAAAATTATAAATTGTATTCTTTGTGTTAATCTTGTGAAACGCATTTTGTAACCTATAACACAACAAATAAATTAATTAAAGCAAAGACGTCTGAAGAATGTTGAGAGCCAAAGTTCACATGCCAAACCTTAACAAAACACAGTTTAAAGACATATGGGGGAGAGCGGCAGATACCCACTCAGAGACCAGTATGATGTTCAGGGAGGAGTGGCTAGTGTAAAGAGGGTGTGGTCTTATCTCGCCATGCTCACACTGCTTTGAGCCATGGGAAGCTTGTTTATTACGTGATTTACTCACCTCTATATAAGGCGGTTCATCAGAACACACTGCACAGGCACAGTGGCGAGGAAATCACATATTAAGTGTTTCCCATTTGGAGATCTCTTGCATATATCCAAACATGCCCCATTCCAGTTGGGAGATACTAGTCCAGTCCTGGGTTTAACTTTGCATTCTGGGACACAACCAACCACCTACAAACACCCTAAACACATAAGGAGGAACACTGGAAACACAACGCACAGACATGAAATCCACAGAAGCACAACCGAAAAAAATGAACTCAACAAAAGGTTGATCACAGAAAATTGGCAACACATAAAGAGGCATCGTCATAAGCAGGCAGATGACCACGAAGAAATCATCAACCCAAAACACAATCTTCTAGGTCTACTCAACGAAGAAACAGAAGCAAGAAAACTAAATGCAGTATCTAAAGGAAAAACAAATCGATACCAACTCAAATTACCAACACCACCTTCAAAGGATAAACAAAACCCAGAAAACAAAATGATGCAGTGCAGCCTAGTCAATCATAGGCCAATGTCATAACACACCATAGAGATATACGAATACTTAAGTGATGGAGGAGCAGACATCCTATTCCTCACCGAAATCTGGCTGACTCCAAACTTCAATGTAGTGTAAGGGTGTGGGAGGAGGAGATTGACTCACAGGTGGTATGACTGTTGGCAGAGACTTTTATTAAACATTTTCACAACCCCTCAAGGTTTAAAAAAATCCCTCTCTATTTTCCTGAATAAATGTGAAGAACTGGGTAGTGTCCAGTTAAAGTTTTGAAAACAAAAGGATCGAATGCCAAAGATGAGAGTGCATTCGACCGAAAACCAAAGGATCGAAATTTATTTTTAAATGTATATATTTTTTTTTTGCTCTAGTTTAGCTTAAAAAATGTTTTACACCAAAAACGGGGATTTTGGGGGGACCCCCCAAAAAATAAAAAATAAAAATAAAATTATGATCCTTTTTAATTCGGTCGACTTGACTCGACCCTTTTGTGCCGATACTATAACCTATAACCGAACTGGGCCTTTCATTAAATGTGGATAAATCGAAGATCATGGCTTTTAAACCTCCCCATGCTAAAGGTAAACGTCTGAGCTTGGAAGCCAGTGGGGAGATACTGGAACAAGTGAAACACTATGATTACTTAGGCCTCAGATGCCAGGAGACCTGTGGATGGACATCTCAAATTTGAAAGGCCTCTATTAACTTGGAGAATGTGGAAGGAGCCACTCTTTTCTTTTATGTAAAACATGGTGGTGGAGCTATCTCCCCCGCACTTGACCTTTTTCGGAAACAGGCAGCCTTATATGGCACCAAACTTTGGGGATATGGGGACATTTCAAGAATCAAAACTAACGAGCAGATGTTTTTATGTTAATGTTAAAGGGCATTTGTACCGCGCACTATCACCACCCAAGTGGTCCCCTGGCGCTCTGGCGGCTCTGAAAAGGGAAGGGGGGGGGAGGTCAGTGGGAAGGAGCTGGAAAAGTGCAAGAGAGCAGTGATGTGCTGTTGGGGGCCTCAGCCCGGTGGGTCCGTTGGCTGGGCATGGGGTGTTTTGTGGCCGTTAGTCGTCGTGTTCTGCTGTGCGAGTCTATGTGTGTTTTTGTTTTGTTGTTGCCATGTAGTGAAGTTTGTGGGTTTGCGGTTGTGTTTGGTTTGGAGTTTGAGAGATGTATGCAGAGGAGGAAATTGTTAGTGCAGTTGATTAGTTACCATCTCTTGAGGCGGTGGGTTTCTATATTCTCCCCAGATGGGTTTCGGTAGCACCTCTATGCATCTGTCATGATCTGAGTCCATCCAGCCTTCAAGGTCCCTTTTACATCTAGCCCCCTCGTCCCCCAGCCTGCCTTGCAGCGCTACCTATCTTTTCTTCCCACTCATACAGCCATTGCACCTGCCCATGCCTACGTATCCTGACAATTCCAACCACTGTGGTTGCAAACTACTGATGTTGCCGGTCAGTGCGCCTACAGCTTTGGTTTATCTTGTACTTGATTTGATACTGGCCCAGGCTCAGATATGGTCTCAGACAGCCTTTTTTTGGGCAAGGATCTGGAAGCAACTTGATCTGGAAATGCATAGGGCTGCACTGCCATCCTTTTTAGCCCATGATGGTGGCAAAAGTACTCCATGGACTCGACATGTTAAGGCCACTTGTCAAGATTTGGACGTATTTAGATTATGGGAGAATCCTTTGGTACCTGTAATGGGCAAGGCACTGGTTATGAAAACCAGTGATCCGAGAGTGTCCTGGGGAGTAAAGTACAGTCCCCCGTGTAGTGTAGCAGATGTGGGCATGCCAAAATGTAGTCCAACCTGGACGATGTGTTATGATATGATATGATATGGCATTTATAACGCGCCTATACACAAGTGTTTCGTTATGAGCCGTTGTGTGGTGTGTAAATGTCACGCGCCTGCCTTCCTGGCGCTTGTGGTCATCATGGAAATTACGACACCATTAATCTTGCCGGCACGCTTCCCTACATTTCCTGGTTAGCGTGCTAGTGTTTTTCTCCCATTCCTTTCACTTCCTACTTTAGCCCCGCCCATCATTAGCTCTGTGCGTTGCAACCCTGTTCACTCGTCTTGTGCTTTGGGTTAACGCTCTCCAGTTTTCCGCTTGCAGTTGCTACTGCCTCTCTGCCTTGCCTTTCCCTCTTTTCTGTCTTCTGTTCCCCCTCCTGTTTATCGAGAAAGACCCTCAAGAATTACCGCCACACCGTCCAGAGGATTGTAGAATAGAGCAACAGCCCGACGCTCTGGTACCGTTCGGCCGCATGTTTTACCTTTCTTTAAAAGAGAAGGACGAACTCAAAAGATATTTGGATGCGAATCTTCATAATGGACTTATCCAACCATCCCGCTCCCCTGCAGGAGCTTCCTTGTTCTTTGTTCCTAAAAAGGACACCAATGAATTAAGGCCTTGCATTGACTATCGAGGCCTTAATCGTGTTACCGTTAGAGACAGGTATCCTATGCCCCTTATTAGGGACGTCCTGGAAGCTGTACAAGGTGCTGCCATTTTTTCCAAACTGGATTTAAGACAAGCTTTCCATCTGCTTCGTGTCAGAAAAGAGGATGAATGGAAGACCGCTTTCCTCACTCCATTCGGTCACTATGAGTATAGGGTGATGCCCTTTGGCTTGATCAACGCCCCTGCCATTTTCAGCGGTTCATGGACTGGATCTTTTCTGACCTGCTGTTTCATAACACCATAGTCTATCTGGATGACATACTGGTATACTCACCCAACCTACAAACCCATCAAGAACACCTTCAACAAGTACTCAAACTACTTCAGAAACATCAGCTTTTTGTCAATCCTGATAAATGTTTGTTTGAAGTCACCTCGGTACCGTATCTAGGCTTCATCCTTACCGAACAGGGAGTTGAGATGGATCCCAGAAAGTTGTCCGCAGTACTCAATTGGCCGTCACCCTCCTTGGTTAAGGACGTGCAACGTTTTTTGGGTTTAGCCAACTTTTACCGTAGGTTTATTCCTTGGTTCTCTGGATTGGTACTACCCATAACATCTCTGTTAAAGAAGACGTGTTTACCCTTTCTCTGGTTCACAGAGGCTGAAGTTTTGTTCAGCTCCCGTGCTCTGTCAACCTGACCAATCAAGGCCGTTTATTGTAGAGTCCGATGCTTCTGCAGCAGCCAGGGGTGGAACATCCCGTTGCCTATCTCTCTCACACTTTAACCCCCAGCCAGATGAATTATTCCGTTATAGAGAAGGAGCTGCTGGCAATGAAGACCGCCTGTGAGGAATGGTGCCATCTTCTTCAAGGTTCTTTACACCCTTTCCAGCTCAGGACTGATCATAAGAATCTGAAGGTCATCCAACAGATGGAGTGCGTCAATTCCAGGCAAGCCAGGTGGGCTCATTTTTTCACTCAATATGACTTTATGGTAACTTATCTTCCAGGAAGCAAGAACATTTTGGCCAATTCACTTTCCAGGTATCTTTATCCAGGCTTGTCTAGTGAACCCAAGGCCGGAACACATCCTGTCTCCGGATAGGATAGTAGGTTCTATCTCTACCTTCATTCAGGAGGTTAAGGATGCTACAATTCTTCAGCATTGTGATCCCAGGACCTGCAAGAACGATGTCCTACAACATCGGAATGGTTTGGTGTTCGTAAACAACAAACTGTTTCTTCCTACACCTTCACTCCGAACCAGTGCGTTCTGATGGTGTCATGACAGTAAGTTGGCAGGACATAGAGGCATTACCTCCACGAACCTGCGCCATTACTTTTGGTGGCCAGAATTGGCTTCTGAGGCCGAAACCTATGTGACTTCCTGTCCTATTCATTGTAGGGCAAAGTATGTCACAGTCACACAAAGACCCTTCCGTTTGCTACAACAAAGTCCTCCACCCCCATGGCCCTCGTGTCATCTATTGACTGACTTTATTGTGGACCTTCCCCTATCTGAGGGCTGTTCTTGTATAATGGTCAGGGTGGACTCTTTCTCGAAGATGGCGCACTTTTCTCCTCTACCCGGAGTACCCACTGCGGCAGGTATGGCTGCTATTTTTTCCAAGGACATTTTCAGGCTCCACGGTTTGCCAGACAAGATAGTCTCTGATCCTGGTAGTCAGTATACTTCCAGTTTTTGGAAGGCTCTTTGTCACAAATTGGGCATTGAAAGGGCTTTATCCTCTGGTTTTCACCCGCAGACAAATGGTCAGACAGAGCGTCTGAGTGCTTCCTTCGAACTGTATCTCAGATGTTATACCAACCATCTTCAGGACAATTGGGTTTCTCTTCTGCCTACTGCTGAGTTTTCTTATAACAACACCAAACATTCAGCCACAACCATCAATCCTTTTTTTTGTAATTATGGTTTTCATCCTCTGGAACTTCTTCCTTCGGATTGGCGTGCCACCACAGTGCCTTCAGTCGATGGTCTTATCAACAACATAACTGATGCCCAAAAAACTGCTATGGAGGGATTGAAAGCGAGCCAAGCTCGTTATCAAACTCAAGCTAATCCCAACGCCACAATACCCTTGTATGGAACCCAGGTACCCGTGTTTGGTTGTCCACCAAGTTCCTCCCACGGTGGTTACACCCTTCCAAACTATCTTCACGCTTTTTGGGTCCCTTTCCTATCACTAAGAGGATTAATCCTGCGGCTTACCGCTTGCGGTTACCACAAAGCATGAAGCGAATACATCCAGTATTCCATACTTCTTTGTTGAAGGAGTATAAGGACGATACCTACGGAAGGAGATAACCATCACTAAGTGCTGCCGCAGACAACACTCCTGAGGAGTATGAAGTCTCTAAAATCCTGGACTCTAGATACCGGGAGGGTAGACTAGAGTATTTGATTCACTGGAAGGGGTATTCGCATGTGGAAGATTCTTGGGAACCTTCTTCACATGTTCATGCCCCGCTTTTGGTCCATTCCTTTCATCGGTCCTACCCGGGCAAGCCGGGTGGTTCGCCCCTTGGAAGGGGGCATGCTGTCACGCGCCTGCCTTCCTGGCGCCATTAATTTTGCCTGCACGCTTCCCTGCGTTTCCTGGTTAGCGTGCTAGTGTTTTTCTCCTCTTCCTTTCACTTCCTGCTTTAGCCCCGCCCTTCATTCGCTCTGTGCGTTGCAACCCCGTTCACTCGTCTTGTGCTTTGGGATAATGCTCTCCAGTTTTCCACTTGCAGTTGCTACTGCCTCTCTGCCTTGCCTTTCCCTCTTTTCTGTCTTCCGTTCCCCCTCCTTGCTGTTTTTCCTTCCGCTCTTTAGATTTCTTCTTTAGAGCCCT
Organism: Ambystoma mexicanum; assembly: GCF_040938575.1. NCBI lineage: Eukaryota > Metazoa > Chordata > Amphibia > Caudata > Ambystomatidae > Ambystoma > Ambystoma mexicanum. The sequence continues at coordinate 662,772,097 of NC_090931.1, forward strand.
GCCTCCCGCTTCCCGCTTTCCGCCTCGGTCTCCACCGTCTGTTTTCCTCCACTTCCTCCTCCCTCTGCTACGGCGCTTCCCTGTTTCCTCGCCTCTCTCCCTTGTGACCTTCCTCTTTTGTTACTTGTTGTGACTTTGGCGCCGCCCTTCCTCGCGACTACGAGCCTTCCTTCACGGAGTACTTACCATCACGCTGTGATCCCTTTCAACAACCTCCGGATACGCAGTGGTCACTTCAAGAGTTTTTTCTTGAGCCTTTGGCTTTTTTCCTCTTGATCTGGTGTTCTCGGGAGGGAGTCCTGTGTTCTCCGGCTCCTGTCGGCGCCACAGAGGCTTCCCTCCGGGGACGACCATATCTCTATCAGAAGAAAAGACCACTAGACGAAAGAAAGACAAAGGACCTGAGGATACTTCAAAGGCTTCAGGTGAGGAGGATGGGGAGTCAATGGAAACTGAAGACATTGTTATTGACAAACCTCATACAGTTGACAGTAAAGCCCTCCACCCCTGGGTGTAACAGTCTCCAAATGTCATGCAGTTCGAGAATGTCCATGGCATTCAGCACCGCCTCTGCTGCCTTAGACCTCCTTCTAACCCGCCAGTCCTATCTAAGCGAGGGTCTACGGTCACGTTCAGATCTCCCGTTCATAGGAGGTTGGTGTGTGTGTGAATTTAAGGCTGAGCCCAAGCAGCTTGTTAAAAAACTCAGTGTTGTCTACGTTTGGCCCATATATGTTGATCAAGGTTAATGCCGTATTGCCGATTGAGCCAGACACTATAACATACCTCCCATCCGCATCAAACACCTTATCGCTCACTCGGAACCCCAGTGACCTGTGGACCAACGTCATCACACCTGCAGAATATGCTGAATATGTCGTATAGAACTTATTGCTCCCCCAGTTCCGAGCAACTCCCTCATTCCCTTTACCTTTAAGGTGAGTCTCTTGGAGTATAACAATCCCGGCCCCATGCCTCTCGCAGTATTGCATCACTTTCCACGCCTTTCTTGGATCGTTCAGCCCCCTCACATTCCAACTAATTACCTTATATGCCATCGCTGGTGTGTGGACTGCATAGAAGGGCTAGGCTACTCCGTATGGCCCTAGATCCCGCTGATGGGCTCATGATCCGGCTGGGATGATGTGAACCATTTTCCATAACCCCAACTCTGCCATAGTGGATACGTGTACCCACAACTCCCGCCCACCCCCCATGAATCCCCCGAACACCCCCCACCCACACTGCCTTTCCCCAACTAGCAGTGGCACCTTCCCGTCCCATATAACAACCCAACATTAACATCAGCATGAGCAACTGCCCAGGGATGCCGGTTAACATCGTCCAAGTGGCTTCACCTTCCTCCACTGACTAGAGGGGGGCACGCCGTTCTTTGCTCTTATTGATGTGCAACTGGGCTGACTTGTTACATATCCGCTACTGGTGTTGTCTACTCCCATCGCAGCTGTTCCTAGCAATCAGGTTGGCGTCCCTGCAAGTCTTGTACCCTGTGATTCGACTGCAGTTGGCACCAAGACGGTTAAACTGCAAGTCATTTCGGAAGTGATTCTATGAACTTGTGAACCGCTGCCGGGATCATAAAGAAGTGTGCCTTTCCATTGTGTTGCACCCTTAGCTTATAGGGACATTGCATAGAGTATTGGATGGCCCAGTCTTGAAATGCCCTTTTTGCCATGGCGAAAGACATCCGGGCACTCTGGACGGCGGGGGTAAAGTCTGGGTAGAAGGACACCCTGCTATTTTCAAAGGTGAGGTCCCCTAGCTCTCTCGCCCTCCTCAGGATGGCATCCTTGTCCCAATAATGAAGTAGCTTCGCGATCACCGGTCTCGGGTTTTGGCCCAGCCTTGGGGCCACCTGCAAAAGACTATGCGTCCTCTCGACCAAAAAAGGAGCCGAAAGAGTCATGTCCTGCAACACCTCCTTGATAAATGTGTCCATGAAGGCCCCCATGTTCTGCTGTGGGACCGTCTCGGGGATACCCACCACCCTGATGTTGTTTCTGCGAGACCTCGCCTCCAAGTCCTCATTCTTATCCTTTATTGCCTTCAACTCCCGCCTTAGTTCTTGGACCGTCTGTATCGTTTCATGGCTGGTGTCTTCCAGAGAGCCGACCTTGGATTCCACCTCCGAGGTTCTGCTACTCTTCTTGTCGATCCGCTCCTGCATCCTGTCCACTTTATAGGTCAGGCCATCTAGTTTGGGGTTGATGGCTACGAAGCCATTCTGCATTTCTGCAAGGACCATACTCATCTCCGACGGGGGAGTGTCCATACTCGTGCCAGCTGTTGCCTCCCCCAGAGATGGGACGGATGCCATGGCCCGGGGCTCAGAAGTTGCTGACTGGGTGTCGGTCTGCTTCCTTTGCTCCTCTTGCTGTGTGTATGGGAGGCGGGTCTGTGTCAGGGCTTGATCACCGGTGCACACTTGCTCACATTCCGCCACGGAGTTAGGCAGTTTGTGGAAATCGATATAATATTGTGACCCCAATCGCATTGTTTAAATGTATGTTGGCCTACGCCAAGCTGTCTAAAGAATACTATATTCATAGGTTCCGCGGCAAGGTCTTGACCTTAATGTATCGTGTAAGCCGCCATCTTGGATCTAGCCGCCATTTTAGGTACTCTTGCAGTGTGGAAGTCACCCCGAATCACAAAATGGAGGCCGAATGACATTTCGAGTAAGACTTCGGCCATGGTGACCTCCGCAAACGTGAATGAATAATATGTCCGCAGGCTACTTGTTAGGGTCATGAACTAAGACCCTGTCCTCTCTTTAACCTATGTGTAAATATGTAACCGTATCAGCGGAACTGATCTAATATATGGAAATTGTGTGTTCGACCTGGCTACGAACCCTAGCCATGGTTCCAAGAATGGTTAACTTGCAAGAGGGCTGGCCAATGCAGTACAAAATGTATAAAAACCCAAGCATCCCGATGATCGGTCTCTCCCACTTTCAGTGCGAACCTAACGTTGAAGGTTCGTGTGTTAGTCAGAGGGCCGAATAGCTATTCGCATGTCAATTGACTTTGGTAACTTTGTAACTTTGAAATAAAGCGCTTTGTATGTCCTTTGTAACCTGTGTTGGTGTGTTTCCTTTTGGGCTTCCCGGCCTCATATCAATTTCTCTGTTTCCACAGTTCGCGCCCGAATAGGGACCCTCAAGATTGATGCCGGATCATTGAAGGTTGACGCAGACTATCGAATCGGGATCGGACGGTGTGATTCTGCGGGCCCGACCGATCGAGACGCGATACCTCGGCAGCGCTGCACGATCCGATCCTTGGGCGATAGTCGTGCGGTCTGACACGGCATCTTGACGAGGGTCCAATTCCGAGGCGGGCAGATTTGCCGAAACCACCGAACGCAGGTAAAATTCGTTAGTTGAAGTCCTTTGTAAACCGTACGGTCCTCCTTAGGTTTGGTCAGGTGTAGTCGTGACCCGGCTCTTAATTTAACCCTGACAATTTGAATTTGGCGTATTGTATCTGCAGACACAATTATTGGACCAGGTAACACCAATTCTTTGAGAAATGCCTGGGAAATTGTCTAGCTGCTTTAGGGTTCTGTTCCGCAGCGATCGACAATCTTTGGAATTTAGCCGTCCGGCACCACAGGAGGGGTCGCCGGCGTGTACTATGTACTGTAAGTATGGCATTGGTAGTATTGTATTTAATGACATTTGGCACAGACAGACCAGAAATGCCTCCGAATTTCAGTGGCCAATCAATGGTAGCTTTGAGATCCCCCGTATTGAATACTTAGAGTCGATCTTGCTTAAAAAGAAGGCTAGGCCAGCAGCCTTTGATGTGTTACAAAATTGGAAAAAGGAAGCATTACAGCAGCTTAAAAGTAGGGATAAAAATGCACGACGTCATAAAACGAATGCCGAAAAGGCATTGTTGTATGACAAGGAAAAACGATTAGATGAAACCCAGAAGATGGACAGAGCTTTCTCGCTCGGAGTCCAGAAAATGTACCCCTCTAAAGATTTCCATGTTTCCGAGGAGTTTATTGAGAAAATATTAAACGAACGGAGGCCTGATTCTTCAGCGCCACCTCCGTATGCTCCCGTTGTGGGCACCTTGCCCGTTCCTGCTATTGCTCCTATCGTTATTCCTACTCCTCCTGCCAGCCTACTGCCCCTAGTTCTTTGGTTGTCGCTCCTCTGTCTATTTCGTCTATTACATTATCTCTTTCCCCTGCACCCTTGTTAGGTTCACCTACACCTCCGATTCTGGGGAGTCCCGTGTTCACTAAATCAGATCCCGGTGCAGGGTCGAAAATTGTGACTCGTAGTACTGTTCCTGCGGGCAGGAAACAGGAACTATTTGCTTGGGCTAAACATTGCATGGAAAAAGGTGATCAAACTGATGTACTTTCAACATTATCTAATTTGCACGATTTTCCCGAGAAAAACGTTTTTATTGAAGGACTGGGGATTCATTTAGGTGTAATGTGGGGTAGATTGCAGACTTCGGATCTCCCACAAGGGGTGAGAGATCTGAATGCCTTGGCGCTTTCGAGGGATACAGAGCAGAAAGTATATGGACATGTTGACAGGTTGTTTGAGTTTAGGAGGGATTTTGAAAGGTTACAAAACGAGGATGATGAAGACGATAGGATATATGTGCAGAAACGGTTCCTTTCGTGCCGAAGATCAGCACCTGAGGAAGTACGGATTTGTACCAGAGATGCGATTCGGTGGATCTCGGATTCATCGATACTGCCAGATGAGGTATATGACACATATAGTCAATACACGGTAGAGATGCAAAGGAAGGTAATCCAAGTGATGGTACAGCACTTACAGGAGGAATGTATGAGGAAGAAGGTTGGTTGCCCCACAGAGTTATTAGGTATTTGTAAAAGAGCTTTTTCGCCCGACACTTCTACAGCTGCTTTAGCGCTCGATTTGGCCTTATTACTTAGTAAGCGGTCGGAGGTCCCTATATCTCAGTTGCCTATGAGAGAGGTCCCTCCGACCCTTGTCCCAAAAGTAGAAATCCCCGCCAACGCGGCGGCTGGTACTGCCGCGGTGGATATCCCTGCACATTACGTATCACAGTTTGTTCACGTCCCGTTCTCTCGACAGGAAGTGAACACGATTAGACAATCAGTTCCTGATATCAGGAAGAACCCGACAGGATTTTATAAAGAAATAGAATCCGTTTTGCAATCTTCTGTGTTCACCTTAAGTGACATGGATTTATTGTTTCCAGTGCTTTTGCCTGTTGATGTATGGAAACAGGTACGAACAATAGATGATGTGCCGGGGTTAGGGGATACATGGGTAAATCTGACTAGAATAGATGGGGAACGACCAGCGGGTGAGAAACCATCCCAGGTAATACTCACTTTACCCGATAGAATAGTTGCCAAATTAAAAACTATAATTCCGGAAAAAAGGATTATTTGGGACAAGCTTACGGCCTGCATCCAAGGGAAAACTGAAGGTACTACTGAATTCTTTAATAGATTCGAACAGGTGTTCTCCGACTTCAGTGGACAGGATTTAGGTACAGAGTCGGGGAAGAGGTTGTTTGTGGACAAATTTGTGCGTGGATTGTTGCCCGACATCCAGTCACAAATTATGTCCTCAGAGAGCGCTTGGCAGGCAAAATCTCAGTCAGAGGTCCTGCATATGGCTCAGTATTACGAGAATCGGGTTAATAATGAAAAAGAGAAAAATCGAAAAAAGAAGGGGTGACCTAAAGACTAAGGTATTGTTGCAGCAAATTGTCAGAAACCCCAGAGGAGGTACGACACAGACTAGAGGTCAGTACATTCCAAGAGGAAATACCCCTCCAAATTCTATAAATATTAATCAGTGTGCTTATTGCCGCCAGGAAGGTCACTGGCGAGCACAGTGCCCTGCCCTCCGTCAGAGGTCAGGAGGCACATTCGGAGGAATGGGTAGGCGACCACGGGGCCGCCCTGGAGCAGGGGGCCCTGATAGGGGTCAGCTTCTACAAGATCCCCAGCAACCTTTTTCACGGGAAAATCAGACTCTGAGTATGGACTCGAGAAATATATTTGATCACCCTTCCGCCGCCTATCTTTCTGAGGAACTTCACTTTGATGAAGTTCTGTCTTATTAGGATTGCCCGAAGCAGCGTTTGGAACCTTTACCTATTCCCGTTATTCAGAAGGGCCCCTATGTTGAATTATTGGTGGGGAATAGGAAACATCAGTTCTTGATCGACACTGGAGCACAAAAGTGCTCCATCGACCATTCGAGGGTTCCAAACATCCCACTGTCAGGGCAAACAAACGTCTCTATAGGGTTCTCTGGTATACCAACTGTTTGTCCGGTTTCTGCGCCGGTATCCGTTTCTTTGGGTCCTTTTACAGACCAATGCCCTTTTCTTCTTACTTCAAACTGTGGAGAAAATTTGCTGGGGTTGAATTTGTTGAAGAAACTGAATGCAGTGATTCATTGTTCCCCTGACGGAATAAGATTAACAGTTTCACCACAGCAACCCTTTAACTCCCAATACTTGACCCGACCTCTACCTCCCGAATTTGACATTGTCCCAGAATGTTTGTGGGCAATAGACGATAATGATGTCGGGATATTGCACATCGACCCTGTTAAGATAATATTGAAACATGGGGTTAAGCTACCGCGCATTCCGCAATATAAAATTTCAATTGAAGGAGAGCGCGCTCTGAAATGCATTGGCTCCGATTTTGTACATCGTGGAGTGATCGAAGAGATTACAGGTAGCTTATGTAATAGCCCAATCTTGCCAGTATATAAGAAAGGCGACAACGCAATTCCGTACCGGTTTATAATAGATCTTCGTGCTATTAACCGGGTGGTAGCCCCACAATTTCCAATCGTGCCTGATGTAACATCGATCTTAACAATGATCCCTGCTACGGCTACACACTTTAGTGTCGTAGATTTGAAAAACGCCTTCTTTAGTATTCCGATACATGAGGAGAGCAGGTATTTGTTTGCGTTCACCTTGGGGGGACGCTCGTTTACATTTGCAAGGGCACCTCAAGGGTATACTGAAAGTCCTAGTATCTATAGTAGAGCCTTAAAAGAGCAGCTCGACACCCTTGAATTACCACCTACTTGCACGCTGCTTCAATATGTAGACGATTTGCTCCTGGCTGCAGACTCTGAGAAAGCTTGTAAAGAAGGCACTATATTGTTGCTTGTTCATTTAGCTGAAAATGGTCACAAAGCTTCACTTAAGAAATTTCAATATTGTTGCCAGGAGGTTGCCTATCTAGGATACCTCCTGTCAAAGGAGGGGAGAAGATTGACACCTGAACGAATAAAACATATTTCTGGCATGTCTGTCCCAAAAACACAGAAGGAAGTCAGAGCCCTGATAGGGATGGCGTCCTACTGTAGACTGTGGATCCCGAACTTTGCCCTAGTGGTAAAACCGATGTTGGCTTTGACGAAGAAGGGCATTTCTCTGCCACTGCCATGGGAATCGGAACATCAACGATCATTTGAGCTTCTCAAAGCCGCGCTGTGTTCAGCACCGGTTCTGGGTACACCAAATTACGATAAGGCCTTTGTGTTGTTTGTGCATGAATGTAATGGATGTGCTTTGTCTGTGTTAACGCAGGAACATGGAGGGAAGAATAGGCCGTGCGGCTATTATTCCTCCGCCCTCGATCCTGTTGCATGCGCTTTGCCACGATGTCTGCGCGCTGTTGCTGCTGCCGCTGCGTCTGTAAAACAGAGTGAGGGGATGGTCCTAGGCCACGATTTAATTTTGATGGTGCCTCACTCTGTCGATATTCTATTGAATAAAACTCAAACACAACACCTTACTTCTGCCCGGTTGACCAGGTACGAATTAGTTCTATTTGATCCTCATATCCAAATTAAAAGGTGTTGTGTTCTCAATCCGGCTGAACTTTTGCCTCTCCCGCAAACTACTGCTTGCGGCGATGACGGATCACATGACTGCCTGTATGCCACCGAACAAGAAACAAAGGGCAGAATAGACCTCTCAGATATTCCTTTGGAGAATGCGGAAGGGGAGCTGTTTTGTGATGGCTCCTGTTTTAAACTTCCGAATTGCACATCTACAGCTGCTTATGCAGTTACTACTTTGAACAAAATCGTAGAAACTAAAAGGATTCCGCATAACTCCGCGCAGGCCGCAGAGATTATAGCGTTGACCCGCGCTTGTGAGCTCTCCCAAGGGCATAGAGTTAACATTTATACGGATAGTCAGTACGCCTTTGGGGTGGCTCACAACTTCGGAAAACTGTGGTCGGAAAGAGGGTTTCTGACCTCACACGGGACCAAGATTCAGCATGGTCCCTTAATAGTACAACTACTTTTAGCGCTCTCACTCCCTGAACAACTAGCGATCATGAAATGTGCAGCACATCGCAAGGTCATAGACGATGTGGGCAGAGGAAATGCCTTTGCAGATTCGATAGCTAGACAAACAGCCACAGACCTTAGCACAGACATGTATACCTCGAGGGAAGTGAGAGATGGTTGTATAATAGATGAAGGCATTGGGTCTGTGCGAGATATTCAGACTGATGCCTCTGTTGAAGAATCTAGGAAATGGGCTGAAGGCATGGGGAAATTGGATGACGAAGGGTGTTGGGTGGACGCATCTGACGGGAAATGGTTGCTTCCTGATTCTTATGTATTAGCAATGGTCACGATGGCACATGGTCCAACACATGTGTGTGCCCAGCAAATTGCGAAGATATTACAGCAGGTTTGGGTGAATGATAAAATTTTGGAAACTGCAAAAAGATATGTTCAAGATTGTATGATTTGCCTGCAGCACAATGTGGGTAAAGGGACAGTGACTCCAAGGGGAAGTTTCGGGCCCCCCTCTGTCCCCTTTGAAACCATTCACCTTGATTTTATTGAAATGGAGCGATGTAATAACTTGAAATATGTTCTTGTTATCATTTGTGCTTTTAGCAAATGGGTCGAGGCTTTCCCCGTCAAAGATGCTACCGCCATGACCACCGCAAAGATCTTGGTAAAAAACTATTTTCCTCGATTTGGGCTCCCGAGGATAATCTGGTCGGACAATGGCCCCCACTTCATCGCAGCCGTAATGTTGCAAATATGTGTTGCCTTAGGGATTGAGAAACGTTTTCATTCAGCTAGGCACCCTCAAAGTGCGGGGTTGGTAGAGAGACACAACGGTATTTTGAAAAACAAACTTGCAAAAACATGTGCCGACACTAAATTAAAATGGCCAGATGCTTTACCTATTGTGTTGTTAGCTATGCGCACCACACCCCAGACTAGAACTGGGCTCTCTCCATTTGAGGTAGTAATGGGAAGGCCTGCTAATATTTGGGGTCTCCCTAAACCTAAAGCCCTGAGGGATGTGGAGAATGTATTGCTCATAGATTATTGTAATCAATTGACTAAAAATCTGTATTTCATTTACCACCAGGTGAATGCCGCCTTACCTGTACGGTTTACGGGCCCAGGACACGATATATTGCCCGGCAGCTGGGTCCTGGTGAAGGCCTACGAAAGGTCTTCCTGTCTCGCGCCTCGCTGGCGGGGACCCTACCAGGTTTTATTGGTCACCAGGACGGCAGTGCGGGTGGCAGGAAAGAAGAATTGGGTACACGCAACGCATGTGAAGAAGATCCCTCACCCGACGCCACACGTTACAGAAGAAACAGAACCCCTCGCTGATGCTACGATCTCTGATCTCGGAGTAGCAGGCAGCGCTGCGAGTGCGTCGGAGAAGTTCTCTGAGCCTGAGGTGCTCGGGGAGCCGTCCATTTTGTCTCCGCACTCCCTTGATCAATCACTTCTGGAAAACCTTGTTTCGAGCTCTGCGACTTCCGTCGCCACCGACGTGACGCTCCCCTCAGGGAGCGACGATACTTTGCTTTTGGATTCAACAAACTTGGGTACCATCAGGTACAACCTTCGACCACGAAAATAGAATCGCCGCACGAGTATCGTGCATCTGGAAGAAAAAGGAGTGATTGAAATACTATTGTCTTTCCCTTTTTTGGAACACAGAAAAGGAGGGTTCTGTTGGCTAGGGTTGGGAAGGACTAAGAAGTCGCGCGGCCGAAGTGCCGCCAGCAACGAACATTGGGGCCGTCGATCGGGATAACCATGATGCCTGCCGCCTTCACCGCTGCTCCTCGTATTGAACTATTAGATAAGGAGGTGACCAATTCGAACAATGGACAATGTGCCTGGGCCCCGAAAACGTACTGTTGTGTTCTCGTTTTGATTATTGTTAGTTTTGCAACTGCTGCCGTGGGACTTTGGTACTTTGAAGAAATCTATCCTTTGAAGCCTCTGTTACCGACCAAAATTGTACCAACTGTTTTGACTCCCTCTGTACACCTTCACACTCTGTCCCCTAGGGACTCTCGGCATAGACAGAAATATCATATTAACACTCTGATGATAGTGATGAATGCTACACATGCTATTTTTAATAGGAGTAATTGTTGGATCTGCACTCACTTACCACAATATGGGAACAAGGGACTGGGATGGTATATACATCCCTTACCTCTAACAACTTCTTGCTATGCCTCTCTTAGAGCACTCTTTTTTGGCCGATGGAATGATAGCATCTCAGGGAACTTCGATGGGACTAATTTGAATGAATTTGAAAAACGTGAATTGACTCCCCTGGGATGCTCGCTTTTCGCAAATAGGAGTAGACCTAATATCGCTTCTATTAGGCCGTCTGATAAACTTTCTTTTCCTTTTCAAAATCTAGTTTCTTTCAAGATGGCTCCGATAGGCAATAAGGATGCCATGCCTCCTTCTTATTCTGTAAATCACAGTCCTGATTCTGTCCCTTTCTGTGTACAAAGAAATGGCACTAGGCCAATGGGAGATTTCGAGCCTTGTGTAAATATTGTAAATTTGACTGGGGAAAATAGGCCTTTGTATGTAGGGGGACCCGTTTATTTTGTTTGTGGTAGTTTAGCTTTTCCCTGGTTGCCCAAGGATTGGCAGGGGACCTGTTATTTAGGGATATTGTTACCAGGTGTATTTATAGCCAGTACCTTAGAGGTATCTAAGGCTCGCCCGCGACGGGATAATGATGGAGATACCCCTGGACAAGTGTTCGGGGATATAGCCAAATCAGTAGTCCCCTTCTGGGGACAAATAGCAAATTCAGAAAACATTAGGGGATTAGCGAGGGTGTTGGAGAAAACGATCAACCGGACCACGGACAGAAATATATGACCTTAGAGCAAAAGGCAATAAGATTGGTAGCACTTCAAAATCGAATGGCATTAGATGTCATTTTAGCTGAACGAGGTGGAGTATGTAAATTAGTGGGGTCCGCTTGCTGTGTTTTTGTACCAGATTCTTCACCAACAATATTCAAAGCAATTCAGAATTTACACACTCTTAGTTCTGAAGTCCATATCCCTGTAGGAGACTGGAGCCTTAGTACTTGGTTTTGGGATTCTCTACGATCTTGGGGGTGGAAGGTGCTTTCTGTTATTTTAAGTATTTTAGGGACCCTGTTATTTCTTTGCTGTTGTTTTCAATGCCTCCCGAGTATATGCGGAATGATAGGGGGATGTTGTGCCCAGGTTATGAGCGCAATAGGGCGTAAAATATACACCCCGAAGGCAGCATCTAAAGAATTCATGTTGCAAGAAGTTCTTATGAACAACTTTATGGCTATTGACATTTCGGACAATGATGCGGAACCTATGGATGATAATGCCATCAGTTATTTTCGAAAGTATTAGGAAATGATGTTTTAGCACTTGGCATAGGCCAAAAGGAGGGTCTGTGGAAATCGATATAATATTGTGACCCCAATCGCATTGTTTAAATGTATGTTGGCCTACGCCAAGCTGTCTAAAGAATACTATGTACATAGGTTCCGCGGCAAGGTCTTGACCTTAATGTATCGTGTAAGCCGCCATCTTGGATCTAGCCGCCATTTTAGGTACTCTTGCAGTGTGGAAGTCACCCCGAATCACAAAATGGAGGCCGAATGACATTTCGAGTAAGACTTCGGCCATGGTGACCTCCGCACACGTGAATGAATAATATGTCCGCAGGCTACTTGTTAGGGTCATGAACTAAGACCCTGTCCTCTCTTTAACCTATGTGTAAATATGTAACCGTATCAGCGGAACTGATCTAATATATGGAAATTGTGTGTTCGACCTGGCTACGAACCCTAGCCATGGTTCCAAGAATGGTTAACTTGCAAGAGGGCTGGCCAATGCAGTACAAAATGTATAAAAACCCAAGCATCCCGATGATCGGTCTCTCCCACTTTCAGTGCGAACCTAACGTTGAAGGTTCGTGTGTTAGTCAGAGGGCCGAATAGCTATTCGCATGTCAATTGACTTTGGTAACTTTGTAACTTTGAAATAAAGCGCTTTGTATGTCCTTTGTAACCTGTGTTGGTGTGTTTCCTTTTGGGCTTCCCGGCCTCATATCAATTTCTCTGTTTCCACAAGTTGTCCCAAGCCCGGAGGGTGAGGTCCCCCGTCAATTAATGCACAGCATGAGCCCCTCTGTGGATGGTTGCTGGGGGGCTCGACTTTCTTCACCTTCCCCCTTCGTGGGGCCCTGCGCGCAGCTATGCCTCAAAGTCAGTATCAGGGCCCTACTCCCGAACTCCCTCAGCTTGGGATCACACTTTCTCACTCCTCCCTCGGGGATTCCCTTTGTCCTGCACTCAGTTTCTGCTGCGTCAGGTCTAAGGCACTCCCAGCTTGCCTTTGGTGTCAAGAGGAGCTTGGGGGCTCTGGCCACCTTCTCTGCAGCTATCTCTGCTGTGCCCTCCTCCTTTGCCTTCGCTTGGTGCCCCCCTACCAGGCAGGCCGACACTGTCCTATTCCGTGGCATTGGAGCTCTATGTTTAGGGGCCCCTTCACCCGAACTGGCCTCCTGGCTTCTTGTTGGGTGGCCACAGGCCACGTGCGCTGGCCCTGCGTGTGGGGGGAGAGCTGCTTCCGGTGTGGGGACTCCAGCTACTGACCGTGCACTAAGCACCCAGCGTTAATCAGGTGTGCGTCTAGGGGGCCCCCCGCAGTGTCTCTGGCAGGGTTCAGATGCCACGTGTGTCCCACAGCACCTGGGCACTCCGCCTCTCTGCTGGAGCGCTCCAGCAACCTGGTCATTAAGGGGCTGCAGATGTTTTCGCCCCGGGCCTGGGCGGCCCACTCCTCCTCCCCTCTCCAAGCTCTTGCCACTCACTTGTCAGTCCTGCTGGATGGTCCTCACAAGTCGCTGCCCGCCACCACTCCTGCGGGCCGCCAGCACTGGCTCCTTTCCTCTGCGTCCGATGCAGCAGGGCATTCAGCCCCCCCCTCACGGGGCCCGGAGCTAGACGCCACTCCTCGCACCTGCGCTCCCTGGCACCCCGTGGGATCGCCTTCACTGTGTCTCTTCTCTGCCAGCGGGTTCGGAGCTAGCCCGTAGGAGGTACCCCGTCAGGGCACAGCCTGGGACATCCCGCTCACCAGTCCAGGCCACGCCGCTCAGACCGGCATCCCTGCCGCGGCGCAGGCGGCCTGCACCTGCAGGTCCTCACAGGCCCAGGGGCCGAGACGCACGCAGGCACTCAGGGGATGGCTCTAAGCCACGCTCTCGGCCTCCTGGCACCCACCGCTCATTCGCTTGTTGGGTGGGTTCAGGTGCCCCAAATTTCCCAGGACTCGGGATTCTCCTTTCCTCTCCTTCCGGGAGGGCGTCGCTGGTGTCAGGGCTAGTGTTAGGTGCAATGGGAGTAGATTAATTCTCCCCTCTTGCCAGAGTCACAGAGGAGCTCACAAATAGGTGGCCATCTTGGTGTTGGGCTCTCTAGCGCCACCCCACCCCGTCGTACCAACCTTGACTCCAGACACAAGAAAGGTAAAAGCCGTTCATCACAGCCGGTGAGTCGAAGGAGAGCCGATAAGAAACTGAACTGTGTTGACCGAAAGTAGCAAACGGCTAATTGAACTGTGAAAGAGTACAAAGAATTATTGATACCAGAAGGGGGACAACCAGCAACAAAGAAGTCAGGTACCAAGTGGGTGGTCACTCAGGAAACTCTGGGTGATTACCTGATTGTTGAAACTACTGTTACCAGAAGGCCTTGGGAAAGGCGAGAAAGGGGTCAAAGTGGTCATATATGGGTCCAGTAAAATCCTGTGTATAGTAGAAAGTCTTCGACCGTCACATGATTGTGAAGCTAGGGGAAGTGAATCCCGCTTCACAAGAACTGATTGAGAAAATGTGCGATTGACAAAGTTGGCAAGAGTGAACTCGAAGCATAGATGCCGATAAACCCGGGGCTTAGTCTAAAGTCCCGATATACAGTGTGTGGACAACAGTGAAACCGGCAGAGGGATGTCCATAGTGAACTTTTGAAAGGAAATTAAGATTCGTGAATGTCACAGATGAGATTGTGTTGAAAGCCGTAGTGCACCCGTTGGAGGTCAGGCAAACAGTCGAGAGGGGTATCCAGAAGTGAAAAGCCATCACCCATCAAAAAAGGCCATAATAAAACTGACGAAGGGAAGGCAAGCATTTGAGAAGGGTCTGAGCCCGGAAGAGGGGGATCCAGGGGTGAGAAGCCATCACCCCACCGACACGTGACTGTGTCAGAGAAGTCTTTTGAATGTAAGCCAAAGTGAACCCGGTGCAGGGAGGCAACATCTGAGAGGGGTCTGAGCCTGGAAGAGGGGGGGGGGACCCAGGGGTGAAGAGATATCACCTCCAGTACAATACGGAAAGCACTTTTGTTTATTATTTTGAACCCGTCAGACCCTCGGAAGCAAGAAACGTAACCACCAAAGGTCCTGATATTGCAAAGACTATTTTGGTGGATCTGAGCCTGGAAGAGGGGGATCCAAGGGTGAAAAGGCATCACCCAATGTGCAAGCAGAAAGGAACTTTGGTTTATTATTTTTGGAAGACATCAGGTCCTCGGAGGCTAGAGAGTTTTCGTAGAAAAGAGACTTCACCACTGAAGGCCCTGATTGCCTTGAGCGGAACTGTTGACTCGTGCTGGGAAAGTTCAAGCATGTGCTGTGCTCCAGAATCCTGCCTTGTCCCGTGCTCAAAACGTGGGGAATGGAGACCCTGACTACCGCCTCCTGTATGTAGCGTAAGGATTGGCAATAGGTTTTTCTTAGTATGGGCCCTTTTATTTTGACAAGCCGGCACTAGGACTGCCTTATTTTTATTTTATGGTTGTAGCTTGCTCCCACCTTAGATTTGGGTTTAGATTAGGCGTTTTTCCAATCCGTATATACAGTTTAATAGACAACCTTGAACTGTGATCAATTGTGTCTGTCTTTACTGTTGCCACATGAGTTCCTTACATAACCCACAGAGCAATCCACGGCAAAAGAGCAAAATTCATATAGGGGAAAATCTATCTCCAAACCAAACTGAACACTAAGGCCAAGCAGCAACATTTGCCTTGAACCAAAGCAATACTCAAAGCAGTTATTTGGTGGATCAGCATTCTCCTGCATCCCAGCAAAACTTTGGAACTCACATCCAAAGGAAATACGAACAACAGATGACCAATTTGCACTACCCAGAGCTGCGCTGCCCTAGCTGCACTTACTCAGAGCATTGCTGCCCTGTTTTCCCCTCCCCTCCCCTCTCCTTTGCACCTCCCCCCCTCCCTTTCCCCTTGCACTTTTCCTTCTCACACTTGCACGTGTGAGGAACTCATTAAGACAGACAAAAGTGATCACAGTTCAAGGGTGGAAAAATGCCTAATCTAAACCTAAATCTAGGATGGGAGCAAGTGTCAACCATCAAATGAAAATAAGGCAGCCCCGGTGGTGTTGTGTCAAATAGAAAGGGCCTATAGTAAGAAACCTATTGCCAAACCTTACAACTAATACAAAAATGGGTGTGGGATAGTTCTCAAGAAAAGAAAGAAGTGTTCTCAAATAATATGTCAGGATGTGGTAGCCTGGGTCTCCCTTCCCCACATTTTGTGTATGAGTAAGATGGGAGTCTCGAGCACAGTACGGTCTCTGGCTTCTCCAGCACGAGATGACAGTTCCAATGGCAGTTCTCAGGACCGTTGATGGCCAAGTCTTGTTTCCTTTGAAAGTTTCTTGCCTTTGGGGCCTGACGTGTTCCGATAACAAAAACAAAAATTCCTTTAACCATATGAAAGTTTGTTAGGGTGATAATGGTTCACCCCTGGGTCCCCCTCTTCTGGGCGCTGACCCTTCACGTATCGTATTCCTCCATTTTTATGTCGGTTCCCTTCTTAATTAAAGTTTGGATGATAGCTTCACCCCTGGCTCTCCCTCGGACCCCTCTTGACCGTCAGTACTCGGGTGATGGCTTCACCCCTGGATCTCCCTCTGTCGGGCTTGGATCCCTCTGGACTGCTAGTACTTGGTTGATAGCTTCATCTCTGGATCTTCCTCTGCCGGGCTCGGACCCTTCTTCTCTGGCATCCTACCTTCGGGTTCACACTGGCCATTTCTTAACTTTTGCTTTCACTTTTCTCAATCTTGGGGTGACAACTTTCACCCTTGGATTCCCCTCTGCTGGGCTCCTCCGACCCCTCACGATTGTTAGCCTCCCTTCTCCAGGTTTACTGTGGCTCTCGATCAGGGTGATAGTGGTTCGCCCCTAGGTCCCCCTCTTCTGGGTACTGACCACTCTTTACTTTCAATGTTCTCTTTTTACACAGTTCAATGTTTGCGGGATTCTCTTCCCTATCTTTCACAGTGCTTGTAGATCAAAGTCTTTCGATTGTACAGGGATTTTGCTTGACCCTCTGTATGACCAATTTCACCTATTTCATTGGCCTTCCTACGACCTCCTGGTATTTGTAGTTCCGTTCAGATGGGGATCGACCAGAGAGAGTTTAGCACCCACGTGTTGCCGGTTTCCCTCTGCAGCTGGTCTCCCCTTTAACAAGTTTTACAGTTCATTAAAACTTAGTTCAAACTTGGCACTTTTGCGATTCTCAATCAACACAGCATGGTTCTTATCAGTTCTCCCCTTGATTCACCAGCTGTGATGAACCGCTTGGCTTTTCTCTCTGGAGTCAAGCCTGGACCAGCGGGCGGAGGAGCTTGTCTCGCTCCTGCTTATCGGCATAGGCTTTCCCTGTGTACCGTTGACATCTGCTGCAAGACACTTGCATATTGTTCGCGGCCTCAGGCTCTCTTGCACCAAGGGTACACGGGCCTTGGAGGAAAAGGGAAAGGTCACTTCTCACCTTGCCACCCTCTCGATTCCTGCCACCTTTCTCTTTCTCTTGAACTGCTGCGCCTGATTAGCCGTCTCGTCGTGCTGTCTGCCGTGCTCGCCTTGCTTAGCCTGTGCTCTCTGGCTCCACCTTTTATCCCTGTGGGGAAGGGAAAGGGCCGTTCGGTGTGTGTGTGATTCAGGTTAATGACCTGACTTTGCCTGACGCCGGGGTCGGGACATGTCAAGTAGACAGGGTTTACATTAGTCTGTTGTCTTGGGTGTGTAAAGGTATTTGTGTCGGAATAGGGGGGAGTTGGAGTGTCAAAGTATCCTACAGGGCTGGAAGGCAAAGAGTTGTCGCATGGGATTATGGTTTTCATATTTGGGTTTAGGGTGATCTTGGAAGGATAGGGTTTGGAGGGTTTTCAACACAAACGAGAATTACCGAGTTCTTATCGTGACCTGAACATGGAGGATTGTGGGAATGGTAGTGAGTCGTCAAAGCAGCCTGGGAGCTCGGAAAGTGAGGGAGGGGATTTGTAGGGTTCTTGAAATAAACCAGGGGGATTATGCGAACGGTAGTGCCTAACCCAAGTAGAGTGGGTGTTCGGGACAGAATAACTAGAGACATGTGGAAAAGAATGTCCAGGAGTATCCGGATAAGAACCAAGGAAAATGGGAGTCTGGGAGTTGTGGCTCATAACAAGTTTACCAGATGTGAATGGGTTGTTGGCTTTACCTTTGGCTAAGGAAGATTCAATGGGTGGAAGAGATGATGAGCGGGAATAGCTTATAAAAGCTTCAGAGACTTCATTCCCCTCGCCACCCTCTCCAGGATGGTACCGCGTCTCACCTGGGGTATTCCCCCAAGCATAATCCTGGGTACCCTTACCCAGGTGATCCTCCCCCACTGGTCTACCCCCAGGGACTGGATCCAACAGCAATGGTTATGTAAAAATGGGTAATCCCTATTTTTTGTTTACGGGGGGTCAAAACTGTAAGAAGGGATTCTCTATGACGGAAAAATTTATGAAAAAACAGATCGACTACCCCTCTCTTTAAGTCCTGTATGGGTCACAGGTGAAGATCACGGTTAACCTATACACTATATTAGTAAGGTTATCGCCTTTTTGGGAAAAATTGCAAAAAAATGCAACTAAGTACAAAAAATTCTATCTTTTTAATAGTCATAAAAATACCTAACAATAAAGCTAAAAAAGAATGACAACTATCCTTACACGCTGTAATATATCTATTCAACAGCGAGTTTCTTTTCTCCTTTGATTTAGGCAGCACTATAACCACCAGAATAACTGTTCATGTCCTGCCAATGAATGGTACCGAGTGAAATCCAGAAATACAAAGTTCAACCTCGAAATTAAAGCCACAGAAGTTGCTAATCTGTAAGTCAATTTAGTTTACTCAACAAATAGCCTGTAGTAGTAGGAACATAACACTAAGAAATTGTCGTTTCTAATTAATTATAGGAACCAAGACCAGAGATGGCAACATCTGGCCACATCCGAGAGTCTGACCAAGCTCAATAGTCCTAACTTCAGTCTATGGACCATAGGTGGGTTTAGTGTGTGTGTCTAGAACAGTGTAACCTAGCCATCGCCTTGATCCAATCCAGTTGGGAATTGCAACTCTTCCTTTTCTATTTCACTTTCTTTTCTATTTCTTTTTCATACATTAATACATGTATATTTATCCTTTTAGATGTGCTAGTGTGCCTAATGGGGAACAAGAATAATCTACCACAAAGTAACCATTTGTCCTGAAGATGGCCCAATATTCATCTTAGTGATCACTGTTGACAGAGGTGGTACACTACAAGGGGCCGAAACATATGTCGACTGCTAAAGGGAAAATCTAATGGTTTTTTCCCCTGTCACTAATGCATATCTTGATTTACTGTTATGCATAATGCTGTTTAAGTTGTAGTATTCCCCTGTTAGAATAGATGAATGATGACTAAATGGTTTGATTGAAAATGTATTAAGTTTGTTACGTCTTGTTAAGTTTGTAATGTTTTTTAGGTATTTTTATGACTATTAAAAAGATAGAATTTTTTGTACTTAGTTGCATTTTTTTGCAATTTTTCCCAAAAAGGCGATAACCTTACTAATATAGTGTATAGGTTAACCGTGATCTTCACCTGTGACCCATACAGGACTTAAAGAGAGGGGTAGTCGATCTGTTTTTTCATAAATTTTTCCAACAGCAATGGCCATGTCCTGGCCACCTGAATAAGGGATTTGCAAGGTGTTACTGAGAGAATACCCTCAGGTTTCTCACACACAATCTGAATGATACAATGCCTAGTAAGATTGTTTGTTTTGTCCTCCCTCCATCTTCCCTTCCTTGTCTTGTCATGACTAGAAACACTTGTGTACAGGCATGTTATTAACGATTTATATCATATCACCTAAAATTCAGAAAATTGCTAAATACATGTCTCTTTAACTCACTGAGCTTAACAGCAACCACTGTCAAAGGGAAACACCCAACAGAACACAAGAGAAACATCCTAAAGCGAAGGAACCACATGGATACCCCAAAGAAATGAAATAAAGCATTTAAACACAAACCACGATAGAAGAATATGAACCCTGCCAGACCAGCATAAAAGGGCACAGTCTACTAACATCACTAACTAACCCTGCTAAAAACTTTCCAAAATCCTGCATCCTTATCATCAAACACCAAACAAAACAGACACATACCACTAACGCAGGAGAAATCTAAAACCACCACAAAATGCACACACTCGGCAACAGCCATCTAAACACAATATACTACAGAAAAGGAACCCACAAATCATCCCACACACAATTAGACAAGCACCACCTGACGCTTAACAATTAAAAATAAACCCAGCACACAGTGACCTGTTACTCCGAACTGAAGCTGCCAACGGCACATCAAAGCTCTCTAGTGCTTTCCCTTTCCATTCCACAAACTAAGCCCTCCCAGCCCTCCTTATTTCCAGATTTGCCAGAGTGCCTTGAGACCATGAAAATGTCAGCCGTACGTGGTATAAATCTCAATAAGGTAACATAACTTGTAGTTCTGCACTTTGCCCATTTTAACCCAGGGCTACAGAATGCAAAGTTAAAAACATTATGGTGGTTATTGGTATGTATGCTCTTATATGATTCCCTCACATGTGGGTCTGGACGGCTTAGCAGAACACATTGCAGGAGATCTTATTTTTTTTTCACTGTGAAATCTTTGTTTCTGTTGCCTTCGTGCTCGAAATGCAATTTAAAATTATATATATATATAAGTATCCCCTACCGTACGTTATAAGGATTTTGAAAGTCACTAAGGACTGTGGCAAAGTAGAGGAACGAAGCCGAAGGGCAAGTTCTCTTGTAAGGTCACAAAACTCTGAGGTGACTTGCAATATCCTTTTTACATGCAATAGGGGGTATTTTATTTCTTATAATACCTGGGCTCTTGCTTAATCTAATGGAAGAGAGCTTTCATTAGCTGATCCATATAATCAAGGTAAAATCTGTTTTGATTTTTTTTAAAAGCTGGAGGCTGCCTATTATACATTTAACTCCTTTACTGACAACCAGCAGCAAAGATTTGAAAATGTTATCAAACACCAAAACATTTTAAAACAGTATATAACCAAAGAGAAAAACACCATGACCACAACCCAACCCTGGCAAGTCAGCCAATCAGGGTCTTTCCCCTCTGTAAAGGTCCATGTAACTAGTCCTTCACCCTCTTCTTTGCTGCTCGACCAGCAGATAAGTATTCTTTCTGTACTGTTCGAGCTATGCGAGGCAGGCATGGTATCAAGGGATGACACAGAAAACAGAGTATGTATTCAATACTAGAACCTTTATTAAATATCATGATGGGTGTAATACCTATCTTGGCCTATAGCTATGGTGGGAGGTTCCCTGCCAAAAGAACATAAGGAAAGTCTTTGTCCATAATTCCAACTCAAAGGTATGCCTGTATCAAAACCTATGCCTGCCCTAACATATAATACAGACATGTAGTGTAGGGTTGTTCTAACTCAAATAGTGTTCAAAATAAAGTCTGGAGCAGTCTCTAGCTCCCTTCCCGAAGGTCAGGATACAGTTCCAAAACAATGTTCCCAAGAAGCTCAGTATTCCCTTCCCCAATCCTCAAGCACTGGTTCACAACACAATGTTCCGAAGGAGCTTGGGGTTCCCTTCCCTAGCTTCACGCACTGGTTCACAAGACAATGTTCCAAAGGAGCATGGGCTTCTCTTCCCCAAGATTCAAGCGCTGGTTCACAAGACAATGGGCCTCATTACAAGTTTGCTGGTCCGGTGACAATGGTACCGGTAAGCTTGCCGGTACCATTGTTACCAGACCAGCAAACTTCAAGTTCTGCGGGCGGGCACCCTGCCGCCCACCAGGTCTGACCTGGTGGGCGGAACAGAACCCGCCCGCAGACACGGACGGTGGCACTGGCACCATACTGAATGGTGCCTATGCTACCGTCCTCCCCATTCCCATTGAGTCCTATGGAACAAAAATGGGAATGAGGAGCATTTATTTCTGGGACCGGCGAATGAGCAATTACCGGGTCCGCTGGGGCTGTAATGCTCCGGTAATTGCCCATTTTTGGGTGCCGGAATAATTCGCAAGTTCAGTGGCAGCCTGCCGGTTTTACCGGCAAGGCTACCGCCAAACTTGTAATGAGGCCCAATGTTCCAAAGGAGCTCAGGGTTCCCTTCCCCATGCTTCAAGCACTGGTTCACAAACAATGTTCAAAAAGAGCTTGGGGTTCATTTCCCCGAGCTTCAAGCTTTGGATCGCCCAACAGTTTCACAATGTTCAACTTTATCTTGTTTCCGGATTGCTTTCACCCTTCTCCTGAATGTGTTGGGGTTTCCTGGTCTAGGCACCATTAACAGGCCGCACAGCCCACCCATTACAGGTCATGCAACCAGTAGCCCAGGCCCAGCTTTCTGCGACCTTAGCGGTTCAGACAGACTCACAAGTTCATATATTAAGGACTTGTCTTTCTTGAAACTTCTCAGGCTTTCTTTTCTTTCATATACTTAGGTGGCTTTCCTGCAAAGCCTGCACTCTGCTTATTCAACGTAGTTTTGTCCATTTGGCATTTTGCTTGTATTTCGCTGGCTTCCCTCGGCTGCTCATTCACAGCGTTCAGCCTCTTATTCACAGCAATCCATTTTGTGTTACTTTCTTAATGTTTGGCACTCATCAGAGACTTTTAACACATACCACGTAAACGTGACCACTCTGATTTAATGTTTCTACCAAATCCTCTTCAAACCTTGCACTTGTTTCAGTTCATTCTTCTATTTCAATCGCAGGCTTTCGAAAATGTGCCAACTGCATGCAACCACTCTCATACAATGTAACTCCTTCACTTTCATACCCGCATCGGGTTTCCTTGCATTGCTCTGAAACTCACCGGTTGCAATGTTCCTTTCGTCAATTTCCTCGTTCATCTACTTTCTGGGACTTGAGGTCAGGGTCTCACTGCCTGCCCCTCAGATACCCCTGAATGGCTCTTCCATTCAGGGAAGTGAACACCTCTCGACCACAACGAAGGGACCGCTACCTTCGACGGCTCCCTTCTCCGGCCCCCTGGAGACACGGCTCCCTCGCCATGCAATGATACTCGGTTACACCGCGCCTTCCTTCAGCGTCTCTGCGTCCCATTCTCCTCCGGCTTCTCGTGGGCTTTGCTGGCCTGCCCCCCTTCTGCCTTCTCTGCTCCACCTTTTGTTTTTACACATGTGCCCCCTCAAAGGTTCTCAGGTGTGCTCCACTTGCCTGTTTTGCTTGACTCCAATAAGTCCAATTGCTGGGATGCCTGACCTTCAGTTCTGTAGCCCTCAGGCTTCCTCTTCTTCGTCCCAGCACTATAGTGATGTCTCCTTTAGGTAATCTGCATTATTCTTGGGGTTATCTTCTTCTCAGTACTTTGGGTAATGTCAGTGGGAAAGGCTTTATTAAAGGAAGTGCATTTTGACCCTGGTTGCTCTTATCTTATTCCCCTGTTAGAATGGGGTTTGGTGAGGGAAGTAGGTGTTATTTCAGTTTGTCTGGTTCTTGTTCCAGTATTACAATGAGGTTTATGATAGTGAGTGGATGGTATTCCCAGTTGCCTCTTTCTGACCTCAGGACCTTGTAGGATTGAAGAAAGGGATATCGGACAAGGTTGACAATAGTCCATGAAGCTTGATGGAGGGGAGAGGATATCTGAATCAGGAAGGGGTAAATACCATGTCTCGCTTTGGGGTTTCCAATCCCCAAGGAACCCCCACCAAGGTGATCCTCCCTTGCTTGTCCACCCCCAGTGTTGGGATCTAAAAGCGATGGCCCTTCCCATGCCACCTGAGCAGGAGACACCCAGGGAGTAGATGTGAGAATGCACTCAGGTTTCTCAGAGCTATGTATTAGAGATCTATGTGTTTTAAATGTGCTTTGCTATACAATATTGTTATGTTGTTGGATAGTGTTTAATGATTTATATTGGTCGCTTCGGGGGCACGCAGTGTTTGCATTTGCTCTTCTTCAGTTAAAGAACCTTGCAGGTGTGAGCACTCACTCATCTCAGAAGGAGCCCAGGAAGCTTTTCTCAGAATACTAGGCAGTGCGTCTCTCTCTCTCTCTCTCTCTCCTTTCGCAAATGCATGCTATTTCCTTTTGTGGTTGTAGCGCGAGTCCCTGCGGGAGGGGCTTGTGAAGCAAGTTCGTCCCCGGGTGCAGGTGCACCATCTTGTGACTGATACTCCACAACAAGTAGCTTCATCCTCGCATTCTATGGCAAGACAGGAGGCTCATATTATGCATTCCAATCTTTACTCTGAAACCACAGTAGCAAAGAAAAAAAACTTGTACAAACAAAAAAGTTTGAAAACAGAACTAAATAGAGTTCAATGTCAATGCAAGGGGGGACTCCCCAATCCATCATGGAGGACAGGTCATGCCCTGCAGGAGACCAATGAGCAGGGACCCTCCTCTATATAAGTCCTTTACTCCAATCCCAACTTCCCTTTCTTTGCTGCTGACACCACAGCTAAGTCACTCCTTTTCGTTGTGTCTTGTATGTTAGTCGGTAGTGGGCCTTAGTAGTACATTAGACCTTTAAAAATGTGTAAATATTGTAAATTTCATAATTTATATTGGGTTCCTCTATCATGTGAGGAATATTTATGGTTCTGTCATTGTATCTGGAAAGGCCGCGTGCGGCCGTTACTTTTGCTAATGTGTTTACTTTTAACAATGTAGCGCTCGCGCTGGTATGCCTCTGGCTATTAAGCCCGTTTTGATAAGGTTTCCTTTCTAGTGTTTATTTAGCCCACACACGCTGGGCTAATGGAAGCTTCTGCTTCTCTCCAGGCACGTGCAGGCCTCTTTGATAAATTACTGTCCTGGGAATTCCAGGTGCTGAATGCTGGGCCTGCCTGCCCTGTGTGCTCCCTGTGCACACTGATTTCATAGGAAGCTACTGCTTCAGACACGGTGAGCACAGGCCTTTGTTGTTGTTTTTTTAAGTGAGAAGCTTCTGCTTCAGGCCTGGCGCTTACGGAGCCATATGTTTCTTTTTCTGTGTTTATGCAGCAAAAGCTTCTGTGTTAGTGCAGAAGCAGGAGTTGGTGCAGAAGCAGGATAGCTCAATGACCGAGCTGCATGTCTACCAGACAAGAGGACCTGAGTTCGGTCCTGCCATGTCTAATATATATTTATATATTTATTTATATTTTAATAAGTAAAATAAGTACCAATTTCATTGGGTAATAACGACTGTGCCTACCAAAGCGCTTAGGAGTCTATCACAGTTCATGAAGCGCTATGCATAAATAATTTCAGGCTAATAAGCAGTGCACTGCCAATTGCAGTTTTGTTTTAGCACTGCATATGGCATAGGCGATTGCCTTTCTTTGTATGTGTGCCATAACCTGCTCGGTAGCAGGCTTTGCCTGCGTTTAGGTGCGAGGTTGCTCCTCGTGTACTGCTGGTTCCACACCCTGCTCGGATGAGCAGTTTGAAGTACACTTGCTCAGTGTAGTCCTCGCTTAAGTTGGCAGCTTTGTTTAGGTGCTGCATATGGCATAGGTCATTACCTTCTCTGTAAGTGGGCCATAGCCTGCTCGGTGGCAGGCTCTGCCTGTGTTCTAGTGCGAGGTTTCCCCCCTCGTGTTCTGCTGGTTCCACACCCTGTTTGGGTGAGCGGTTTGAGATGCACTTGCTCAGAGTATTCTCCTCCTAAACAATATTTTAAGCTATGTGTGAGGCACATTAATGTTTTCCTGTTGGCAGTAGCCCGGATGGCTCAGTAAGCCTCGGCTTTTATATAAGGGCTCAGGGTTAGGACTATATAAGTGCTATTTTATTATGTGCAATGTGCTTCTTTCCTTCCCCTGATCTCCAATGAGGCCAGTCAGCCTGGCATGCATACAGAGGCTCAGGCCTTAGGGTTGAAGGGACGGTGGTCCCAGTATTCCTTTGCAGCTTTTTCGTTCACTGAGTACGATAATTGCCCCAAGGTCATTGCCCCTCCCACTTCCCCCCACCACCCTTTTTACGGGGGAGTGGGTTTGCATCATAGTTACACCTCTGGGAGGAACACCTCATGGTTTCCGTGTTTTCATTTAACAGGATGCAGGTTCACCTCAGGGGACCCCCTTCTACGGTCATGGGGGTTGGTTATTAGTGCAGAAGTATATATATATTGAAGAGGTGCAGGAGGATCAACTTCTGGCCTTCAGTATGGACCTCATGGTTTGCATCCTTCTCCTTCTGGGTGGAAAGGGTTTTTCCTTGGATAAGTGGAGGAGGTTTATATCCTCCTATAAAAGGGTCAATATCCCTCAGTGGGATAGAGGGGTCTGGGAGTTGTACTCCTCTTCTATCCTAGGTATTACTGCCTCTCTACCACAGGGTGTTTCAACGGCCCAACATTAGCCATCCCCGCAAGTGTCGGGCAGGGAGACACTTCGTTAGTGACTGGGGTTCACTTAGCCGCCTGCATGGCAGGTAGACCTTTTGGTTTCCTCTGGGGATGGTTCCACAATAAAGTGCCAGCACAGTGTGCGGGGGATGTCAAGATAGTTAAGATTTACTAAGACAGGGGTTAGTCCTCCTCGAGTAAGCAACTTTATTTTAGTTGTTTAGTGATCAGTTTTCTTTGCAGTCTAGAGTCTTTTCTCAAGACTATGGAATTTTGTGGGTCCCCCTTTGGTTAGTTTATGTTCCCATACGAGATTTATCAACCTTGAAGGAGGGATAGGTCCAAGCACCTGCCGCATCTAGCAGGGATTTCAGGCATCGCTATGATGGTAGCGATTGGGTGTAAGATAAGTTTCTCTTTGCCAAGTTTTGTCTCTTAAGGGTCAGGTTTTGTATGTTTTTTTCCTATTGTCATGGTAGCAGAGTCTTTCTTTGAGGACTCAGGAGGTCTGGGGGGCTCAGGCTTTATGGTTTGGCGGATTTAACTCTTCCTGGTGTTTTTCAAGGACTTTTGGGAGTATCTATTTGTCATTAGTATCCCCTGGTCGGGCTCTTCTTAGTCAGAAGGTTATTTAGCAGCTATCTTCTGGGTTTCAGGTGTGGCCCCACTCTTCCATCCTCATTCTGCCTCCAGAAGAAGTAATACTTTTCTTGGTTTGGGAAAGGTAACTGGTATACAGGGGCAATTGTGTAGTTAAGGACAGGACTTGGAGTTGACACTTCTGGGTGCACAAGGCCCTCAAGTCTATTGCATGTTGGCTCCACCTAAACTGGGTTGTCCTATAACAGGTTAATAAAATGTCCTTTTGACGCCCGCTTTTGCCTTCTATGAAGATTGGTCTTTCCAACTCTGGTCCCCAGGATACTAATGTGATATGTTCTGTTTCTAAATACAATATTTTTCATCAACACATGGGATGGAGACTACAAAGCTTTCCCCCCCTAGGGGGTAATTTCTTTATCTCCAGGTGTATTGCTCTCCCAAAGTGCACGGACAATCATAAATCACCAATGCAATTACAGAGCCAATACTTTGAACGCAGGAAGACACAATAACTTGCAACCACACACTCTTAGAAAATAATGAACACTTATACGGCTATTTATTCAAAACTTAGAAGCAACCAGTGATAACATAGAAATAAATCACAGAAGAAACATAGAAATAAATCACAGAAGAACCAAAGAATTCAAAAGGAAATACATCACCGTGAACGTAACTGGATTCCTCATCTCACCAGAAGCGGCTGGAAGACCCCGATAACAGCCAGGCCGAGAGCACAACAACCCACAGGTATGCCGGACGAAAGTGTCCCCCTCCGGTTGAAGTCTCACCTGACCGCTCAGGGGTTCCGCATATATGCACCCTTCAAAAGGGGTGGCGATTTCTCGAACCTTCTGGCAATGCACTTGCGCATTGATGAGCAGCCGTTGGTTGCCAGCTGGGTCAACTGACAGTACCCTCAAGGAGCAAAGAGCCTCCCTCCTCTAAAAACAAGCACCACGGAAAACAGTCCCATAGCTCATAACGAGACATAACAAAGTTAGCTTTCCCAGCATAAATGTCCTTGACTGCATACCAAGTTTGGAAAGCATGTTTTCTTCAGCATCGTGAATCTAACTCTCAGCAAAATGCGTGCAGCTTTTCACTGCGGCATGAAGTAAATATCCATCATGGCTCCAAGCGCTCCCAGAATGCACTGCGCACCAGCGGCATGTTTTAGCTCAAGCATAACAATTCCACCCTTGGATATTTATCTTCCATAGCCCAGTGGCAGAGGAGCCGGTCTCTGAAACTGACGAAATATTAAAACTAAATTAGGAATACATTGAATACAACAACAACAAGCTATTATGATAGCTAATATAATGCAAATGCAAGCAAAAGCGTAACGTAGTGTACCCCCAACATCAGGAATCCATGAAAATAACCAATCCCACCAATTCCCAGTATGATCTTGGGACACTTGAGAAATGAGATCCCTCAAACCTCGAATATGACTTTCAATGGATCGTGAATGGTCACTTAGATTGAAACAACACATACCTTCAACTGCGTTACAACCTAAATTATACTTTAGCAATAGATAATCAACAGCAGCTCTGTTTTGCAAAGTTGCTTTTCTAATAACTTGACTAACAAGGAGTAATTCTTCTAATGCCTGAGAAGTATGATTAAGTCCTTTGACTACTAAACATGCTAATTTAATCAAAGATTTGTAACCCCCAGCAGCTAAACCCCAAACTCCCACTAATGAAAGGGTTAATGCTAGAACCTCAGCTTCTGATAACAAATGTACATGTGAATCACAATCGGGAGATAGACCCACAGACTCGAAAGATGACCTTTTGCCTCGAGTTATCGCTGGGTGTAAAGGAAACATCATTAGTCCTAATCGAGTTAAGGCACATGGACCTCCGGAAATGTTAGCTGAAATATAAGTGTATGTGATGTTGCCACATGAAAAGAGCCATCCTGTTGGAAGTTTCACATGATTCAAATGACTGGCAGCTATCATTGTATGATTACAAGACATAGGACCTCATTACACGGATGGCGGTAAGGGTTTACCGGTACCGGTAAATCCTTACCACCTTACTACGAGGTCCCTTTGCGGGTTGGGGAATGCTTTTTGCAGGCGTTAAAAACCAACCCGCAAAGGGACCAGGGAGCTAATTACGGTACCGCAATTTGCGGTACCATAATTAGCGCCTTCCCCATTCCCATAGAGGCCTATGGGGCAAAAATGGGAATGGGGAAGGGCAATGATGGAAGGGGGAATTACCGCCCCGCCAACCTTGGAATAGGGCGTTAATTCCCCTTTCCACCAAGGCGGTGCCGGTATTTTACCGGCATGAACCATGGCGCTAATAGCGTCATGGTTCACCGCCATCCGTGTAATGAGGCCCATAGTGTTATTCATGCTGGTACATGTGCGTGGCACTCGCGAACATAATCGTTGCTCAAACATCGTATGATTTTGCTGTTTGGTTAAATCAAGCTGTTGAAATTTGCCAATTTCTTTTGCATTGCATGTCGTAAGGTAGCACACATCGCCTTGGGTTATATTATAGGTTATAACACGTGTCAAATTTCTCCATTTGCGATCGGTTTCCTGGCAAAATCTGCAGTACTCGTAGATGGAAAAAGATTGCCTAATATCGAAATCTTGAACCAAAGAATCATTGTGTGTGACGCCGAAAATATGCTTAAGAACCGAAACAGGCATCAGCACTGCTACTAAGCACATAGTTAGTAAGGCTTCAGCATTGGACATATCAGTATGGCAAAAGTGCGTAATGTTGAGCACCTGTTGTGCCAGGTATATCCACATATTCTCAGTTTTTTGTAATCATGGGAGAATGTTATCGCCGTCCTGAAGATGCCTCTCGCATGACTGGCATCAAGGTTGTTTTCACTTGCTCTTGACGTGTTTGCCGCATTTCACGAATCCATGTCTTCGGTCTAGGTGGCTTTTTGGCATCGGCATAAGGCTGCTTTTGGACAGCATTACTCATCACTATCAGTATCCCCTTGATCACCGGCACAGATTTGACATTTTTCGTTGGTAGCATGCTGTTTAACTCTCCCAAATGGAGTCCATTTAGTACCACAATTACACCAGCCAGACACAGGATCTACAAGGCAAACCCAGAAAAGAGATATCAGTGTTGTACATCACTCTCTCAGGTAACATTTGTCTGCGGGCACATATTGCCATTTCTTTCTACAGGGCTCCATTACTAAAACTACTTGGTCTTTGTCTGATGCTATGACATCCGCGGGCACTGGTGGGCCACTTGGCCTTTCCACCCACACCTTTGCACCCGGTACCATACTGTCTGAAGAGCCAAAACCACGATCCCCATGGGTAGTTAACACTGTAGGAGGCTCCCCCTTCTTAATCATGGACAACTTAACGGGAATGATAATCAATTGGGCCACCAGATCACCCTTGTGGATCGATAACAATTGGTCCCCACTATTCATCAGGATGACTTTGATCTCGCCTTGGTAATCAGCATCAATTACCCCTCCCAACACTTGAACTCCCTTCAATGCTAGGCCAGATCTAGGGGCAATCCATCCCATATGCTCTGGGGGAATTTGTACTCCAATACCTGTTTCAATTACAACAATCCCTCTTGGGTCTAATCTGATTTCTTCATGGGAATGCAAGTCTACCCCTGCTGACTCTGGAGTCGCCCGATAAGGAGCTAAAGAACCTGGGGTAATTTCCCAGTACAATAGGGTTTCTCTGACTGAATTGGGTTGAATCTGTAAAGTAGGAGTCATTAGCCGCATCAAAGGAGTTTCATGCTCATTCACAGGCCTATTGTTTAATATTTGCACCGCATCAAACACACGATCACGCCAGCCTGCCAAACTGCCATCTCCAGATTTGCGCAGCTGTTCTTTCAACAACCCATTCATTTGTTCAATCAGCCCTGAAGCAGAAGGGTAATAAGGCACATGGTACAGCCACTCAATGCTCTTTTCCTGACAATACTCCTGTATTAGTTTGCCTTTGAAATGTGACCCACTGTCACTTTGAATCTGAAAAGGCACTCCATAATGTAATATGATCTGATCTAACAACCTGATGGTGTTCAGTTGTGTTGCACGCTTGCATGGCAAAACCATCAGATATCCTGAGTATGTATCCACAATAGTGCATGCATGCTGACAACCTTTACTGATTGGCAGGGGACCGATATAATCTGCCAAATTTGACCTGGTAGTTTTCCTCTTCGCAATGTACCCCGAACAATCTGAGGGATAGGTCTATGCTGTTGGTGTTGGCACACTGGACATTGCAAAATGATCGTTTTCACTACCTCTAAAGGAAGACTGATTCCTCGAGCTTGTGCCCACCTGATAGTAGCCTTTTCTCCACGGTGCCCACATTTCTGGTGAGCCCACATGGCCAAACCCTCCAAATCGTCTTCCTGAGCCTCCGCATCCACAGATGAAATCTTGGTGTGTTCGTTTGCAACAGAATTAAACCAACATTCTAATGAGTCTGTGGCACAATGTGCGTCCACATGATACACAGTGACTTCACTTTGTGATAACATTTCTGCAATATCTTGCCACAGTTCTTTTCTCCACAACTCTTTTGAATGAATCTTCCACACATTCTTTTGCCAGGTTGCAACCACACCGCCAATCCATTCGCCGCTGACCATGAATCCGTGTACACATGACATCGACCAGGGGTCTCTTGTTTCAATGCTTGGTAAACTGCGTAAAGCTCTGCAAACTGACTGCTCTTCCCTTTCCCTGACGTTGTCAACATCTTTTTTTGTCTTGGGATTGTACGACACTGTTTTCCAGTATCGCTCAGTTCCCACATATCGGGCTGAGCCATCCGTGAACCAGGCATGCTCTGTTAGCTCCACGGTGAAATCGCTGTAAGGTACTCCCCATTTCACGGGAGACTCGAGTTTTTCAGGAACTTCCGGTGGTATGTAATCTGAGGGCGGTATGTTGGCTACTTGCTCATGTAATTTCGCAACACCACCCTTCCCTGATTTGGCTCTGTCTTGAATGTACCATTTCCATTTAGTTATGCTGGCTTCTTGAGCATGTCCTATTCTATGCGTTTTAGGAGAGCTCAGTACCCATTGCATGATTGGTATTTCTGGCCTCACCAATACATCATGGCCCACCGTCATTTGCTCGGTATCAACAAGGGCCCAATAACATGCCAGCAACTGCTTGTCAAACGGAGTGTATGAGTTACCAGCATTGGGCAACTTACGACTCCAAAACCCCAATGGCACACGTTTCCGGTCCTGTTTCTGGCACACACTCCAGTTAGCATAATTGTCTTGTACAGACACATTCAATTCCACTTCGCCTTCCTTCAATGGCTATAAAAAAAAACACCTGCTGCACGGTGTCTTTCGCCAACTCAAATGCTTTCTGCTGCTCTTCCCCCCACTGAAACTCATATTTCTTGCGTGTCACCTTGTAGAGGGGGGCCAATATCTGCCCTAAATGGAGAATGTGCTGTCTCCAGAACCCAAACAGCCCTATAAACTGCTGAGCTTGCTTTTTGTTCATTTGAGTGGTGAATTCAAGTATTTTCTGTCGGGCTTTTGGCACCATTTCTCGATGCCCATGATGCCACTGAATCCCTTGGAATATCACTGTTTCAGCTGGACCTTGAATTTTATTCGGGTTAATCTCCCACCCTTCCTTCTTCAGTCCTTCCATTATGACATTTAACTGACTTTGCACGGTTCTAGGTCATTTGGTCGAAAAAAAAATGGTCGACAGGACAAATGGGCGACACCAAAAGGTCAACAGGTCAAATGGTCGAATTTTTTTTGTTGTTGGTTTTTTCACCCCCAAACCCCTTGGTTCCCCCCCCAACCCCCTTTTTTTTTCCTAAAAACACCTTTTTTTCCCTAAACGAAAACCTAAAAAAATATATAAATATATATATATAAATTTTTAAAAAATTCGACCATTTGACCTGTCGACCAAATTGTGTCGACCATTTGTCTGTCGACCATTTGACTGGACACCACTTTGCACACTGTGCTCATCCTTGCCCTGAATCAAAATGTCATCAATGTAGTGAGAGATTTGTATGTCAGGTTTACACAGTATCTTGTCTAAGTGCTCTGCCACCAACCGGTGACAAATAGTCGAGCTATGTATTTACCCCATAGGTAACCTTGTAAAGGTGTACTGACGCCCGCTCCAAGAAAATGCAAACTGCTCTTGACACTCTTCAGCAATTGGCACAGAGAAAAATGCATTGGCTAAATCGAGCACTGCATACCAAGTCCCCTCAAACTTTTGGACATTCTCAATCAAGGTAATGGCATCTGGGACCGTGGGCACTAAGGGAGGAGTGTGTTTATTCAACTCACGGTAATCCACCGTCATCCTCCACGACCCATCCTCCTTTTTAATAGGCCAGAGAAGATTGTTCCATGCGGTGGTGATAGGGCGTAACAAACCCGCCTCCACATACTCTTTGATGGTGTCTGAAATTTCCTTGTGCCCCCCAGGAATGCGGTATTGCTTCATTGCTACCCGCTTGGTTGCCACAGGCACTTGCACTGGAGGCATCTTCAATTTGCCTACGGTAATGGGTGTACAGGTCAATGCACTCACCCCAAACTGGTACGTTTTACCTCCAAGTCCCAAAGTCAACCCTTCCAGAATGTCAAAGCCAATTATATATTCAGGTATCGGGACAATCAACACTTGGTATTTCTGCCTATTCAAATTTTCTATTTTCATCTCCACTTTCGTTTGTACTGCGGGGGTCTCCTTTCCCCCAAGACCTGTAATAGTAAATTGTTTGCCTTTAAATCGTGCTGGATTGCCATGAATCAGAGAGGCCTCCGCCCCGGTGTCTATCAATGCTCGCACCCCTTGCGTATTTCCTGGCCCCCAAAAAATCTTAACATCAACATGGGGCCGCCTATCAACTTTTATGCGAGCAGACGCTGCCAGAGCTTGGTCGGTTACATGCTTGGGCTGCTAGGTGCAACAAAGACACCTGTGCATCTTGACCGTTGTCATCAGGGGGCGGCTCTGCCCTTAAGACCTCCTGTACATTGGTGTCAGTTGACGAGGGTAGAAAACGCGGTGAGTCCATGGAATCTACCAATAACCCTGCAGCGCCCCCATCTAGCAATCTCACCATCCATGTCAATAAAGGTTCCCCTGATTTTTGCCTCAAACGGGTAATAATTTCCCCAACCTCCTGCTGGGTGTAATCCGCCAGTGTGGTTAAATCCACGTCTCCGCCTGCCGGATTCTGCGGGTGGGGTCCGGCTCACTGTCTTCTAACAGGCTTAGTCGCTTCTGTTTTCTGCTTAATTTCCATCGTGGGGTCGGACTCATTTGCGGGACTACTCTCTGGACTGGTGGAGTCAAAAACATCACCATCCCATTTATCCGGGTCCCAGTCCACACCGGCGGTAGCGATTCCAGCTGCCACCTTTCTTTTGTTGACCCCTCCCCGTCTTTTCCTATGCTTGTACCGGGCTACTCTGACTGCTGCCCTCTCGGCCACAGCCTGATATGTGTCAGCCTTATCTTTAAAAAGTGTCATTTGAATCTGCTGCATTAACACAGTCTGCCTTTCTGCAGCCAGATCTCTTCCTAATCGCAAAACCTAATTTCATTTCCAAATTCTTTTGATGTATTTTCCTATAAGCATGCAAAAGAACCCAGCTTCGCCTACCAAATGCATCGCATTCTCTTCTACGTTCCACTGGAAATTGTTGCAAGCACACCATTACATCAGACGGATCAGCATCTCCCAATCCCTGATCCCATGTTTCACTTAGCCCTGCGCCGCATGCCCACGCCTGGGCCAATTTATCATATGGACTCTTAGGGCCTCATTACACGGTAGGAGGTGGACCAAGGTGCTATTAGCACCTTGGTCCATTCTGGTAAAATACCGGCACCGCCTTGGAGGAAAGGGGAATTACCGCCCTATTCCAAGGTTGGCGGGGCGGTAATTCCCCCTTCCCCCATTGCCCTTCCCCATTCACATTTTTGCCCCATAGGGCATAATGGGAATGGGGAAGGTGCTAATTACGGTACCGCAAATTGCGGTACCGTACTTAGCACCCTGGTCCCTTTGCGGGTTGGTTTTTAACGCCTGCTAAAAAGCAGGCGTTAAAGTACCAACCCGCAAAGGGACCTCGTTAAGGGCATATCTGATTTTCATGGTAAAGGGCCTACTGGTCCTTCTGAAGCCTCAGCGGTGGGCCCTAGGCCTCGCACGTGTATAGAAAAGACTATGCATGTAGAGATAGGATCCCCGTCCAGGAAAAGGCGTAAGAGCATCGATAAGGGTTCCCTCTTACAGGGCAGCAGGCCGTGGATGTGCCACTTCAGGTCAGCATTTTTCATTTAAGTGTTTCTTCCCAAGGAGAGCTTGGGGGAAGATTAGCTGTTTTGCTCACAATTGGTCTCATCTCACAGAGGACGCCTGGGTCCTGCAGACAGTACAGGGTTTCCACATAGAGTTTTACAGTCCACCCTTTCAGGCGGTTCATCCTCGTCTGCTGGTATTCAGTCAAGAAAGACAAGTTTGGGTCAATGCAGAAGTGCACAATCTCATTCAGAAGGGGGCTATGGTTCCCGCAGTGATGGCGGTTTCCCTTTTCTCAGCTTCATCTTTTTGGTGCCCAAACCGCATAGGGGGTTCAGGCCGGTTATCAGCCTCAAAGTCCTACATTTTTTTGTGAAGTATCACCACTTCAAGATGGAGGGGATTCATCTGTTGAGAGATTCCCTTCTACAGGGGGATTGGATGGGCAAGTAAGACTTGAAGGATTTGTATTTGATGGTTCCGGTCTTTTCCCGCATCAGGAATGTCTGCATTGTCAGTGGCAAGATCAGTTTTGGCAGTTCGCATCTCTCCCGTTCGGTCTCTCCTCTGGCTCTTGGTGCTTCACAAAGCTGCGGAGACCGGTGATGGCTTTCCTGCGGTCCAGGGGGGTAAGGATTTTAAAAAAAAGAATGTTATTCATTTTATTTCAACAAACAATACAAACCAAACTTGCAGTGCATACAATAACATTATAAACATACATCACTTCAACATGTCCACTGCTTCTCCCCCCGCCCCCCTTATGAGCCTATTCCCTTCCGTGTTCTGTTTCTGCATCTTGTGATAAGGATTCCTCCTCCATGTTTTCCGTTGGGTCTCGTAGTAACCCAAATAACTCCGCTATTAATTGCTTCCAGGCTATCATGGTCTCAGCCTCTTCCTCCCCCCCAACATTACTTGCATCCTGCCATACCGCAGTTTCTGCTTCGGCCCATTTCTGTAGATCTTTCCACCATACTTCTATTCGTGGTCTCTGGCATGCCTTCCACCCCATGGCAATTCTCCTCTTTGCAAGTGCATACGCTAAATCCTTTAATTTACTCACATGCTTGAGTTTACGTGGTCTCGGAAACCCTCCCATCAAACAGGCCCACACCGTATCTACCACAATCCTGAGTCCTTTTTCGACCAACCTTTGCGCCACCTCCCCCCAAAAACGCTCAATGACTGGGCATGACCAGAACATATGCACCATTCCGGCATTTTCCTCATCACATTTGGGGCATGCTTGTCGTCCAACATTTTTTTATTTGGCTATTCTTCGGGGTGTCATATACGCCCTATGGGTTACGTACAGTTGTGTCTGTTGCAGTCTTGCATTCCTCAACACTATTTTGTGGTACCCTTGGGCTTGTTCCCACATCCCATCACTCATTGGGGCTCCCACTTTCTCTTCCCAGTCCTGTCTCAGTTGTGCCACCTCCTTCCCCACCTTGGACATCAGCAGCTCATATATTCTGGATATCTCGTGTCCCCCCTCTGCAATGTCATATATTATGTCTATGGTAGTGTCCGGTTCTTCTTCTAGTACTAGTTCAGACCATGGGCCTGATCACGACTTTGGCGGTAATGCCGGCAGTATTACCGCCGGCGGTATTAGCCCTACCTCCGAGCTCCCCAGCGCTAATAGCGCCGGATCACGAGTTCGGCGGTAATGTTAATCCCCATTCCCCACTGAGCCCATTCGGGAATGCCCCATTCCCCATTGGGCTCAATGGGGAATATTCGTGCTCTTAGCGCCGGCGGATTTAACGCTGGCGGTAATAGCGCGAATTTTCAGCAGATTTCCCCCCAGCTCAGAGCTGGGGAGAAATCCGCCAAAGCCCTGATTTGGCAGACCCTTAAATCCTGCTGTAATAGCGCGACCACCGGATTTAAGGGTTACCGCCAAACTCGTGATGAGGCCCCATGTCTCCTTGATTTTCCGCACCACCCTGTGGTATGTAATATACTGGCCCGTATGTAACCCAGTTTTTTCCTCTAACATTGCAAAGTCCCTTATGTTCCCCATCTGCCATATATCACCCATGGTTGCTATCCCCACCGGTTCCCAGTGTTTCCTAATCATCATCCTTAATTGCTTGTCTTTGCCCTCCAGCGCCACTAGTGGTACCTGCAGGGAGCACGGGAATGAATTCACCATCAGCTGGCAGGCCCTGCGCCATATCTTCCACCCTAGTATCATCATCCTCGGGCGCCCCTCCATATCTGCCTTAGGCAGCCACATCATTTCCTTTAGGGAGTATGGGGCACAGTCCTGTCGGAACAGCCTGGACTCTGAGGTTGACTCTTCAGAGAGCCATTTAGCTACATATTGCAGCTGGCTTGTTATGTAGTAAATTTCGTAGTTTGGCAGTTTATGCCCCCTTTTTCATATGAGTTTTGTAGCTTCCAAATGGCTACTCTATTCCTCGTCCCATGCCAGAGAAATTCCCTGCACATGCTTTCTATTTTAGCAAAGGTCCGCCTTGTTATAAGGTGTGGGATATTTCCAAAATAATGCAAGAGTCTCGGTAGGGCCACCATTTTCAACACTGCCCCTCGCCCCATCATTGCTAGGGGTAGCTTCACCCAAAACTTCATGCTGTTTCCAATTTTCCTGATCGCCTCCTCTGTGTTATACTGGTGTTCCTCTTCTACTGTGTGGTATATATCTATTCAAAGATATCGGAACGTGCGCACCTCCCATGGTATCTGTAGCGCCGGTAGCTGTTCTAACGGGATCCCTTTGTACCTGCCCAGTGGAAATATACTAGATTTTTGGGGGTTCACAGCTATGCCAGACAGCCTTGCATATCTCTCCATCGCTTCCAGAATGTACTGGAGGTTTTTTTCCGGGTCCCTTAAATACAGCAGCATGTCATCCGCATACAAAGAGATTAGATGTGGTTCCCCTTCTACAGTAATGCCTATCGGGTCATACTGTTGCCTAAGGTATATGGCCAAAGGTTCCAGGGCAAGAATGTACAACATAGGAGACCACGGGCATCCTTGCCTAGTACCTCTATGAAGTTGCCACCTCTCTGATATCACCGGTCCTGTTTTAACTCTAGCCAACGGCACCCTATGTAGCATTTTGGCCCACCGTAGGTACACAGGCCCTATCCCATAGCCAGCCAGGGCCGCCATCAACCACGGCCATTTGACCGAATCAAAGGCCTTTATTGCATCTAGCGATACAATTGCCAGTTCGCCTTCGTCCTCATTTGCATGCTCAACAACTCGATGGAGTCGCCTAAGATTGTTGGCTATGTTCCTGTTGGGAACATAGCCAGTCTGGTCGAGATGTATTAGTTTAGCAATAACCCTCCTCATTCTATTTGCCAAAACTGCTGTCAATATTTTACTGTCTTGATTGAGCATTGACAGGGGTCTGTATGATCCACAGTTATGACCGGGCTTATTGGGTTTGGGCAGCGGTATAATTGTCGCTTCTCTAAGGGACTCTGGCAGCCTACCCACTTCATACGCTTCAATCAGCATTTCTAAAAGCGGAGAAAGCATTTCATCCTTATATGTTTTATAAAATTCACTTGGGAGTCCGTCAGTCTCCGGAGTCTTGCTAGTAGGCAACTGTCTCACTACTTCTTCCAACTCCTCTAAGTTAATCGGGGCATCCAGCTCCTCCCGCTCTTCGGCACTGATCTGCGGCAATCCTATATCTTCCAGTGTTTCTACTATTTCTGTACAACCACTGTCCTCATCATCTCCATACAGGAGTCGATAATACTCCACAAATTCCTGGTTAACTCCCTCCTGGGTGTCCACTATGCTCCCATCCTCCCTCGTTATTTTTCTGATTGTGGGCCTGGGGGTCTCACTCTTGTATAGCCATGCCAAGACCCTCCCTGGTTTATCCCCCCCGCATGCTCTCTCTATATATACTTCTTATAGTTAAGATTGCACAATCTCTCCCAGTGCCCCGCACATTTCTGCTGCAGCTTAAGTATTACTTCATTATCTTCCTTGTTGTTACCTCCCTCCCTTAGTGCCCTTTCTGGTTCCCTCTCCGTATCTTGCAGTTCAGCCTGGATCCCTCCTTGTAGCCCTCTGGACTTAGCTATAGCTACTCCCCTCATTACCACTTTGAAGGCCTCCCAAAGCATACCCGCTGTCTCTACACTGCCAGTATTTATCTCAAAGTAGTTTATTATTTCCTCCCTCATGTCCTCCCTGAGGATGGTGTCTTTCAGCGCCTCTGCTTTGAAGTGCAATGTCGGGATCTTTGCTCTTGGGGGTCGGTATTGCCATCTCAGGATTAGTGGCGAGTGGTCAGAGAGGACCCTCGCTTTATATTCCGTTTGCGTTATCTCAATCATTAACTCTTGTGTGGCAAACATATAATCCAATCTAGTGTGCGGGTTTTTTGGGGCTGAGTAGTGCGAATACTGCCTCTCCTGGGGTTGGTGTGACCTCCACACATCCACAAACCTGAAATCATCCAACAGCGTATGCAGTGTTCTAGCGGCTGGGGTGGGTCTATCCATGTTACCATCTGACCTATCTACCCCAGGGTTTAACACGCAGTTGAAATCTCCTCCCCAGATCACCGCCCCTCCCAAGCACGTACTGAGTTTGTTGCATAAGGTTCTAAAATATGCCGCTGTGTTTTGGTTCGGGCGTACATGTTTATGATGCTTATCTCCCTGTTTTCCACCAACCCTCTCATCATGACCATCCCCCCGTCTGCCTCCACCGTGAACTGTAACAGTTGGAACGGGACATGTGGCACCACCCAAATGAGCACTCCCTTGGCATAGGCCGAATATGATGCCCCCACCACACTCCCCCTCCATTTCTTCCGGATCATCTCCATCTTGTCTTGCGTAAGATGAGTCTCCTGCAGCAGGGCTATGTCTACTTTCTGTCTGCGTAGGTATAGCATGACCTTGTTCCTCTTTAGAGAACTATTAAGCCCTCTGACGTTCCAAGTAATTATTTTAAGATCCCCCATGGCATGTCAGGGTCCTTCTCCTCCCACCACAAGTGCAATCCATGATCAAGTACATTTCCATTCTAGGCGGGCTCGTTTCCCAACATAAACTTCCCCAAACAACAAATACTTCAAACTACCCATCCTCCCTCGCTCCCGCCTCCCTTCCCTGCCCCAACTCACTCCCCTCCATTTCCTCCCACCCCAACACCCTATCCAACTGTTGCCCAGGATCTCAGGCACCCCTGCATCTAGCCCTTTTCTGGCAATTGCCTTTACTCACGGCTCAGCAGGGTGAAGCCACCCTAATGGCGGCCCTACTACTCTAACTCCTGGGGGTAGGTCGTTTCCATCTTGCCACTCCCGTTTGCTTCCATGTGAGCGCGCTTAGTGCTACCCAATTTGCATTCACATTTTATATTCTAGTCCAACAAATCCAAATGTCTCTTATTGCAATTTTCAATGTTATCTGTCTTTGTCCCGCCCCTGTTACCCATGCGACACTCCTTTTATTTTTTCCCCCGTCCTCCCCTTCTCCATCCTTGCATCCTACATAATGTGACCCCCTCACTTATCATGATCCTCGTGATCTTGCTTCTCGCCTTGTTCCAGACAACCCTGCATATCCAGCCATGCCGTTGCGTCCTCCGGGGTGTCAAAAAAGTATGCCCTACTTTTGTGCAGGACCTTGAGCTTTGCGGGATACAAAAGCATGTACTTGATTCCAGCTCTATACAATCTCCTCTTGAACCCCCACATAGCCATAACGCTGTATCTGCACCAACATGGTGTAGTCAGGGTATGCTGTGATGGTTGCAGACGCCCTTTCGATCGGTCCACCTTTGCGAGAGTACTCCAGGATCTTCTCTCTGTCTTTATAGTTCAAGATCTTTGCTATTATCGCCCGAGGGGGGGCTCCAGGTCGTGGTTTCCTCATCAGGGCCCAGCGCGCCCCCATTCGACAGCAAATCCTTGTGAAAGTTTGTGGGCTCCTATTTTTTGCAGGATCAAGTTCTCCACGTAGTCCGTGGGGTCCTGACCTTCCTCTCCCTCCGGTAGGCCGACCACCCGTATGTTGTTCCGTCTCGCTCTCCCTTCAGCCTCCTCCACGCGTTTCTCCAACTTGGCAACCTGTTGCTTCAGTATGTGGACTTCCTTTGCGTTGCTTGTGCTGGTTTCCGCATTGGTTTTCATCGCACTCTCTAGGCCGCTTGTTCTTTCAGCCAGCGCTCTTACATCTTGTCGCAGCAGATTGACCTCGAGCCCAACTGCATCTATTTTGGTTTCCAAAGCGGTTTTTAGGTCCGCCATCACTGTCCCCCACGAGGCTTTCAACTCCGTAATGGCTGTTAGGATCAAGTGATCCTCTTTTGTCAGGGATATTTCTGCAGGCGCGGCTGCCGCACCCTGTACCAGGGTGGTTGGAGTCTGTTGCGGCTTGGCAAAAATGTCCATAGTGGGCTGCTTACGCTTGGTCTTGCCTCCTCTCACCGACATTGTGCAGTCATGCCTCTGTGCCGGGGTCCAGCTTTTCTGTAGAGTGCAGGTCCTGCTTCCCCGTCCCTCGTTCGCCGTGGCTGTAGTGCGCTGCGGCACCGCCAGACCTATATGTCTCTCGCACCTTATCCCGGTCCACTTTCTGGGGGTTACACCTCTCGAGGGTAGTCTGTTGCAGCGCACGCGCGTCATGAGCAGCTCGCCAGGGGGGGGGTAAGGCTAATCATTTACCTGGGCGACATGCTCATCCTAGCACAGGAGGAGAGTCTCCTCGCCCAATTTCAGCTGACAGTGTCTCTGCTTCAGGATCTGGGGGTTTGTAATCAACCTAGAAAAGTGTGCCATCGTTCCTACACAATGTGTGCAATTCCTGTGCATTGTTATAGATTCTTGTTGCCCCAGAAGAGGATGCAGGGATTCGAGCCCAGGTCAAGTCTGTGTTGAAGAAAGGGATGTTGTCACTTCGCCTTCTTGACAGGGTTATAGGTATGCAATCTGCATCCATTTAGGCCATTTGTCCAGCCCCTCTCCATGACTGGGTTCTTCAGATGCTGAAGACTCAACATCTTCAGTCAGGGACTCCTTATTCTCAGGTGGTGCATCTGTCTCAAGATGCAACAACCGAGCTTCATTGGTGGCTGCAGCAAATGCAAGTGTGGAACGGGCGAGCTAGAGGTTTCTACGGGGGGGGGAGTTGTCTGCTGTAGAGCAGTCTCTTCATACCAACTGTCTCGAGCGTGTGGTGGGTTCTTTTGCAGTGATGAGTTTCACCAAGGACAAGGTGAATTGTTGCAATCACTTGAGAATGGACAATGTGTCGGCGTTCCGTTCAATCAACAGGTTGGGGGGGCACTCAGTCCAAAGGGTTAGCGGACATAGAACAGGACTTCTGGCACTTCTGCTTCAATCACGGGATTATGCTGCAGGCAGAATATCTGCCAGGCCTGTGGCGGATTGGAAGTCCAGTTTCCTTTGGGACACCAGTGATTAAAAGCTGAACAGCAATTTATTAGCGTTCCTATGACAGGTTAGGGGCCGGTTTCTCACAGACCTGTTTGTCTCTCACCTCAAATGCCAGGTCCCTCATTTCGTCAGCTGGCGTACAGATCCAGACACAGTGGCAGATGATGCTTTTCTTCAGGATGGATTCACCTCCGGGGGTATGCGTTCTCTCCGTTCTCTCTCATTCAGAGAGTTTTGTTCCAGGTGCGCAGACAGGCAGTGTCATTGGTCCTCTTGAACCCATTCTGGCCAACTCAGGTATGGTTTTCAACCCTTCTAGAACTCGCTGTAGACATTCCCAGACTTTGGTCCTTCCCACTGATAATCATAGACCCGGGGAGCCGATGTCACAAGTTGGTTTTACAAGGACAGCTGCCGCTTATGGCGTGGAAGATTTCTTCAAGTCCTGGGCATTCCCAGGCCTTTTGGGAGATGTGTGCCAGGTCATCAGAGACTCTTGGGCTAGATCCACTCAGGTTTCCTATTCATCAGCGTGGTCGCACTGAGTGGACTGGTGCCTGGAGAGGGATCTCGATCCCTTTTCTGCCGTTCCAGTAGAGGTAATTCATTTCCTGGTATCCCTCTTTGAGGAGAGGAAAGTGTATAGGACAATCAACAATTTTCGGTCAGCCATCTCGTCAGGACATATTGTGGTCAAAGGAGAACCAGTGGGTCGGCATTTCCTAGTGCGAAGAGCCTTGCGGTCCATCAGGATTAAGATCCCTCCTATGGATAAGTATTTCGTTTTCTGGGATGTTAATGTGGTTTTCCGTTTTGTTCCAGACATAGCCATCTAATGACAATCTCTCGCTTCAACAGTTGTCAGCTAACTATGTTATTATGCCTGGTTTCCATTAGAAGGGTTTCTGATGTTAAAGGATTGGATGTGGATAAAAAAGTTTATTCCCCAGAGGGGGAAACCTTCTTTATTTCATGTAGGACAAAGTGTTTATCTACCTCAGTTTCTTATGCTTCGTTTCCAGAGGATCAGAAATTGTGTGTGGTTCATTGTTTGCAAACGTATATATCAAGGTTACTAGTGAGTTGCAATCTCCATCTAACTCTCAGTTGCATGTCTCCTTCTGAAAGCCCTTTGCTGCAGTTTCCTCAGCCACCATGGCCTGCTGGGTGCATTGGGTTATGAGGAAGGCTAGGATAGACATATGATATGATATGATATGGCATTTATAACGCGCCTATACACATGTCCATTTTTGGAGCTCATTCTGCTAGGGGGGGGGGGCATGGCCTCTAAGTCAGCGTTGCTTGGGGGGGTGGTTAGAGGAGCTGACTGGTCTAAGGAGTCTACGTTAAAATCTTTTTACCATAGGAAAGTTCAGCATGTAGCTAATGTGGTGTTGCAAGTACTTTGAACTTTCAAAATAGGAAGCCTATTTCTGCCCTTGTAATGTCGGAAAATGCTTATCGTCAGAAAATGCAATAGCTAGCAAAATCTGACGTTACATGCAACGTCAGATTTTGCTACCCATCAGAAAATGCTTCCATTAGCATTTTTTGCCAGTGTGCTTTTTGTAGCAAATCCTGTTGTACGGGGTAGTGCTGCATTAACCCTATGTTAGCAATGTTCACTCGATTTTTGTATTAACCCACTGTTATCAATTTTAACCCTATATATATTGTGCAGGCAGTGCAGCATTAACCCGTCAGAAAATGCTTCCGATAGCATTTTTTGACAGTGTGCTTTTCGTAGCCAACCCTATGTTGTACAGGGCTGTGCTGCATTAACCCTATGTTAGCAATTCTATACGAAAGCCCATTAATAAACCTGAGAGCATATTGATTTGAGCAATAATTTCATACACACGCCCATCCTTCCACAAGACAGCACATTCAGTCGACTGTCCCATAGAAAAGACCCATTCTTTCATCATAAACGCCCATTCGAGGCGACATCACTGTATTTCTTGCACACATTTTTTACAACGTTTAAAGTAATTAATGCGTAGTTTCATTAACCTGAGAGAACATCAATCAGTCCATGCAAAGGCCCATTCCTTTAACTGATAGTGCATTCATTCTATCATTGCTTAGTGTGGTGTGGGACCCTCCAGAGTGTGTTGCCCCTTTAAGGGGATGTGTCCCTCCCCTGTGTGTTGCCCTTTTATCATGGGCCATGACTCTGTCATGGCCCAAGCTAATAAAAGGAGTCTCTGCAGACACGTGCACCAGAACGGCTGCAGACTCCAGAAGAGGAGCGACTCAGTCCGTGTCTCCTTTCTTCTGGGAGGCACAGGCCTGCATGCCCGATCGCTGTGGGACCCTCGTGCCAGTACGGTGGCAGAGGCCCACACGGTCAGGGGCATGGCTGGCTGTGCCCCAACCC
Source organism: Ambystoma mexicanum (assembly GCF_040938575.1). Lineage (NCBI taxonomy): Eukaryota > Metazoa > Chordata > Amphibia > Caudata > Ambystomatidae > Ambystoma > Ambystoma mexicanum. Next base: position 662,816,910 of record NC_090931.1, read on the forward strand.
TCATTGGTGCTGATGTCCGGTAGTACCAAGGGGGCCTGCCGGATGACCAGGGCAGGCCCCAACCCCCCACAGCACTGGGCCTGTCGAGTGCTGATGCCCATAGTGCTCGGGGGGCCCGCTCGATGTCAATGGTGGGCCCCCCCCCCCACAAAATTGGCGACAAGGACGAACCCTGCAGGGTTATTTTGTTCATGCTGTTCTAGTTTGTCTCCCTTTGTTTTGTGGCATGCAGCATCCATCGCCGCGAATGAGGGAGGAGGAGCGGCAACAAAGGACAATGTGGGGTGCCCTGCCGGCGAGTTTACCCGGCCGCGGCCTTCTGAATAGGGTGCCCGTGCGGCCGGGTTAGAGTCTGCCGCAGGCTTCCTCCCCCCCCGGCATCCGCTGTACAAGAAGTGCCCCCCGCGGCATCCGCTGTACAAGAAGTGCCCCACGGCCCTCTGCGGCATCCGCCGGACAAGACGTGCCCCCCGTGGCATCTGCCATACAAGATGTGCTCTGGTTGAGCGGAGGAAGTGGGCGCCCGTCCATCGGGGAGCAGCATTAGGGGCGCGGGTGTCCGCGTCCTGGTGCCTGGCATCGGGAGTGCCTCTTGCCCCAGAGGAAATAAAGAGTGGGCAGCCTGCGAACCCCTCCCCCGTCGCCGCCCCCTGTGAAAAGGGTGCTCATGCGGCCGGGCAGAGGGGCAGCCCTGTGGCAGTGTCTGCAAGCAGCGCTGCTGCTGCAGGTTCTCGGCACCAAAGTGTGGGGCATCGGTCCCTTGAACTGTGACATCGACTAACCTGGACGGTCGCTGATGGAAAGAGAACTGGTCCCTTGCAGTCCTGCAAGTGCTTAAAGAGGACTTCATAAATAGATGTTGTGAAGCGGTGATCCCGCGTTGTTAGGTGTGCATGATAGGGTGCCTGCAGCTAACAGTTGTGTCATCCAGTGGTCGCAGTTTCCACACGCAGGGTTAATAAAGGGTTTTTTGACATGTGGTTGAGCTGCCAACATTCCACTGGCGGTTCACCAGCTGCGACTGTCACCCGCGGGTCATGTGTAGAGTGTGTTTTATATGTTTAGCATGTCGATGACCATGTAATTGTATTTTATTATTTATATAGTGCTTTACACCAAAGCGCTTTACAGCATAACAACCAAAATACATTAAACATGGAAAATAGAAGCAATAAAATAAACATGATTCAAACCAGAAAAACAGCCTGTAGAACAATTTGCATTTGGGAAGGAAGAGAAGAGGAGAGGTATGGGAAGGAAGAAAGGGAGAGGGGAGCGGGAGTAGAAAGGAGGGTGGAAGTAAGTCAAAGGGGGGGGAGACAGGAAGAGATAAAGGAACGGGAAGGAGGAGTGGGGAGGAGAAAGAAGAGGATGAAGGGGAGAGAAGTCAGGGGGGAGGGTGAAGGAGTGTTTTTAAGAAGGAACGAAAGGAGGAATAGGTGGAGATGGAGCGGACAGAGAAAGGGAGCGAGTTCCAATGTAAGGGGGCAAGGAGTTGGAAGGAGCGGAAACGAGAGGAGGCACAGGGAGGGGGGGAACAGAGTAAAAAGTGATCAGCGGAGCGTAGAGAGCGAAAGGGGGCATAGAAAGAGAGAAGAGAGGAGAGGTAAGGAGGGGCAAGGTCATGAAGAGACTTAAAAACGAGACAAAGGAAGTGTTATTTAAGTTGGGAGTGGAAGGGAAGCCAGCCTAGGTTGGTAAGTGAATTGGAGATGGAATCATAGGGAGAGAGAAGACAGAGGGTGCGGACGGCAGGGCGGAAAAGGGATTTAAGGGGGGCGAGATGGGAAGAGGGGAGACCGAAAAAGATAGAAGAACAGTAGAAAAGGCGGGAAAAGATGAGGGAAGAGATTAAGAGTTTAGTAGCATGGAAAGTAAGAGAAGAACGGACTTTACGGATATTAAAGAGGTAATAGCGACAAGAGCGAGTAGTGAGGGAAATGTGGTAATTGAAGGACAGGGAAGAGTCAAAGTAGATTCCTAGATTCCTCGCATGGGTGGAAATAGGAAGATCGGCAGGGGTGAAAAGAATGGAAGGAGGGGGGGGGAGGGAGGAGGAAGTGTGTTGGAAGGGAAGAAAAGGACTTCAGTTTTGTCCGTATTGAGAGAGAGAAAATGCGATGACATCCAGTTTTTAATGGCAGCGAGACAGGAGGAGAGTTTAAGATGAAGGTCAGGGGTGAAGGAAGAGAAGGAGAGGAACAGTTGAGTGTCATCGGCATAGAAATGGTGAGAAATTCCAAAAGAGGAGATGAGAGGAGCGAGAAGTGAAGTATAGAGGGATAATAAGAAGGGTCCAAGGACGGAACCTTGGGGAACACCATAGTTTAGAGGGAACGTGGAAGAGGTTTGACCACCCCAAGAGACAGCGAATGAGCGGTTGGAGAGGTAAGAGGAGAGCCAATTAAGAACTGAGTCTTTGAAGGCAAAGGAGGAAAGAGTATTGAGAAGTAAGGGGTGATTGACAGTATCAAAAGCAGCGGAGAGGTCGAGGAGGACAAGGATTGAGGATTGCTTAGCATAGCGAGCGGTGAGGAGAGAGTTGACGACATAGGTGAGGTCAGATTCAGTGGAGTGTTTGGGACGGAAGCCAGATTGAGAGGGGGGAAGGAGAGAGAGGTTAGAGATAAAGGTCGAGAGTTGAGAATAGGCAAGGCGTTCGAGTAGCTTAGAGAGGAAAGATAAAAGTGATATAGGGCGAAAGTTAGACACAATAAGGGGATTGGCAGAAGGCTTCTTAAGGATAGGGATAATAGTGGCATGCTTGAAGGCAGTAGGGAAGGTAGCTGTAGAAAGACAAGTATTGAAGAAGGAAGTTAGATAGGGGATGAGTAGGGGGTAAACCTTAGGAATAAGAATGGAAGGGATGGGATCACAGGGGGCGGCAGTAGGGTGGGATTTAGATAGGAGGAGAGAAATGTCAGATGGAGTGATAGGAGAGAATTCCGACATGAAAGTCGAGGGGGAGGACAAAGAAGGAAGGGAGAGGGAGTAGGAAGGAGAGCAGATATTTGACGAAGAGAACACATTTTTTCAGAGAAGAAGTTAGCGAGGTCTGAGGGAGAAAGAGGAGACGTGGAAGAGAGGTCACGAGAGGAAGGAGAAAGGAGGCGTGATAGGGTTTGGAAGATACGACGAGGATGAGAGGCTTGGGAATGAAGAAGGTTAGAAAAGTAGGAGCGTTTAGCAGAATTAAGGCAGGAATCATATAGCGAGTGATAAGAAAAGTAGGAGGTTTGGTTAGTGAGAGAAGGGGATTTGCGCCAGGAGCGCTCAAGGCGACGAAGCAGACGCCGCATGGAAATGAGGTGAGAGCCAAGGTTGAGAAGGCTGATGAGTGGGGGAGAAAGAAGAGCGGGGATAGAGATGATCGAGATTAGAGGTGAGAGAGTAGGACAAGGAGGAGAGGGCTAGGTCAGCAGGGAGAGAGGAGAAATTAGAGAGGGGAAGAAGGGATGAGGAGCAAGAATCAAGGAAGAGTGAAGGGTTAAAGTGCCAAAGGTCACGCCGCATGAAGGAAGTGGTGGGGGGTAGAGAAGAGGGAGGAGGGGAGCTAGGGGTAAGTGAGAAGGAGAGTAGAGAATTATCAGATAGATAAGTGGGAAGAGAGGAAACCGGGGAGGAGGGATAAGTAGAATTAAAGGTGAGGTCAAGTGTGGAGCCTGAGGAGTGGGTAGAAGAAGAGGAGAGAGAAGGTAGGAGTCCAGAATCGTGAGAAGAGGAGAGGGATGTGGGGGAATGGGAAGGTGAAGATTAAAATCGCCAAGGACAGTGAGGGGAGAATGAGAGGGGGAGATGAGAGAGAGGAGGTGGTCAAGGTCATCGTAGAAGGAAGAGAGGGGGCCAGGAGGTATGCAGATAATTAGGAAAGAAATGGGGTGAGGGAATGAGAAGGATTTATACTGGTATTCAAAGGAAGAGAAAGTAGGAAGGGATGGGGCGGAGGTAGAAGAGAGGTATTTAGGGTGGAAGCGACGCCACGACCAGAGGGACGAGAGACATGAGAGAAGGAGGAGGAGGAGGTGGAGAGAGAGGCAGGAACAGTGGAATTGTGAGGAGGGATCAAGGTTTCAGTTAGGCAGAGGAAGTGGAGGTTGAGCCGAAAGAACATATCTAAAACAGCAGCAGTTTTATTAAAAAGGGATCTGGCATTCCAAAGAGCAATGTTAATTAGGTTAGAAGGTTGGCGTGGAGGGTGGATGAGGTTGAGGCGACAAGGAGAGGAAGAAAAGGAAGGGGGAGAGTGGGGAAGGGGGTTGAGCACGGAGATGGACATGAGGATAAGGGAAGGGATAAGGAGGAGATGGAGGAGGGAAGTGGGGGAGAGGGAGGGAGGAAGGGGTAGTAGGGTAGGTGAGAAAGGAGCAATCTAGCAATGTGCATGACAGATTGAGGGAGGGATGGGGAGGACAGCAATTAGAGAACGAGGAGGAGAGTGAAAATAAAGAGTGTCACGGATGGAGAGAAAGGAGATAGGAAAGGACCAGCTAGTGATAGTAGGAATAGGGCCCGGAGCAGACACGTCACCAATGAGGATGAGGATGTTTGGTAGTCACCTCACTGGAGAGACACAGGCAGAGGCCAGATAGAAGCTAACACTGCGATAGGGGAAGATATGAGCCCCAGGGTGTAGCTGTGGCAGGTCCTATTTGTTGTTTGATCTTATGTTTTGAGGTAGCTTAAGTAATGGCGTTCTGTAACAGGGGAAGGGTCAGTTATGGTTTAGTAAAGTTTGTTTGTTTGTTATGAAAAAGTAGGAGTGTGGTGTGGGACCCTCCAGAGCGTCCTCCCAGTTAAGGGGATGTGTCCTTTCCCTGTGTGTTGCCCTTTTAACATGGGCCATGACTGCGTCATGGCGCAAGCTAATAAAGGGAGTCTCTGCAAACACGTGCACCAAAACAGCTGCAGACTCCAGAAGACGAGCGACTGAGTCTGTGTCTCCTTTCTTGTGGGAGGCACAGGCCTGCATGCCCCATGCTGTGGGACCCTCGTGCCATGCTGTGGGACCCTCGTGCCAGCATGGTGGCAGAGGCCCGCATGGTCAGGGGCATGGCTGGCTGTGTTCCCACCCTCATTGGTGCTGAGGTCCGGTAGTACCAAGGGGGCCTGCTGGATGACCAGGGCAGGCCCCAACCCCCACAGGCACTGGGCCTGTCGAGTGCTGATGCCCATATATAGTCCTCCGGGGCGCTAGATGTCAATGGTGCCCTCCCTCCCCCACAACAACACTTACAAACTATTAATTCACCTGAAAGTGCATTCATTCATTCTATCATTGAAACTTAGCAGTGATGGTGAAGTGAAGAAGCCAATAAGAGCGGGGAAGTTAAGCAGCATGGGTCGAGCCAGCAATGGTGAAGATAAGAAGTCAATAAGGGCGGGGCAGTTAACTCCTAGCAGTTAATTTCCCTGTGGCTTATTGTTGTGGTTATCGAGTTACCCCTGCGGCGCCACTCAGGCGTGGGTTTCTCTGCAAAATCAGACGCAGGCTTCTCGTGAGAAGCGTGAGCTTCCTCCTCTTCTTTGGTTATGAACACCAGTTGTTTGTTTATGTCCTCGCTACTGATCAACCATCCCGTTTGAATGTTTTTAAAAGGGTTGGGACGCTGTCAGAAAATGCTATCCTGTTAATGCATTACTGAGCATGCACAAAAACACTAGGCATGCTCAGTAAGCAGGGAAAGCATTTTCTGACAGAAAGCATTTTTCGTTGTTACAGGCTCCCGACCCCGTGTCTTCCACCGAACAAACGTATAAAAAACGTCGCCCATCTGCCTCCAACCCTGAAACTCCAGTCCTCCCCTTGCATGCTCCGCCTGTAGCCACGCCTCAAGCGCAAGTTTTGGTTTCGTTTCGTGAATTGATCTCTTGGGTGCTTTACGTCTGGTCCCCAATCTTGCTCAGTCAGGTAAGGCTGGTCCTGCATTAAGTGATACAATCACCCGAACAGGGAGAAGGGGGAGGAGAATCCTGGAATGTTTGTCCGAGGTTTGACATCGTGAGTTGAACGCCCATTTGCACGAGTTCGTATATGTTCACTGATGGGGGTTCGGGTAACTAATAGCTTTGGGTGTGGCTTCAAACCCTGCGAAGTCCTTGAAATGTTTTTATTTGTATCTTTTTGTGGTGGGAAATATATCGGGGATTTGCCATACAGGCCCGACTGCTCTTTACGCGATTCCATGTCACCACTTTGTTTTAACCTTTCATTTTGCTCTACCACAGAATATGGTTGGCGGCTGGGTTGCCAGAAAAGGAAACCCATTAATAGGCCAAATGTAGTTAGAAACTAGCCAAATTATATACTTCTGCATGAGCCTAAATGTTCAGGTAAAAAAATACGTTTTGCATGCCCCTTTCTCTTCAACTGCCTCTTCCACCTTCACCATCAAGTTCCCCAATTCACCCCTTCTCTTCAAACGGCACCCTGTTCCCCACTCCGCAGCAGCCCATCTTGTCACTGCAACTGCCTGGCCACTCTTTGCCGCCCTTTTCCACTCACCTGCTGCCCTTCTTCCCAACTTCACCCACCACCTGCTCCACCAAATACCTCTCTTCCCCTCCAACTGTCCTGGCTAGCTGCCCCCTTCTTAAGACGAGAGACCTACATTCTGCACTGGCGGCGTTACTTTGAACATTGAGATGCTTATCGCTCACTAGAGGCACCAAGTACACCAATACCTAATCCCCCACACTGGCGTGAGAAGGGGGTTTAGATTCTATAAAAGACAAGTAGGCGAGTATTATGCATTCACAATCTTTACTCTTAACCACAGCAGCAAAGAATGAAAAACTTTGTAAAACAACATTTTTTCCAAATAAACACAGCGTTATGAACAATACAAACATCCCAGTCCAACATGGTGGGCAGGTCATGCCCCGGAAGTAGCCAATGGGCTGCGAGCCAGTCCTATATGGGTCCATTCCTTTATCAACTCCTCCTCTTTCTGTCGCTGATCCTTTTCACACGGCCACCGAACATTTTCTCCACGCAGAACGAAGAACAAACTCCCATGAAAACGTCGGAACTGAAACCTCTGCAACTTGGAGCTGAACATTCCGCTTCTTCCTGTGTCGAAGCCATCAACCGAAAGCTCAACAAACAAACATCAGTAAGGGTGGGTGGGATAATACTCGCCTCCTTGTCTTTTATAGAATCTAAACCCCCTTCTCACGCTAGTGTGGGGGATTAGGTATTCTATGGCAAGACAGGAGGCTCATATTATGCAAGTTCAAAGCCCTTGCATTACATTCACAGCTACATGAGCAATACGTTTATGGTAAAATGTCTTAAAAGTTGACTCCCTTGACCAGTCAGCTGCTTTTAAAATCTGTACCAAACTACCCCCCAGAAAGGCTGCTTTAGAGGCCATAGCGCCCCGGACTGAGTGGGGACCAAAAGAGGATGCGTGGGCCCCCGCCTCCCGCATAACCCATTTGATCCATCTGGCCAAAGTAGAAGGGGAGACTGCCTTATGGGGTTTCCTGTAGGAAATCAGCAGCTGAGAGGTATTCGGAGGTCTAAAACCTTCAGTTTTAAACTTAAAACATTTCAAACAGTTGACCACACATAATTTCCAATCTTCGGGAAAAGCTGGATAGGATATTGAGGAAGTCGAGCATTTAGTCCTTCGTGAGATAAAGAAAGTAACCCCCTGCGGGGTGAACATCTTATTATCCACATCCAGAGCTCTGATATCAGAGACCCTTTTAATAGACACCACATATAGTAACATAGCAAGTTTGGAAAATAACTGCTGCAGGGACAAATCTTCATTAGGAGGCCAGGACCTGAAGAGCTGCAGTACCATATTAACGTCCCAAAAAACCAAATACTTCGGTTTTGGTGGAACCTTAATACGAATAGATTTGAGGGCCCTATGCACCAAAAAGTGCCTACCCACTGGTTCTCCCTTAACCAAAAGGTGACCGCCTGAAATAGCTGACCGAAACCCATTAACAGTCCTTTAGGCTTTCCCTTCCTTAAACAACTCTACTAGAAAATTAACCACTTCTACAGGAGAGGCAGAAACGGGATTGAGGTGCCTAGCCACACACCAGCTAACCCAGCGGTTCCATGCTGAGGAATACCCAGATTTAGTAGAGGGTGCCCAGGAGTCCCTGATGACCGACATAGAGTCTTGCGAAAGTCCTCTGAAGCACCAGGAAGAGCTGAAATCTTCCAAGCCATAAGGGCAAGGTGTCCCTGCAGGACCAACTCGCGAGGGAGACCCCCCGACCCCCCGGTTCCACCATCAACTGGGGATCGAGAGGGAGAAGATGGGGAATATCTATTGCCAATTCCAGAAGGGTCGGGAACCAAACCTGAGAGGGCCAAAAGGGGGTAACCAGAAACAGAGACATCGCTTGTCTGCGAACTTGGACCAGAACCTGAGCTATCGTGGCAAAGGGAGGAAAGGCATACCCCAACTGACCCGACCAATCCTGTAGCAAAGCGTCGGTGGCCAGAGCCAACGGATCTGGTCTCCAACTGTACAATTTGGGAACTTGACAATTTAGTCTCGAGGCAAACAAGTCTATCGTCAGGGGACCCCAGAGGGACGCTATGCAGGGAAAGAGAGACCTGTTCAACATCCAATCGCTCCTGTCTTGCAGGTGCCTGGAGTTCCAATCTGCAACCTCGTGGGTGATTCCTGGGAGGTATTCTGCTTTCAATAGAATATCCCTGTCGAGGCAAAAAATGCCAAAACTCTCTTGCCAAATCCACCAGGGCTTTGGACCTGGTACCTCCCAGGTGATTGATGTACCTCACTGCAGAGATGTTGTCCATGCGGAGGAGAGCACAACAATTCCCCTGATCCTTGAGGAGACTTCGAAGAGCAAAGGATCCCGCTAACAACTCTAGACAATTGATATGTAGTTGTTTCTGACTCCGACCATTTCCCTCCTGTGGAAACCTGACCCAATCTGGCCCCGCAACCCGCTCTGCTTGCATCTGACTCCAGAATGACATCCGGAGATGGCCCAAATATTGCCTTGCCATTCCAGGCCTCCATGTGCCTGAGCCACCACAGGAGTTCCAACCTGGCCTCTGGAGGCAATTCCACCATCTGGGAGTAAGAGAGACAATTGCGCAAATGCTTGGCTTTTAGGCGCTGTAGCGCTCTGTAATGTAGGGGAGCAGGGAAGATGGCTTGAATGGATGCCAACAGCATCCCCACAACCCTGGGTAACTGCCTGAGCGAGATCCTCCCTCTCCTGAGGAGCAGATGAATCTCCTTCTTCATCTTGGAAAGTCTGTCTGGGAGAAGGATGCAAAGCTTTGAATCTATATTGAAGCCCAGAAATTGGATACATTGCGTAGGCTTCAATATGGATTTTTTGACATTTATCACAAAACCTAGATCCTGTAAGAGGGTGTTATCTTTCTAGCTCCAAAACAAACAAAGCTGCTGGCTTATAACTTTAAGGGAAAGGTAATCTTGATAAGTATAGACAATCAGAATAGCAGCAGGCTCTCTTACCTTGACTTCGGATTCAGTGTGGATATTAGGGAAATACCTGAATCCCCCTCTCCCAGCCTAAGGAAACAGGCGTGGAGTTGAGGCGTCAGGGAAACCCTTGGTCAGGGAAAAACCCTGGTAGCTGGGGATCGTTGAGGGTTCCAGGAGATGGCTGTCGAGGCTAGCAAGCGTCGAGAGACAGCCACAGGAGGCACTAAATCAGTCGAGGGTGTTTCTGTGTCTATGCCTCTGACTGTTGATGCAAACAAGAAAGGTAAGTGTTCTGGGTTTTATAGTAAGAGATACTCCGAAGCGGGGAAGAAATGAAAACCGTACCTTGGGAGGAGTTCTAAGGGGTTTCAGGTGTTGGTAACAAGGTTGCTGGCATTCGGCAGCCTGTGAAGAGATAACTGGAATGCCGATGTTCGTTCTGAGGATATGCAAGATAAAGGTAAGAAATAGAACAATTCGGCTGATCTACGAGAGTGGGATGTATGTAGCGCACCTACCCTAGAATGTAAAGGGTTAGAATTCCTTCCACGAGAAGACGTGACTTCAGTGGAGGAAGAGGAGTCTGGGTACTGTAGTTCTAGATGTGGAATGAGTCTGCCCTTGCTAAGAACAAATGCCGAAATGCCTAAGTAGGAGGTGGGAACCGAGAAAGGCTGGTCTGGGAATTTGTCCGCGAGGAAGCTGGGAGCGTGGCTCACGATAGTCATAGCAACGCGCTGGTCCTTTGGGGTTGATGCCGGAAATACTCTTCCGTGCTGACGAGGAGGAGTCACAGCCTCTCGATCTGATCGAAAAACTGGACCAGCGCACAAAGGAATTGGCGCCATCTTGGAAGGATATCTTCGTACCCCTTGTACATACCGCCAACAGCGCCACACAGACCAGTTCGCATTGCACTCGTGACAGAGGGTCACAGTGAACTTCAGATGAGAACACAGAGTTTGATAATTCTGGGCTAGCAGAAGCATGTCGTCCGGATAAATTATGATCCGAATCCCCCTGGATCTGAGGAGAGCCATCACAGGCTGCATGAGCCTGGTGAAACACCATGGGGCCGAGGACAGACCAAACGGAAGGGATGCAAACTGCCACACTCGACCCCCCGCCCCCATTGAAACTGAAGAAACTCCTGATGTGGGGGAAAGACAGGAACCACTAGGTAAGCGTCCTTGAGGTCTAATTTGACCATCCAGTCTGCCGGAGAAAGGGTGTCCCTGAGCAAATGAATCCCTTCCATCTTGAAGTGGTGATATACCACAAGAGTTGAGGGCTTTCAGATTGATTACTGGGCGAAACCCCTGGTTCGGCTTCGGGACTAGGAAAATGGTACTCAGAAACTGAGAGGCCCCGTAAGAGGCCGGGACTACCGCCCCCTTGGAGATGAGATCCTTTACTTCCTCATCTATGAGGGATTGTTTGACCTCGTCGAACACCAAAGGAAGGGGAAAGGACAACTGGCAAGGAGGGGTATAAAATTCTATCTGATAACCTTGAACAGTTTGCAACACCCAAGGATCCGAAGTAAGGGCCTCCCACTGTGGAAGAAACCTGGTAAGTCTGCCTCCTAGACTTTTGAGGGAAAAAACTTTTAACACCCGAGAAAGTACCTGATGGCCCTCTTGATCTTCCGGCGCCTCTGCCGGCACGTCCTCTCCAAGCCGAGTTTTGTTGAGGGTAAAACTGGTTATGTGCTCCTCGAGCAGAGGAGGGATTGTATGCACCACGGGGCGCAAACTGGCGGGGACGGGAGTATCCCTGGGTAAAGCGGCCGGAGGAGCGGGCCCTACCTCGTCCAGCCTTGTTAAAAACCTTTGGGGCAAATACCTTTTTTTTATATTAGCCTGCGCCTTGTCCAGCGCCGTAAATGTGTGAACATATGCTGACAAATCCTTCAGGAAAGAATCCCCAAACCTTCTTGGGGTCTTTCCCCATCTGGGATAGAAAAGCCACCATAGATTGGTCTATTTCTGACGCTAGAGCCACCTTGTCGGCGAGCATAGGTCTGGGACATTCCAACTGTAATTTATTACGTTCCTCTTTGGGCATAGGGCGCCTGATCCAGAACTTGAGGAAAGAGGAAACCTCTTCAGAGGGCTGCCACTTGGCTGACCTGGGGTGTTGTATCAGGGCAGGATCAAAGAAAGGTACTCCGCTAACATCAAGCAGGGGAGCCTCCTGAGGGGCCACTGAGGTCACCTTCCTTTTTCGCCTCTTAGTTGGTGAATCAGAATCATCTGAACTCTCTGAGGATGAGACAGCAATAGGGGGCTCCACCAGTGCGAAAGGCGCGGGTTGCTGACCAGGGGGTGGAAGAGATAGGTTGACTGGACTTTCCCACCCACGCTTTAAGTTTCTCTTAGGGGAAGATACAGGTGATATAGCCATGGGGGGACTGAGTTGTCCCTGGATATGTTTCGTTTTGGCCGTACACTTTTTAGGGGCCTGGGTTGCAACAGATGGGGTAACATCTTGGGAGAGATGGAAATCCGCAATGCGGGTAATTAACCTGTCAAAGGCTGACGCCAAGGTGTTATTCAAACCTGTTAAGGCTGAGTCCAGGGAGGACTGAATAGCTTGCGCCACTGAAGGCTGGGTATGATTGGCTTACTTTTTTTGGCAGTGCGCACTTGAGTGCTGTCATCTGCAGATGAGGGAAGCACCCCCTTATCCATGACAGCACGTCACAATTTGTCTTTGTAAAATATAAATATGAATATTTGTATCAACAACAGCAGGTTCAATGCTGCAACAGTAGCCGAACAGACTGAAACCTCTCAATTCACGAGAGTACAAAAAAACTTTAGGGAAGGGCCTCCTAGGCAGTATACAGGCAATGCCTGTAGTTCAACAGACAAATCACGCGAGCAGCGTGTGAGGGCAATAAACATCACAGTAATTTTTATATATAAACACTCCTAAATATATTTAAATCAAGACAAAGTAAATGGGGAAAATGTATTACACATATAAAATTCAGGCAGAGAACAGCCTCAAACCGCCAACCTTGTATATAGATAGCAGCACGCTTACTGCGTGTGCTAGAAAGCCTCCTTCAGAAGACGCGTGTCACCAGTCAGAATATAAATCTCCTGGCACTGGCCGACGCGCGCAACAAGAAAGGAGAAACTTGCGGCCCTGCTCTGGGCGCGCGTGTCAAATGAACGCAGAAGCGTTCGAAGTAGCAACAAAGAAACAAGTTCACATGCAATTGAATAAAGAATGCGCGACGCCCTCAGGCTGCACGCGACCTCTCAGAATAAGAGAGCGGGCTTAATGAGCGAACGCCACGCTCTTGAGGAAACAATTCATGAAATACAATCACCTCAGGAGGCGAAGGCGGGCTAAAATAAACAAACGTTCCGCTCGCCTGCCTGAGGAATAATGAACAGCAGTAACACCATAAATTATCATGAAAAAGAAACACGTTCCTTGGCGAACGCTGTTTCCTGCAATACTATCCTGCAATACTAGCAACCAAAGTAACTCTTCCAATACACAGGCTAAGAAAAAACCAGAGGTGTGACTTAGCTGTGGGTCAGCAACAAAGAAAGAGGACGAGTTGATAAAGGAATGGACCTATATGGGACTGGCTCGCAGCCCATTGGCTACCTCCGGGGCATGGCCTGCCCACCATGTTGGACTGGGATGTTTCCCATTGTATTGTTCATAACGTTGTGTTTATTTGGAAAAAAAATTGTTTTTCATTCTTTGCTGCTGTGGTTCAGAGTAAAGATTGTGAATGCATAATTTGAGCCTCCTGTCTTGCCATAGAATTAGCCTGGAAGAAGACCTGTGGTCTAAACACGTGTTGGCTGTATTCATTATATAAAATCTGATCACCAAATCATACATGTAATTGCCCACTATGGTTGTGTTACCTCTTGTACTAAACATCAAGAAGGCGATCAAGTCAGTTTTGTCCAAGGACCTCATATCCCTGATGGAGCTAGCGAGAATAGTGGGGTGTTTAGGATTCTCCATTTAAGCTATTATTTTTTCTCCCCATGGCCCCTACATTATCGGGCACTGCAACGCCTAAAGATTCGACACCTCAGGGAAATATCATATGAACAGAGGACCCCTATCTCGCAGGAAGTGAGGACAAAATTGTCTGGAGGCCTGAAATAGGAAAACCATCTTCAGCTCTTTCCCAGATCTAGTGATTGAGTCAGATGCCAGCCACAGGGTCTGGAGATGGACAGCAAGTCATACTCCCCAAAAGGGTTGACCTGTCACATGAGAAGGACCATAACTGCTATTATAATGGCCACCTTCTGCGCCTTCCTGGATCAGCCTAAGCTTTGCCAGGTCAAGAGTCTGAAAGCGCATGAAGCTAAGACCAAATATCTCAAACCTCTGGGAGATAATGGAGTCTTCATTGCGCTATGCAAGCTCATCAAAGCAGTGTTGGTGGTGCCATGCTTCTAAGGCTATTGCCAGCAGAGCTCGCCTGCATGGCATTCTAACTTGGTCAAAGGAGTCATTGTTTTAAGACCTTTTGCTTCAAACCAGTTGACCAGGTAGCCTTGTTAGTGGCAGGTAAGCTTTAATACGAGCCTCCGATCTTGACATAGAATTCTGATTTTCCATATTAATGTACAGGAAAGTCATGATTCTATTAAAGACACAGAGGCAAAATATTATCCCGCCCGTGCAATCGCATAGTAGTCGGCGAGCGCTGCTGAGGCAAGGACTGCACGACGCTGCAGCATAAGATGCTAGAACCGCTGCCAGGTTATCGCGAGAAAGAGAAACAGTATTGTGATTGCTCACCCAGAATAATAATAGTGTGGTTTATGGTCTTCCACTGCAGGTGCAGAGACTAAACCTGCAGGTTCTTAAAGAGTCCGGCAGAATGGTCACAGGCGAGTGAGTTAGTATGGAATGTTACAGAATTCAGGTTACATAGTTGGAGAGCTGACCGCGAACGAAAGAGGGCGTGTTGGCTCAGGAACAGAGGGATATGGCCAAAGGATGCAGGCGATTGGCTGTCCAGATGACCTAATAGTGGAAACAGAAGTTTACGTTGAAACTACAAAAACTCTACATTTTTTACAGCGTTGTATTTTGTTGTGTTCACCCATGTTTGTGAACTGAGACGCACTCAGCCCTTTAAGATGAGGTAACAATACTACGAGATGAATAGGGATGCAGAAGTTACTCAAACATCAATAATCGAAACGACTCAGGTAGTTGGCAAAAAGGTTGCCCGTTTTCAATTATCTAAAACGGGGAGTGCAGCGGACATCATCGGACGTCTCACCGCATGGTTTCTCTCAATGCATCTTAAAAAAAAAAGCATACTTTTATAACAAAAACTCGTCATAGGTGACGTCAACCTTTGTATTTGCTAACGTCATCCTACGTGGCAAACTACAAAATCCTAGTGAAGAAACTGATTGGGTCTAAGAGAACATCTAAGTATACGTTCCATTCTAGTCTGAGAAAGTAATGCTCCTTAACAGGTGGGGTACCTAAGCCCTCCCCTCAACAAGTCACTACGAACGACACTAAATACACGACGTCCCATTGGTTATACAAACTATAGGACCCTTAATTAAGCGCCCCCCTACAATTGGTTGACTCTCTTACATCCGTCAGTACTTCTTCACCTACGTTAGCAGCACGCAGGCTAGACTGATTCGGTACAATGCGCCGGAGGTCCGCGGGTGTCGAGGGGGAGCTATCTTCCTTACGGTCTATATCTTTTACATGAGCGCTGTGCCCTCTCTTCCCCCTGACTGCCTCCTGCCGGGCTCCCTGGCTGCCGCGTGTCACAGCTCAGCTGGCGCCTTCTGTACTCGTCCTCCGTGGGCTCCTCTCACAGGCGCTCCTCCACCGCCGTACCGCTTCAGCCTGTTGCTTGTCTCGCCAGAGTTGGTTCACCTTCCAGCTGCTCTCGTTTGTCTGCCGGGCATTGAAGGATCTCTGCTGCAACTTCTGTGTCACCGTGCCACTGTCCGCGGCAACACCTCAGTCTTTTACGGCTCGCCTGTCGCGTCCCAGCTTCCCAGTCTTTTCCGCTTGCAGCCTTCCTTTGTTGGTGCCCGAGTGTCTCCTACAGCAGCACTCCGGGTGCTCCGTTCCGTCTTCCCACGTTTCTTTACTGTCCGGTGTGGCGTATGCGCCTGGGATACTCCTTCACGGCTGGGCAGCACCACTCGCCACCTCCGTGGGTGCTGTGCAGCTCAATTCCATTCGTAATGTCCTTTGTTCTCAGTTGCCATTTTCCGCCGTCTTTTGCGGCTCCCTTCCAACGCGACGGTGCTCACTGCACAGAGTATTTCTGCTCAGCGCTTCGTGCCATCCAGCTTCTCTGATGTTTCCGGCTGCTGTTTCTCTGCGTTTAAATTGTATTTTAAGTCCTCGTAGGAAGCTTCTCAATGTCTGGATCTGCAGGAGCTGCCAGTGAGCACGTCTGCCTCACATGGCTGCTAGCCACACCCCCACATTCATCAAAGAACGTTAAGTGTTACCTTTTGATTTGAGGAATGCATCACAATGGCGTGTGTGTGCTGGCAGTGCACCAGCCATCTGCTGGCATGGTGACAAGCAGGAGGCCGAGGCGGCCACTCCGCTAGTATTGTTATGATTTAGCAGGTACACGTTGCAAGCATTTGCAACACATTGTTCTAGGGTGGGTGCGCTGGTCGTGTGAGCTGAGAAGCTGAGCTCATGCCTCTCTCTCGGGTTGTGCATCAAGTTTGCTTTGTGGGGGGTGGGGTGCTGGATGCCTGTGGCTGAGCTGGCTCCGGGCTGTGAGTCCTCCTCCTGACCCTTGGGGGCCGTGGCATGGGCCCATGCAGGTCCGGTCTCGGTGCTGTTGTTACTTGTTGCTGTGTCGGGACAGGCGGGCAGTAGGCTGCGGCAGCCAATCTTGCACGTGTCTGGCCCGTGACTCGAAATCGCGTGTCCCAGCCGTCATGCGCAGTGTGTGCAGGATCATTCTGGGTCTGGGTGGTTGCGGCCACTTGAAGTCACACTCGTACCCCAGCACGAGGCAGCCAGGCCGCAGGACTCCCGAGTCAGGAGCAGATTGTGTGGATGGTGTTGGAGGTCTGCCAGTGCCCCTGCTCATGATGCCCGTGAGCCCCCAAACCCCCCCCCGCCTCAGCCTCAGCCTCAGCCTCAGCCTCAAGACGTCTGCTGTGTTCGGGCTCCCCGGTCGCACTGCTGCGGCCGGGAACGCCTCCTTTATTTATAGTGCACGTCACTCTGCCTCGTGCTCTTCAATAAAAGGGGCAGCAAAACAGATGGGAGCGGGGCCGAAAATGAAGGCTGGCTGTCTGGCTGCTGCTGGCCAAAGTAAAAGCACGTGACGATGCCATTCAACGACCAACGAGGCTTATTCACAGAGGGCACAGGGAAGCGGACTGCTGCAGTGCTAGGGTAGGAATAGTGGACACACACGGTTCGGCGGGCGTGCTGCTGCGTAGTCAGAGACAGTCTCTTACACACAGGTGAGTAAAATAATAACAAAACAAGGGGCCGGGTCATCTGGGACAGGGAGCACTTCAATGCAAATAGAAAGGGGTGACTTTAACGTTTTTTTTTTCTGTTTTAAATTTTTTTTTAAAGAGTCCCACTCACTTCCCTTTCATTTTCCCATGATGACGGCGGCAGTTTGGGCTATTACATCTGGGGAGGCATATATGTAATGTATGTGGTGTGTAATGCTACCTATGCGCTTCTGGACCTGTTTGCTTCTGCTTTGTTTTGCAGCAGGCACTTGAGCACTTCCGCAGCCCCTGCTTTTCCAAACGCAGCGCCATTCAACCATTTACCATGTGTTCTCTTATTCAAACTGCGTTTAGTAAGTCTGCCACGTTCTATTTGGGGGACGCTTGTCTGTCCCTAGTTTGCATTCTGAAATTAAGGTTCTATACAGAGCTACACGTCCCAGAGTGCAAGAGAAACTCTAAAATGGGCAAGTATATCTTGAATTGCAGTGAAATGAGACTTGTTGGAATGTAACTATGCTTGCCACATTGTTGTTCATTGATGGACAAAGTACAGCTTCCCAGCACGTTTATTTATTGTAAGACATCCCAGTAGTAATTGCATGCTGTCCCACAAGCACCAAAACTACCTGACCTCGAGTTGCTAAGGCAGTCTCATCTACTTTGTGATTAGAACAGGTGTAATGAAATGCCAGCGTGTACATTGCTTTCATGATTATTTTACACCCTTTTCCATTTTATGGTGTTTGTTACTTGCAGAGAGCAACAATCGCCAAATTGGCTTCTTTCGACGAATATGATCTCGGGGAGCATGAGCATGCATGGGAAGTGATGGCAAGGGGGACCACCCCATTCAAAGAGGCACAATTATACCTGTGCCGTGTCTTCTCCCTACCCCCCACCCCCGGTAGGGGGACGAGGGCGAAAGACCACAAAAAGGCAGAAAGGGCTGCAAAGCCCAGGAAGTGCAACAAAGGAAAGGGAGTGAGAGGGGGCGAGGCCAGCAACAGCAATGTCTTTTCCAAGGCCGGGAATAAAAGGAGCCAACCAGCAGTAGGCAGCATTAGTTGCTGCATGCCTTCCAACTGCAAGAGCAAGATTGTTTTATCCTCCCACCCACCCTTCATATGAAGTCCTCCAACAAGGACAGACGGAGTGCAACACCATCGCAGTCGCAGGGCGGTGTGTAAGCGACCAGTGGCACTATAAGAACTACAAATGAGCTTGGAAAATCAGGAGGCGTTTTCGCTCCTCCCGGAATCAGCTCTCCTCTTATGCCCAGCGGCGAGGGCGCTTGAGGAATGTAAGAGAGCTTGGCTTCCCCCACCATAAACGGCACTCCTCCAGCTCAGGATCGCCTGCAGGGGCAGGTGGATCACGGACAATGCCAGTTGGGGGAGCTTTGGCCTAAAGTGGAGTTGGTTGAAAAGACAGGGTGGGGGGGGGGGAGCAAGAAAGGGAGGAGTTTGTCGGCTGGTGGCCACACCAGGGGAACAGTTTGCCAAAGAGGTTGTTACTGTGATGATAATCATGTAGTGTTTTGAAATAGATGAGTGATGTGGATTGTTATACTAAACCTGCAGCCTTTTTTATGCCAAAAAGAAACAACCGTCTCCAGCATGTATGTGGTACCTGAGGGGGTACAGGGGTACAGTAATGGAGACCTGCAAATATGGAATTGGTCTAGTAAGAGGTCAAGTGCCCAGGTCATGAGATTTCTTTGCATGAGACTTCTAGTGGCACGCTCACAACAAGTGGAGCACAGACAGCAGAGATGCTAGCTACACACACACACCACTCCCCCTCCCTTCTTAACAAGCACCCCCAATAGAGCTGAAAGAGTGCCCACTTCTTGGGGTCACTCCGTTTCTCCTCTTTACCTCTGACCCCTGCCTGCCATTGTGATGCACCAGAAGCCAGCTCTACCTCTCTGACGTTTTCCCCATCTCTCCCAGTGCCTCGCGCTGCCATCTCTACCCTTATTTCCACTTCTCCCACTGCCACCTGTTCCTTTCTCCCTTCCCTTGCTTCCATACCTCATTTTTCTCCTCCTTTCTCCTTTGCTGGCTCTTTGCTCTTTTCCTGCTTTCTTAGCTTCTTTCACTCTTCTTTTTCCTTCCTCCCCATTCTCTATCTTTCAGCAGGCACTTCTTTCGGTTGTCTGCCTGCCTAACCCTTCCCCTCCGCCCCCTGTTCTGTGCTTAAGCCTCCCTGTATTATTCATTGCGCATGTTCTGTTCTCCTCCCTCTTACCATGCTGGGATTGTGCAAGGGCAGGTTCCGGGGTAGTCCGCTGGCGCTGACAGTTAGGGATCAGCAGCACTGGGGTGCCTGTGTTGTGGAGACTTACAAGCGATCCTGCCTGCCCTAGTGAAAGAAAGGCCTTCGCATTGGGCAAGCACGCTCTTTACAAATATCACATTTAGGCATTTACTAAGACTTACCCAGTCATATATAGGGCACGAAAAGATTAAATTTAGATGATGCTTTTGAGCTGATTTGAACATTTCAAGCAAAGGCTTAAAGCTGCTTCTCAACTGCGTTGCTAGGAACTGCTAGGCTAGCATCCACTTATTAACACCATCTTGTTTTAGAATCTTAATAAAGATTTTACTAACTGTGTAATCAATGCTAAAGAATAAACCGTCAGTGACAATCTTATAAACCGCGTTCTATAGTTAGTGGGGGGACAGGTGATGGGGCAGGCTTTTCTCCGTGTGGGGAGGGTAGCTCTCAGAGCCTGTAGTGCCTGCAGGCACATGGTGCTGCAGTGCAGACCCGACATTGCATGGAGACCTTCTGCATATTCTTGACTATCAATGTAATAATGTAACCCAGATTGGTTTTGTGTGGCGTATTTCTCATGTGTGTTGGCCTTGTGGCATGGTATTGTTCCCAGAAAGAGTGTGGTTATAAGAGGGAGGCAGTAGGAAACCTGTGCCATTTGATGCGCGGCAGCCGGAAGTGCTAGTCCTGAGTGCGTTGTGTTCTATCCAAGCTCCCAGTCCCACCCTGAGCGCCTCTGGAGCGCCAGGCACGAGACTAGCAGTAGATTCCGCTGAGGCAACTGGGTGCTCAGAAATGGGCCTGACCTCAGTCACCTGTACTTTTAAACTGGCTCTAATAACGGGAAACTGGTGATCTGTCGCACTATCTGTTTTGTGTTTAAAATATGCAGAGAACTTCAGTAGTCGCTGTCGGCCATGTAGAGGAAGGAAGGGCTGTGAAGCCATGGCTGCACGGCAATGGTTAGAGTGTACTTGCAAGTTACAAAAAACACAAATTGCTTAATAAAAGCCACACGACAACATGTAAATACTTAGAGCAACGTGTTAAGCCAAAAGAATATCATTGTGACTTTAATTTCACATCCTCAATGGTTAACTATAAGCCCAGAATGCACGATAATGCCAACCAGAAAAATCTTGTTAACTTCACTGTACTGTCAGTGATTTAAGACATGCAATACATGAAGCTGTGTACTAATCAAAGATAGATGTGCAGATTATTTGTCACAAACTTCCAGCTGGTTGTTGTTCATGATGTTGAAAACGTTCGATTAGTGACTTAAAGCAACTTTGTTTAGCTTATCAGGACAGTAGACCTCATGGATATAACACATCTTAAATGGGCGCAATCATGTGTGGCTCACATTAACTAGCACAGATTTGCAAGATAACTGGTGTTTTGTGAGCTCTTTGAGTTGGAAATGTTCATGCATATGAAAGGCTGTGCCAATGCTGCTGATGAAAGAAATGCATTTGCAACCTGAGCACCTTAATGACCTGCATAGCCACGGACGCTATGCGCGTGTCTGCCTAGCTATGACTTGGGAAACGGGCAGTGCTTGAATGTCGCCATACCGATGATTTATATTAAACTTCCACTTCCATCTCTGCCTGCTCCTACCTCTCTCTCTGGGGCCGGACCAGATGTAGTCATTGCTGTCTCTTCCTTGATTTTGCACAATGAGCATCCAGAAACTTCGGGTAGACCAGCTACTTGGGTCCTTTCCCTGCTCTATTGGTGTCCCCGCTGTATTAGCCCCTGTAGAAGTAATTAGTTAGCTTCAGGTTTGCATGGTCTCCAGGTGCTGCAGGCACTGCTGTGCTGTTCTTTCACTCGCATGGGTTGGTAGAGACTGGCCCCAAACCTCTACACTGAAGTGGTTTTCAAAGCTTGGGGATGCTACATTACATGCAACAAATAACAGAAACCTTCCATGAGTAACATTTTCTGTAAAGTCGTGAATTGACGTGATTCGCGGATGAGTGTTTGAGGGCCACTTTTTTGAGGGGAGGGTTGGGATACATTTTTTCAGTGCCTGGGCCTATTTCTTGTCTGTCCGACCCTGGGTACAACGATTAATGGAAAAGGTGTACTCCCCCCCCCCCCCCCCCCAAGGATAAAAAATACATTATAGTGAAAATGAAGCTATGTAACCTTAGAAAGCTCCAAGAGAGCAACAATCTACAGTATAAAAACAATTGTTGGAATAAATGACGACAGTTGAAGGTCGAAGTTCTAGACTGATTAACTAAATTCGTATCCAATAATTCAGAGTACCTTGGTCGAGGAGGACTTGTGTCTGTCTTCCTGGAAGGTGAAGTCTTACTAAAATGTTTACTCTTGGATCATGCTAACCACCACGTGACCTGTTAAAGTTGTTGTCCTACAAGATTTTATTGTTATGAAATGTACATGCTTTTAATCCGTTAACTACCATACGACATGCGCATATAGAAGTCCTGATTCCCAGCGATACAATGTGGGAAAGAACCACAGAACATACTCAAATACACACATATGCAAGCAATGAAACTTTTTCATACACGAATGAAGTACTTAAAAAAAAAATTGAGTACTCTGGTGCTGGCGAGACTAAGGAGCAGGGGCTATTCCTTGAGGCACATGCTGATAGTTGGGTCATCATAAGGACTTTCTTTCCTGATTTATTTATTTTGTTTATAAAAAATAAATTTTCTTTGCCGATGGATGAATGGCTAAAATACAGTCATGTCTAATAGGAGGCCTGACATCTTGCAATATAATCCAATCAATTGCAGAAATGCTTTGGGGCAGGAGTCTGCAAAATGTTTCTTGCCGTACGTTTTGGACTACGACTCCATCAGCCCCACCTAGCATTGACAATGGTGGGGATCAAGGGTGTTGTAGTTCAAAAGATCTGGAGAGCTTCAAGTTGCAGACATCTGGCATAGGGCATCAGAATGTGCATGCGTTAGTGCAGCCAGTTACACCCCATTCCGCAATGTTCACACACCATAAAAAGAAAACACAAAATCATATCACATCCCTATCAACATACATAGTATGGATTCTTAATATGTATATAATTTTACCAAATTCAATTCATTTAATAATCCAAGGACCTCGGATAAGAGCATCTCTTCCCCTGCTGATAATCTTAGCCATAATTGTGCTGTATCGAGCCATTCCTCATAATGTATGAAACATGCAATGTTTCTGTGCTTAAGCGCCATTGTAGATCTACAACTGACAAATAGATGTTTTTAAGTCTTGAGGTATTCCTTCCCCACAAAGATCAGTGCCCTTCATGAGCTTCTCTTTTCATCCGAATTCTCTGGATTTCTTTAGTGACAGTTACATTTACGGTTCCATAAGTGTTTATCACAAATGGGAAATGCCTAAAAACACTCAATTTCAGAAAACGACACTTTTGTGTGTATAGCCCATCCATTTTCAGCAAAGATTGTTTCACTTTTTCTGGGTTATCAATGACTAATGTCTCTGTTAATATGCTTAAAAGGACCATACATTTGATTTTTATACAAGTCAAAGTACAGTTACCCCGAGTAATATGTTCTATGATGTCCTCATACAATGGGTTTTTCCGAGGTAGCTTAACTAGCCTATACAGTGCAAGTCTCTTCCAGTCCCAATAGACTCGTAGTGATTGTAAGTCAAGCTCATAGCATAAGCGAGCTATTGGTAAGGACATTGGCAAACCCAATACCTTCTTCCAGAAGCACCCCCCCAAGCAAGACCAGTTAAGTTTCCTTGCAAAGGGATTTGCTTCCATTCCATATAGAATTACCGAAATAGCCTTCTCACTATAAAACTTCAGAAAATCTACAGTATGTACTCGAATTGTTTTCATTTGAGCTGTTAGCTGGGGTATCTTACTCTCTGGTTCAACTTCCAATTATGTTAACGAGGGCGATGCTCTCAATTGCACACCCATGTATTTGACTTGTTTTGTAACTGGTAAGGGCAAATTGCCCATCTTGCAGGTATAAATTGGATTTTTTTTTTGTGGATTACAGAAAATCGTAATAGTTGTCTTTGTGGGGTTTATTATTAAATCGTTCAGATCTGCATACTTGCCATAGGCTGTTATCATACGTTGCATGCCTGCAGGAGAATAGTCTAATAAGACTATATCATCCGTGTAGGCCATCCAATAGGTCTTACATGCTACAGTCCTGGGCCTGGCGAAGGCTAGAGGAGACCATACTTCATCAAGGTCTGCAAGGGAAAAGTTAAAGAGGCAGGAAGCCAAAAATGCATTTGATGTTTTGATAAAATATCATTAGATTCTGCCCAGGCCTGCAACTCTCTCAAGATCACCCCAGAGAACATTTTACTGTCTACATCTTAGAGGGCGATAGTTGCCCAGATCAGCCCTATCGCCCCCTTGGTAGATGGGGATAATTATAGTCCTACTCCATGACTCTGGACATCTTTGGGTTCTCGCAATATTCCTGAACAGGTTATACAAAATTTTACCCAGCTTATGCTTCTTTGGGATCATATTCGTTAGACCATCCAGGCCTGCTGATCTCGACCTCGAGGCATGAGTTATTAGACCTTCAATGATAGTTTCCAGCATACATCCTTTGATGTCACCAGCGAATTGCATGACAGTTCTTTAAACACTTTACAAAAATGTTTCACCCATTCATTTTCTGGAACCACGTTCGACTGCAATTAACTTTGTGTAGAATCCCAACCGTTTATTATCACCCAGAAGTTTTTTACATTGCTTTGTATGCCTGCCTCTAACATCATCTGCCCTTCTCGCATACTGCACCTGAATCTATAATCTCTAAACCAGTTATGATACATATTATGCAATTCCTTTTAAAAAAAATGTTTTATGAAGCGTCGGGTGAGTACCCTGATGTTTCGGAGTTTGCGTTGCCCTTCTCAAGGCTTTTTCTGCAGATCTGCAGACTTGTCTCCTTGTCAGATTTGTGCAGGTCTTTACCGTGCCTGTAACAGCTCTTAGCTCTGCGTGTGTCTAGGTCCCATAAGAACTCTGATATGATAGGTTATTTAAAACGTGCTTAACACCCAGACGTTTCTAAGCGCGGACCCGGGGATCGAACCTGTGTTGCTTTGTGTCGTCTTGCTTCCAAGGTGAGGACGTTGCACCTGAGCTATCCTCCCGAGATGAGGGACAGTAAACCATCCAGGTTTACTTTCCAATTTTGCAGAGTATAACCTTTTTGTCTGAAGAAAATGGCTCGATTCCCTTTAGTATTTACTAGTGTCGTTTGGGGGGAGAATGTTTTTCTTTTTCCTTTTTGTTATTCCAATACAAAAGAGGCCTGCAATGAACAATGATCACTTGTACTTCATTCTTCAACCTACAAATTCTCACAACAGTGAAAAAGCTCAGGAGATACCACCAGGTAATTAATGGTAGCTCTTGCCTTACCATTTTTCCAAGTTACAGCCGGCTTTAAATCACCCCCTATGTTCCCATTGACCATTTGTAGATTCCAATCCGAGAAGAGTCTATTCCATCTCTCCCCGTTATGTCTCCCCAGAGAGGTCTATTTCTGCCTATTAGGGGTTGGGATACAGTAGGAGTTCAAATCACCTGCTAGTAACACAAGATCATCACCAAATCTGATATTCACATCTGTTAACAAAGTGCATAGCTCCTCCAGGAATATGGGCAAGTTGGTTTTAGCCAGGTTCCAATATAAATTAAATCCCACTATGACCTTTATTAGTCTCCCCCTTTGGCGTTCATCTCACCGCAAGTATACCAGGAGAGTTAGAGATAATACACTCTGAGCTAAACCCAAAGGTATTCCGTACAGCTATTAAGAGGTTGCCCGAAGGTCTACCCCCAGTCGGGCGGACTTGCCAGTTGTTTAAAAATCGTGAAGCCGTCTGTCTTAAAATGTAGCTGAACCAAGTCTCTCGGAATCGTGATTGTGGAAATGAAACCTACTTGTGGTATAATCTCTGAAAGAGTTGGACCCTTGTTTATTCCAGTGAATACATTTCACCTTCTCCTAAACTAAATCTTCACACTCCACTTCTGTCAAGATATCGGGGAGCAATGACCAGATATTTGACTTGCTATTTTCACTCTTATGACCCTCTTTCCACTTCCCCCATTTGCATTTCTTTTTTAATTTAAATTTTTACATTTTACAGGCAAAGAGAAGAAAAACACAATTCACTTAAAATCCGCCACTTGCAAATGAACACACCTAACATCCACGAAATGTGTTCTCAACTCTGTCCCCCCTACCCCACTCGCACGTCCACCCCCCCTCACATAACTACCTCAGACTGGCATTAACCTGCTCATGTTCACTCGTCAACCCTTGGGGGGTGGGGGTCATTGTACTCTACGATAACTTATAAGCTCCTTCTTTCCAGGGGGCAACTCTCCACCCTCCACTTCCTGTAGCCCAAACAGATCCAGCATCAGGGTTTAACTTTTGGGATCCCATCTAGGTCCCCAATCCAGCTCAGACCTTCGTCCCAATAGGAATGGACCATTGCACAACCTCACCACATATGCCAGTAGTCAGCCCTTGATCCGCACTCATACAGACTGATACACTTTGAAAGCCTGACTGGATCATATTGCCACCTGTGCAATAACTTAATACCATGCAATTTGTACTGACAGGAGATCAACGTTTTGTGAGCACCACAGCACAGTCTCTGACAAGTTTGAGGCTCAAGTTCCATCTCCAGGTCTCCCTCCCACTGTTGTTTCAATTTATCAGTTGACCCCCTTCTTGTCTCCACTAGCGCCCTATACAGTGCACCAATCAATCCCCTGGAGTCAGATGCTGAGTCTAAGATCTTTTCAAAGGGTGTAAGCTCCCTTTCTAACTTTTTTCTTTCCATGTCTCACATGTTAGCGCCCCCTTAAATTGTAAGTACTGGAAAATTGAGAGCGAACCCAATCCTAGGGCCTCCTCTAGCTCAACTATTGAGATGAACCTTCCATCCCTCCACAGTTGTCCAATCCTTTCTAGCCCCGCTTCGTACCATGTCTGAATCCTTTTGTGGATTTGGTATGACATATCTGACTCCCAGAACCCACAGGTGTCCCAGAGGTGATGGCCACAATGTAATGCCACTTATTTCCATTCCTTGACGCCAAATACTCCAAATAGTTCCTAGAATAGGGTGTTCCCGTATTCTAATGATAACTGAGCACTGGGGACCCACAACCATTCTCCCAACCTGGCCGGTGGTAGATGGAGGTTGTCTAGTCCTACCCATTGCGGGTCTCCCCGCTGTTTAAGATGCAGGATCAGTACCCTAAAGCTGGGCAGCCTTGTAGTACAAGTGTATATCGACCGTCCCACAACCCCACTGTCATTGAAGAGAGTTAGGACCTTGCTAGAAACCCTGGGCTTTTTCCCTTGCCAAAGAAACCTCAGAGGAGTTCTCTTGGTAGCTCTGAAGTAGAGGTCGGGCATCTGGATTGGAAGCATTTGGAACAGGTTTAAAAACCTAGGGAGCACCACCATTTTAAGTGCCCCATCCATTTCTTTAGTTCTTTCTCCAGTTCAGTCTTTAAGGGGTCAAGGAGGGCAATTAGCACCTTGGTCCATGCCGGTAAAATACCGGCACCGCCTTGGTGGAAAGGGGAATTACCGCCCTATTCCAAGGTTGGTGGGGCGGTAATTCCCCCTTCCCCATTGCCCTTCCCCATTCCCATTTTTGCCCTATAGGGCTCTATGGGAATGGGGAAGGCGCTAATTACGGCGCCGCAAATTGCGGTACCGTAATTAGCTCCCTGGTCCCTTTGCGGATTGGTTTTTAACACCTGCAAAAAGCAGGCGTTAAATTCTCCAACCCGCAAAAGGACCTCATAGTAAGGCGGTAAGGGTTTACTGGTACCGGTAAAATACCGGTACCGGTAAACCCTTACCGCCTACCGTGTAACGAGGCCCATAGAGTCCGACTTTGTACATCTTCTCCTGTACCTTTTTAATCCTTTTGTTTTACAGTCCTCTCTCAGCCTATGGGCCAGAGGTTCCAGTGAGGGCACAAAGAGAGCCGGTGAAAGCGGGCAACCTTGCCTCGGCTCAGGCCAAACCAACACGAGTTTCCCCCGTTTACTGCCACACACGCCCTTGGGGAGGAATAGATCGCCATAATACCCCTATTGAGTCTCTTGACTAGCCCACATTTGGCAAGCACTACTTCCAGAAAGGCCCACTCCACCCTATCAAAAGCCTTCTCAGCATTGACGGAGAGGAGTGTGGGGTCATCCAGCCAGCCCGAGCCTCATTTATTAAGTGCAACGTTTTCCTCATGGTATCTGCCCCCTGGCATCCCTTGACAAAAACCCCACCTTGTCTGAGTGAACCAATCTCGGCAGGTGACCCACCAATCTTACTGCCAAAACTCTGGCATATATCTTTGCGTCTATATTCAGAAGGGAAATTGGGCGATATGAGGCACAAGATCACGGGTCCCTGCCTTCTTTCGGCAACACTCAGATGAGGGCCCGGACAAATGATTCCAGAGCCCCTCCAGTCTCCATTATGTCGTTAAAGAGCATCGTCATTAAGGGGAGCAGGACCAAGGCAAAGAATTTGTAAAACCCTGAGGTTAAACCATCTTCCCCAGGTGCTTTCCCAGGCCGAATGCGCCCTATCGCAAGCTTGATCTCTTCTCCCATGATTGATGCTTCTAGAATCCCGTACTCCTCCCCTGTTAAACATGAGAGGCAGACTCTCCCACATCGTTATTAATTTCCTCACTCCTGTCTAACCCCTCATAGAACAAGGTAAAGGCTTCTTGGATCCCCTCTGGTGAGACTTCCGTTCTCTCGTTCCAACCTCTATCGCCGCCACCCATCTCTGCGCCCTTTGTTCCCTTAACCTCACGGCAAGAAGAGCATCAGCTTTGTCACCCTTTTCATAAAATTTCTGTTTCAGAAATTGTACATTTCGGACTATTTTCCCTTCCTCCAACAGTCTCAATTCATCCCTGTCCTCCAAAATACGGTCTTCCCTGTTGCTAGTGGATGAATATACAAACCTCTCCAGAGTTCGTATTTTCAACCGCAAACCATTTTCAGCGAGAGCACGTTCCCTCTTCTTACGGGCCCCCTCTCTAATCAATATGCCTCGCCACACGGCATTAGCTGCGTCCCAGACGGTTCCCTTACATACTTCCCCTGTATCATTGATGTCAAAGAATTCTTTGATTTCCCCCTCCATTTCTTCTCTAAACACTGGGTCCTTCCACAGGGACTCATTACACCTTCATTTAGAATTTCTACGGCAGAGACCGCTCCAAACAATATCGACTGACACCATATCATGGTGTGAAAAACTGACAGGGTGAATCTCTGATCCCAGTGCCAGATCCCATAAATCCCTTAAAATATAGATATAATCAATTCTGGTTGCGTTCCCATGTGGGGCCGATTAGTAGGTAAACCCCTTCACTTGTGGGTGGAGGTGGCGCCATATGTCTCTCAGACCTTATAGCTCCATGGCGGCATTGAGTGCCCGCCCCCCCCCTTGTTTCTGATGTTCTAATCCGCCTGAGTTTCTCAACTGCCTGTCTAGATGCGGGTCCATCCAAACATTAAGGTTCCCCCCCCAACTATAAGATGTCCCAGTCACTCACTCCTGACTTTCTCCAAGGTCCTCTACAGGAACCTCCTTTGTCCCTGATTTGAGGCATAGATTGGGGAAAATGTGAACCTTTTTTTTTTTTGTGATCCGATCATTCGAACCACACCTTAGTGACTTCCATCCTGAGTTCTCTACGGACCACAATCCCTACTCCACCTTTCTTTATCACTGAGGCCCCCACACCTCCAATCATGCCACAGGGAATCTCACGCTCCTCTGCCATCGGATACTTGGTCTCCTGGAGGAATAAGACATCAGTCTCGGGCCTTCTGAATTCCCTTGCAACCAAAGACCTGTTGGTGGAAGAGTTGTCCTTTCATTTTCAATGTCCCTACCAGTAAGATGTCCCCATTCCTCCCCTTCGTCAGGTCAAACATTATAATGTCCCTTGAAAAAACCACCCTTTCGCCTCTGAGTCACCACCCTCCCATTGTAATGAAAAACTCCATTAGTGAGCAATACGATAGCCATGTCCTTGGTCCCACCCCCCCACTGCTCCTCCTCGTCCACCCCCACCCCCACAGGCATCCAGCCCCTTCCAGTTATTTTCACTAGTCGAGCGCCGAACAACCAACCGAGCCAAACAACTCGGACCCCGCTCTTGTCACCTCCAAATCTGGTGCCACCACACCCGTCCCCCAAAACATCAAAACAATAACCATTAACTGCAGGAGCACTCCATTGTCACCACACAAAGCCACATACCTGAACCCTGACACATTATCAATACTGTTTTCCCATAGAAGTTTAACTTTGAGCTCTCCCCCCAGAACCTGCAGGCAGACTCTGCCATGTTGGAACTGGCCCCCTCCAGCATCCACCCGAAATGCAATCATGACGTGTTAGCCGGGGAAGTATTTAGCTTCATAAATTTCCTTGAACCAGGAATTCTTCTATTGGGTCCCTTAATGCACCAGGGTCCGGGGGAGACTCCAACACCCACTAACTATCCAGAGACTTGGTTTATTACTTCCTCCATGGCCAACCTGTACTTACGACCGTCCAGTTCAAAAGAGATTGAAAACCGAAATCCCCATCTATATCTGACCCCTATTTCATTCAGCAATTTCGTCTGTGGCAAGCACAATCTTCTCTTCTCAAGGATAAGGGAGGACAGATGCTGAAAGATGGTGATTCTTGCCGTGCCTAAATGCCCCCAGTGCCTGGCATACACACATAACCACATTGTGTGAGGAGCTTGGGAACCAGGAGATGGGCGTATTTTTTTTTACTGGGCTTCTATGATAGACGCCCAGTGTAAGGGTGTCCCCAATTATGCACACACCAGAATAAATACACCCCTCTAGGGAAATAAGGTAAAAAGGAGATCTTGTAAGGATAATGAGTTTAATCTTACAAAATGAGGATGGTAGCAAAGGACTCTGTTGCCTGAACGGTCTTCTCCTGTCCCTCTCCCCGTTCCTTCCTGCCAAAGTGGTTTCAGGCAGGGGTTTATATAGCCCTGACTTGCTGTGGTGGTGTCACTGGATCTGGATCATGGCTCCATCCCAATCCATCCTTTTTTCCATAATAGGGATTCTCCAAAGCCTTCTTTCTTCGTTGTCAGCGGTTTTGTCAGAGCATGCTGTTCCACATTTTGCTAGCTATGCAAAAACACACTGTAGCTCTGCAGACTTTTACAAACCTTGAGGCCTAGTCCAAGGAAAAACTAAACACTTTTATGTACAAACAAATTTCATTCATTCTATCCATATTTCACTCCTCCTGCTAATGTTATCTGGGTCCTGTAGTTTCCTCCACACTTAATACTTAAAATTTTTATTTCTAAATGCACTTTGCCGTATAAAACATGCTAGTTCTTTTTTTAACACACATGGGCCCTTGATGGACAGTGGACGCCTGGTGTGTCAGTTTGTGCTGGCCATGGTGACGAACACTGCACACTTAAGCGCCTGTGGTCAATTTTAGATCCCAGAGGCCGCATTCCTTCTGGGAAGGAGCGGGAGTTTGACTCATATACAGCACTAAGATTTTACAATGCCTAGAATCTGACATTACAAATCTATTCAGCTAATAGTTATGATCCTTCTATTTAGACCATAACTACCTTCTTCAGTGCTTGCCCATGTCTGTGTATGTGATTTTTTGCATGAGAGAGCCTTCCCAGTGCCCCTCTGCCCACCCCCTAGTCCATTATAGCGCCTTAAAGAGGTCTTGCCTAACTCTGAAGCGCTTAGGGGTTCCGGAGGACCCTGGTTCCTTCCCAACACCAGTAAAAAAGCATGCCTTACCCCAGTGCCCCCACAGTGCCTCTCAATCACACCTATCACATTCCTCATTATTGTGACCGTCTAAGGCGCTGGCACTCCATCGAGCAGACATGGCATTTTTTACTGTGCATGGTTGATAAAGCAAGCATGATAAGTGTTATTATGCAGCTAGACTTGCACTTTAATGCAGCCTGTCTACCCATTTCTTATTGTGGTATGACATTTTGTATTGGGCATCTTTGGTAAAGCAAGCAGGATCTGTGGCATTCTTCTTACTGTGGCATGCCATTTTGTATTCGGTACCTTTGGTGAAACGAGCATAAGTGTCATGTAGCTAGATGCCATTTCAATGCAGCCAGTTCGGTCATTTCGTATTGTGGTATGGCATGTTGTATTGGGAATCTTTGGTAAATCAAGCATGACAAGTGTTATTATGTAGCTCGACTGGCATTTTAGTACAGTCAGTTTGGACATGTTTTCATACTTTGGCATGCATTTTTAATGATAAAACCAACTGGGGTATGTGATGTGGGGATACTGCCATATATTGCCAGAACAAACCTGGACATGTTTTCTTATGATATCATTACTGGCATTATTCACAAAGCAAACATGAGTATGTTGTTATATGGGAATAACAGGGTATAATGTTGCAGTCAGCATGGAACTGTATGGGCACAGCCAGTGTGAAAATGTTTTATACTGCCACATATTGTGGGAAAAGGCATCATGAAAATGTATTAGAGAAATGCAGCTGTACACTGTTGGTGACTTGCATCTATTGGATTTTTTTCATGTTAGCCTACACAACCCAATTGCGTACTGTTTGGCTTTTTACCCACTTTTTCTAAAAAGAGTGCTCTAAAATGCACCATTTTCACCCATTATTTGAGAAAAGTTCTCGGTGGAGAACCCACAATCCCCCTTGAGTGGTGTGGGCTCCCTCGCTACGCTCAGTCGTCTGCCATATTGGGGACAAATATTTACACCCATCCAGTTTTAAAAAATTCACCAGCCACTGTTTCCTTTCCCATCTTATTTTTCTTTCTTTTCCTCTTGCAGTCCTGCGCGATCTCTTGACCTGCATGATCACACGGCCCTTATAGACACTGGTCCTGCCTAGAGGCAGACATGTTAAATCAATCTCTCTCTGAGAGTGGGTTATGACTTTCTCCTGGGTGTCCTCGTAGTTCGCTTGCCCACCACAAATGTCAGCAATTTGTGCTAGCCTTATACATTCTTCCAACATCGACTCGGACAAAGGAGTATCTTATAATAGTTGGTGGGTGTCGGATTGTTAAGTAGGGCTATGCAGCCCGCCCACATCGTTGTGTGGGCAGACGGCCGTTGCGGTCTCAGTTCCCGGGCAGGGAAGTGACGGTGGGCTAGGGAGGGGGCGGGACAGGAAGGGAGGTGGGAGTTAAAGGAAGAATAAAGTGGTCGCATGAATCCCCGGCTCCAGCGTACATTATTCCGCGGTTCGGGGGACCCGCGCAAAACCCCACAACTGGCGACGAGGAGCACACGAACCCGCAGGTGAACGGGTGAGGCGCTTTGGCGCAACGCCACAAAAGCTCCGCGGAGGTCCGCAGTCGAGCGGCGTGGCGCGTCGGCGCACCTCCCAGTGCCAGCTGAGGCCGCAGTCACGGGCGGCCGCAGCGTCAGGAGCCGCGAGGGAGCGGGTGCGGAGGCGCCTGCAAAAGCACGCGCAGGCCCGGAGGCAAGTCGCCAGGGTCCCGCCCCCCCTCCCCCAATCCCACACGCGATCAGCGGGAGGCCCTGAGGGGGGCCTCAAGGAAAAAAAAAAAATAAAAAAAAAAAATTTTTTTCTTCCTTCTCCTGTCCTCGAGACCTGCAAGGCCAGCACACGCACCAGCCACGCCAGAGCCGGCAAAGAGGCTACCCATAGCCACGAGGCACCGCCGGCACGCACCAGCCTGGGCAGATCACAAGGGCAAGCTACAGCCAGCCAAGAGGCAACACACTGTCACACGGAGCGACAGGCACGGCGACCATGTCAGGCCCAGCAAGCCCCGTAGCCTCCTCGTCAGATGGGTCGGGAGCAGCGCACGATGGAAATCAACAGGCACCGACTTCAGGTACGGCTGCCCATAACTTACCACTACCGGGCCCATTTGATGTGAGAGACACTTCCAACCTAGGACCCAGATGGGTCATATGGCTCAGGGATTTCAAGTTCTACACGGGGGCAATAGGTTTGACAGACAACGCAATGCTGAAAAATACCCTCTTCATGACAGTAGGCCCCGCTGTCAGGGATATTGCAGGCGAACTAATGAACGTAGACACCGTCACCTATGCGGAACTACATGGGAAATTATCGGAATACTTCACGCCCCATACAAACATTGACTACGAGCGCCACGTCTTTCACACCACGCGACAGGAGAAAGGGGAATCCCTCGACAATTTCGTGATGCGTTTACGCATCAAGCTAAAGTACTGTGAGTTCCATAAGTACTCTAATGATGAAGCCTTAAGATCTCAAGTGATAGCGGGATGCATCTCACAGCCATTCAGGAAACAGCTTCTCCAGAAACAGAGGTCCCTGGAGGAAATCCTTGCACTTGCCAGAATGGAAGCAGCAGTGGAGTCGCAACTCGACAGCCTAGGCAAGGTCACTATTCAACACCCGCCACCGACCGCTGAGTCCATCAATAAACTATACACGGCCCCCTCACAGAGTGGGAAAGGAACGGACGCCACGTGCTACAGATGCGGATTCGAATATCCGCACGCGGGAGACTGCCCTGCACTTGGACAAAAGTGCGCCGCATGTGGCGGAATGGACCACTACAGAGCCGTTTGCAAAAATCCACCGGGGCAGGGACCCAGCAAAACGAGACACCTAGAGAGAAGGAGAAGCTCGCGACACAGCCCACCAGCAGGCAGAGGTGAGGAAGACCAGCCGGGACCCAGGAGAGAAGAAAAACCACGAAGGAGCGCATACACCAGAGACGACAGAAGGCCCCCGGACGGATCGAGGCGATCGCAAGGAAGACGGTTCGTCCGGTACATCGAGATGAGATCCCCATCAGGCAGTGAGTCCCAATCTTCAGAGGAGGATCAACGGAAAAAAGGGTATGTGTGGGCTCTCAACAATGCCACAGCCACCCAGCACAGCCCAACGCTCCAGCTTCAAGTAAACAACACACCGTTACAATTCCTCATAGACACGGGGGCAACTGTTAATATCATAAGTGAACAGGCGTACAACTCGCTCCCCAACCCCCCAAAAATCCGAAAGGCAACAGTGGACATTTACCCCTACGGTGCCACGACCCCGCTGCCATGCAAAGGAACCATATCAGCATGGTGCGTGCACAAATCGCACGCCGCAAAAATCACGCTACACATCTTGAAGACGGAAGCCAATAGCGGGTGCATTCTCAGTTTCAAGACTGCCGTTGAGATGGGTTTAGTGCACATCCTATATCAATTAATGGCCCATAAATACTTTGCCAGACCAGATGCCATCGAGCAAACATTCCCCAACCTATTCAAAGGCCTAGGAAAACTAAAGCATCGCAAGGTACAGTTGCACATAAACCCAAAGATACCGCCCGTAGCACAACACTACAGGGGCATTCCGATAAATATACAACGCCAAGTCGAGGAGGAGCTGGACAAACTGATTAAACTCAACGTTATTGAACCTGTCTCAGGACCCACTCCATGGGTATCCCCCATCGTCCCCGTCCCCAAGAAATCACCGGACGGATCGATACGCCTGTGTGTCGACATGAGGAGGGCCAACGTGGCCATCGAAAGGGAAAGACACCAGGCGCCCAGAATTACGGACATGATACACCTGCTCCATGGGGCCCAGGTCTTCTCGAAACTGGACCTCACCAAAGGCTATCATCAGATTGAGATCGAGCCTGAATCCAGGTACATCACGACATTTGTTACACACCTGGGTCTATTTCAATATAAGAGACTTAGCTTCGGGATATCCTCCGCCGCAGAAATATTTCAGGAGGAGATACACAGAGTCATTAGGCACGTACCCAACTGCCTAAACTACTCCGACGACGTCCTCGTTTTTGGAAAGACGCAGGAAGAGCACGACACTGCTCTCCACAGAGTGTGTGCTGCACTGCAGGAGGCAGGACTAACGCTCAACAAATCCAAATGCGAGTTCGGGAAGGGCTCCCTACGATTTTTCGGCCACATATTTTCTGACAAAGGGATGCGACCAGACCCGGAGAAGGTGGCGGCACTCAACTCAGCTACACCCCCAACGAACACGACGGAACTTCGATCTTTCTTAGGACTGGCCAGCTACTGCTCCAGATACCTAAAGGACTACGCAACCATCAGTAACCCGCTGCGCCTCCTAACGCGCAAGGATCAACCATACACCTGGTCCACGGACTGTCAAAAGGCATTCGAGGCGATCCGTGATGCCATCTCCAAAGCTGAAGACATGGCGTACTACGACGCCAAAAGACACACCGAAGTGATAGTGGACGCCAGCCCCGTGGGTTTGGGCGCCTTACTAACGCAAGTTGACCCGCTGGAACCGACAAACATATTCGTGGTCGCATACGCCAGTAGGAGCTTGACCCCGACAGAACAAGCATACTCCCAAGCGGAAAAGGAGAGCCTAGCGGTGGTATGGGCATGCGAGTATTTTCATCTGTTCGTATATGGCAAGGAGTTCACCATCATCACCGATCACCAGGCACTGATCACGATATATGGAGACCCCAAATCACGCATGCCGCCCAGAATAGCCAGATGGGGCCTAAGACTGCAGGATTACAAATTCGTCATCAAGCACAGGCCGGGAAAAGAAGACAATCCCGCGGACTATCTATCACGTCATCCAATCGGCCCGGCCACACCACGCCCATCCATTGCTGACGAATATCTCAATTACGTAGTGCATCATCTACAACCACTACCAGTCAGCTGGGCAGACATCATCGCACACTCGGAACAAGATGCGGCTCTACGCATCGTGCGTCACTGCATACAAGCAGACAGAAGGGCGCACATGCGTCAACAGGCGCAGCACGAGTCGGAAGAGGTCCGAGCAGACGTCAAACTAATAGACCAGGTC
Organism: Ambystoma mexicanum; assembly: GCF_040938575.1. Lineage (NCBI taxonomy): Eukaryota > Metazoa > Chordata > Amphibia > Caudata > Ambystomatidae > Ambystoma > Ambystoma mexicanum. Next base: position 662,853,069 of record NC_090931.1, read on the forward strand.
CGGGACGAACTTTCCATCGTCGACGATCAAGTAATACTCAAAGGGTGCAAAGTACTCCTTCCGAAATCGCTACGCACCAGAACGATCCAAGTAGCACATGAAAGCCACCGGGGAGTGGTGGCCACCAAGAGACTACTGAGGGAAAAAGTGTGGTTCCCCAAACTGGACTCGATGGTTGAGGAAATCATAGGCCAATGCGCAACGTGTGCACAGGTAGCACCGCCCCCGCACCCAAACCCACTCCACATGTCGCCACTACCGGAAAAGGTATGGGAAGAACTGGCGGTGGATTTCTTTGGACCCCTAAGGAATGGCACATATGTGTTAGTGCTAATAGATGAACACTCACGATTCCCGGACGCACAGATCGTCGATAGCACAGCAGCAACCAGCGTCATCCCGGCACTAGATCGCATGCTGTCCACATATGGGATACCCAGGATCATCAAATCTGATAACGGAGCGCCATTCATGAGCACAGACTTCGAAAACTTTGCGAAGTACATGGGCTTCCACCATAGGAAGATAACCCCGCGATGGCCTCAGGCCAATGGAATGGTTGAGAGGTTCATGGCCAACGTCAAGAGAACTCTGCAAATAGCGACCATCCTCCACAAACCTTTTGAACAAGCACTGTACCAGTTTCTCCGGGACTATCGCCACACCCCCCACAGTACAACGGGCGTCTGCCCCGCTGACCTGATGTTCCGCAGGCCAGTACAGACACGACTGCCAGAGGATGCCCGCGCAGCCGAAGCCACGCCCCTGGAAACAGAGGCTAGAAGCAAGGATGACACCGCTAAAGCCAAGATGAAGGACATGGCGGATCACAAAAGAAAAGCACAGGAGTCGAATGTGGAAGTGGGAGACCAAGTGTGGCTACGGCAACCGAAACAGCGCAAGGAGGACGCCACGTTTGCACCGGAACCACTGACGGTCACGCAAAAGAAAGGCAGAATGATCACGGCCCAGAGGACCGACCAGTCCTCCGTCACAAGAAACATATCGCATTTCAAACCCAAGAGGCGCTCCACGGATAATACCTTACATCAAGAAGCCGACAGCGAAGATGACATCGCCCTTGACAGGTATTATGTGGAGGAGAGTGAGTCCTCAGAAGGCGAGGACAGGTCAACACCCCCGGGTCAGGATGAGCATACACCGGGCAGCAGAGGTCGCCCTCAGAGAAGTCGCTTCAAGCCCCAGAGACTCATAGAAGAAATGGAGTAAGTTATACAGAGACATGTGGTTGTTTAAAAAGGGGGGAGATGTTGGATTGTTAAGTAGGGCTATGCAGCCCGCCCACATCGTTGTGTGGGCAGACCGCCGTTGCGGTCTCAGTTCCCGGGCAGGGAAGTGACGGTGGGCTAGGGAGGGGGCGGGACAGGAAGGGAGGTGGGAGTTAAAGGAAGAATAAAGTGGTCGCATGAATCCCCGGCTCCCGCGTACATTATTCCGCGGTTCGGGGGACCCGCGCAAAACCCCACAGTGGGATACATCCTGATCCATGTGGATGCTAGTGGTCTGTCCTCCTGATGTCTTTGTACTAGGAGAATTTTTCAAACTTTTGATCTCCATACCCGTTTGATCGAGCCGAGCATCGATTCTGCAGAGATTCTCTTTCAGCTCCTTCATCCAAAACGCCTGCTCGGCATTAAAGACATTTAAAGTCTTCAGTGGTTCACATACCAAGATGTTGATGGCCTGTTTTAGACCAACTATAGAGATGTCTCGAAGCCCCCCTACTTCCTTGGTTATTTCCAGCAAAATACCCTCGTGGGTTTGGACTTCACTTTTCAATGACTCAAAAACATTTACCAAAGAGTTGAGGACAAAACTGCGAGCCGTTAATGTTGACTCGGAAGATTTTGCTGCCACCGGAGCCAATGAGCCTTCTACTAATCGATCCATGTCTTCTCTTATGTGCGTACTGCCATTATTTTGTAGAAAGCCTGGGCCTGTGGCGTTCTTGGGCCGTGAAGTCTATGGAAAAGATCAATGCCCGATAAGACCACCTTACTCAGGCTAATGATCCCTTCCTCCAGTGGTATTTGGCTGTTCCAATTATTTAGTTCACGCCCCGGCCGTTGCAGAAGAGGGATTGTGCTGAGTGCCAACACATCAACTTCATCTAAACTGTGTGCTGTTCTCTTTTTCTGCAGCAGCTTAATTGTTGTCCTTTTCATTGAGATAGTGGACAGGGTATACTTAAAGTTGTTATTGATAGTATTCCCCCATCAAACGCACTGTGTGAGAGGAGGTCATATTTGGTATTAAAATGTAATCCTCTAGGTGAGCATTCCAAAGAAAAGGGGGAGGGGCTGAGGGTGTATTCACCCATATTGCAAGATAGATCTTCCATCTCTGGAAAGAATGTTGAATAATGGTTTTAAATGGTGCATTATGCAGCTCACTTACTGTAAAAAAAAAATGTTTAAAGTGTACAAAGCCAGAGAGTTGCAATTGGTTTTATAGGGTCCCCCGTGAAAAAAATAAAGAGATGTAAGTCACCAGCAGTGCACAGGAGTATTTCCCAATGCATTTTCATGATGCCTTTGCCACACTATGTGCCAGTATAAAAACATGTTGACACTGGCTGTGCCCAGACATTTCCATGATGGCTGCACTAATATATGCTAGTATTCCCTGTATAAGAACATACTCTTGTTTGCTTTGCGCGGAATGCCCATAATTATACTGTAAGGAAACATGCCCACTCTGGCTCTGCCAATATATGGTGGTATCCCTGGGCAAGAGCATACATCTGTTGGCTTTGCCATTAAAAATGCTATGCCATGCCACAATAAGAAAAAAATCCAAACTGGCTACACAACATAGGCTAGTCTAGACACGGAGTAACACTTCTCATGTTTGCATTGCCATTGATGCCCAGAAAAAGTGCAATGCCACAGTAAGAAATAGCTAGACTGCTTGCACCAAAATGGCAGTCTAGCCACATAATAACACTTATCATGCTTACTTCATCATAGATACCCATTTAAAAATGCTGTAGTAGCTATAGCCACACCTTTTCCCCACATCCCTGTCCCCAAAATCAGCACCCGGGCCCAGCATAAAGACAAACGCCTACACACTCACATAGCATTCACTCGCTCATTCACATGAGCACCCATACACTCGCTCGTCAACATGCATGCCCAGCCACACATGCCTCAAACACTCTTTCTTTCACACAACCTACATAATGAAATTCATCTTACCTGCAACCTAGGTCTGGACTCTGCTCTGCCCCACTGGCACATCAGTGAAAGCCCCCGGCTCGCAGGCAGCACAAACAGGAACCAGGAAGCAAAGAGCATTTCCTGGTTACTGCACGTGCGTGCAGGAGCACTCCATTGTCTTTGATCCAATCGGTCTGAATGGGCGAGAAGGCGCAGGAGCACACCCCCCCCCCCTACACACATTCAGATGTGCAGTTCCCTTTGTGTATCCCCCTATGGGCCATGCAAACCTGGGAAAGCAAAATGCCCCAGGTCTTGCGTGGTCTATCGGACATGCGCAGTTGGGAACTAAACTGTCCCTTAGACAGTTACCAGGAGCGCTCCTTCAGTTGCTGCAAGCAGCTGAAGGAGCGCTCTGTTTTCACTGGGCTGGAGCAGCTACTCGATGATGGACGAGGGTGAAGGTGGGTCAGTGCCCACTCACCCCTTATGGATAAGCTGCCCTGTCTTCAGACAGTGCTTTAAGATGAGGAATCAGTGAGGCCTAAGTAGGGGCAGGAACTGGATTGTAAATTGCTTTGCTCCCAACTTAAGCAGGCACTGGAAGCCAAGCAAGGGGGGGTTTCTATCATACATTCTTTTTATTACATTTTTTTAGTATTTTTTTTTTTTTTTTTTTTGCCACCTCTCCTTTTATTTCTAAATCAAAGGCTCCAACCCCCACAGGCAGCCCTTTAACCTAATACAGCTGCGTGATGAATGTGTTGCCTTGGTGGTCGGCCCCTGTGATTAAGAAACAAAAGGAGAGGCAGTTGCGCCCAAAGTGATTATAGCAGTGCAATCTCCTCTCCTTTTGTTTCTTAGTGCTGACACCCTGAAAGCGTGCCTTTCACCATGGGGCTGTGCTGGTGAAAGGGCTGCCTGATGGGATTGGCACATCTAAGGTTAGTGTGGAAGAGCCCAGCAGAGTCCTAGCTCAGAAGCACCTTTTTGAGACAGCTGGGGCTTTGTCCCGGCCCACTTACGGTGCGTTTTTCGAATGTGTTGGACTACAACCCACCATAGAATAGGCTGGCTAGGGATGATGGGAGTTGTAATCCAAAAAATCTAGAGAGCCAAAGGTGGTAGATCCCCGAGTTGGGCTAATCGTACATGCTGAGTTAGTATACGATGGTCATCATTGCTACTTTGTATTTATTTGTGTATTGGTCTGTCATTTCTAAAAGAAATGACTAGCATATTAACCATACATAGAGGACACGGGCATTTCCTGGGTACGGTGCCTTTGTGATAAGCATCGTAGTACAGAGCGATTTATTCCGTGATGCAGCAGTCATTTTAGAACATGTATGAGGAGCATGACCCGCAGTACATGACCTAAATAATCTGACATGGTGGCGCTTTACACAGTGAGTGCACAGTAATCCTAGTAGTACCTGTACCGATGCTGGCAAGGGCTCCTGTTGTGATCTACATGGGCTGCTTGCAACCTGTGTGTGTGTGTGAGAGTATGGAGTGTTGGGCTTTATGTAGACTGTTATGATGCAAGTCTCCTGGGGATTCCACTGTGTGTCATTTGGGATCTGGAGCTAGAGTAGAGGGGGACAGGTAGATGTTTCTCTAAGCATGAACTTGACCTAAATGTGCTGTACTTACTTCCCTGAACCTGTGAACCCAGTAAAGCTGTTCTGTCACTTGAGGCTCCAGAGTGATCGGACTTACCCAAAAGGCTAATCTCAACACTGGCGACGGGGATCTTGGAAACTGAAGGCGGGTGCAGATAAAGGAGTAAGCTGAGACCAGAAGGAAAGAGATGGAAAGAAAAGTCTGTAAGAGCAACATCCACGGTTGCCCCCCACCCCCAGCCCTAAGGTGATCGTGCCCCGTGTCCTGTTATGACTGTGAGCTTTAACGCAGGGACACCTGAAGTTTCCTGGGGGGGGGGGGGGGCAGCGTAGCGCACCTTAGTTGAAGGCTGTGTGTGGTCTTTTTTTGTGTCCAACATATGGAGAGCCTGGAGTTGGGCAGAGCATTGGTGAGCAACAGCTATTAAGAAGGCCGGGGCACTTGTGTAAACGGATTGCTCAGTTATGGTTGTCATCCCAAATGAGAAGGGCCAGAGTGTATTTACCTGAGCGTTTATTTTGAACAATGATTGGACGCAGCTGTAATGGTGTTGGAAATGTACCATAGCTTTCCTGGCTAGGATGACGGTTGGTGCTGGGAGCTGTGTGCAGGCCGGGGCTCCGTTCAGTAATGATGACGTCACCAGTCGATGACTGCTGTGAGAGAACGTTGATACGAACGTTCCGGAAGGCTGCAGCAGTCAGAGCTACGTCACGGCCAAGTATTAGAAGTTCTGAGAAAAGAACCTCTCAACTTGCCCAAAAGGTTCTTATGGGCTGGAACTTGTATTGTACTTCAAGTGGTGAGGGGTTCCGAGCTAAGGACCCTGCAACGTTCACAAAACGTCATTGTTTGTGATCATCTCAATGAGTAAGACGGTTTTACTAGCGAACCAATAGCGCATGGAGAATCCAACGAGAAGTACATCTTGTGCTGGCGCTATGTGACTACGGCGCGCCCCAAGATGCTGTTCGTTGTGGATGTATTGGTGATCAGCGGCCACCGTGACTTTTGGATTGCAGTGCTGCGTGAGCTTCATTAAAAAATGTTGTGTTTTTTTTTTGGGTGAATGCTTCTTTCATTTTTTTTGTTGTGTAAGGACTCTGCCAGTTTAACGACTCTGCCGTCAACGCTAGGATTTATTCAGGTACTGTGGCTGTTTTGCTTGGTGCGCCAGGAGTTCTTGAAGGAGCAATGTCGAGGTGTGGTGTGGTTTGGTTCCTGTACCACATGTGACGTTTTTAACAGCAATGTTCATTGTTGTGTTGTGGAAGATGTGTTACCTACTTGTTACGTTTCAAATGGTTAAGGAAGCGCTGTTTAGTAGTAGGTGTCATGTGAGGCCTGTACATTTTGGATGAACCATTAGTGTGGGGTATGGATGTCTCAGTGGTGGCAGAGTGTGGGACATGGTTAATATCTAGTAACGCGGTGCTTGGTATTTAGGATGTCAGGTGTTCCTGAATGAGAGTGTGCATACATGTCGTGGCCTCAGTTAGCATGATAAAGGAGTTAGGAATTGTGCACTGGTTTTGATAATGAAATATGGTCCTTGTTCCGTGGAGTAAATCGCCATGAGAGAAATTGGGTGATTGAGATGCTGGGGTGTTTGAAGCTGAATTTGAGTTGTGATGCTTTGCACTATTTTAGTAACCAATTATTCTTCCACAGGAAAATGCCCATAAAGGACTTTGCAAGCTTAAATGTTGGACTCCTTTGTGGTGCATAAACCTTGTTTACCATATTTTAATGCCCAATTTTCCTAACTGGTCTGTGTGTGGGGTATGTGGATGCCCTTTTTTGTGGTGCCAATTGGTGAGCGAGATGTGGATGCCCGGTTTTGTGGTGCCAATTGGTGAGCGGGATGTGGATTCCCTTTTTTGTGGTGCCAATTGGTGAGTGGGATGTGGATGCCCGTTGTGGTGCCAGTTGGTGAATGGGATGTGTGTGCCCGACTATTGTGGTACCAAGTGGCAAGCGTGCTTAGATGCCCAGCTATTGTGGTGCCAAATGTTGAGAGGGATGCATATGCCTGCATTTCTGGTGCCAATTGGTGAGTGGGCTGTGGATGCCCGGTTTTGTGGGGCCAATCTGTCAGCGGGATGTAGATGCCTGGTGTTTTGGTTGGTGCCAAATGTGGAGTGGAACTTTATGGTTGGCTTCAGGCTGTTAGTGGGGTTTGGAACCCTGTAGTGTGTTTTGGCACATTTCGTCGATGGTGGTGGAGAAGGATGGGTACAGGCGTGCATTTGGTTTGTTTCTGGTTTTGCGTTTGTGGGCTGTGAGTTCTATAGTAGGCCAGCTATAGGATTGTTGATTGTTCTGGGGGTTGGCATAGCTATGTGGTTAGCTACTCTAAGGTTCACTGGGGGAGAGCTCTGTGCTCGGAGCGGTTTGCTTGGTAGGTGGCTTTGGAAGGATAGTCTATGTTTTGTGGTTGTATAAATTGCATTGGTGACCTTTCCTTCTGTTTCTTCATCTGGTTGTTTGTTATATAACGGGGGGGATGTGTTATCTACCTGGGCTGCTTACAACCTGTGTGTGTGAGAGTATGGAGTGTTTTATGTCGAATGTTGTGATGCAAGTCTCCTGGGGATTCCACTGTGTGTCAGTTGGGATCTGGAGCTTGAGTAGAGGGGGGCAGGTGGATGTGTCTCTTAAGCATGAACTGGACCTACATGTGCTGTACTTACTTCCTTATGCCTGGGTTCACAGGTTCAGGTAAGTAAAGTTCTTGTCACTTGAGGCTCCAGAGTGATCTGTCTTACCCAAAAGGCTCATCTCAACTGCTACCTTGCCGGTTATGAAAATGTTGTTATCGTGTGCATGGCGTTTGTAACTTCTCTGTTGATAAAGGCTTATCATTTACGTCCATTTCTGTGGGGTTTTTAAAAAAATGTAAAAACCCGTACAGCAATTGCAAATAAATAAAATGTGGACTTTGAAATTCTTAAGCGCTCTATTTAAAGGAGCCATTGTTGTAATTGCTGGGAGGAGGCTGGGTTACACCCCTGCTGCCATAACATTTCGCATGATGTGGCAGGAACTGAACTCGCAGAAAAATCCCCCCGTGTGTTTATAACAAATGCTACTGCACTTCATGTGCACGCCGCAGCCAGTGGCAGAACCTGAGATTTTCGGAAAATGCCTTTGCCAGCTCAGAAGAAAAGTGACAACAAATTGAATGTAAAGGTAATGAGACAGATCATCTTCACTATTCACTCGCTGCACTGGTTTATTTTTTACTGTGTGTACCAAACTTCCTCTTTTGGTAACCGCTATTGACCTCAACACTTCACGTTGTCTCGGCGCGCTCTCCCTCGGCACCTTTCTCACCCGCGTCTCTCCCCCTTACCTCTTCTTAACCTCGCATTCTCGTGTCATGTTTCCCCTTCCCCCGTGCTTCCCGTCCTCTCTCTCTATTCCGCTCTGTGCGTGCTCTGTTTCCGTCCACACTCCTCCTTTCATTCTACATCGCTCGTTGTTATCTGAAGCCACCTTATAAAAAGAGCTTTCGCTTATGCTAATGTTAAAGGACATTTGTACCGCTTATGCCGTATTCTCTCATTCCTTGTAGATCTAGACCCCGTTTTCTTATTCTTTAAAGCCAATTCTGCTTAATAAATGTATGTACGGTGTTTTTTCTCGCCGCCATTTTCAAAGGCATCTGTGCTTGAGACTTGAAATCGTAATAGTTGCTTCACAAGAAGGTACTTTTTGTTTTGCTTATCCTTCTCTACTATTGCCAATGGGAGTGCTTGCCTGTAGCGGCCACTTTCTCGTGTGGTCACTAGGTGGCAGTAAATGTTACTTTTTTGTAATGCAATTTTCATTTTGTCTTAGTACAAAAAAAATCCATAGTGACAGAGAAAAGACTGCTTACAAATCAAACAAAATGTGCGTTCGAGTCCCAACTCAAACCAACTGTGCTGTGTCCTCCTTATTCAAAGGTGGAAGACGAGTACAAGACACATAAACGGAAAAGTTAAGAAAAGAATTGGGTGGGGGCTCTCACCACCAATTCCCTCCTCCATCGCCCCATCTCCCACACCTTACTACTATTAGGACCACCAACCGAACTGACCACTCCCAATTGCGTCCCTGCTAATGTAGTTAATATCTCTGATGCATCCCGCCAAAGCACTGCCCCCTTGCAACATTCCCAAACCAATTGTATTCCCTAGCCCGAGCCCATAGGTTTACCACCACTTGTCCATCATACAGGCCAGGGTCCAGAACTTGTTTAAAAAAAATAAATTAAAAAAAGTTATTTTTTTAAATGTATACGAGTCAAATCCATACAGGTCACCGATTTGACCTCAAGTAAGAGTTCGGCCTCCTCGCCCTAACCCCTCGGAGCTTGATTCCAGTCTGCAGGCCACCTCTGAAGAGACACTCCATGTATACGGCTGCTCTCCAAACTCGTCAGCATCTTGTTTGCTCACTAACTTCTTTCTTTTCCATCTCCAAATTGGGAGCCTAGGTAGATCTTGTTCCCAGCATGCAATCCCTTAAAAACAAACACCTCTTCCTTTTAGCCTCATCCAATCTACAGTTCAACCTCGTGAACTCAAACCTTAAACTCTCATGCTGCCAACGCTTGCCTGCAGAAATCATGCCCACCTTAACCCTGGAACCCTACATAATCCTCCTGCCCCTTATATTATATTACACATAATCTGCTCATAATGTATTATAACTGAAGTCTGTCATGTGACGAATGGATTACAGCTCTGCTTGGGCACAGAGAAGAGTAGGGTGTTAAACTCCTACTCAGCCCACATTACTACGATACCAGCAGTGATCCCAATTATAAAGGTGAAACTGGCACAGCCCCACAGGTAGGCCTCCTTCGCCTCTTTTGATAATGTGGGCCGAGGGCAGGCTATACTCTTCCGCAGTGGTGTGAGCTGATCATTTTGCAACACAAACAGCAATAGTACCATCAATACAACTAATTAAAAACACTCACTGGTCCCCCCTGTGAATGAAACAGAGAGTACCGTCTAAGAATAAAGGGACACTATGGGCGAATACAGGGGTGCAAGCCAATGATGTGAGCAGAAAATGCCAATGTTCAAGGATATGTCTTTGGAAAGGCCAAGAAATGGGGCTTAAAAGTCACTATCGGTTGAGCTTTTGCTGGGTTGAGTCGGCGTCGAGGCATTTTGAATTGGTGGTCCCAGTAGATCGCGGGCATCGAGACCGGTCATTTCAGCTTGAAGTGGTCTAGTGGTGCAGTCTGGTCTCTGCAGCGATGATCGGCTCGCTCAGGCAAAGCATAGCCAAGCGATGGGTCGAGCAGGCATCTCAAATCAGTTGAGTTGGCTCGAGGGAGGGGTGCAATACTCCAATGTTTCATTTATGAGGATGTCGGACTATACTTATACTATACTAGACTAATGATCCCTAAGAAGGTGAAATGTGTATGATGCTGTCAACATCCTATGCTGTCTGTCTTGGGTTGATACAGCTCTGTATTAAATAGTGCTACTCCAAACGACCCGTTTAGTTTTCTGGAACAAAAATACGTGCTTTTATGCTGTTTTGCATACCCACAATGCATTGCTCAGTGGATCTGAACTGGAGTTGAACTTCCAGAATTGGCTTCTGGGTCACTGTGTGAGATGTGTGGCTTGTTGGATGAAATAGCCAATTGTACTCTCATATCTAATATTGAAAGAAGACACCACAGATAAGCCATAAATACAAGGATGCAGACTTGACAAGAGCAGACGTGGGGGGCGAAGAGCTGACACTGGTAAATCGGGATGTAGCGCACGGTGGGAACTGCATACACACAAAGTACATCACAAGAGAGCAGGGAGAAGCAATGGGGAAGAAGGGGAATGCAGTAATGAAATTGCGGCAAAAATGTCGCCTTTACAAAAAATCACAGCAAAAATGCAGTGGTTTGACCTGGTAAAGGTGTGCCCCATTATACCATTTAAAGGGAGCGGGGGTTGCGGAGGTGTCCCCGGCTCCCCTTAAATGGTATAATTGGTCTGGGGTTGCAGGGGTGTCCCCCGCATCCTTTACAGGGATGGTGGCGGCAAAACACAGCCTTTTTGCCGCGATTTTAACACATGGAATTAAAGAAGGTTCAAGCAGCCGATGCTGTGGCCAATGTAGCAAGCGGCGTTATTTCAATGCTAAACGATATCCAGAATGAATTCCTGCATTAGAAGCGGTGGTGTTGCTAGGGGGGGCGTGCCCCCCTCTGAAATCATGGCCCCCCTTTTTGCCCCCCCACCTTAGGCGAGCAGTGACCGTGTTCTCTGTTCATGGTGTTATTTGTGACACTCACTGAGGCAAATGTTTGCATATCACACAGCAAATACTCTCCTTTTGTCTCAAAGCTAGCAGTGCTGTTGGTATGTATTCTGGCATCGTTATGAACATGAGCACGAGCTACTTCTCAGGTGTGCCTGCCCAGCTTCTGCACATCAACCTCCAAAGTGTGCAGAGCAGCTTGCAGCCCCCTCACATCAGAATGTAGTGCAAGAAACTGCTAATGGTGGGCCATTAGTCACTGAATGGTTTCGTGCCTGCTTTCTGATGGGAGGGTAAGTGCAGTGGGGTGTGGGTACTTTGCATGTGCAAACGCCTCTCTGCAGGAGTGCTTGTGACGTCACACGTTATCTTTCATAGGCAGCCCCCCCCCACTTTTGTCTGTGGCCCCCTCACCCCCACTTTAGTCTTTGGATCCCTCTGTGCCCCTCCTAAATTTGATGCCTGGCGACGCCAACTTGCGACAAGCCTTTTGTGTTGTAATGGAAAACCAGCAATAACGGGTGTAAGCAGGAATGTCCTGGCCATTGTGAAAGTCAAGGTTATTGCAAAGAAGGCAGTAGCTTACTTCCCCAACCACCCTCCCACTGCTTTCACTTCCCCTGGCCTCCACAGCCCACGACCCTTTCAGACTGTACTTTCCCAGTTTCACCGCCTTCGACATTTTATTTTCGTTCAAGGTTCCCCTACTCTGGTCACATGGCTTCCTAGAGACCCCGATGGGTTTCCCGCTGAGGGAGTGACGAGGTGGACCTGGGACATACTGAAACACAGATGACGCAACCCAGCTCCGATCATCAGGCTGCGAGGTAAGAGTCGAGATTACACTGCATGGGACTGCGGAGGCAATACAGATAATAGGGGAGGTCGGGGGCAAGGGGGTGGGGAGGGAGTGTGTGAATCGGTTCTGTGGCATACTGTGGCTGCACAATAAAAAAAAAAAAATAGCAACGACAACCGCACCTCACCCTCAGGTTCCAAATAAAATACAGTGCATGCATTTTTCTGTCGACCCCAACAAACCCCCTTTAGAATTAAGGAAATAATTCACAAGTCACAGATTCCAGTGGGTAAACGTGGTCGCCGCTGCTTTATTAGCCAGGAGTTAACTTACAGGTGATCCATAACAGACAATACAACTCCCGTGGCCCCCCATCCGTCTTGTACTCCTCAGCGCTGTGACTATGCTGGTGGTTGTTCAGCACCCTTGTGGTTTCTGACAGTACTTTCTCGTTGGATGCACCGAAAACACCAAGTCGGATAGGAAGCCAGCGCTTCTTTCTTCTTCTTGCTGATAGATTTTATCCATCAGCTGTGATTATTGGATACGAGGCTTGAGCCTCATTGTTCCATCTTCTTGGGTTGAGGGTGTAGTCGTGGGTTAGGATTCTTCGTCTGTGTGGACTTGTCACGGTAGGGCTGGTTTCACAGCGTCTTCACCATGATGGGCCGCGGGTAGCGGTCGGCAGGAAGCCAGATTTCATGGACCAGCAGTTCTAGCCCCCTTGCTTGACCACCCCCTTTGCATCTTCTTCCTCACCTTTTCAGAAGCATCTGCGCTTGCCCTGCACCCAGTACAATCTATTGCCCCCAGTGCCTTAAGTGGCAGTGAAAAATGAGCCAGGGCCCATCAAGGGGACTTGGCCTAACGGCAGGAGGTCGAAAAAAAGCTTTGACCTATAGTGGCCGGGGCTGCCGGGGAAAATTAGTGAGCGCCGGCAGGGCCCTGCCTCAGAGTGAGATTTCTGAGCCTGCCAGCTAGCCCCTGTTAGGGAGAATTCAAATTTCTATGCCAATTACCTTCAACCTTAGAGACCCCAGCTCTTTTGCTGGACTTTAGGACTTTTAATCTCTAACCTGGAGTGAGTAAGACCTTTTTCTCACTTTCATGTATTTTTGATGTGATCTGGACTCTTTGTTTTTGGAGTCTGACAAACTCCACAGGCATCTACTTTTGTTGTGGTGACACACAACACCTTCAGTGCAGTGTCACAGAGAAGTCCCTTGGATTTCTCTTAAGGTTTAAATACCTTTTCTTGTGAGAACTACTGTTCCCAAGAAATAGTAAAGTGAAATTGACTTTACTTACCTTTTCTCTTTGTAGGTGCAGCACATACCATCTTATGTGGAGTGCTGGAGGGTTACTTACTAGCCCCCTTTCTTACTTACTCATGTAACATTTTTTATGTTGGCCTCACTACTTTAAATGGCTGGTGGCAGTGGTTTAATGTTCCTACCATTGTGCGTTTTTTAATTTTTTAATTTATTTATTTTTATTTTTTTTTCTTTTTTTTACCGCAAGCTGAATCTTCAGCTGCAGTATAGCACCCATGGGTGACCATTTTGCCAAAATGGCCCCGGTCTTCTTTTTTTGCCATTTCTTGTTTGTGAGGTCTTTCTTGGGTTTTATTCTGTGCGCCAAACCAGGTTTAACCCTTTTGTTCGATTTGCTTTTGGCGGGCTTCATTGCTAAAACCCGCCTTTGGCTCCAGTGTGTTTGGCAGGGCAGGAAGTGAGGGAGGTGCCCAAAACCTCCCTGTCCTTGGTCTCCTTGGTTACCTGAATGCACCCAGTCGTGATTGATTGGCTGGCTGGCTGTCCTTGCAGGACAGCCACACTGCTGTGTGAGTGACAGCTAGGCTGTGCATGAATGGGAGAAACCTGCATAACAGGCGAGGCTTCTTGGACTGAAGACTGTTGACCACTGGAAGAAACATCCGACAAAGGAATCGTGAAGAGGAGCTTGCTACATCCTCCTGGACCGTTGAACTGCCCGGTGAAGCCCTGCTGCTGTAGTGAAACAAATTTTCCTAATCAACAAGAGAAGCTCCGGAAAGGACGACTTCTTCCCTTGGGTTGGTGGGACCAAATGAACCCAAGATGAACTTTGCTAGAGGACCTTCGTCAACTGGCTGTACTTCTTTGCTGCTGCTGGAACCGAGTGCTAGGGGTCGAGAAATCCATAGTCAAGTGCCACGTCTTTAAGCCGGACCGAAGATCCTGAGGACCCTCCCGAAGCAGGACGACCCAAGCTCGAGTCCCCTCACTAAAGTGCTGTACTCAGTGTCCAAGATCCGCGGTGGTGCTATTTGCCCGGCAGCTGAAACCGCAAATTGCCGCTGAACTGAAAAGGGCCCATAGCTGAAGCCGGTCCCCATGAGTGAGGCCCAGGAACACAGGATCTGCAACACTGCAACCAGGACAGAAGCCAACTGGATCCTCTTCTTCTAACCCAAGATACTGTTCTGACTAACAGGGTACTTACCTCTTTGTCTGTAGCTTGCTTTTCTCAGTTGAGACTTGCAGTTGCTGCTTTCTAGAGTTGATCTCAGCTCTACCTTTTCACAAGTGTAAGAGCTTGTGGCCCAACAGTGATTTTTCTACACCAAACTCTCTAACTTTGTTCAAGACCTTTGTGGTTACATGTCTTTATATCGAATCCTTTATATTGAATGACATATATATCGAATCTCCTATCTTGAAAACCTTTATAGTGAATGCATTGTGTCCCCCACAAACCCCTGTTTCCCACCCCTAAAAACCCATCCCGACCGTTTCCCAAAAATGTTTTAACTCTTTACCCCACCCTAAATACATTCACTATAAAGGTTTTCAAGATAAAAGATTTGATATGTGTCATCCAATATAAACGATTCGATGTAAACACTGTATACCGACTTTTGCTACCTAAGTGCCTCAGCTCCATGGACTTTGCTCCCGGCAGACTCTTCTAGTCCATTGACTTTGATTCTAACTGTCCCTCATAGTGAAAGGGGCCCCTAGGGGTCCCTCGTGCTATGGAAACAAGGCAATGACCATACACGAAAAGATGCGCCAGACACGAGGTTTCAAATTCCCAATGCTAGGGTTTATTGCAAGCAAAAGATGGTATCAATTGGCCAATTCTGATCCCACGCCCCGCGACGTGAGTTTCCTAGACCTCGAGGGACGCAAGAGAGCGAATTACGTACATCAGTTACATAGATACAAAATGCATATCATACAATCAGCAAAGTCATGTTCAACACCCCTCTGTATTAAGTTCCTTTGAACTCGGGATGACGATGGACATATCCGACGAGTATGACGATCATAATGCTTTCGATGTCTTTTCTAGTAACAATGTGCAATTTAGAAAGTGCGGAGGCATCTTTTAGAACACAGTGGTTCTGTTCTCGGAAGCAATCTGTACACGGGAGAAGAGCCACATTCCAAGCTTTGCTATCTATGAGGTACTATTCGTGTCCTGGGAGCCGACACGTTCTAAAGGGTTTTGCGAAGGGGGGCCGTAAGAGAAGCATAATTCAAGCCTTTAACTGTATTATTCTAACATATTCTACCATCGTACGAGACTGGCTGGCAGCTGTGAAGTGATTAAATGCCCTGCAGCTTCCTCCCAAGGCTAAGGAGAGGGAGCGTGGGCATTCCTTTCTGGGCTACTCATGAGGAGTTCAGCAAACTCTTCAGTCCCGCGACCTTGTACTTTCATATTCAGACAACAATGTTAACAGTTGAGCAGAGTAAGCAGAATCCGCAAGAATTGCAAGCTGCAAAGCAGTTTTTAGACAGAAAGCAATGAGCAATGGTTAACGAGCAAAATGGCGATTATGCTACGTTTAAAATGGCCCCTTGTCGGTCAAGCATAACAGTCTATATTTCTATAATTCGGTGCATAAGACGGTTGGCCCACGGCCATCAAGTTACGTCTATCATTCAAATGAAGGGTATTCATTTTTCCAGATTGACAATAGGTGATACATTGGTTCTTAACTAATATTTGGTGGTAAAGGTTTTATCTAGAGTTCATTGGAAGATTTAAAGTGCTCACATGCTCGGAGAACCCGTTAACCTTTTTTCCTTCCCTTATCCTTTCCTCTTTGCCAACCTCAGAATTTAACGAAGTACAAAATTGATATATATAAATGCCAATACTATCCTAGTTAGTGAAGTCACCTCAGGATGTAGGAAGTGTGTATGCAGCATCTCTAAAGAGTATCTACTTGCTTTGCCTTGATTCTGAGAAAGTATTTTGAAGTGCATTTTTATTGTTGCACATTGCCCTTTTTAAAGAAGGCTTATTATAAACTGACGGCTAAATGAATAATTATTTTTACAAGAAAACCTTGAGTGTAAGTGTTATTTGGATACTTGTATTTGTGGATTTTGATGCTACAGCTCTACAGCTCACATTTACCCCTCTTGAGATAAATCTGGCTGTTCAGTCACTCTACCAACTTGCGTAGTACAGACCTACACCAATAGGGGGGGTTACCTAATACCAAGAGGACAAGACTGGTGTAGTCTCCCACAGGGTTACTGCATACAATCCTGCCTAAGAGCCCCAGCCCTCTTAAAGCAGTGATTGCCCTCTTTCCCCCAACCCAGACGCTGATAAGCCACCAGAGTTTGCCCTACCCAAACCTCTTGTGGCTCCAGCATCTCCCCCACTCTCCCTGGCTGCTCCAGACCCTCGGTTTGGTCGGGTGCCGCTGCTAAAATCGGTAAACCCCCAAGCCATCTAAAATGGTGTGTTCACCGGCACAGTTTATTCATGTATTTGTATAATTTACACAAGAACAATAAGCAGTCCATAAAAGAAAATGAACAAATAACCAAAACAATAAAAACAACATGCAGATTACAGTATACATATTTACAGACAAAGAACTAGTACAAATTCAGAAAGTTATCCCAAATCTTCGCATGTAATGATAGTTTCCCTTGTCTCTTGTAAATCACTCTTTCCATATTTGGAAGACTGGTCTTCCCTTCATTCCAATCCGCAACAGTAGTTGCAATCTGAGATTTCCAGCCCCTTAATACCATCTTCTTGCCCACACCTGCCCCTAGGAGCAAGATTTTTTTCTGAGAGACAGAAAGGTCCTCAAGCATCTCACCACCTCCTAAGATCATTGTTTTGAAATCCAATGCAACATCCAAATTCAGAATACGTAAACCGGTGCAACATACGTCTTGCCAAAATACCCGTACTCGCACACAGTCCCATAGTAAATGTTCTAAACTACCCAATCCATTTCCACAACACCAGCACTCATCTGTATCCACCATACCTCTCTTGAACAATCGTTCTGGGCTCCAAAACACTCTGTTGAGGACCTTTATTTGTCTCGAACGTTCCTCTAAATTTATAGAACAAAGCTTAACATTGGCACACATCTCCAACCACATCTCGGGTGTAATCTCACACCCCAATCTCCTGCCCCAATCAGTTCTCGGCTCAGAATTCTCTTTATATGCAGACACAATTCGATTGTTTATCCTGCTAGCAATTGAACTACAACCTGGCTCCCTCTCCTTAAGAAAGAGATCCATTATTGCACCCCCTTGCTCTGCCACATCACTTGTGCATCTTTTCAGTTTTCTGAAATCACCAAGTAAGAAATTGTCAATGTTAAATTTCCCCCATAACTCTTTCTCCAATCCACTTACCATCCTTAATGACATCACCAATCCAGTATATACCACTTGGAAGCCACTCTGGCCAGAATAAAGTCTTACCTCCAACAGTAATCGCCGGATTCAGCCAAATGGAAGCATGAGTGGTTTTCAAAGCAACCGAGCCCAACAATTCATGTATATTGTTCCAAGTCTCTCTCACAAAAACTGTCATAGGCAATTTCCTACACGACCGGCACAGTTTATATCTTTGACCATGGATGTAATGATGTACGCACAAGCTAAGCCCCCATTTGGAAGCACTTGAATGCAATCAGTGATTCAATTTTGGCAATTTGTAGTTCGGTGTCTTTTCACTGCCGATTTTGAGTCTTCAGTTGTAACGCTCTGGGTTGCCCCAGCTACCAGATAATGTGCTAACGAGTCCATTCCTAAGTGAATGTTTGCACCCGTAAAGGTCACAATGCATAGCTAGTAAAATGGGTCGAGGTCTTGTTCCCACCATGTCCCAATCCAATCAAGGAGGCCGCTTTTCGCTTCCGGCAGGGATGGCCCGAGGCATGGGCAATCTGTGTGGTTGCACAGGGCCCTGTTGTCTGGGGGAGGGGGCAGTCGCGGGCACCAGTGCCTGGCTGACTATGTAATGTTTTAAAGAGAGGCTGTGCTGCTTCTGTCTGCGATGCTCGAGTATCGCTTTTCTGTTTGCCTGAGTGAAACCATGCCGCCACAGTTTCACGGCCCAACTGCCTGTTAGGTTGTAGAGACAAATTACCCCCTGCCAGTGCCCAAAAGGCGCAGAGGGCCCTATAAGTACTGCTTGACCCATTTCTTTTCTAGAGGAGTCTTTAAAGTGGGAGTGATGAGTGACTGCTCATTTAAGTGGCCATTGTTTTGGAAAAGGCATTAAGGTTTCCGTGTTAAGAAATGCAAAGGTGAATTTCTATTCTGAAAGCACCAGTTAGCTGTGCAAATCTATGCCGTACTCCAGGCCAATTAAAACCTATCACAAAAAACAGTTTCAATCTTCATTAATTTTATATGTTCACATTTGACACACCAAAAGTGTTTATATTTGATAGAATGTAATATTTTCAAATAATATTTTCATCACTTCATATTTGAAGCTTACATTTGTCAAACATAAAAACACAAACAGCAACCTTTTCACACATTGCCTTTTGGAAGTACGTTTTCAAAACCCAAAGGGCATTTTTTGCCTCCTGCTGAATTGCGTTTTGAGATTTGCAGGCTCCCATTCAAAATGGGGGTAATAACGCCGTAGTTGTACACTTTTTGCCCAACATATTTCTATAAGGATTTATGTATTTGTGTGATTACCATACAACGGTTCGTACTTTTTAAGTAACATTTACAAAAACAGAGTATTTTTAAAAGCCAAACGTGGGATGTGTCACGCTGACAGCACATGGCTAGGTGGAATGCTGACAACACCTTGCAGGATGGAATGGAAGGGAGTTTTAAGAATGTAGTGTGGAAGAAAGGAGGTTGAGCCCAGAGGGAAGACTGCAGCCATGTTATGCTGAACTGAAAGTAAAATAAAGCTTTTGAAGGCAAAAAACCGTCCCTGAACAAGGTATCTTGGTGCAGGGAGATGGCCGGAACGCCGTCCCCTGTACTGAGTGGGGAGAGATTTTGGACGGCGGTCCTCCCACAGCGACTCTTCAGCGGCGATGGAGTTCGCAGTGAGTGGAGAGAGGTCTGGATGGCTACAGCTCAGCGGCTGTGCAGCAGTGATGCGGTGTATGCTCCACGCTACAATGGTTTGGACCAACAGGTGAGGAGGAACTTAAGGTGCATTGGTGTTTGGGAAGGGTGAGGGTGGTATGAAGGTGATGAGGGAGGTGTATTTGGTGGGAAAAGGATGAGATTTAATAAATATAACACACATTAAAAGAACAAAGGAAAATAAAGACTAATTACGAAGGAAGAGTAGATATCCCAGATGGGAAGAGGATTGGGCGGGCAAAATTCATAAAAGAAATGGCATTGGAGAACTGGAGGGCCAAGAAGGTTGGTTTGAAAGGGATGATGATGAGGAGGAAGAGAGTAACAGTTGGTAGGATCCAAACCCGGGGTCAAGGGAGGAGAATATGATATGTCATTTATAACAGGCCTGTACACACGTGTTTATAAGAGGGACAAGATGAGGGAGGGAACACAAAGGAAGGACAAGACAACAATCTTTCTAAGCCTTGTGTCATTCAGATCGTGCAAGTCCGATACAGTCCTTAATATGCAGTAGGGCTGGAGGCAGTGCAGGGATACATGTCAAATGGGGGGCCTGGTACCCGTGCGACTCTGAGGGTAGCCACTCAGCGCAGTATACAGGTGGGTCAGCAGGGGAGAGCGAGAGAGAAAAGCAGTAGAAGAAGAGAAAGGTCTTGAGTTGTACCGGATTTTCAGGTGTTCTGGCTCAAGTTTGAGAAGGACAGGGAGGTCATTCAGCGGGAGGTACCTGCAGGTGGGAGAGATCTGCACCCCACTCGACTGGCGAAGAATTGAACATCAGAGTTTGAGGTGCCTAAGGAAAGGGCTTGAGAAGGAAGGAGTGAGAGGAGGGAAGGTGAAGATAGTTTGCTTCTATTTTAAAGTGAAGACAGGGATTGGGTGGTAAAGTAAAGGGTGATTGGTTAATTGTGCGAAAAGTGGCAGTAGTAAGGTGGAATAGGGGGTGGCCTAATCTAAGGTAAGGGGCATGAGGTATCTGGCCCAGGCCCAGCATAGAGCAAGAATGGGGTGTCATGGTTGTACGGCCCCTCTGGGCCTTATGGTTTAAGAGCTTGTTGATACCGCATCTCACCCCAGAGCCTTTGTGCAGCCCTTTATTGGGGGGGACAGGAGGGAGAGGGCAGCCAGCAATCGCTGGGAGAGGGGTTGCAGCGGGAGGAGTAGTGGCGACAAGGTGAACACGTTTTCCTACAAGAAGGAATACTGGGGATGGTTTAAGAGCTTGATGATACCACATGACACCCCAGGGCCTTTGTGCGGCTCGTTATTGGTTGCTCCCCCTCGCACCCTCCCCGGGACAGGTGGCAGAAGGCAGCCAGCAATATCTGGGAGAGGGGTTGCAGCAGGCGGGGTAGTGGCAACAAGGTGAAAGTTTTCCTACACGAAGGAAGAGTGGGGATAAGGATAAGCATATCTGGTCAAGAAGTTGTTGGGGTTGCATGAACGGCAACACAGGAATAATTTGTCATACCTCTGTTCCTTTTTTCTTTGGCTTAAAGGAATGTTGATTCATTTTGGTGATAGTTAAGATGGGTGAATACAGGTCAGCAAAGCAGTTTAGACTAATGGGGAACTTGGATGATCGAGGCAAGGAGAAGGTCAATTTAATGGAGGTATGAGGAGAAGCAGGGTTTATGGGGAAGGGACGAGTGTCAATTTACTGGAAAGTATTGGATACGGAGTAGGAGAGTTGAATGGGAGGGGGCGAGCATGGTAGCGGTATGGAGCTATACATTCTCGGCACAGGGATGGAGAGGAGGGCTTAAAAAAAGAGGAGAAATGAAAATGGTAAGAAAGGACAAGTTTCAAGGATTTATAAAAGAAAAAAAAATGGTGGCTACAAAGGGGCTATATCAAAGGATGTGCGCTCGGGTGAAGGAGCGTAGCAGAGTAGCTTACCAAGGGGTAAAGGGGCTAGGGATGCTATGGGAAGTAACAAGGTGCGTGAATTGAGCTGCATGGACGGGGGTGCACTGAAGGCCCCTGGTGCAGTGGAGGAAGCAGCAATGATCTGGATCATTTACCAGGGTGAGCATGGGGGCGCAGTGGCCTAAAAGGAGGGATGCAGTGTCACGGCGTGCAGTGCACAGGGGGTATTGAACTGCCAGGGCAGAAGAATTGGGTACGGCAATGGGTGCTAGGAGTGGGGACAGCAAGTGAGGTGCGTAGCAGAGAGCAGGGGAGCAAGTATTTACAAGGGTGAACATGTGGGTACATTGACAAATGAGTAGGGGGAGGAGTTACTGCATGGGGGAGGTAATTACTGCATGAACCGAGGTTGCAGGTACGGCCCCATGTGCAGTGGAGGAGCATTAAGGATGGGTGCTGGGTGAGGAGCGGGGAGCAATTGTACGGGCGAGGTGAGTACAGGGGAGTACTCATGTATGGTTTGTTAGATGGACAAGAGAGGCGGTTCAATATGCTGGCCCCAAACAAAATGAGGTTGGGGTTGGTCTAGGGTTACAAAGTCATGGATGGGCAGGGGGGGGAGGTTATTTTGCGTTGGGGTGATTAATATGGGTAAATAAAGGGGTTAGTTGTGGGAGGAGTTGGCGGGTACTTGAGTGGACAGCATATGGTGGACAGAGGAGTCTGGGGCAATGTCCTCAATAATACTCAATACATTGACACCACGCAGGCCAGGGCTCTTGGTGGGTAGGATATCAATAAATAAATAAAACAAAATGATAATGATAACAGGGAGCATCAGTGGGGGGCTCAGGCTTTCAGAGCAAATTTGTTGGTAGCAGCAGAGGGCTGGCGGGGAGGTGATATCAGGGAGCAGTGAGTAGATGGGCATGGGGGAATAAGGGTAAGAGGGAGGTGTGGCTTAAAAAAAAGGCAATGGGAAATTATGTCAAAGGGTCCACAGCGTTTACAAAGACACATTAGCGCTTTGAAGAGGTGTTTGTGGGGGAGCCAAGGGGTTAGATCGATCGAAGTAGAGGTAAGGGTTTTTTGGTCAAAATGGTGGGTGGGGGAGTTAGCAGGTTCAAGGGAGAGAGGTTGGACGAGGAGGGATGAACAAAGGGGAGTAGGGTTCAGAAGGGTGTTGCATAATAAGGGTGCGGGTGCTGTGTTACAATGGTTTAATTGTGGGAGGTTTGTGACGGGGAAGTGGTATGAAAAATATTAAATGAGTGATAGATACATTCAATAAATAAGAAGGGAAATAGGTTATTTGGCTGCTAGGGGGAAGGGATGGACAAGGGTGCCCTGTTATGGAACAGAACATGGGGCAGACGAAAATAAAAATAGGGCGGATAGGACACCCGGATAAGGTGGTAACTGGTTGGGTTGTGAGAAGATGAGCAGCACAGCAAAGGTTATGGGGTGGGTGGGGGAATTTTGCCCCAAAGGTGATTGAGTGAACAAGGAGGAGGACCAGGTTTCTGAAGTGCAAACAACTTTTGGGGGCGTAAGGTAATGTGATGTTTATGGTGATGAGAGTTGGGTATCGTAGTAGAGGAGTGACAGAGGGCAGTAAGGTTCCTTGAGTGCAATTAAGTGTGGTGCTAAATTTGTCTTTTCTTTCACAGATGTGGCAGGAGGTGGTGTTACGAAGAAGAGTATAAGGGACTGGTCAATGTATGTAGGGTGTCTGTTAATGCAGGGGTATAAAGCTTTTAGTGCAGTTGGGTATGGTGTTTTTTCCCAAGTGAATGTTTGATGGTACAGATTAAGGGCATTAGAGCTATTGGAATTATGTAGAGAAGTAAGGTGGCTATGGCAGTTGGAGGAAGTTTTAGTTATGAAAGTTACGGAAGGGGTTAGCAACTTTTCATACCCGTCATAGCAGGCGATCGGTCGAAGAAAGGGCAGAGAAACTGTTACGCTCACCTGGTCTCTGCGGGGAAGTTTGGGCACGGTTGGAGCCCTTCCTGGACTTGGCTCCCCTGGATCAGCCTCCTTCCCCAGCTGCTGTAGTGTGGGCTGCTCTGGTTGCTGGCACTGCCCCTGTTTTCTTGTGAGTATGAGCTCTCCGTCCTGCTTCTCATCAGCAGGGGCGCTGTTGATGGACCTAGTTGCTTCACTGGTTCGTGTGCGTGGCGGCTTAGACCGGCTGTGGCTGAACCACTTTGAAGGTAAGTGTTCTTAACAATGATTATTGTCTGTATCCTTTTCCAATGTCTTTTTCTAGTGATTATTGTCCATAACCCTTGTAATGTCATTTCTCTGCTCAATACGTGTGAAGATGCCCACGCAGAGTCGCGGTGTTGGAAGCGAGTCCAAATGATGTCAGAGGGGATTGCGAGGTTCCCACTTAAAAGGTAAGTAGGGTTTAAAGGTTGTATGCAAGACTTGTGTTGCGCGACCAAGCGTATGATATTTATGCAGTCTCTAACCTTGTGTGTTCTTTTCTCCTGCAGGGATGGCCTGGCGGTGTCAGACTGGGAGCGGCTATCCGAAGACCTGCTGGCGATTACTGGATGGATGGATCCGTGAGGATAAGAGCTCCCGCGTAGATAGACGCCCGGAACAGGTGAGGATGTGCCCCAACTCCGATGACCAATGGAATCAGGTAAGATATGATGCGCTGCAGGCGATGGGATTGCAGAGACAGATAAGATGCGCGTCGAGCGATGGTATTGCTGGAGGCAGGTAAGGAGCGCGTTGAAGATGATGTTCTGGAACCTGTTGAGATGCACGCTGAGATGATGAGCTGGAAACGGGTAAGAGCGTTTCAGGCGGCGGTGTGCGTTACACTGCAGAAAGCAGACTAACGCGAAGCGCTTGCTTGCGGGTGGGGCTGGTTTAAATAGACTGGTCCCAGCCACTCCCCTTTAGCCCCGCCTTGTGGCTCCACCTTGCCACTCTCAGAGACTGCTGCACGTGCACTCCAATGTTTCGTAATGGCCATACCCGGCCTGGATGCATGTGCAGAGCCTGCTGGGGAGTAAGTAGCATGTGCCCTAGACACAAAGTGTGCAGAGCACACTTTCTTATGAGCCTGGTGCCAAAGGCGTCAGGACTGGGTCCATTTGGACCCTTTGGATAATAGTGGCCCTTGTCCTGTGGCCATGACAGAAATGCAATGTTGGCATGGCGAGTAATTGGAAGGGGTAGTGTCAGAGGAAAGGAGGGAGGGTGAATTACGAATCAAAAGGAAATAAAGAACGGTTCTCTCAGTTTGGAATTTTATGTCTAAGAGAAGGGGAGGAATGTTTAAAAAAGTTAAAAATAAGAAGGAAGGAAGGAAGGTGAAGGAACAATTAAACAAGAGTTAATTAAGTATATAGGGTGGGGTGGGGCAGAAAGAACAGGTGAGGGGTTTTCTGGTGCTGGCAATACGGTTGGTTAAATGATGGTTGGTTGAAGGCAAAGGATTTTTATCGTGGTAAGGAGGGTGGGTGGTGCTGTTTGCACGAACAGGCTACCCAAGGGGTACAAAGAGGGGGAAGAGGTATTGAAGAAGGAGGGGAGTGGCCTCCGGATAAGATGGGAGAAAGCGGGAATGAAGGTTGAGAGGAATTGAGGCGAGGGGAGAAGAGGGTAGGGAGCAAGGGACAGGAAGTTATCATTTTGAATTATTCATTTATTTGTTTTTGGTGATTGTTAATAGATCTGTAAGTCTGTAAGGCCAGGGAGCCAGATTAGTGTGTTTTTGTAAGTTATCACCTGTCAGATTAAAGCAACCTTTTCCACTAACAGCGAGTCTGGGTATTTTGTGCAGTCAGCTCAAAGGTACTTGCTGAAGGGGTGTGTCCCTCTGACCGGGTTCTGTTCACAAACGATGTCTTTATCTTCCACTGATCAGTCTTGTCTCCTATAAAAAACCGCCACGCCGATATAGGCATACTGTTACGCTCACCTGGTATTCACGGGGACGCCACCCAGCTGCGGAACTATGGTGCCCTTCTCAGCTGCTCCCTGGTATAATCAGCGGGGAAGTTCTGCCTGGAAAACAGCTGGGCAATGTTCAAGACTGGGCAACTGGGGTAAGAGCCTCCCAACACCCCGTATGCCCACAGCCCCTCCCCGGACCTTTCCTCACCTTGTTATGGATTTTGGCGTGCTCTCCGTCCTGCCTTCTTGGCAAGGGGGCGTTGTCCTTTGTGGGCGAGTGCGATCTAGTTACTTCACTGATGCTGCCCTTTAGAGTCTTTCAGGTAGGTCTTATTACTGTTATACGGTAAGCCTTTCTTGGCTTCAATAATGTCTTTTCTCTCTCCTTAGGTGCGCAGAAGTTCGCCGTGGAATGTTGGCTGAATTTGGACTCACCGGCAGGTGATGGTGCTTCGAGAGCGTCTTGATGCGGTAAGTAGGCGCTATGTGCAGCGCTATGATGCCTTGCCTTTGGTAACCTGTTGTCTTTTGTTCCCGTAGGTTGCGGTGCTCACACAAGAAGTCCCAAGGCGTTGCTGGTCGATGGGCGACTTGAGAGGTAAGCTGCCGGCACAATTGTAAATGTCTAATGTCTTGTTTCTCTCCTTTTGCAGATCCGACGGTCCGGGAGGCCCGCTGTTCCTTGGATGCTGTTTGCAGGAGCAGAGGGCAGCTAGCGGTGCAATCACAGGTAAGCTGCTGCTAATAACGATGTCCCTTTTTGTTTTCCAGGTGCTGTTCTTCCGAGGTTCGCAGATGCTGCTGAACACGATGACCGTCACGTTGCAGGATTGCAAAGTAACGCGGAGCGTGTTCTCCAAGTCGGGTGTGGTTTTAAATGGCATCAAGAAAGTAGTCCAGGTAAAATAGTCCCTAGGCTACCACACCCAAAACACTATACCGCATAGCTTGGTTCCAAGGAGCCAAGCTATGTGGATGCCTCCATGTTGACTGGCACTGAAATAAAGTAGTTCCCAAGCACAAGTCTTCATTAAGTATGAGCCTGGCGCCAAAGGCGCCAGGACTGGCCCCAAGAGGGCCTAGACAAAGGATGCCTAAGGTGGTTGGGGGCCCGAGCCGAGACCCCTCCTGGCCCATGGGCCTGCCGGGGGGGCTTTCAGGAAGTGGGTCGTGACACATACACTATACCTGCCTACATTTCAAAATGAAGAAAACGGAGATCTACGGCACCTGAATGCCACGCACACACGTTTGCAAAGTTACACCCACCTGCTCAGCCCATATATTAAACGAAACGTTAAGCTGCGTGATGAAAACAGTTTGGTATCCAAACTAACAATCAGTCATCAGTGCCGCGTCCACAGCTTGGCCTTGCAGTATCTTAAATCATAGTTAATCAACCATGAAGAGTAACCCATTGATGAATGGCACCACATTGCGTTTCCTGTACCAGCTCTACTAGCACCAAAACAAATGATGCATGGCATGGGGACGCATACTGGACAGTTCCTGATTGTGGATTAAACACGTAGGACGAGAGCACATCCTATCGTCATGTTCTCTAACAGCAGCCATGTGTTTCATCAATGGCCAGAAAACCCGGAGGCTCTGCGCTCTTACCCGGAGAAGAGCATAAAAGCCCAGACTCTCTGAGCTAAACCTGCAGGTATGGCATACACCGACCTATTGGCTGCCCCAACTCTCCAAATTACCCACTGGTGCTCATCCAGTGCCCCTGCAATGTTCCAAAGATGAAGGTCCATGGCTGCGGATCCCATCTTCCAAATATTTCTTCGGCACATCAAGGTTTTTCCGGCCATGACACACTTGTGAAAACCCCATACCCTTATAGATCTTCAATATGGCCTTGTTAACTTTCTTTTGTGACTTTTCAACTGCTCTGTGTGACATGGCGCCAAGCCAATTGTAATGCAGCACTATCTTTGACCAGCTTAGTTCCCTATTTCCCAAGCTGTAAGTGAGCCTCCTGAAGGAGCCCATCATTTCAGCCAATAAATTATCTCTGCCAAGGCTTTTCAGGTCATTACCTCCTAAATGTATAACCATCATTGCTGTCCTCCTGTGTATTTACGGGAGAGCCTCTATTGTTTCTTCCAGATTCTCCCAACGCGTGCCAGGCCTTCCCCAACATTTGACTGTGTGGATGTTTATCCTTTCATTTTCCATCTTCACCCTCCCTCTCCTGTGGCCTCTTGCCACATAGGAATGTCCATTCACCCAAACGGTTTGGTTCCTTCTTCGGGGTACTGCCTGGGAGGTGAGAGTAAATTAGCCTTAGTAGCGGGCAGTGGCAACTCGCATTTTGTTTACGCTTGCTTATCTTTTCAAACAGATTTCCAGCCTCTGGGCTTATCGAGGCCAACCCAAGTGACTAATTTGACGGCCCCAAACCTCAATTATTTCTGAGGGAGCTTTTTTCTAATCCAATCTTGCCCAGCGCCATCCTCATAACCATCTTAAATTGGTAGTGGCTCAATGTTGAGTCCTTCTGGTGTACTAATCGAGGGGAGTACACAAGCTGGACAAAAGTGGCTTTCAGCTATGTGTGTTAATAAGCCTGCTTTTTCTTACCTGCCCCTTTTTTGATGGCCTAACCTTAAGCAGGTTCTCTGATGTGTAATTGCTGTGTTCTTTACTGTCAGGCATCTTCCCCCTTTGCCCGCTTTATTGTGTGGGCTTGCTCACTCTCTGTGCCCCAAAGAAGGCTACTGTAAATGCAGACTTAAACATCTTCCCCTCATAGGCCCCTTTGCAAATGTGTGGGTGTGCATTGATTGGAGCTCTCAACTTGCTTACATCAATGGGACACCTAGCATCCTCCTTAGGTGTTTCAACCCCAGCCCAGCGCTTAATGGCCATCCTTATGTAGTGGCCTTTCATAGGGTCTTCTTTGTGTGCCAGTTTGTAAAAATGTGCTATTGCAGCCAAATGGGCATGCTTAACTCTTGTTAGTTTGGGCTATTAGGTGTCACTTGCTATAAGCTTAAACTAATGCTTAAAGAGTACTGTGACGAATCTGAGAATGCTGTCCCTTCTCCCCTAGGGTAGACCTTTCCCACGTGCCCAGGGCGGTGCATCCACAGTACTTTAGTCTCCCTGGGGTGGAGCATTGAGGGAGGATCACACTGGGAACGAAGCCCCTTATGGGGTTGGGACGACCATTCTCAAAGAACGCGGTATACGCCCGCTTCAATACACCCAACCCCTTCTCCAGTGCCAAATCCTCTTTTCCCCCCTCTTTAGATATAGCCAAAAGGCCTCATTATGAGTGTGGCAGTCCGGAAACAAGGGTGCCGGTAAGCTTACCGGCACCCTTGCTTTCCGGACCACCACACTTTGACTCTGCCTGCTGGGGCCGCTGCGCCTGACAGGTCTGATCCTGCTGGGCGTAGCAGCCCTGGTAGGCAGATTTTTCACTGTAGCGCGGGCACCGTTCGCAATGGTGCCGGCGCTTCCGTCTGCCCACTCCCATAGAGTCCCATACAGCCCTATGGGACTCCTTGGCATTGAGTTAAGATTCTGGCACCTGACTTCCCGCGCCACCGGGACTTGTAATTTCCTGGTGGCACCAGAAAGTCAGGCGCTGGATTCGGTGTTACGGGGTGGGCGGCAACCAGCCGTTCGCATAGTCGGGTTACTGCCACCCTCACAATGAGGACCATTGTGTTATATTGTCAAGTTAGTCAATTTATCTGACAAGACTAAAACACCAGAGAATACAAAGTATGCTACACATGGCTCTATTTCAAGTACTGTGAAGATGACTGCGAGTGTGAGGATCACTCTAGAGAACCAGAGCGAGAGGGCTAGCCTCTCACGATATGTGATTGTCCCAAAGCAATTCAACAGTCCAGCACAGGACTTCGGAGGCAGCTCAGCTGAGATGCTAGGAGAGAGCTGTCCTCCGAGGAGGAATTGTGGGAGCCGTGCACCGGCCGAGCAGACGAGAGCCAAAAGGGAAACTGTGAATGCAGAAGGAGAACCCGAACCTGGTGCAGGATGGAAGAACTACTCGGGCTGCTGCCGAGCCAAACCTCTGGACACTCCAGCCCCTGGCAAAACACCTGAGAGAGGATGCGCAGCCTGAAAGAGTCCGACATCTGTAGAGCCGCTGCAGACCCAGCCAGTTTCCCAAATGCTACAGGAGCCTAGAGAAGCGACACAGTTGCTTGGAAAATGCTGGTACCTCTATGGAAGAGACAAACCGGTACACTGGTTACCTGAAAGGGCTTGAGGTCCGGGAAGCATGGGGTTGAAAGCAGAAGCTGGAATAAGAGGGTCTGGGACCCGGAGAATAACTAATAAGGAGAAACAGGAATTGTATGTTTGGCAGGAGAGTGAACCAAGTAGATGGATAATTAATTGTGAGTCTGGGACCCGTGTCTATATGAGAAGCCGAGAATAAGAGCATCTGGGACCCTGACTATAAAAAGAACAAACAAGGAAGAAGTTGTATGCTTGACAGGGGAGTAAACCAAGCTAATACTACACAACATTGTGAGTCTGGGACACGCACCCATATAAGAGACAAAAACCGAAAGTAATGAAGATTAAGAGGGTCTGGGACCCTGTGAGAGAAAGAGAGAGTCCATGAGAGGACAGTTGTTTAGCAGAAGAATAAACCATGCCGCTCACAATATTGAGAGTTTGAGAATAAGTGGTTCAAGAACCCTGGAACAAAAAAATATTTAAAAGGAATCCTATGCTTCGTACTGTTGTGTGCCAAGTTGGTGGGATAAATAACTGAATCTGAGAAGCATATCCTTGTGAATTATCCACTGCAAGAAAGTGGGGGCTCAGAAGCCAAAAAGGAAGGACAGTAGAACAAGAACAATTGTAGGGGAAAA
This sequence comes from Ambystoma mexicanum, assembly GCF_040938575.1. Classification (NCBI taxonomy): domain Eukaryota; kingdom Metazoa; phylum Chordata; class Amphibia; order Caudata; family Ambystomatidae; genus Ambystoma; species Ambystoma mexicanum. Next base: position 662,882,989 of record NC_090931.1, read on the forward strand.
GAGCACGACATAAGCATTGGACTCTTACTTTTGTAAACATTGTTCATTTCATCAGTTTTGATTACCTAATAGACAGGGAACTTTTCTGTTGGTTCGAACTGCAATGAACACTTTACTTTGGGAAGATGTCATCCTTGCACAGTTGATTTAAGTTATTAGTGTTAGGGAAAGAGGAAGGCTTTATGAGACTCGACTGTGACAGATTTTTGAGGTTTGGACATCCTGACAATGTCACTAGTTTTCTGTGGGGTAGTGAAACCCCTCTTAGTTTTAGGGATAGAGAGGAATTTTTTCAAACCTTTTTTTGATCAATAAACGTTTCTGCCCAAACATATGCCACCATTGTGTCAGAGCCTTACCTCTCCACCCTTACAGTACAGATTGAGAGAAATGGCATATGAGGGACAGCCCACCCATTTACTGCCCATGGCCATGCTAATCCCTATGGCCATTCCCACCCAGCTCCTGTCCCTCCCTGCCCAAAACACCTCCTTATGGGAACTCTTTGAGCTCGCTTTAAACAAACCTTACCATCAAACTGTGCACTCGAAGTTCCTGCCCGTCTTTTTTTTCAAAGTAGTTTTCTGAGAGTTAATGACTTAATCTTTAAGATTTTGAAAGAACTTGAATCCCCCATTGCCCCCATAGACAAATGTGTTACAGATGCACTATGGTGTAGTAATATTCAGAAGGCCTTATTAGATAAAATAGCTCGCCTACAATCTAAAATCAACGCAAAAAAATCCCTGCTACTTTCTGACCCGGACTACAAACAAATACCTAACAAATCACCTACCGTTAAATCAACTTCTAAACCTTTCAGCTTCTCACCCCTCTCTATTTGGGAAGTAGAAAACATCATCAGGAAACTTAAGCCATCTAACTGCCAAGGTGATGCTTGCCCTGCCCCGATCATCAAAGCTGCAGCACACGACCTGGCACCATTTATAACCAACCTCATCAATGCCTCCTTCAAAACTGGAGTAGTGCCTGATAACCTAAAAGATGCGTGGGTCATCCCACTCCTAAAAAAACCTACTCTTGATCCAGCCAACCCGTCTAACTATAGACCGATAACAACTGTACCTTTCTTATTAAAAATATTGGATAGAGCAGCCTACTTACAAATACAGGCCTACTTAGAATCAAACAATCTCCTAGGACTTAGGCAGTCAGGTTTCCGGCCAAGACACGGTACGGAAACTGCATTAATAGATCTCACTACCCAGATCCAAATCCTGAAAGACAATGGTAAACTTGCACTCCTCTTATTGCTTGATCTGTCAGCAGCTTTTGACCTGGTCAACCATCAAACACTCTGCCACCACTTGAAAACTGCAGCACACTTCTCAGACGCAGCCACAGCCTGGATCAGCTCCTTCTTAGAGAATAGAACCATGAGGGTCTTCTCTCCCACTGATTCTGCTGAACCCTCTCCAGTACCCTGCGGAGTTCCGCAAGGCTCTTGCGTGTCCCCGACACTCTATAATATATTCACAAAGCCTCTCTTTGATATCCTTGACTATCTGGGTGTCACGTATACCAATTACGCGGACGATACCCAGATACTCATTCCTATCTCGGGGAACTATGAAACAGACAGCAAAACCCTTAATGAAATCTACTCAGTAATTCAAGCTTGGATGGCACTTCACGGACTATGTCTTAATGACGAAAAAACCGAGTTGATCATCCTTGGCACTCACGCCAAACTCAAAAAGCTCAATCCTGCATTTAACTCCTTCACCATTGATGGCAATCTCATCCCCGTGTCAAATAACACTAAAACCCTTGGGGTCTACATCGATGCCACCTTATCCTTGTCCAAACAAACTAATGCAGTAGCATCATCAGCCGCTTACACCTGTAAGTTGATCACTGCATGTAGGCCATTCATCTCCTCACCCAATTGCATTACTCTTGCCAGAGCATTAGTCCTTTCCAAGATAGACTATTGTAATGCCCTTTACTTAGGCACTAGCTACAAGAATATCAACAAACTACAAGTAATTCAAAATAATGCCATTAGAGCTGCCCTCAACATCCCCAAAAAAATGCACATTTCGGAGACCAGACGCAAGCTACACTGGCTTCCAGTCAAGCACAGAATATCCCTTAAAACTCTTGCCCTCACACATAAAGCCAGGGCCAACCTTGCACCAGCCTACCTCACCAACCAACTTACACCTCACACTTCATCAAGACCACTTAGAGCAGCACAAGCTAACACTATGTCCATACCGAGATTTAAACTTCACAATTCGGGCGGTGCTAGCTTCCCTGTACAAGCCTCCAAATTATGGAACACAATACCAGCACTTTTGCGAGCAGAACCTTCATTTAACCTATTTAAACATAACACTAAGCGCTGGCTTCACAACATGGACTCTATGACAGCCTAACTGCCTGATCCTAGCATGATCAACTGTCACTATACACTCGGGTAATTAATATAATTATACTAGACTATGTATATATGCATCTGCATGACTAAGTTTGTACCCACCTGTAACTGCAATGTAACGTAACCCTATTGAATGCCTTCAACTGCAATTGTAACCAGATCTAACTTATGCGCCCGTATGCCCTTGGGCCTGGCCGCGCTTTATAAATAAAATAAATACAAAAAATACAAAAATTGGAGTTGTAACCCGCTACTGATGTAATAAAAATGCCTTAACTAGGTTGCCTTCAGCCCCTCGGTTTATAAGCACTCTGCATGTCCTTCACTGTAGCCCTGTAAAAACGAGCATTGGCAATACCAACAATTTTGGCCTGTGTATAAGTATTAGGCATTTGCCAGGCACTGCTATTAGATGCCCAGGTATTCACACGATTTTGCACCTGCTACCATCAATGGCTCGTTATTACCAGTACAGCATTGCCTAGCAAGCACCTTTCCCATGCCTACATAAAATCCCAAACTGCTAGCATTGCCAATGCTTGTTTTTTGTGTTGCCAAAGACCCAACCTATGAATGCCTGCACTGGCTCGGCCACTTTCGGATGGCCCTCTAGCTCCTGACAGAACTTTGTGAATGTTTCCCAGCATGCCCTGTAGTCTCTTGCATGCCAAAGCGTTGCTGAGGAGCCTGTTCACATCTTCCCAAACAATTTCCACAGCTTTGTCAGAAAAGGGTCATCTGCTCTTTCCCCGCAGGGATCAGTGCTCTGAATCTTGCCCACAGAAAACGAGAGAGAGCATCATGCACACTCAGAATGTGCTTTGCTCCAACATCTGTATTTTCAGAGTTGCAGTCAACTCCCTAAGAATGCGAGTACCCTGGGACATGCGGGAAAACCTCTGTTAATTGGTTCTATGTTAGCACAACAAACTTTTTTGTATTGTATTTTAGTCTTGTATTTATGTATTGTTTGTATTGTATTTATGTAGTTATTCTTTTTTGATCGTCAGTAAAAACACCACATGTTTATGACTATTTTTTTACTTTTTTTACCGCAAAATGCAGGGGTTGACCCCTCCGACCTCCCCTCACCCCACCAAAATGCCACCCTACAAATGCACTACTTGTAGGGCTTGTTTGTTTATAGAGGAACGATTAAACTTGTGTATGAGAGCAAAAATGTTGTGGTCCAAAAAACAGGATGGGTAGAACGTGATGAGGAAGGAGCTCTGTTACTGCGTATTTTTGAGAACTGGATTCAAATGAAGGTGTGATGTTAGATGATGCTGGCAGTCGTTTCTCGCCATTACTAGTTTCATGGGCTTTAAGAATATTCTTACTCAAAAGTTACTTGCCATTCAGTCTACGATTGTTCGGATAACCAATGCAAGGTATACCACGATCCCAGATTGCTAGTTGTGAAATCTCATGACTGCACCCCAAAGTGTCTGGCTAATGTATGCCACTGATAGTAGGTTATCACCTAGTACACCCAGATCTGCCCGTGAAAAGTATAGCGTTTTACGAACAAGCCGAGAGTCGTCTTTTAGGTTTTGCACTTGATGTAGTGGTAATTGTGTTATTGACCTCAGAAGAATGCAACCCTAGATCAGTATTACCAAGTTTCAAAACTGTGGGCTAGGCAATGCACACCTCTGCAGCAGGCCTGTTACAGTATATGCAATTGCGCAAACCTGACAGAATAAATGGATGGGAGAATATGCTAATAAAGTTGCAAAATACCCTTTTTCTTTTTTACACTGTTGCTCGTGAGGGAGCTACCTCCATACTTTCATGCATTATTGTGATAGTTTTGTTAACTGACACGCACACACCATCTTATTTCAAACCCTTTATTAAGTATGCAATGGGCTGAATTGGAGTAAGTCCTACAGAAAGCTTATGTAGCTCAAAAAGAGCTAACTCAAGGCAAAACGGCAAGAAGAAGGAGGATTAACGTCCTTATGCCTCTGAAAGGGCCTAGTCTGAAGCGCCGCTTGTCCAAAATATAATCCTAGTCTAGTTTTAAACGAGAACTCCCTGGACTTTGTTCTCCAAGTACCTCACAGTATCAGGGTTATTTGAATGTCCCTGCACACATATTCCGCAATGATGCTGCCCTCGGCATGGCTGAGGTTCTTCTCCAGGATGTGGTCTTTGTTTTGGTTTTGTCCCTTGATGAGGTCTTAGTCAGAATCTTGGTTGTGGATGGATGGACAAGGTGACAAGACAGTCTCTCAAAAGCTACCTCTTGGTCTAGGGGGGTTCTCTTAAAAAGCTGACCCACACCATAATTATAAGTAGGAGTTACTCCGCCCTAGCTATGTTTTCAAGTGTTAGCACAATACTTCTTTAATTTGACTGTTGGCCTTGTCACTTCCACCAGGGTTTCAACTTTAGCAAATCTTCTTTAATTGGACTATACTAAACCAGCTAGATTGACCCCCGTACCCCCAATCAGTTTTATGGGTCCAGGTTTGCAGCCCTCTCCATCTAGCTTGTCCTCTCAAACTAGCTTCTCCTAAGCTTTTGCTTCACTGGCTTAGCCAACTCCCATTCGCATCGCACTCACTTCCCTGGTTGACCCACGTGGCTTGGCCAACGCGGATGCAACTCTTCAGTTTCTCCTCCTACTTGGCGTTCTTGGCTTAGTTAATAGAATCTCTGCTCCACTGCTTCTCATTGTCCAGCTCCCCTTGCTATAGCATCTCCCTCACTAAGGAATGCTGTCCATCCCCCACCAACCCAGGAGGCTTCTGCATCTCTTTATACAGCTGCTGATAGTGATCTACACAATGAGGGCTCTGATTTGTAGGTCCGGTTCCCCGTTTTCTTCATGTATCGTGGTTGGCCCTTGCTTAATGGCCACACCAATAAATATGATATAAAGGGTACCTGGTATGTTCTCGGTCCCCTAACTAAACAGTAGGTATAAACAAGAGAATGAACCGAGAAGAGGAGGAGAATAGATAGCACTTTAACAAATTTAAAAAATATATTTATTTTCATACAATGTAAATATTCAATAGTGGTAAACCAACCAATACATTAAAAACCAAATTCCCAATTTATCTGTAATGGATCACACTCTTAATCAATCTACTCAGTCAGGTGTACTCATTCATACAAACATTCACAACACTCATTCACTATACAGTTCCTATATGAGCCTTGTCTCGTACCTGGCCTTTTAACACTTTTTCACCAATTTTCCAACACCCCATATGTATACTGGTGTGTCTCTCTATTGCACAACAAATGTCGACGTGTGTTTCAGTCCTAATCATCGAGCCTTGGTGCTGTGGCCCTTAATTGTCTCCAACCTTCTTCAGGAAGGAAGTAAGCGCCTTGCTGTGCACCCCTTCTACCTTTATAGAGTAGGTGTCATAATCCACAGAACAATCTGCATGGAAGTTCAGGACAGTGGGATCTCTCCCCAATGCTCACACAACTCGATCACTTCTGGTAGAGCTCTGCTGTTGTCCAGTCGGAACACTTGGCTAGAACGTAGTCCCTGTCGCTGCCTTTTATTTGCTAACCATCGAAGCTGACAGAGATCCCCGTTGGATTACTATTTTCCAAAGCTTATGTTCCCTGTGTTATCTCTTTTGCCTTCTTCTCCCATGCAACCTCAGATCTGCAGTGCTAGATCCTTTTTACATCGCTGCTAGCTCGCTCAGGGCCACACCTCCTCCCAATATCAGATTTTAGTGGTATATTGTAGGGGTTTTGCATTTTCTGTTAATGAGGAATGGCCAGTGTACTAACCGCTTATATCCGAAGTAACACATACTCTGTCCACATGTTGGAATTGGGGAGTGGGAATTTTGGAGTCTGTGGACTTTCAGCAGCAGTTTCTCCATGTCCGTGTATGTGGTTCTGCTTGTCGGCAGCAGAGCATGACTGTTCGCTGCATGTGATTTCTCGGTCATCCATAAGAGTTCTGTTCGGCTCTTCTTCTTCGCTCCCACTCTATGCATAGACCCCCCAAGTTGGTTCTCCGGGAATTCTTGTTGGGAAACTGGTCAAAAGCTCTGGGACTCTGGGGACAGAGTTATTTCCCACCTGCATGATCCGCAACCCCAACCACCAGGGGTGTTTTCACCATGCTAGCTGCAACCCTGAATTCACCAAGAAAGGGTTGTGGAAGTTATGGGGCATCCTCGTAACGTCTCTTGGGGGTCACATTCCAGAGGTTGTTTCCCTTGGCCCCAGGCTTACTCTCTAGGAAACCAACGGGTGGTCTAATCACCTGCATCAATGTACTTCGTTTTCAATGTACTGATATCACTTCCTATAATGACATCGGAGTGTTGAAAGTTCACGCAATATTATTTGGTCAGCCGCTTCATATGACATCACTTCCTATAGGAAACGGCACATGATGCAACTTACTCTACCCTGCCAGTTTGGTGATTTCATGACTGCCTGGTACCCCCAATATATTTGAACTTGACACCCGTGGCTGAGGTCCAGGTAGTGTTCGCCATGCCCATTATTTGGTATAGCACTTAAAACTGGGCGTCAGCCTGATCCGAAGCACTCTGGTAGCAGAGCTGAGATACTAGAGAAGAAAGTGATTTATTTTTCCAGGATCAAACAGCTTGGTTGCACATTTGACTTCTGGTTTCTGGTAATCCATTAACTTAACTTGGGCTCGAGTTCATCCTCTGTCTGGAAAGAAGGGTATCCAGTGATCTAATTGCTGGAAAAAAATCATAGAGGGTGACTCAATATTTGGCACTGTTCAACGCTTTCCCCAAATATTCTAGGACTGGAGTTTGTTTATATAATTGCACCAGTCCTAAAATATGTTGGGGAGGGTGTTTAGTGCCTTTAAAAATATATATGGTCACCCTCGATGTTATTTCCAGCGATTATGTTACATATAACCGAAAGAAGCCGATGTCGGTGCAGAAATTACGACCTGCACCCTGAACGAAGAGGCCACAGGAAAGGCAAAGTACTGCTGGTTGAAGGTAGGTTGCGAATTATTAACATGCCGGATATCGACGTCACCAGCAGAGCATATTTCCAGGGCAACCTTGAGGTCATTCAGAACCCCTTCCGCCACGGCAGTGCATTACGGTTATATCCTGTTGTACTGATGTAGGTCGTGGTTTGTAGCCTCATGCAAGCGACCTGGGTAAGTACCATGTGCATTTGGAATGAGCACCTATGCCCTATTTCTATTTGTATTCAATACTTAGTGATCCAAACATGAAGCTTCAGAAAGCTCGAATTAGTAAAAAGAAGTCGTATGAAGGCCCCGCCCCCAAATCTTCCTGAGGAACTTTTTCTGTAGCACACTATGCTGTAGTTGGCAGTGGCGCAGAGATCAGAGAGGACAATGCATTTATTTTAAGCTTGAAATAATGAAGCTTGCTCATACTTAATTACTATTTTATTATGACCTCACAAAGCTTTTGTACTGCGCCAAGTCATCATTGTAGCGGAGCACGGAGGCTTTTCTGCAAGCTGACGCATTGTGCCCCTGGCAGGGGGTATCCAGGCCTTAATCTGCGGAGAAGGGAAAGTGATGATTAGATTATATGATTAGAGGAAAGATGAGACAAACACGGATTCAAGCAGATGGAAGATGCAGCATTTACAAGCACTCTAAGGGGGGCCTGTGAAATGAGCTGAAATATATGCACATGATATTAAAACTGCCAGCCAGGTTTGGGGATATCCCGAAACGGTTTTTGGCAAAATCTTAGGCAAATGGTGATATTCTAAAATACTTTTCACACTTCTCTGTCAATATAGGCATGATTAAAGAGAATTAGAATGGTAAGAGAGTAACGGTTTGGAACATTTTCAAAAGTTTTTAATTAAGCAGGTATTGCAATATATTCGTAAAGTACTCCTGGATAAATTAACAAGGATATTAACATATGCTCCCATATCTTATAATTCTCTTGACAGCATTAAAATGTCTACATGTCACGCGGCCCAAAAAACTGTCCCGTGTATATTTACTTAAAATGCCCAATACAAATAATTTTTTGCTGTGAGAAGTAGCATTAACGGTCCCAAAAATAACAATTTCCCGGAGAATATGAGCATCTAATTTCTAGAAGAACATGTGAACTGCTTCAGCATAGCAACATTTCATGTGTTTCCTATTCATTTCTTTCTCCCCATCCCTCTGTCTGCTTGTCTCTGTAACTCGACCTATTTATTTCCAGTTTTTCGTAACCAAGCATTTGTCTCCTGCTCCCAGTTCATCTCGAACTGGGACATTCGTACACTACTTACCTGCCCAGTATTTTGGCCTTGGAGTGTTTCGCCTTTATTTTTCCATTCATAGTCTTATGTTGTTTTCTACTCGGGGTCCCTAAGCAACCAAATGAGTTTCAGAATTCATCAAAAGGCGAGTCCAACAACAATCTGTACGATCATGAAAGTAAAAGAAATTCCCTTCCCTACTACAGTAATGCTGGAACACGGAAGTAAAGCGAGTTTCATTTTTTATGTTTGATTATTTATTTATTTATTTAGAATTCTTGCACCATCGCGCCACATGCCCAAGAGCCTCAGGGCGTGCACACATAACCGACAAAACAAACAACAATACAGGAATTTGTTAAAACAGTGCGAGAAAGCGAAATCAGAGCCGAATTCATGAATCAATGGATGGAGAGCTCCATAATGTTGGAATGCAAACGTGGAAGATCATAAGTCACACACGGATGAGATGCCTGCCACACATTTGACATGCAATGCTGTGCACTGTTTACATGATCACATTAGATGTCAAAATGACAAATTAATGACAACAAATGAGGCTTTTTTTAAACTTTAATTTAATTGTCCCATTTTAATCCTTTATATTGTATTGCATATCCAAACGGCACACTGCATACATTGACCGTTCTCTAATTCTTGGTTCTGTTTCCTGTATAGCAGGAAGAAGGGGAGGGGTTTTGTGGCCATTGGCCTGCAGGCCCGGCTCCAAGCCAAATGAGCTTGAAGAGACCAAAGATTGAAGCGGAATAACCAGTAATGACCGGTACATTGGAGCTTGAGTACTCAGTTAATGCATAGAACTTGAAGCCTGGCCAGGGAATATGAGTTAAGGTGACCATTTAGTGACTGAGGGTGATGGGTCAAATTATTGTGGCCGTTTGTTTTGTGGCATATCGTGGCTCAGCCTTTTACTTTGCTGTACGGCTCATTTCAGCCATGCAGCTCCCTTTGAACCGAGAGTGGTGTCCCTCTGCCAGGTATGACAAGTTGTTAGAAATGACAAATGCAATAGATTCTCATTTAAGGTCGATTATTTGAGAGTTAGTGCCCAGGCCACTCTTCCTGCTAGTCTCCCTCCCGCCCCTCTTCTTGGACAATACCTCTGCCTTTTCTTTCTGTATCTTCTCCTTGGCCAGGGTCTCGACTTTCTCTTCCCCTGCCTTTCCTTTTCTTTCTTTCTCTGTTGTCTCTTCCTCTCCCTTTCCCTTGACCAGAGCTTCAGCTTTTCTTCCCTCAGCTCTTTCCCGGGCCAGGGCTTCTGCCTTTTCTCCCTACACACTTTCATTTGGGGCTTAATCTAGTCCCTAATCCTCTTCTCTGCTTTTACCTTTACTGCCTTTTCGTGGGCAGCAGTCTTTCACTGTACCTGGGCCATGGTCTTTGTCTTTCTTTTCTAGGGGTGGGACACCCCATTCACCCATTTCTCCCAGGGCAAGAATCCCTATCCTCTTCCACCTTCCTGCCTTTTCTCTTTATGTCCTTTCCTGCTCCAAGTTTCCTCTTTCTCTTCACTTCTTCCCTTTGGGTAGTCTCTTCCCCTTCCTTTCCTCTCTGAGACTTCTTTCTCTGCAAATTCTCCCACTTTCAGAATCTTCCCTCTCCCCCTCTTCCTGGTCTCGGCCTCCTCATTGTTATGCCATGCTCTATCTCCCTCTCCTCCACCTTTCCTTCTCTTTTCTATCTGTGCTTCTTTGCCACGGTGCCACACTCTTGTTTCTCCTCCCCTTTTCCTCTAGTTTCAGCCTCCTCGCTGCTTTGCAACCCTTTCCCCCCTCTTTTCTCCTGCCTCTCAGCTTTCCCTCTCAACACCCCAAGCTGACCCTCTTCCGTGTCCCATAACGTGCACTTTCTCTTGCTTTCGCCCTTTCTGTTCCTTCTGTCCCGTCTACTCGCTGGGCCCCCTTCCATCTTCTGTTTACTATTTTAAGGGTTGTTTGCTTAGCTCTCCCCCTCCTTCCTGCTACATCCTTCCAGCACTTTGCCTCGCACGCTCTTCCTCATCTGTTCCTCCCCCCGCCTCCCGTCTGAACTCATCGTCTAGCTTCTTTTCTTGTTAAGCTCTTCTGTCCTCTTTAATGTCTTTCTCAGCTCTCTGCTTTCCTATACTCTGGCCCATTCTTCTCTTGACTGTGGACTGTCACCATTATCTCTCCTCTCCTCCCTCTACTACCGGTTACTGTTTCAATTCCCATTTAGGCCTCCTAATTAGATGCATTTGTAAAGGATCGGCATTCAGGTTATTCTCCCTACGGTTTCCCTCTGGTCAAGTTTCTGTCTTTTGACTAGGAGCCGCAGCCGACATCCACTTGCGACTCCACACTGCCGCTGCCTCAATTCATGTCCGACCATATTGGGATAAGGTGGAACTAGTGCAGGAAGCAGCGGACCCCCACCAGCCTCCAAAGATTGCTGTTGGCCACACTTTCTTCCACACCTGCAGGCCACCTTGTCTCGTACATCCCTGCTGCTGGGCCACTCAAAGGATACCAGGGGTCACACAGCCATTTCGAAAGTCCCTGCTGCATTGGTTGCTGACACCCATGAGATCCAGCATGGTAACTCGTGCTCACCTTGGATTGCACATTAATCTGTGTCCAGACCGCCTCCCTTATATCTAGAACACAAGAAGCTCACATGAGCCCATCTCTAGGAACTTAATCCACTTACTGCTTCCACACTCCTGGAGCCTGATACAGGACCAAAGTCGAACAGTGATTTGTCACGTCGGTTACCCCTTACAATCTGCCACAGCCTCAGCCCCCTCTACAGCTCTTTAAAACATGTTAAAACATTTTCTTTCCCTGTGTCACTCAGCTAAACTGTTGTGCCTACCCCGGGAGAAACCATTTTTTCTGTGTTACGGGGTGAAAGCTGCTTCACCACCATTGTAGTTTTTTCCTCGATACCCCCTGCTGCTCATCCATTACATAGGGCACATGATCGTGACCTTTGATTTTATTTTCCTTTTTATGACCAGTTTGTTTAATGTTTCCCTCCCACCTTCTCAGAAAACTCCACCCCAACACCCAGGTTTCCGGGAGCCTTTCTGTCTCAACAAGATCTGCAGAAACCTAGTCACTGTAACTAGTATATGGGGCAGAGTGATCAATGATTGAGGCTAGGTGACGCTATGATTGAAGAATGGTGAACAGTAAGAACAGATTGGTGACAAGAGGTAGGTTGGCCAGTGAATGGGATGTAGAGTAATACATTGATGAAGGATGACCAGTGTGCAAGGCACACTGTGACGAATCTGAGGATGTCGTCCCTTCTCCCCTAGGGGGGAGACCTTTTCCATGGGCCCAAGGCGGTGCGTCCAGAGTACAATAATCCTCCTGGGGTTGGTGCGCAGCGGGATGATCCCCTTGAAAGGGAAGCCCCATATTGGACTGAGGACAATTATCTTCCGGGACGTGGTATAATCCCGCTGAAAGTCCTTTAACCCCTTTTCTTTTCAGGAATTAAATTCCCCTCCCATCTGCCCTGATGCGACTGATATGTTCTATTGTGAAACCAGTCCAATTAATTTGTTCATGCAGAGTAAAGCACAAACCAGTATTGACTTATTATATCTGAAACCATGTACTGAGACAAGGAAGAGTGCGGCGAGGATGAAGATCCCTCAGGTAAACTGAAGTGAATAGTCTAGTTCGTTTGGCAATCTCATTGGTTCAGAAGAACTCCCGTTCCCAACGTGGGAGTTTAAATGTAGTACAGCTGAGAGGCTGAGAGAGATCGCTCGGTGTAGGTGTGACCAGAGAAACAAAGCTGCCATCTGTAGAGCAGAGCACAAACACGCGAGGCCGACAGAGACAAGGCACAGCCTGTTGGGGAAGGAGAGAGCCTGGAAGCTGGCTAATCTGAAGCTCACTTACCGAATAGACGCAAGAGTGTTTTACAGGGTCCACAGCAATGCCGAGGCGAGGGCCGACTGCAAGAAGGAGGCGTAATGCTCCGAACGAGAAACCGAAGCGAGAATGAGCCCAAGGGCTACCAGAGCCTTAGGACGGAACCCCAAAGTACAGAGGATGCGAACTGAGAACAGCAGGTACGCGGGCTGCTGGGAAGTAAGTGGAGGTCCAGGGAAGCCAAGAAAAGCACAGAAAGGACCAAGCGTTAGCTTGGCAGGAGAGTGAACCAGGCTATTATGGACAGCAATTGCGAGTCTGGGACCCGCACCCAAATGAAGTAGAGCAAATAAGGGAGTCGGAGACTCTTCATGAAAGCAAGTTTGAAAAGAAGGAATGCTTAGTTTGGTAGGGGAGTAAACCAAACCAGCCCGAAGTTGCATTGCGAGTCTTATTCCCGCACCCAAAAAGACTTGAGTATAAAAGGGTCTGGGACCCCAAAGATAATCAGAAATAACAAGGCCTGTGTGCAGTAGCACCTGGAGCGTTCCAAGTGCAGAATGGGATTACCACAATAACTGATCTCGAGCCCAAATAACTGGACAGAATCGAAGAATATGGCAAAGTGCTACTTTATTATCAATTCAATGAAGTAGGGAAATCTGGCAAGCATAACAAGTCGCAGCTCACATACTCTCAAATACATTACCATTACACAAAGGCTTTATACCTCAATGTACTTCCGCTATGATGTCATCCTACGTGGCAAACAGTAAAAACCTATCGGGCGGAGGGATTGGTTAAGGGAACATATATACCTATAACTTATTTAGGTGTTAACAACATCATTGGCTGGAGCAGGTACACCTGGGACAGCCTCTAACTACGTGTAATACAGATAATAGGATAATGGTAGCAGATTGACTTCTGCAACAATGTATAGCCCATCATCACATAGGCCATCCTGATTGGTTGGCACCCTCTACCAACCTTGAACATTCGGCTCGTTAGCAGCACATAAGCAAAACGAAACCCAGGTGCGGAGAACGTTAGGCAACTGCCCACTTGGCCAATTAGCCTACCATCTCTCATCAGCTAGGCCCTGAGCCAAGGTCTGTTCTTTGTAGTTGACCCTGTGGACTGTTCTCTTCTCCGGAACTTTAAAAGTGAAGTTACATTGGTATGTAGATCTGGTCCATTCTGTTCTCTTGTTTAGTGCAATTTGATTCAATCATACTGAGTGCTATTACTCTCTTCGGCCTCTGGATACTTTGTTGCTCCGTCTTGTATATGCTTTGTACATCTTTAATTATCCAATACTTGACACTCGCAGAGGTTTACTTCTTTGCTTAATCTAAGGGAAATATGTCTTACATACATGGCTTATCCTCTTCGACTTCTTTTATGCCTTGCAGTAGCATCTTGCTGTGGCATCCTTGATCCTTAGCCAAACAAATATTCTTTGTTCTTGCACACATTTGTATTTTATTGCCTGTTGGCACTGCAGCCTTGGTCTCTCTCCTTGTTTTTTTTAGCTTACTATTATACAAAACCGACATCCATCTTCTCATCATGGCTGCCTTACCCGTGTCATATTTTCTACTGCAGCAAGTTTCAATATATTTTATCTACCTTGCGTTTCTGCTTATAAACATCTACTGCGTCTCTTCTTATCTTCTCAGTATATATGGTTTCTGCTTATCCACAAGTTCATTTACTTTATTACTTCAGTCACATCTTCATTCTTTAAGTGTTCGTATATCATTTCAATATGTCCTCGTGTCTTCTCTTCATGATGTAATTTTACACCTGTCAGATAGTACTTGTAGTTCTATGTTCAGTGGTGTCTGCAGACTTCCTTCACCAGTTCAGTTCGAGGGTATATTCGATAGTTGTCTGAGTGCGTAACATCTTTCATATCTTCGATGCAGTATTAGAATGATACCAGGTTTCATACATGGCGCTTTCTTGCTGTTCTTCCAATATGACAGGGGTGAGGGGTGGGCTCTGTAGATGATGTGTACATCTGCTTCTCTACATCCCCCCTCTGGTTGAGTCCTCCACCACCTCCTCAATCCTCTTCACCTTTTCTTCACACTGTGGCTTCTTCAGAATCCATATCTTTGTCACCCCCTGAGGTCACCTGCATTATTTGTGTTCATCCACACTCCAGGTCTTATGGCAACTCTCTCCAGTCGGTTGACAGAATACCCAACGTCCCACATTGTTCTTTTGATCTTTGGGATAGTACATTGTTCTTGGGTGTGCCAGGGGACTTCCTTTCAGGTGCTCACAGGTGGTGCTTTCAGCCTGTGTGCTCATCAGTTACAGCACTGACATCAATCATTATATTCATGCCAATGGCTTTTTTCGCTGTCGTCTTGCACTGTCCTATGAATATTCTTATAAAACAGAATCCCAGCAACACTAGCACTAGTATTGCTCCCAGTACTTTGAAGGCATTTACCATCCTGGTTGAAACCCATGATAACAGGGACAAAAACCAATCTTCATCTTCAGTTTAATCTACTTCTTCCACCATTTTCGTATGCCGGGTCGACCGCATAGTTATTGCTTACGTCAGGGTTCTATTTTCTCCATCATGGGCATGTCAGAATGTACAGCAAGAAGGCACGATCCTGGCACACACACGTCCTTCCATTGTTGTAATCAAGTCCAGGACATACCTGTTCTGGAGGGTCATGAGCCTGATGACCCTTAATACTTCTCTAATCCTTTTATTGTGTGGATTGTCTGTAGCAGTTCCCACCTAGTGATTTGTAACCACTTGGCGTTCACTGCAGTTTGAATTCCTGGCATGACTATAGCTGTAAATATGGCTGCTGCTCTACTGAACAAGTTTTCGGTAGCTGAATATAAGCCTTGGATTCACAGGCCCAATAGATTAGCACGGCAGTTCCTCCATTCATTCCTGGTACATCAATAATTTGCTTACATGTTTTATTTTTTCCAACTGTGGTCAGACTTCTGTTTCTGAAACACAGTGATGCATTCTTCAAAGGTAATATGGACACAGGCCCTGCTTCATTTTCAACCCATGTTAATAATTCAAATGCTCGGCCCATTCCTTTCGGCATTCACTACTTGAACCACTTGTACTGGTGCTGTCATCAATAAGTGCGCACTGCATGCTAACATTATGTCGTTTCCCATACATCTATGCAACCCAGTCTCTTGTGTTCGACAGTCTCTAGCTGTTACCCAGTCATACCACCAAATGAATATAGGAGCATTCTACTTTTCCACCCTTCCGTTTTCTTCATTTTTATGTAACCATCTTCATATGGAAACGTTCTTTTCGACATCCATTGTAGGGTTTCCCATCTTCCTTCGAATTGTCTTGTTGTACATGCTGCTAGATGGCTGAGATCCTTTGCATCATGAATAGGTATTTCTCTTGCAATGAATGTTCTGGCTGTGCTCATGGCATAAGGAATGAGAGAACACACGTATCAGCTTTCGTCTGACGTTCTCCTCCTCACTTCCTTCATGTGCTGGTACTACATGTTATTCTTTGAATGGGCGATTATCAAGATATGAATTTATACCCTCATGGTCTTCCCCATAATCTCTCGTAAGTAGGATAATTTGTTTGGAAATATCCCGGAAAATATATCTCATGCTTTTGTTAGAGACAGAAATAATGTTTCATTGCTATGCACTCCATCTGCATTATAAAACATAATTTGGCAAAATGTTATAAGCATAAGAAAGTAAAGAGAACACATTGTACAAAATGTAACTACAAGAAGTATTGCAAGAATATCCATGTGTGTAATTATATGGTGTATAGTAGGCAGTCTTCTTGCTAGCAATGTGTATCTTATATAATGGATAATTCCCATTCTCTTTAATTTAATCGTTCAGTTTTTGCCACTTTTATAGACCACTCTTTCATAACAGAAATTGTAATATGATTGCAGCAATGATCCTGCAAATAATATGACTGTTTTTAGGATTTACAAAAGTGACATCAACGTATCGTCTCACTAGAGCTGGATAAGATCGTAATATGTATACGAAAGTAGCCTACAAGAACGTGTGTAATGTTACAGGCAGCATAAAGTGTTGTGTGTTCTTTGCTGATCAACGCATTGTCTCTTTTAGCCTAACTGGATTGCCTATGAATGCTGCAATGTTTATGTATTTCCCTTTAAACTTGGGAAAAACGTATTATTGGTTTTTATTCCATATGTTCTTTGTTTTAGCTCTTGGTAGCCGATCTGGCCTGCATTCGCAGAACTTCTTCTCTTGCTTCACTGTCAGCGGTTGCAGGAGGGGAAAGGGTCTCTCCTTTGAAGACTTTTATGTCATTCAAGTGTAGACAAGCTCTTCTTCCTTCGGGTTTCACAGCAGTAGGAGTGACCCCCTCTACTAGATACGGTCCCTCAAAATGGGGTTTATTCCAAGTGCGGATCAACTGTTTGGCTGTCTTCAATCTTCTTCGACCCTTCCCTACGATTTGTGATCTGTTAAGAAATAAAATAAAAACTAGTGGTCATATTTGTCAAATAATCATGCATCTCTTCCCCTAATGCTTTTGCTACACTATGGGCATCAGTTTTTATTTGAGTGGGAGAGCAAGGGGTACTCTCATCCAGCGTCCAGTCACCAACTTGTGAGGAGTTAGATGATGATACGAGCCAAGCTAGTTTCTTAGAACAAACAGAGCAAGGGTTAGGCAATATAGCCATCCCTTTTTTAAAGTTATTTTAAATTTGGCTATTCTTTCTTTGATAAGTCTGTTTAGCCTCTCGCAGACACCATTCTTCTGTGGGTGATGGTCAGAGGAAAATGTGTGCTTTATGCCTAATAAAAAGGTAATCTGTTGAAACAATTGATTTACAAAATGTGGACCGTTATCAGACTGCAGGACTTCGCACACACCCCGTCTAGGAAACACCTCACGTACGAGATACTTGGCAGCTATGTGGTATCGGGGGTGTACATGGACCTGCCTCGATCCATCTGGAAAAGGAATATACAACAACTATCATGTATCTGTAGCCATTACATGTTTGCAACATATCCACATAATCTAGTAGATGCTGGAAGGGACCATTGGGTTTTGGGGTTGCTCCTCTCACTGTTTGCAGGGTATGCCCTACTGTGAATTTCTGGCAGACAATGCAATTTATAATACGCTGTGCAATGTGTTCTAATGTATTTGGTGAGAACCAGTCTTCTACGATCATGGCAGCAAGGTTCTCTCTGAGAATGTTCACATGATAGGGAAGCTGATACAGCACAACCCTCAATAATGCTAGAGGCAGGACTGACTTTCCAGTACTGTCCTGTCTCCATACAGCCTCTGTAGGGGATAAAGAACACCCCTGTCTTTTCCATAAGTCCTGCTCTTCGTGTGTAGCTCGACCTTGCAGCTCAATTAACTGTACAACGGATAACATATTAAAACCTTCTTTCACCAACACATCATTCTGACGTTTGCTTGACAACATCTACTTCAAAATCAGAAATATCTTTTTAGTATGGGCTGTGCATTTCAAAACGGCGATAGCCAATGGAAGCTGTAGTACCCTAATGAGCTTGTACAATAGCGGCTCAGGTTGCGGGGATTAAACCCCTCCTTTTCCAATGCGACAATCCTGCGTGTACGGTTGACGTCACATAGGCAGAGTCGGAGTACACTGTAATTTCCTCATATCTCTGGAGTGCAACGATCGGCACCACTAATTCAGCAGCCTGTGCTGAACAACGTGAAGGCAATCTTGCACTTGTCACTACTTCAAACTCACCATTATTTTTTAGCATCACTACTGCCGATCCCATTTGTCTTTCTCCTGTCGTTTGATCAATTTTCGAAGAACCGTCAATTAATATAATCTCCCACCCTCCGAGAGCATTTTCTCTAACGTGGGGAATATCGTCATAAAACTCGGTATACGTTGTGCAATAATGTACATAATCTCCCTTTTCTACCGGTTCTGCTATTAATGTCGCTGGATTCACTACTCTACATCTAACAATTTTGATTGCTGGGTTTGAAATGATCCCTTTGTACCCTGATGCCCTTTGTGTAGTGTACGGCACGCATGGTATCACAAGTATGACACTGACACAATAGGTACAATTTGTAAAAACCTTTATTGAGGTTTCTGGGGTTTGAAAAACTCCTACTTTGCCCTATAACGAAGATAGGAGTAGTCTTGACCATCAAACGATAAACACCTCTTAACTCTCTGAGGGTCAGACGCTTCTCCAGGCAGAGAGTGGGGGAGGGTGTAGATCTCTCTCCTCTGCAGGTGCCTGCCTCTGGAATGGCCTCCTTGCCCCTCTCAAGCTTGAGCAGGTTCACCTGAAGTTCCAGAAGAGGCTCAAGACCTTCCTTTGTGCTTCTGTTTTTACTCTTTCTCTCCCCTTCTGACCTACCTGTCTGCTGTGGACTGGTGGCCTGGCTACCCTCATAGTCTCACTGGGTACCAGGCTTCTCAACGACCAGTTGCCCCTGCACTGCCTCCGGGCCTACGGCACACTTAGGGGCTGTAACTGTAACCCTACAGTCACCTGCCTCCTTGCACTTACTCAGAGCAATGCTGCCCTGATTGCACTTCTTCTTTCCCCCTCCCTGGCACTTCCCCTCTCTCTTCCCCCTGCACTTTTGCATTGTCGCACTTTCCCAATCTGAATGACACAAGGCCTAGTAAGATAATTTGTCTTGTCCTCCCGCCCCCCCTGGTCGCGCCTTGAAACACTTGTGTACAGGCTTGTTATATATGACATGACATTCAAATCATATCGTACACGAGATTACCCCTTTGCTTCAACCCTCTTGGGAGAAACTTTGCGTATAGAGGCAGCAGTTATCCCTAACCTACCCGAGGATTTAATTGTAGGTAGCAACATGCCACAAATCCATTTGTGGTTGTCTGAGATTGCCCAGAGGGAGCTTAAAACAAATTCCCTGCTTTTAGGCGATAATGAAGTCCCAAATCTCGTATTCCATCCACCTGCAGAAAAATCTTCAAAATACTCTCCCTCATTCTCTTGGGAGATCTTGGGCTTGGGAAAGCAGCCTCCAACAAAGACCAGCAGAGTCTAAAGAAGGGAACCTCTCTGGAACCCATCGGAAAAGAAAAACAAGAAATTCAAGACTTCTTGAGCCGTTTCTCGCTTTCCAATAAAGGGGGGGGGGCTCTCGTTTAATGGGAGGGGTATGTAATGAATCCAGTGTATTCATCCCGTCTCCCTAGGGGGGAGCCTCCTCCTTTCAGGCTTGGAAGGTGAGCCCGCTCAGCAAGGCCCTCCTTGGGGGTCTGGGCAAATGCAATCTCACAGGGATTGACTCCCTTCTCGGGGACAAGGGCTCTCATTCCGATAACACGCCATCTGCCTACATTGGAACTGAAAAGATTGTTGTTACAAGTGAAAGAAATGTAATTGGATGATAAATCTAAAGATGAACAGATTGGTTTCAGATTAGAATTAGTAATTTATTCAATTTACAGACACATTATTTTGTCAGTGATCCATCCAAGTTATATTGATGTAGGGGGAACAACATACTATGTTAGCTGTCTCGGTTGTCAAACACACTAAATATATAGAATGAACGTTCTCGTTACTTTGATTACGAGGGCAAACTGTAGCTCGAAGTTCGTGAATAAGGACCATCACCATTCGCAACACGGTTCTTGTAAGGCAGACGGCCCTAAAGTCATGCAGCTCGGTAACTCATAGCCGTGGTGTGTCTTCTTTGGCAATATAGGCCAATCAGCCAGAGTTTTTTTCTGGAACAGCAGTTTGCCACCAAAGATGCCAGGTACACCAGGTGGAAACGTGTTCCATGTGACTGTGTTCAGGCTCTGGTGTTTGATCCTCGTGACTTTCATCTGATTCCACATCATCTCGACTTTTTTCTCTTTCAAGGAATTTCTCTTCAGAATATTCAGGCTCGACAGGTAGGGCTGAATTGTTGCCATAGTTCCTGAATAGTGGAGAAGCACAGAATCAACAGTGAGGTCAATTAAAAACGTTTTTGTTTGCATACAGGTAAGAAAAGAGGTTTGCCATTAACATTGAATGTCAAAGAAAGACCAGCAAAGAAACAGCCATGTTACAAAAACACATTGCGAAAAGTCAAGATTAATAGGCTGAAACTTTAAAAGTTCACAGGGACACATGTTTAAATATGGTTTGGTAAAGACATTTGTCCATAATATAAGAACTGAAAAGTGACTACTGAGTTAATTCATTTTAGGCAGTATAAGTACCGGTTCTCAGTGTGTTGTACTTGGCAGATAGCTGAACAGAGCAGTAACAAGTCAAGGAAGCTTGAAATGAAATACACTGACTCGAAGGAAAAATAACCTTGATAGTTGTGTGATCAGAAAGGGTTTGTTTGCACTTGTCGAGGAACGAGGTGTCTTGGCTTTTCCAAGGAGACACGTTATTAGACTGCGTACAGAGGACGTTGCCATGTTGAGACGTGCATTGGCTGCGTTAAATGGGGCGTGAGCATCTAGTGATGTCAGCGTTGGGGGGGTGGGTGATCTGAATTAGTACCGCAAGGGCACTTGAACTTAGGGCGATGGATCAACAGATAAGATTAGCACAAGATGGCAGGGCAGTACCTGACCCATCGTTTTTGCAACAGTAAAAGTGAGAAAAACTTGGATAAGTGCATTGTAGTTGCCCCATCGATTGGGCCAATAACATTTCTGACAGAACTACCCGTTTAAGTGCATTTTTTCACATTTGTCTAGCAGCATGCGAGGGAACTTGTATGATATTTTGAGCCCATCACATGAATGTGGCCCTAATGTCCGACCACAAAAGCAACAATGGGGCGGAGAACGGTAGAGTCCAGTTATTGTTGTCTCATGCAGCACGTTGGAGACTGCCACCATTAAAGTTGGCCAAACGGAAGGCAGGGAACCAAACACTGCGATTCTGCCAATCAGCTTTGCCAGGATAGGACTAGTATTAGACGATGTGATCTGTGCAGCATGTGCTTTAACCTTATGACTTTATGTACTGCGCTGAGTCCATGCTTGCAAGTGGGGAGCCCATTTGCCTGTATCCCATCGTCATAAGGATGTGAGTAGTGGTTTGCCTTGTGTTTAGTGGCACCGGCCAAGTGAGGGCCAAGAGACACCTCTTCCCACTGAAACCTTCCCGTGGTGAGGGGGTAGGGCTCCATCCAGCGATGACAACTTCAGAACAATTAACAACGGCAAGGTCTTGTGCTCCATGGGCCTGCCTATATTTTTTTTAATAGTTTTTTTTTTTCTTCGCTTTGCTCAATGATTTATTTTGTTCCAAGACTAACAAAGCAGTGAAGGCCTCCATCACAACCGGGGCAATTGGAGGTAGGGAGGGGCATTTGCACCTCGTAGTGAAATATCCACCTGCTGAGCACACGGTTTTGCTCAAGCGCAGGCTCATGAATGTATTAAATGTATCACCACTGCACATCCTGTGTTTATTTTGCTAATCTGATATTCTAAAACAGACTGCCGCACCTTAAAATCGTACTCTTAAACTGAAAACCACCCATATATTTACTGTATATATGTTTATTCTTGTGGGACGGAAACTGGTGTTCACATCATGCATTAAAATAAGATGTGACTTACCAAACAATGACTACGAGGAGGTTAGGTTATTACACATGTGCAAGTAATCAAGAAGAGTGATTAAAGACATCTCAGATTGGCCCTTGTCTAGTGTGGAATGCTCAATCAGTCCTGACGTTTAGGCGCACATCACGTTGTGTCCTTGCATTCTGCTACGTTTAGTCATATTCTTAGTACTATGAATCCTACATATTGGCAAACTGTGCAACCAGAAAATGTGGGCTCCGAGACTAGATTCCCCATGTGAGCAATCTGTGATCCACGGCAAATTATTCGAACTTCCTGGGTATGGTTTTGTGTGGTCTCCAAAACTAAATAACCTAGCCATGATTAAGTGATTCTGTGAAGTGAGCTACAAAAAAGCCTCACTTATGCATACCCCTCTCCCCACCAACTAGCCCTGACCTAGGATCTGTGGTCATGCGGTCTCCACTTATTGCCTTGTTTGTGAGGTGGGTGGTGGGGGCACATTGATCATTGATCTTAAGCATGGGGTATGGTTGCCAGTTGCCACACGTTGCTTGCGTTGTTCTCTGTGCTCTCCCTCCATCCAGGGCACGTGGGGGGTCGCATGCTGCTCCACCTTGTGCCAGCTGGTGGCCTGAGGAAAGTTACCATAGGGTTTAAGACTGCTAGCTGCTCTGTTTGCCAAGCTCCCCCACCTACTACTCAGTTAGGAGGGCCTAAACCAACCCTAGTTTACTCGTTTTAGCAGCCTTAGAAGAAATACTTTGCCAGTTCATCCTAGATATAACTTGTGACCCGCAGTTTTACACAGAGATCTCCGCAGAAGAAGCAACGGAGGTATCTGACAAATTAATTGAAAATGATCTGCTGTCTTGCTTGGTCTGTTTAGGGGGAAAAGGTTTGGTCTTTGAGAAATGTAATTCTGTAGGGAAATCGTCAATAAATGAAAAGGTGACAGATGCAATGCTTTGAATTAATCATAACCACGATCAGTGCTCTGGGTATCCATCACTACCAACATTTTAGTCTATCTACAGAACGGGACCAGCCCCATTCAAGCTAGCTTTGGACCTAGTAAGTACATTATTTCGGAAACATTTCCATGAAACTGGTACAGATGCAATGCAGAATAACTAATTAAAATCATAAATTAGCAGAAACAATTTTACTTTACATAAACATGCTATCAGATAGTCAGTACTTTAGAAAATTAGGGCATTCACAACCCAAAACATACACATTGTTATTTGCGACTTCAAATCATAGATAAAAATGACTACTTTAAGATTTTGAGGCAGGTATTTTAATTTGTAGGCGTTTTTCCATGTAGACCTATAGTGCAAGAGCAATGGATTTGATCGCCCTGGAGCACAATAATCTTTCTGCCTCTCCCCTTCGATTAGCATTCTTATACTTGAGGATAGGTATTGGATACTCTGCCTGGGAAAGTATAGAGGGGACAGAACAACGTAAGGTGGACTCGGCCCTCCGCCACTGGCTTCCTGGACAGCAAGGCTGTCTTGTCAGGGTGTACTTATTGCTCCACTTTTTCACCAGGAAGCTAGAGGAAATGCCTCTTATTTTCTGGCTTTCAAACCAATTACTGTATTTCTCAGGTGCAGAATAGTACTGCTTAGTTAGTTTTTTCGGCCTCAAGTCTACTTAAGAATTTCCGTTCAAGGTTACGTCCCAGGCAAGGCTTTTGAATCAAATATCCCATTTAGGGGCAAGTGGTGTAAATATCTGTGTGTCACACAGGAGGTCAATTCTTTGTTAAGATATTGCAGCCATGGGCTGCAGCAACCCACATTTGCGAGGCGAATTGAGAATTATATCTGGCATTGTCCTACTTTAAACTTGGAGCACTAATTGCTGTAACCTAAGCCTCTGATGAAAAGCTGTACACAGCTTGAAACACGTGTCAGGCTACTTTTTGCACAAACAATACATTTCAACTTCTTGGCGCAGTGAGACTGGGAATCATCTCGTTTTTCTTCAATTTCTCCAGTGGATTGTGTATTGGCAGCACACCCACACCGCCCAGATACCCGCAGCCTTGATGTTTAATCCTTCTAATTACTTTACAAGCGCTGCGGACTTGTGACTTTCTCTGCCATAACCTTTGTTTCCGGTTTTAAACATAGACAGGTGGTGGGCTCTTACTTTAACCAGACTTGGTTGAGTAGAACAAGGGCAATTAAAGCCGCAGAGAGCCAGTCGCCCAATTTGATACTAGATTCATGATTATCTGTTGCCATCATTATTATGCTGTTTTTATTTTATTGGTTGCTGTCTCGTCAGGGATTGAATACTTCTCAGTGGATATGTGTGGAGGAAGGGTTTAAGGTTTTTAAACTTGGTTTTACATATTGTCTGTAATTGTCAATTTGCGCATATTTGATTTATTCTTAATCTTGTAATTTTTAACTTGTATTTATTATGCGGATTGTGACTGTTATGTTTTTTGGATGTAATAATCCGAAATAAACTTGAAATGATCATGATCATACATTTTGGTGCTGCCCTGCCGGTGATTAAGAAACGAAAAGGAGAGGCAGGGAGCTCCATAAGCAGGGCTTTAAGTGGGCCCGGGCTAGAAATATGGTTCTGAGATAGGGCCCTGCTGGGGCTGCCTCTTGTCCCCTGACAATCCCGTACGCTAGAGCCCACAGCTTTTCTTTCTGAAGCCCGAAGCTCTCGCTCATGTGCGGTTGCTTCAGGCTTTAGAAAAAAATGCGTTTTTCCATAATGGTGGCGTCGGCAGCAGAGATGTCTGTGCGCTGGCGCTACCATTATGAAGAAAAGGCGAGGCCGCTGGAAACGGAGGCATTTTTTTTTCTAAAGCCTGAATCTCCCGCTCATTCTCGGGAGCTTCAGGCATTAGGTAGAAAAAAAGCCTCCGTTTCCAGCGGCCTCACCTTTTCAGCTTTAATGGTGGTGCTGTCCCTCGCAAGACATTTCTTTAGCTAAGAGATACAGCGATCTCTTAGCTAAAGAAATGCCTGGCGAGGGACCGTTCCACAAGTAAGGCTGAAAAGGTGAGGCACTGTACCCTGCAAGGCATCCCTTTTGTTAATGATGCAGAGATCAGCACCCTCTCCCTCCGAGGGAAGAGGGTGCTGGTCTCTGCAAAGGGTTGCGTGGCAGGTTAGGGGGGGTGTCTGTAACCCATTAAACTGGTGCCCGTTAAGGAGGTATGGCCCAACTGCGACAGGTGAACCCCTCCCCCCCCAATCCCCTGTAGGCCACAACCCCTTTGGATGAGCCCCTGCTCGTTTTCTCTGGACACTTAAGGCACTGCCCATAAGGAATGATGGCAGTGTGCCCCATACCTCCTGCTTGGCTCCAGATAGCCAAGCAATTACCAGGCCCCACACCCACATTCCAATCCCTGCCCCTTTACCCACACATACCTAGGTCACACCCCTGTAGTTAGACCACACACCCTAGCTAGAGTACTGCCTCTATTCTTCCTCCCATTTAAGGTACTGGCTGGTCACCTTCTTTGATGATGCTTAGAACGATACATTCAAAACCTTTTTGATTTCAGCTTGTCCCTCTGAAATGAAGCGTGCATACTTTGACCGTGGTGCATGACTGATTTTGCCCAGAGAATCAAACTGAACCTCACAGTTTAGGACCAGCAACTGTTGGGAAAACCAAAAGTCTATCCCCCTGCAAGCAATGGCACGATATTTGCCTACATGCCAAAGGGGACATGGCCTAGCACTTCTGACTGGACCTCTCCCATGGGAGACAGAAGAAATAAGATTAGTTTAGAAATGGTTGCTCAGTCCCCCTCTGTAACAGCACAGGCTGTCAAATGTAAGGTTTCGCAGAGCAATGCCAGTGGTCCTGATTAATTTAAAGACTTCCATCACTTTGATGTTAAGCAGTGCCATTAAAAAGCATTGCCCCGTGAACGCGATGTCACTTCCTGTGATGTCATTCCTTTTATATCAATCTCATGAAATCACATGTGTCAAGGGGTGTGTCATAAACATCCATAACTTTCCCACCCATGGTTGTGTTTCCAGACACCCAACGAGGGCAGCATGCCACATGAAACGCTTCTTATTGTCCTCACTCACACATAGGGTGGTTTTTTCGAAAACATCTGAATTCCTTGCAGAGGTTTCACTGGCGCCTCGTGGAGCGTTGTCTACTGGCCAGTGTCTTTAGGGCCGTGTCCTAAGCCAGATCAGGTGGTTAAGAGTTTAGGAGTCAAGTTGCTTGCATCTGGATCTAGGGAAGCCTAAATTTCCTGTTTGTTAAATTGAAAGTTTTAGGACAAGTTCTCCCTCTTCTTCCACCAGAGTCTCGGACCTTGGTGGTTACCTGCTCGATTATGATTGTCATTGATTATTGTAATGGCAGTTAGCTGGGGCAACCCTCTCTGCTGCTTCACCGCCTGCAGATTTTACAAAATTCGGCAGCCAGATTGGCGCTCGGAGCTCCGAGGCTTTTGCACTCTTTGGTCTTGCTCCGCCAGCTGCATTGGCTTCCGATCGGCAGCCGAATCAAGTTTAAAACACTCTGCATGGTACATCGCGCCATTCATGGTTCTGGCGCAGGATACCTTCGCTCCAAACGTAGTTTTTATCAGCCGGCGAGACATCTTCAGTCCTCTCAAACTCTGCTCAATATTCCAAGGTTTCATAGGAAGCCAGCAGGAGGACGATCTTTCTATGTCTTGGCCCCGACATTGTGGAACTCTTTACCAAGGGAGCTTCGTGATTTCACTGATCATCTTCAGTTTCGTAGGAATCTGAAGACATTTTGTCTTTGAGTACTGAGTCCATTTCTTCCCCACAACAGCTGTGGGTTAGCGCCTTGCTGCCTTCAGGCCTTTGCTGCGCTCTATAAATCACTATACATATATGTACCCCCGCAGCACAGGCAGGTCCTGCGTGTACGTGTTTATGCCCCATGCCAGAGGTGGATTTAACAGTCGCCAGGCAGACAAATGGCAAGCAGGTTTGCGCCGCCTCTTCCCTTCCAAGTTCCCACACTCATCAGATTGTACTTTAATCTAGAGCTGGAACAGGGTTGGCGGTGGTGTGTGGCATGTGCGGCTGCACTTGGGGGCCTAGCTGCGACGCTCATGGGGCCCTGCGCAGAGGGTGCTATTGACTGGACTCAGTCACGGCCCATGACGCCTGCAGGCTGCATCACAGAGGTTACAAAAAAGTTACGTTCAACACAGCATGGGGGTAGAGCGCCCATCTCAATCTGAATTCACTGTCTTATGCACACGATAACAATGATTTGAAAGAAAGCAAGAATGCCACGATTTCACAGTGCACACTTGCCAAGACTTTTCTCAGTAAAATCGGTTCTGATGGGCTATCCAAGGCTTTAATGTGTCCTAATCTGTATTTCTTTATATCGCCTTCATTGCATGAAAATGTTCTAGGCCTGCATAAAAGCTTTTTTCCTGTTATTGATGCATATTTTTCAAGCAGACACACATTCAGATATGCATTAATGGTCGTGCATTGACTGGGGATTGGGGTTAGGGGTGCGCAAGTGCATGGTTTCTGTTTGCACGAACTTGCGGCACAAACCCGTGTTACCCCTCAGAAGTAATTAAGATCTGTGTGAAATGTTCCGGCGCTGGCTCACCAGTCTTCTCCCCGCTCAGCATTATGAGGCCAGCGTTCACACGAGCTGGACGTCATGGAGATGACAGCCCATCATAGATGTCATTTGCAGATCGCCAGATGCCTTTTTGAATGTGCGTCCAATGTTTCTAAAACTAATATGCTTCTCTTTATGTACTGTAAACAAGGGTTTATTTATTTGTGCAGACACTGCCCAACTATGGATCAAAACTTTCCTAACAAACAGAACGGAAACCGTATGGATGAAACCCTTCAAATCCAGCCCGAGAGATTCCACCTGTGGAGTACCACAAGGATCATCCTTCTCCCCGCACCTATACAACATCTACCTGTATCTACAGATCAGAATCCTCTAAAGCCACGGCCTAACTTGCTACAACTACGCTGATGATACACAAATAATCTTCAAAATACAAGACAACCCGGAAAGAAACTCAACGCTAGAAAACTGCCTCCGCAGTGTATTCTTCTGGATGAACTCCAATTCCCTCAAAATCAACCCAGGCAAAACTGAAATAATGATTGTCACAGAAAATGGAGGAGAAAACCAATTCATCCCTTGGCCATGGGAACTCGGGACAACCCCAGCATCCTCAGCGATTGTAAAAAACCTGGGGGTTCTGATGGACAATAATCTCACGCTAAAGCCACAATTAAACGCTCTCCTCAAGAAATGCTTCTTCCTCCTGCGAGCGGCAAAGAGAATCTTACCGTTCTTATCGTTAGCCAACAAAACGACCACCAATCATCGCCCTCGTCATGTCCAAAGTAGACTACGCCAATAGCCTATACCTAGGCATGCCTGAACGACTCCTAAAAAAAACTACAACGCATTCAAAACATGGCAGCCAGACTACTTCTGAAACTACCCCGAAGAGAACACACTGCACCAGCGCTGAAAACACTACATTGGCTAATAATAAATCAACTAATAAAATTCAAAACAATGTGCATTACGCACAAAGCAGTACACAACGAAGGCACTGAGTTCCTAAGAGACAAACTGCGCCTATATCAACCAACAAAAATGCTCAGATCAAGCATGGACATCCGCCTGGAACCAAAGCCCTACAACAAAAGAAAACTTGGAGGATCCTTCTCTCACCAAGCCCCGAAAACCTGGAACGACCTTCCAAAGTACATACGTAACACAAGAAACCGCCTATTATTCAGGAAACTACTCAAAACCTGGCTCTTCATGTCATAACTAGAAAGACTGGCCACAGGGGCACCGAAATAACTAAAAACATCAATGAACGTAGAGCGACCGCGATACACACCGATCAATCAATGGGAAAAGCTGAGGTAAATATCCCACGGCATACTAAAGGACAAAACGGGAGACAGTCACAATACAACCATAGATAGTAAACATAGCAAACTAAGACAAAGACTAGAACGAATCATCAAGAGGACTATGACCTTCCCCAACAGCCCTAAGAACACAACATAGAGAGGGAAAGGAAGCACTGCATCACGGGGCCCCAATGCAATGGGTGAGAAACAGAATGTTTCATCACTACACACAGTCCACCAATACAAAGCAGGGAGCACAATGCCCCACCACACAAAACTACAACTAAACAATAGTCCCAAGGATGTTCACCCCACGGAAATCAAAGAACCAGTCAGGACAGAAGGATACGAACATCCGAATACACACGCTCACCAAGACGGATCCACTAGGACAACACTTCAACACGACCCCGACCCTGAACCACTCAAAGCCTTGTCACACTAGATCACCTGAGAATAGATCTCACCCACCCAGTCCCACACCTGAAGATTAGGTTCAGACGCACCCACCAATCCAAACTATACTCAATAGGATACAGTTGGATCAGCGCAACACCACCAAATCGAGTCGGCCCATGAGGAACCAGCAACAGCCGAACCCACAGGTATACAACTCTAACGGAATCATAAGTACCTGAACCCGGATACAGACTCCACTAACCCAACCCTCAATCTTCTGCATACTTAAACCCACACAAAACCACACAACCATCTCTCTCCCAGCAATCCGCACGCACTTTACCACACCGCATCAACAACACATAAACTTCACCCACAGCACTTGAGGCCTTCATCCGATCCGGTACTAGCACCAAAGCCCAGCACTCGGTGTATATCGAGCTGAACTTCTCCCACTCTCCCTCTCCCCTCCTCCCGCCTATCCCTACCACCACCCTTCCTGTTTACAGATCCGCCAGAGCACCTGGGGACCAATTCCGTTGGTGACGGTGCGCTATACAAGTACCGCTAACATAACATAACAGATGAAATTTAAATTTACAGCCCTGGTTGCTGTACTACCACATTGACAGCAAAACCTGGCGAAGAGGCCCAGCTGTGTCTAGCTAGAGTCACAACCCCAACACAGAAAACCTTTTTCAAAACACAACTTTAAAAAATGAATCATTTATCCCTAAAGTTCATCATTGTGCAACTCCTCCCACTCTAGGCTCCGCCTCCATGACACGCTCATTTGGGGCCCTCTGTAATTTTTGGACACAGGGCCCTTTGCCTGCAGTGCAGTAAGCCCTACTTAGAGGAAATGTTTTAGCAGTCTCGAGTCTCTACACCGGATGCTTGATGACGTAATGGGTGACGCATGGTGACTTGTTTTGTCCTTGGGACGATTTTTCATTTTTGGCTTGTACGACCTTCGATGTTAGTGCTGTAATGAATTCCGGGAAGTGATACATAAACCACTTTCGTTTCTGGGCAAGTGCGAGGAGGACCGGGCTTTTTGTCCCTGCGAGTAGAAATTGACAAACGGCGGCCCCTTCCACTCGGAGATGGTCGTGTCGGCAGGCCATGCCTGCGTCGCGGCAGTTCAGGTGAGAGTTAAGTGCGTGCGAGCTGGTTTGTACTGGAGTTCTAGAATGTGATCGTACATACTGATGTAAGACTATGCATTTCCTCTCCCCTCTTTCAGCCCTGTTCATCCCGGGGACGTTTAATTTCTATTCGCGGTTTTGTTGCGAAACTCAAAGCTACTACGTCCTCTGAACTTTTTGAGCGTTTCGACCCCTGCCTTTTTTTTTTTACTTCTGGCTCCAGAAGGGACTGTTTAATACAGCAGGATATGACGCATGCATTTCCCAACTGTCCATATTTAAATGTGCACACCAATGGCTACCACATGTATGCGTTTTTTAACTTCTGTGGCCGACTTAAAGGCCTGCTATGGCCTCATCTCCCACTGTGTCACATCACCGAGTAAAAGTCTGTGGTTTGTGTTGTCACTGACATTGACCCCCTTTAATCGTGGTAGAATAATGACATACATGCCACCAGTCGGGAGATGCTAGTCCAGTCCAAATGTAGAATTGCGTTCTTGGAGTCTTGGATTTCCCCATTATAAGTCTCGGACTCCAAGTCCCAGATTGAAAATGTTAAAGTAGCTCTACACTAGCGCCTCCCTACTGGAATGGGGCATTATGGCATGCATGATATGAACACGTATGAAGTATGATTGTTGAAATTAGCTATCTTTCTCTCACTTTTTCTGGTCATCATCTTAGGTCTACTCCGATTCCTTCTTATAGCCATGTATGTATTACTGTATTACTCACCTTAATGTTCATATTAAGGTGAGTAAGGCATACATGTCTATAAGTAGGAATCGGAATAGACATAAGGTGATTTGTAGAAGAACCCATTATCACATGCGTCTGCGGTGCATTGTGAAATTATGCTCCACTGCAACCTATATTGCACGGTTATTAATAAGTTGGGTACCTAGTAAAGTGTATTGATTGGATATTAAAACACTTTCTTACTAGTGCATTTAAATATTCTATTACAGCCTGTTGCCCTTCATAAAATACCCACAATTTCAACTGTTGAGGGGGGGGGCGTGTGGCAGGAAGAATGCCCACACATTCTTACCACGCAATTTAAAAAAAGTTTACATTTTGGCCAAAATTAATCGTTTTGTCCAGAAGGTACAATTTTTGGCGAAAACGTACCGTTTTATAACGCACTAAAACCTTATATGTATCCAAATGCTTTTGTAGAAGTGATGTTGTTGTTGTCCTGCCCCTAGAAGCATATCTGATTTTCCTAAACCGGATGCACGTTTAAGTTGATCATGTTTGGGTTCCCACCAGTGACCTGCAGGCCAGGGCAGCAGCCATGCACATATTCCACTATGATTGCAACCAGCCGCCCGCTGGCTATACACGCATCTCTTCCGAATGCACGTCAACTCTTTATCTCGTGCCCTTCTAATACAGCAGTTTTTATACAGTCCTTTAAATGGAAAAAAAAGAAGTGCGGGTACTCGCCAAGCTACTAAGCCAGACATTCCAGCATTGCACTTTCGGTACCGGCCGTTTCGGAGGAGCACTTTGGGCACAGGTCCCTTTTATGCGCACACAGTTTGCAGGTAATGCCCAGTGAGATTAAAGTATGTGCCGAGGATCACACACTTTAGTAAAGCAGTGTATCTGATATCCTTTCACACAAACATCCAGTTTGTTATGCATTGTGTTAAGAAAGTTTGAATATGCATATACAATGAGACTTTCTCTTAAGTATCAGCTATTATAACTGTAAACTAAGCCTTTGAAATGGAGTTTAATTATTGCTGGCTTTCATTGCCCAATAAGAACTTCGGTAACTGGAGCTGTGCGCGAGTTGTCAGTCAAACACATTCCATCACAACTCCATTTTCTTAAACATTTACATATTAGAATATGCACTGCTAATAATCGAGAAACAACTTAAAGTATTTTTCCCAGGCTTTCCAAATTGATCCCTGCTCCATCAAGTAAAAGTTGAAGCCCACTAGAGCACGTTTGTCTCTCCTTTTGTTCTGCAGGGTGGGCAGTGCAGGTGGTGGAGAGAGGAGGGGGAGAGGGCTCTGCTTTCCCCCAGCAAAGGCTGCAGAAGCTCAGTCCTTTAAATTGCGATATAGTGAAATGAAAATCTTTAATATTCACCTCGCCACATAGTTGAGTACCGGTACTCTTTCATGCGTTGAGAAGTGCAGGCACACAAATGCTCCAAAATAAGTAGTGCAGGAACTGAGGGCTGGGTAGGCCCATTTAAAGCACTGCAGTTATACATGTTTTGCTAGGGAGGGGGAGGGGGCTTCTTTTTACTCTTTCCTGTATAATGCTTCATGTAAGCACTCTGAGCACGGGGAAGATTTCAACACAATTTGCATAGGACTTTTAAACTTCAGTACTGAGGCACTTAATCACAGATGGGATTCATAGGTTCATAGGGGTGGGGACATGAAGCACTTGTACCTCCTGGTTTTCTGAATGGGGTGATGCATTGGGATGCGTATGTCATCTCCTCCGGGGTTATTTTGGCGCTGCACTGGTCAACGAGTGTGGCTAGTGTAGAGTGCCCCCTTGCCCAGCATAAAAGGGGGGCAGGGAAGGTTCAGGAGAAAGCGGCCATTGGTACTGGTGTTGCGTTTCCTGCCCTCCCACCCCGTTTTTATAAGTGACTGATGTTTTATTATCAGTGTTTGGGGGCATGGAAAATAGTGGTTGGCGGCCTACGTGGAGGGAGGTGGTGGAGGTGTGACAGACAGGCTGGCATTAGGGGGCGCATTTTGATATGTTAAACGGTTTATTGTTGTTGATGTGGCAGGTCAGCCAGGCTGTGCGCCCAAGAGTAGGTGGAGGGAGATTGGTGTTGAGAGGAGCATTGGTGGAACGTGAGTAAAACGGTGCGCCAGGGACATGGTCCTTTGGAGGATGGTTGTGGGAAGGAAAAAGGGCTATTAGCGTCGTTAAAGAGGTGAGTAGCACTGTTTGCACGGACAGGCAGCCTTGGTGGGGAGGGGCTACAAGAAGGGTGAATAGGTACGGAAGGAGGGGGGGGGTTTCTTCGGGGAGAAGATGGGGGGGGATAAAGTGGGGAAGAAGGGTGAGAGAAATTGGAGGGGAGGAACAAGGGACAGGAATTAATGAAGGATTTAATTAATTATGTTGCTTAATTGTTAATGATCAGTAGTCTGTAAGGCCAAAGAGCAAGGTTACCGTTTTATTGTAAGCGGTAGCCTGTCACATTAAAGCAACCTTTTCCACTATACACGAGTCTGGGGTTTTTGTGCAGTTTAGCCCAAATGGAGCACATTAGTCTCACTACTTGCACCGGCATCAGGACGTGTCCTCATTTCGCATGCTTCGCACTGGAAGTAGGCATCACAAGCTCACGATGCATATACGCATTTTGTATTGAGCCTTAGTATACTTTTGTTCCATACTCTGGTTTTGCAGATCCTTTTTTTTTTAAAAACAACTTTTTATTAAGTTTTTGCAAATCATGTAACTGACAATTTTACATGACCCGTCCACATAGACATGTGCCGGGTGCTAGTATCAGCAATCCATATCCCTCCCCCCCCGACCCACTCCCTCCCACTTACATATTAAACTAGTATTTTAATAACAATACACCCACCAAGAACATACATAACCGTGTTTATAACAATACACACAAAAAGTAAAAATTAAGAAATAAATAATAAAACACACACATTGTAGCATTTTTTAACTATCCGCAGATACCCTGATGGGGGTCATCTGCAAGAGCACAAAGTTACAATTCTCAGTTGTCTGCAACTTGTGATGGAGAGTGTTATGTGGGGAGGAATTGATAACGTTTGGGTTTGCAACTCGGAGAATAGTTACGTTACTAGAGATTTAAAATTAAGGGGGGCCTGCTCCTCTGTCGGTCTTATTTGATGTATGTGTCCAACATATCACTAAATTGATCTGCATGTGTCATGACCCTTGCCTCTTAACCTCACTGGCATGTCAGCCTTCCAGTTAAGGCCAGGTCAAAGGCCTTAAAACCTCATCCAAGACTCTCTTGGAGTCAGTCCTGGCGGCTTTGGCACCAGGCTTATAACCATCATGAAGACCAACATTAGAATGTACTATTTACTTGGGACTATTTAACTTGGGTGGGGTTTAGCCAACATGGAGGCACACATAGCTCAGTTACAAGGAACTGAGCTATGCGGCCTAGTCTTTTGGGTGTGGCAGGCCTGGGACTACTTTACCTGGACTACTTTGGGTGTGGCTGGCCTGGGACTATTTTACCTGGACTACTTTACCTGAGACTATTTAAACCACACCCAAACAGCAGAACATGCTTTGCGTTATTCTGCTGTGGGCAGCGTAACACTCACTGTGTCCAGTTCTTTGATGCCAGCTTACCTGAAACCAAGGACCTGCAGAGAGAGAAAGAACACTACGAAACTTACCTGGAGCAGTATCCTGTCTTCAATCCATCGCTAGCTTCAGTTCCACTCACCTGAAGGTACGAACTCCATCATCCGGCACCGCATGCATCCTGGAATACCATAACCTGGAAAGAGGAGAAAGAAAGACAGCATTAGTAAGCATTTACTCACATTTCCTACCGAATGAAGAAAGCCATACAATTCTTACCTGGGTAGTCATCTCCTGGTAATTATCATTGCTGGAACATTGCAGTGCTCGGCGAGGAACATCGCAACCTGCAAGGAGAGAAAAGACACAGGTTAGCAATATAAAAGGCGAAACAGCGCCACACATCGCGCATTACTCACTGGACAGAATCGCGCACACCGCGCTTTCGCCTACCAGTCAATGTTCATCTTCAAACTGCATGACAACACCAAAATACCTTTCCATACCTAAAAGGAAAGAAGCAAGACATTATTATTCGAACTAAGAGGAACAAAAGAACTGCATATAAAGACTGTAAAGCAGCAAACCTACGGAGTTGCAGCATGCCTGGATTCCCACAGGGGGGGCTTGCACCAGTGAAGTAACTTGGACGCTGCTAGCCCCCACATCTACGTGCCCCTGCCACGAGGAGCAGGACGGAGAATCCACCTTTTACAATATAAAGGTGAGGAGAAGGCCCAAGGGGGAGGAAGGAGTTGAGGCCAAGGGAGGTGGGAAAACATAGACAATCTGGTATTGAATCCAGCTCTCCTATATTGCAGACCCATTTTTAACCAGAGGCCCTACTAATGGACCGGGAGAGGGTTCGAGAGTGCAAATCATCCAACCAGGGCTGGGTGGCGTCCCCGTGGATACCAGGTGAGCATAACAGCATGTTTTGGTCTGCTTCGTGTCTCATAACGGAGCATTTCAGTAGGCAGATTTTGGAGATCCACGTTTGACATGCGTGTTCGGTAGGGGCTTTGACTGTTTTCTATTGCATAATTAGGAGCTTGCATGCTGAGAAGAGGATTGTGTGTGCTAGTTTTCTTATAATTGGGTCTACGTGCCAGTCTGCGTCATCTGCGCCAAACGGCATTGGTCCAGGGGCCAAGTTTATCGTCAAGTTAGGAATTTGGGAGATCATTTTGTGGATTGTTTCCCAGTATGGTTTGATCAGCGGGCATGACCACATGATATGGCCTAACGTGCCCATCGCTTTGCATTGTTGCTAGCACTCGGGTGATTGAATAAGGCCCATCCGGTGGAGTTTACAGGGCCTGTAGTAAAGCCTTTGGAACATTTTATACTGAATTTCTCTGTTGCAGATGCTCTGTGACGTTGATGTTATGTTTTCAAAGTAGTCATACAAATCCCCATGTCTATTGAAATATTGAGGTCGTCTGACCATTGCTCTGCCAGGATTATGTTGCCTTTGATATTGTTCGGGGTACATATGGGGTAGAATGAGCATATGTGTGGGAATTCAGTTGGATTTTGTTCCATTTCTAGTTCGCCTGCCGTTGGGATATTCTGTAGTGTCTGGTTGGTTGTGTTGGACCTAATCACCTCACGTATAGTGAGGTAATGTATCCAATCTGTGTGTCGAAACTGAAGTATTTTGCTAGCATCTTGGCACCCCATCGGAGTATCCCCGTTGTACAAGTCCTGTACTCTGATCTCAGGCCAATAGGAGTCTTGGTTCTTGTGTAGCGCATTGTCTAGGCCGATCAAGCGGATTGCTCGTATGCTGATCCAGGCTGGAGCCGCCCAGACATCTGAGCCCAATAGTTGTCTCATCCTATGCCATTGTGTCAGTGTTGTGAGCTGATGTGGTTAGGTAATTTATTTAAAGGGATGGCCAGGGTTTCTGCTCGGGTATATGGTGTAATTAGGGAGCGCTCCATCAATCTCCAACTGGATGTGTCTGAGGTATCAAACTATCTCTTGGCCCAGCATATTTGGGCAGACTTATAATAGGTCTGCCAGGTTGGCACTGCTAGATCCCCGTCGTTTTTGCGGCCTGTAAGATTTCTAGCCGGACCTGTGCCTTTTTGCCTCTCCAAATGAATTTGGCCAGTTGTGAGTCTAAATCCCTGTACATTCGTTGGGGTGGGGCACAGGATAACATCATTGCTAGGTATATACTTTTTGGGAGAGAGTTCATTTTAAAGACGTTGATGCGGCCTACCAGTGAGAGCGGGAGTGTGTTCCATCTAAGAAGATTGGATTTAATCTTCGTCAAGGTAGGTGGGTAGTTCAGATCTGCTATTTCTTGGATGAACGGGGTAATATGGACCCCCAGCTATTTGATTGAGTGTAGCTAGAGGCGAAAAGGAGCTACCCCGCCTGGGTTCCATGGTATACCGGCTCTGAGGGGAAGAACCTCTGATTTTGTCCAGTTTACTTTGTACCCAGTCCTCGGATCATATTTGTGGAGCAGTTGGTGCAAGCGTGGGAGCGAGATTGAGGGGTTCCTAACATAGACAAAAGTCGTCCGCATACATGGATATTCAATGTTCTTCTGACTCTTATCTCACTGTGGCTCCATTGTGGGGTCCGTATGTAGTTTTTCAGCTAATGGTTCAATGGACAGTGCATGTAACAGGGGGTAGAGGGGAGACCCTTGTCTGGTGCCTAAATAGAGACATAGTCGAGGCAGTTCCATTAGTGGTCACTGAGGCTTGGGGGTTAGTATATAGTAATCTTATTAGCCCTAGAAGTGTTGGTGGATAACCATAAACTACGAATGCCCTAAATATAAAATCCCATCAGACTTTATTGAATGCTTTTTCAGCGTTGTCCGTAATCACTATTTGGCCATGATCATCCCGTCCGGCGAGTACATGTAGTAAACGTCTAACGTTGTCTACAGATTGGCGACCCGTGATAAAGCCTGTCTGATCTTTATGGATGAGTTGTGGGAGGGTTTTCTCGATTCTGCAAGCTAGGCATTTAGCCAACATAATGGCATCAGCGTTTATTAGCGATATCGGGCAGGATTTGAACTGCAATCCTCTTGAGTCATGGCCTTCTTTGTGGAAGACAATTATATTGGCCGCCAACATTGTTCTTGGCAGATGACCCCAGGTCAATGCCTCAGCGAATACTGTTTTCAGCAATGCAGCTAGGCGGTCTAACATCACTTTATTCAAATCTATGGGTGTACCATATGGTGCGGACGCCTTACCCGCTGATAGAGAGGAGATGGCTCGGGTCATTTCCTCTCTTGTGATTAGTGTCCCGAGTTCTAGCTTTTGCAAGTCACTGATTAACTTTAGTTAAAGAGTGACTATGTGTCAATGTAATCAGGGGCAATTGGGCTCGGATTAGAATAGTTTGCCGTAATATTCTGCAAA
This sequence comes from Ambystoma mexicanum, assembly GCF_040938575.1. Classification (NCBI taxonomy): domain Eukaryota; kingdom Metazoa; phylum Chordata; class Amphibia; order Caudata; family Ambystomatidae; genus Ambystoma; species Ambystoma mexicanum. Next base: position 662,921,247 of record NC_090931.1, read on the forward strand.
GCGATTATTAATGTCCCTTTCGTTTGTTAGCAGCCATGCAAACCGATCTCAAATGGCCATTACGTATTGGAAAGATTGTCTAGTGTAGACAGCTATTGCCATCAGATAGAGGGTCTGTCAGCGTCTTGATATTAGGTCTGCGACCAGCTAGTGAATGATTTCTGCACCCTTAACTCGAGCGTATGTGGTGTGATCTCGGTTCCGTTTATGTTGGGATTCTCCAAGTGCAATGTCTGCAGTGATCTGCATCTCCCGTTCCCTCCATTTCTTGAGCTTGTGGGCCCATCGCAAAATGCATTGTCCTCTGAGGAAGGATTTAAATGCATCCCAGCAGGTGACTGGGGAGAAGTCTGAGGGTAGATTGGTTTGCCAGAATAGATCTGTGTCATCGCTGCGAGGTTCAATAAAGTCTGGGTATGCCATGTTGTTGGATGAGTTTTGTTATACGAAATGCCAATAAAGAAAGCTTTAAAAAAGTCTGGGTATGCCAGTGCTCTCAAATTTAGGCGCCATGGTGGCCTATCGGGTGGGGCTTCCGGGAGTTCAACATGAAGAAGTACCGGTGCATGGTCCGATACCGTCATGGGGAGTATCGTACACTGTTTTGTCTGTGTGAGGGCTTTCCTGTGGGCCACCCAATGATCTAGCCTAGAATATGATTTATGACAATTTGAGTAAAATGTAAAATCGTGGCGTTGCGGGTCTAGCATCTGCCATATATCTGATAGGCCCAGTCAGACATGAGGTTTAGTAGGGCAGTACGTTTCTGTGGGGTCAGGGTTGTAATAGGGGAGAGCCCTGGCGGTCTAGCGTTGCATCTAAAATCGTGTTCCAGTCTCCACCAATAGATGTAAGATTCCCCTATATTGTGCACATTTTGCGAAAAAAAAAACCTGTCTTAAAAAAACAAAAAAGTGTTGGTGTGTCTATGGTTGGGGCGTATATGTTTAGGAGAGTTAGGGGGTGTTGGTGGATCAGGCCGTGAATTGGAGCATATCTACCGTCTTGATGGTGTGGAGTACGTGGAATGGGAGAAGTTTGTGGATTAGGATTGAGACTCCTCTTTTAACTCTATGCGCCGAGTCGGCTCATGTCCCGACCCAACCTCGGTTCAATTTCCCTTATTGATGCGCATCAAGGTGTGTTTCTTGTAAAAACGCAACATCGCTCTCTGTGTCTCGCAGGTAATTGAGAACTTGTCGTCGTTTCATTGGGTGACCTCGTCCTTTTACATTATTTGTCACTAGTCGCAGTTCGGCGACTGCATTGGGGCCTATGTTGTGTGCGAGTGGGGTTGGATGAGCATGGGTACGATGGTGCTTGAGATAGCTGTTTTGGTCAATTAGTGTGTGTGTGTGTGGTTAAGAACTTCAAAACGAACATGGCCTCAAACCTGTAGGCCATAACTATAACATTGGAATGAGCCAGTGGCATCCCAATACAACTTCCTAATAACCCATGCCCTGGGGGGATGGAGGAGACAATACAATTCTCATCCATCCCATTGGCATGCTGCAGGAATTTGTTGGGGTATCCAGTGAGACCGGGTATCTCTGGGGTGGTGGGGGGTTTGGGGCTGGCTCACCCTAGAAGGGTAGCATGTTGTCATCTGCATGGTTTGGCTCGTTCTGGGCACCCAGGCAGGGTATCTTGCTTGCATATTCTTTACCTGAGTGTCCCCGTCTCATGCACAGGGAAACGTTATATTAAGGTTTGTATGGCATTGTTGGTTGAAGAAAAGCAGAATGGGCCCTGGACAATCACGTTGGTGGGCGAGAGTCTTTACGGCTGGGACCATTCAGTCGTCTATTGGAGCATTGTCGCTTGCCCAGTAATCGCTGTTGTTGCTGAAGGTGCCACTGCAAAGCGTCCATTTGAAGGGTTGGTCTTTTGTCCACTTCGGCGGGTAAGTCTGTAGAGACAAGATCCTGTTGCTGTAGTAGTCGTTGAAAGAATGCCATTTTTGATCCAGTTGGATGCACCAGACTGCAGTAAATTTCGGATAATATTTATGGTTTGTGCCTTGAAGTGCAGTAAGTAGTGGGGCAAATCATTTCCTTCGGGATACTTCGGCAGAATAATCGTTGAAGATACAGTCTTCTGACCCTCTGTACGGATTGTGCCGCTGGCTCGATAGGCCAGTAGTATAGCCACCTTGTGTTGGAAATTTAGAAGCCGCATTGTGATGGGCCGCGGCCTATCTCTTGCCGCCGATCTCGGGGCCCCATGGATTCTTTCAATTACGTGTGATCTTGGCTCCTGAATATGTAGCTGGTCCAGAAAGAGGCGATATGCATAAGCCTCAAGGTCTGAGCCTTCCACCTCCTCAGGCGAAGGTTGTTGGGCTGTGAGCGATTTTCCTGATCCTCAACCTTCGCCGAGGCGTTGTACTTCCTTGATGAGGCCGTCAAGATCTGTGGCAGCCACTGCGCTATTATCCTCAAGTGCACTAATCCGTTGTGCTTTCTGCTTGGGCATTTAGGCGGGTCTGTATGTCTTGGATGTCGCGCTTGATTTCCAGGACTCTGACATTTGTTTCGTCAATGGTGTGGCCAATCGTCCTCATTACCATTAGGAGTGTTTGTAGTTGGTTTTGTACATCCACCCTGATGTACTGGCGTGTAGATCTCCGTGTGGGTAGCTCTGCTGAGTTCGGGGTACTCTTTTTGGTGGTGGTGTTAGCTGTTGGATTTCTTTGCAATGCCCCAATGGCGGGCAGGTTATTAAACAAAGGGTCTTCTATAACCTTTACTAAGTTGCAGTTCACAGATGTTTCCTGCAATTGTTTGGTGTGGTTAGAACTCCTGCGCCCCCCTCTCCAGAGGCATGTTTTCGTTGATCCCTAGGCCGAAGCCTGCAGAGTTGGTACATGCAGGGGTGATATCATCTATCAAATCGTCCCCTCGGTCTGAGAGGTAGATTGGATATAGCCTCCAAATGGGTGTGCTTTAGCGTACCCTGCCATCTGAGGGGGCTGTTTGGCCGTGGTGGGGTATTGACTCACACAAGATTTCAGGTTAGTTGGGGTGCTTCGCTGTATCTGGGCCTCAGTCCCTCAGTATAGACAAGTGATTAGTGGTAGGAGGCACATCATCCTGTTTCGGAGGGGTCTTTAGAGGGATTGGACAAGTCTTTAATGTCTTGCAATATGCTTGGGCAACGCAGGGCAGATCGCCGGTATTCCGTGGCAGTAATGCTGGGGGTTAGAGGGAGGGGGTCACGTGCCGATGGTTATTGATGCATAAGGTGGTAGGCGACCGTAGTGCAGATAGTATTGTAGCTATATGGAAATTAGTTTGCTGGTATAAGAAGCTGGGGTTAGGGGGGGTGCTGTGGCCTTACAGAGCACTGTGTACAATTTTGTCACTTGACACGTTATTTAAATGTTTTTCATATTCCCCACACCTTACCTGGTGCTGTTTGTTGACTGGCGTTTTGCTCCTCTGTATTTGGCCATGTTACGCAAACTTTTAATTTTTTCCATAATGTATGACCCCTTATGGTTTAAATGTCATACAGATATGTCCTAATGGTTGGTTATAAATTGTCCTAAATGTACAGACTTAAATTCACATAAGTATTGTAGAGAAGCAAATGACGTCATCTTTAATACCTGCCCCCTCAACTCCGTCATACTGGAAGCAAAGCTGGATGACTCTGTGTGTATACACCAAGTAATATCCCAATACTGTATCGCAGATATGAGAGATGGCATGCACTCAGACAACCATATCGAATGTACCCTTGCACTGAAGTGGTGGAGGGATGTTGGCATACACAATTGGACGTAGAAGAGCTGTAAATGAAGTCATACCAGAGTAAAGTGATGTCATGAAGAAAAGATTCTAAGACGTTCTGAAACGATATACGAAAGATTAAAGAATGATAATGTAACTGAAGTAACAAGAGAAACATGAATGCAGAAACGAAGAAATCATATATACAAAGAAGAGAAGTAACCAGACGAGTAGTAAATGTATATTAGCAGAAACACAAGGTAGATGCGTTACATAGAAGCTTGTTGCAGTAAACACTATAACGTGAGGAAAGCGGCCATGATGGAAAGATGGATGTCGGATTGTGTCAAAACTACCTCAGACAAACCAGGGCCACAGATCAGAAACATTGCAGAAAATAGCTTCATGCAAGAAACAAAGAATATCTGTTTGGAATGAGACTAAGGATGACACATCAAGAAATAATTGGAAGGTACAAAAGGCAGTCCACATGGATAAACTAGGAACAAAGGGCACATTTCTCTTAGATTAAGTAGAAGCGAAAACGTCTGCAAATGCCAAGTATTGGAAAATTAAAGGTGAAGAAAGCACAAGTAAGACAGAGCAACCAGGTCTCTAGAGGCCAAGAGGGGTAATGGCACCCAGCATAATTTAATCAAATAGAAGTAAATAGCAGGTCGACATGGACACATTTTTGGTCTACTGACACGTGATGCAAGACATGAAAACAAGGTCTATTCATTAAGCCTCAGACAAAGATAGCGATGTACTACACTCTCTTAAATGTCCCAGAGAAGAAAACAGTCAGCAAGGTCAACTACAAAGGAGAAGCCTTGGCTCATGATCTAACTGATGACAGATGGTAGGCTAATTGACCAATGTGGGCAGTGGTCTGACGTTGTTCTCTTCACATGGGTTTCATTCTGTTCTGCTGCTAACGAGCCAAATGTCTAAGGTTGGGAGAGTATGCCACCCAATCATGAATGGCTATGAAGCTGTATGCTATATAGTGTTGCAATAGCCAATCCGCTGTTATTATTTTTCATAATCCGTATTATACGTATTTTGAGGTGGTTTGAGGTATGCCTAGCGGATAAGAGGCAGACAATGGTGTCATTAAAACCTATACATACTATAGGTATATATGTTCCCTTAACCAATCCCTCTCCTCGATAGGTTTTACTGTTTGCCACATCATGGCCGATGTACATCGAAGTATAAAGTCTTTGTATAATCGAAACTTCAACAAGAGTGAGTGAGCTGCATTTTGTGAGGTCACCAGATTTTCCTACTTTATTCGAGCAGACAATAAAGCAGTACTTTGCCATGTTCTTTAAGTCTGTCTGGTTATTCGGGTCCGAGGTCGTTTACTATGGTAATTCCATTCTGCGCATGAAGTACGTTCTAAGGTGCTACTGCACATTTTGGTAGCGATGCGGATGGTTAAAATCCAGCTACCTAGGCCCGGATCTAGACTCCCCGATAATCAATGTCTTTCGCCATTAGGCAGAAGATGGTGGAGCTTCCTGTGGCTAGCGGTGTGCAATACACACGTGTGGAAACAAGTAGTCAACAGGTGCCCCTTTGACGAAATACCTGTCCGGTCCCTGCAGGTGCCCCGTGGACTGAAGGCAAACTGGTCGATTGGGGAAGAGTCTATGCCGAAGGACTTGTGCTCAGCCACAGATGTAAGTAGAGCATTGAAAGTGGCAAATAAAGGGATGGGGCTATAGTCGAAGTGTAAATATATTGTAACGGAATTCATGTTTAAAGAGATGAATACCTCGGTTTCGGGTTCCAAGGGAACCAAAGAATACGCATTAAACTCTAAGAAAAGTATAAAATAGGGATTCCTGGGGGAAAGTGGCAATTAAGAAGAATGTGTATTACACTCCGAGTAAAAAGTGAGATAAGATACATTTACTAAGGGAAAGTAAAGGAAGGTGATCACAGGAAAAGAAAAGTGCATATTTATTTGGGGTTATAAATACATCTTTGTGAAACTTATATTTTGTACAAGCTAAGAAATATAACACAATAGTAATAAAACTAGTTAAATATCAGGCCTGTAAAAATCAAGCGATTGAGGCCAATCGGAGCAGGATAAAATCCCGGAAAATATAGTAAAAGTTTAAATAAAGATTCTTGCGGTGGCAATAAAAGAACAGGCCAGCAAGAGTCGATAGTACTATAAACTAAGAAATAAATAGAAACAATATCATAAAGAATTTAGAACTGGTTAAAATATTGATCTTCATTGATAAAGGGTGGCGATTGATGGTGTTTGCCCAAATTGATTTTTGTATTGTGTGCGATTTAAGTACCTGGTAAGTATTGGCAGTCGAGATCGACTTGTGATCATGGAGGACACTCCCCTTTTAAATCTATGCAGGACATTACCAGGATACACGCCTAAAATAAGGCAGTACCACGCGGAATGGGTGAAGGGCATGACTAATAAAACACTCATGCCGTGGCCTCAAGAAGCTTTGTTGTCAAAAACAGTTTTGCGACATATGACAACGTTGGTGTATGCTACACATATGGGAAAGAAGTTACAAAAAAGATTAGCCATCTTAGAATTGTGGAAGATGTACCAAAATGAGAAAGAAGACTCGCCCGAGAAGGAATGGATGCTTAATCAGTATAAAGAGGACAGAACGCCCTCGGCTCCCCTTACTCCTCCCAAAAACAATAGCACAACAGAAGATGAACGGGGAATTTACACTTTAAAGGAATTAAAGGCAGCAGCGGGGTATGTTAATCCAACATACGCACCTCCCACTTATAACAGTGAAGACGGCATGGAAGAAAGTAAGATTAGGGAACAAAGAAATATATAGACACGCAATGAATATAAAGAGTGTGATGAACAAAGAAGTAGACAGATAGAAATGGAGGAGGAAGCCAGGAGACAAAAAGAGAAGGACCGAGCGCGGGAAGGGATTGTAGTGTAAAACGAATGGTAGGGAGGACAGATATTACTCAAATTAGATGGAAAAGGTATCAATGGTGTTGGATAGAAATAGAAGAACGGGAGGAGAAAGAAAAGGAACGGGAAAAAGCATATAAAGAGCAAAAGGCGAAAGAGAGGAAACAAAAGGAGGAACGAAGAAGGTATGAGGACAGAGAAAGAGAAAATAGAGGAGAAGAAACACTGTGAAATAGAAGCCCAGAGAATGAGAGAACGTAGGTTGCAAAGAAGGCAAGAGGAAGAAGAGAACAGGGAGATTGGGAGGGAAGAAGAAATGAGGAGTAGGGAACAAAAGTATGACAAAATAGATTCATGTTAACAGATGCATAGTGACGGTTGAAGCATGAGAACGATGGGAAGAAGAGACGGGATCACAACAGCCCCGTAGAGAGCTGCAAGGAATACCAAGAATACAGACATGGGCTGACGAGCAAGAGGAAGAAGGTATAGGGAAAAGTATTGGGGATCTATAGAGGCAAATGTGGGACAAAGATGGCTATAAAACTAAAGGGAACAATCATGGATCTTTGTTAGAGGGAACAGAAAGTAGATTGTGTGACATAATGGCAGACGCATATAGAGCACTGTCCGTAAGCAGGTAAGACATTAGGAACAGGGATGAAGGCCGTACAAGCTGGGGTATAATGATGTCAGATGAAGAGAGGGAACGAAACGAGAAGGTACAGAAAGAGGGTGCTTGTGGTTTTTTTAATAGATCCACGTATAGAAAAAAGGCTAAAATGGTCAGACTTGGAAGACCCTTAAGAGAAAACACTGCAGCCAACACCATATTCTGAATGACCACCAGCACGATTGCGCACTGCAGGGGATACATCTCCACCATATATGAGCAGATTAAGGTTGCTGCCAGGACGAAGACAGACAGGTAAAACTAGCCCCACCTGTCTAATATAATCAGTATTATATGTTTTTAGAGGTAGTTCGAGGCATGCCTAAAAGATAAGAGACAGCCAATGGTGTCATTAACACTTATACATATTATAGGTACATATGTTCCCTTAACCAATCCCTCCCCTCGATAGGTTTTACGGTTTGCCACATAGGATGACTTCATAGCTGACATACATTGAAGTATAAAGCCTTTGAATAATTGAAACTTCGACACGAGTGAGTGAGCTGCATTTTGTAAGGTCACCAGATTTCCCTACTTTATTCGAGCTGACAATAAAGTACTTTGCCATATTCTTTGAGTCTGTCTGGTTATTTGGGTCTGAGGTCGTTTACTATGATATTCAAAGTGATTGCAATTTTTTAACTCGGTGACATGTTAGTCGCTGTTTTATCTCACTGACCATTTACATTTATGGGTTGACCACTTGCCACACAGTAGGATTTTCACCAGCTGTCACATGGGTGTTATTTTCCAGCTTAAACACTTTGTCAGTTCCCCACAGTTTGTTATATACCTGTATTGTATTGTTCAGCCTTATACTTACCATTCATGCAAATTCCATTTGGGTACGTTTGGCTTTGTATATTCATGCACACTATGCACTATATAGAGATTATTGTTATCCTACAGTGCTGCCCTGTTTATGTAATCTGTGATATATCTCAGGTTAAAAATATTAAACTTGTTTTTTCTTACCTTTTCTCATTCTCTCTCCTTTGTGTATTTCATAACCATTTACCTTTTTATTTCATTGGCGTTGCTTATTTTTTACCATGTGCTTTATACTGTTGCTACACTGGGGGAAACACGTATTCTCTCTTTTGTGCATTTCACATCCTTGTACGTTGTATGACATTGGGATATGTTTATCGCTTCACCATTTGCTTAACTATGTTGTAACACTGTGGGTTGTTTATGACTCTATGGGCCTCATTATGAGTGTGCCGGTCTGGAAAAAAGGCTGTAAAAAATGGCAGTAATTCCAACTCCGGCATGTTTTCCGGAACGGCACACTTGAAGTTTGTCTGTGCGGGCCACGGATCTCCCGGCAGGCCTGACCTGCCGGGAGTTCAGGCTCCTAGGGCAAATAAATGCCTGAATCACTAGCACTGTTACTAACGCTGGGTGCCATTGATTCAGGAAATCCCATCCCATGGAGTCTATGGGACTGCATGGGAATGGGAGCAGGCAGCTCTCCGCCGACGTAATATCCTGGTAATACCGGGATATGGGATTGCAGTGGCGGCAAGGCAAACTTAGAATAATAGCCTATATGTTTGGAACATAGGATGGGTAGATTGTGCCCTGATGAAGGACCTGCACGGTCCGAAATGCATTGGCCATAGACATCTGTCCACAATCAATACATGAAATTGATAACTTTTCCTGAATTCAAAGATACATCAATATGTTGTGTCTAATCTTATGATTCACCATTGTATACACACCATTCAGTAACGTTTCACCACTATATGTGGGTAGGGTGCACAGCCCTTACCACAGGCCTGGTGGCCTAGATATTTTTTTCAGTGTTCAGTTTTGGTGTTCTATGGAGAGGCAACTTTTGGAGGGTTCGAACCCCACTAAAGAATATTGTGCAAATCGATATACTTGCATTAAGTGACCTTGCAGTGCCCACTCAGACACACATCCACCTGTGTTCAATATTAGCACAGTGCGAAGATGAACCCAGTCAACCCTATGTTGACATGCTCACTGTTTTCTGATTGGATGAGAATTATAATATATCCCTAGTGTGCAAGGTTGAGGAGGAGTAGGTGCTTTTGCCACTGTCAATGGAGTTTTGTGCAATGCTCAGCTGTCATTGGTGTTATTTTGCAGTTTATTTGTGCATATATAACGCAAACATAGCTATGAAGCAACAACTCTGTAAAATGTTGGTTGAGGATTTACAGCAAAAATGTAAGCTGGTACCAGAGGCATCAAGTTGCAAATGTGGAACTGGGAGGTACAGGCCCACAGTGGTGGGTTTCTCCTGGGAGGAGTAGTGGAGGGTCTCGACTTTCTTAGATACTCCCTGAAGAGCAGGGTCTTGATGTCCTTACTGAACTGCAAGAGCTTTGAGGCTGCCCCAATTGCAACTGGGATAGTGTCCTGGTAGGCTGGTGCATAGCAAGAAGACGCTAGTTTCCTTTTTCTTTTCTTTGTGCAGCGGTTGTATCTCAAGCGTTTCAATGGCCAGACTCTTAAATGTGTGCATGCCACTTGAGCAGGTGAGTTTTCTGGTCAAGGTAGGCAAGTGTCTCGGTGGTAGTAGCCCTATATGGAAAATATGAACCCCATTCTGTAAGTGAGAAGGCTGATTGTGGTGTTAGCCATGTCAAATGCAGCAGAGAGGTCAAGGAAGACCAAACGTTAATGGTATCCTTGTCTGTGATCTGAAGACCATTGTTTTTGTCCTGGATGGCAGCAGCTTCCATGCTGCATCCAGGTCTCAATCCCAATTGGTAGCTCTGGTGTAACCTTGTTGGTTGAACTGGTCTCGGAGGTGGTTGGTCACTGCTTTCCGATTGGTTTTGCCATTGCATGGATGGCTAGCATTTGGCCAAGTAGTTGTCGAGGTTGTATGGGTCTAGTGTGGGTGTTTTGAGACGAGTGGTCAGGTTAGCCCTGGTTTAGGCTGTTCTGAAAGATGCCTTGGTTGAGTGAGGGATTCACTTGGAGACGGAACTAAAGGCAATGCCCTTGATCTGTTTTTTTTGTTTTTACTTTTAAATGCCTTTTTTATAGATTTTTCCACAGTAAATGCAAACTCGAAACAAAATCCCCCCTCGCCCCCAGATCATACCTTAACTAACAATGTTTCCCTTTGCTTTGTATTATAGAATTGCATGAGAAAAATAGTTTCTATTCTCAGGGAAGTCTTTGTACATATTCTGTGCATCCTATTCCCCCAGTCAACCCTCCCAAAGGTTGTTTGCACTCATCCCACCTCCTGATTCAAATTTTGCCTCCTGGTCCCCTCGAAATAAAATAGCCATCTCCCCAATCGCACCCGCGACCCTCTGCTAACCAACCCCAGTTCCCCTCATTCCTGTGTACCCTTCCCCCCCGACCCCTTGAGTTCACCTGTTACGCTCCCCAATCTCTTTCCTGGGCAGCGCATTTCGCAGTGAACTGGCCCCACTCTTCCTCGAATGTTCCCATGTCATCATGTACTGTATACGTGAGTTTCTCTATCAAGTATATATCCCAAATGTTGTTTAGCCATTCGTCAGGAGTCAGCTGGTTTTACCACTTATGTGCTACAGCTAAACCCGAAACATGACTTCCCACATTCTTGGGTGCCTATACGTATCACTTTTCTTCGGGGGGGGGGGGATCCCCAATGGCTTCTACTGTGGATCCAGTTCCAGCTGGACTCCTGTCACCTCTTTTATTCAACTTAGTAATTCAGCCCAGTAGATCTGTATGTGAGGACAGGCCCTTCATAAGTGAATAGAAGACCCCACCTGCCCGCAACACCTGGCATACAAAGGCTGATGCTCCCACATACATTTTAAACATCTTTACTGTGTCCTTATGCCACCCATGCAACACCTTAAAAGTATGTTCTATTTCATGTCTGGAAAGATTCCAATGAAATATAACATTGTAAATCTTCTCCCACAGAATATTTGGGATTTCGTCACCTGATACTGTATCACAGTATTTCTTAGAATCCTCTCTGCCCAAAAGATCTCTGGTAATGAGAACTCAGTATAACTTTGAGACTAGACCCTTCCTTGAAGCTTTGTTCAGAACCTGCTCAAAAGCTGCCAACGCTCTGCCTAAGTTCATACGTAGACCCGGCTCCATCAAGTGCCCTTTGAGGAGCAGATATTTAAAAACGCTGATCTTGTCCCTACCCAGAAGTTCTTTGACTACATAATACCCTTTAAACTCCCCATCCCATAACAGTTGCCCTACTGTCTCTAATCCCCTATCTGACCATTCTTGGGAGTGACGAAAGCCCATCTGCCTCAATTTTATAGGGGTTCCACATAACAAACTCAATGGTGAAGGCCACGAGGAAGGTTTCCTGATCTTACCCCCTTTCCTGCAGACCGTCTAGAATACCTTGGGTGCATAATCGCCCTATTGGAGATCGTCTTCACTGGGGATCAGAACCAGTCCCAGACTTTCTTGGGGTGGGCTACCCAATCCTCTAAGCAAATCTAAAATGTCCCAAAGTCATCTCTCAAGTGCTCTAGGAGAATTCTAAGCTGGGCCGCCATGTAATAATTAAATATGTCCAGAAATCCAAATCCCCCAAAATCATTTCGTAACGTTAATGTCGCCCTTTTAATTCTGGGTTTTCTTCTCTGCCACACAAACATATGTAGAAGGAAGCCAACCTCCCTGAAAAAACTCTTGTGTAAGGTTGTAGGGATCATGGAGAATAGAAAGAGCAGACTGGGGAGGACATTCATCTTCACCAAGGTCATCCTCCTGGTCCATGAAATGGTGAAGACTGACCACCTCTTCAGGTCTGCCTGCAATGTCGCAACCAAAGAGTCAAAATTGAGTGCTTGTACTCGTGTAAGATCACACCAAGATGTTTAATCACCTCTTTCTTCACCTTCATCCTCTGAAGCGGTCTTTTCCCCTCAAGACTGGAACCTAATAGTTTAGTCGGTAGCACACAGGATTTAGGGCTTCATTACAAGGTTTCCGGTATCCTGGCGGTACTACTGCCAGGATACCGGCAACCCCTTTACCACCACTTGGTCTGGCGGAATTACCACCAGATCACAAGTGGTGGTCAAGGCGGTAAATCTGCATTCCATGGAGCCCCATAAGACTTGTACTTTACCGGTGCTGTAATGTGCCAGTATGCGTTAATACCGGCATTGTTTTATTGCACTGGCAAATTTATAATGAAGCCCTTAGTCTCGTAATTCTCAGCCCTACAAATTCCTCAAACCTGGACAGGGTCCTCATCATTTCATGCAATGAGTCTTCTATATCGACCAAATAGCCCAATATGTTGTCTCAAATAATACCTTGAAGTCTCTACTCCCGCCTCTAATCACTCTGATGTTCGTGTTGCTTCTAATGGCAGCCGCCAAGGGTTCCATGGATAAAGCGTAGAGCAAAGGGAACAGAGGGCACCCCTGCCTAGTTTCCCCTGACAGTTGTAATGGGTCTGTTAATATTCCATTCACCTGGACTTTTGCTGTCAGTATCTATACAAGGCGTCGACCCCAAGCCCATTCTCTCTTGAACCTTCCCCAGAATTTGCCATTCAACCCGGTCAAAGGATTTCTCAGCATCCAATGACACAAAGCATGCATCAACCCCTTGTTCCGGTGCCAAATTAATTAAGTCTGTAGTCTTTCTAATATTGCCTCCCTCTAATAATCCTCATCTGGTTGCCATGAATAAGGGTGGAGAGGACTACATCCAGTCTGTTCGCTAGAATTTTAGCAAAGATTTTAATATCTGTGTTTAATAAGGAGGTCGGCCTATATACAATGAGCAAAGAGTGGGGCCCTGTCTTTAATTTCTAAACACTAATGGAAATAGAAACATAGCGTCTTGCTTGCCTGCTTTTTCACCCAGATAGCTCCATGGATATGTTTGGACCAGTAGTGCATGTAGTACCACTGGAAGAAATTACTATTAGTACAGCCTGATCGGAAAAAGTAAACATCTGTCTTAATGTGCATGAATAACTAGGTGGAAAGAAATAATTATTACAAAAACATTTCCGTCTTCCTGTTAAAACAGATTTGTATTTGCTTATAAAATACTTGTATTGTAAAATGCACTTACATTTTTACTCCCGAAAAATCGTTTTACCCAAATTCTAAAAATAGGGAGCAAAATACTCCCAAATCAATATCTTATCTGGAGCAATGGATAGACGAGGCATGTCTTTACTGTGGTGGGTCGGAAGAAGGAGTCGGACACATTAAGGACATTCTGAATGATCTTTAATGAAATTATAGTAATAAAGCCTATCTTTCCCTATTGCTAGAGGGAATGCCCTGCCTACCTAAAGAACTAAAGGTGCTTATAAGTTGTCAGGAAGTCCAAAGTAAAAATGTCCTCTTCCAAACTAACTCTACTTGACCCTTCCACTATTTATAACTGAATTAAATGGAGAATGTCTTTCTTCACCTGGTCTTTTCTTCTATTCTGATGGTCTCTTTTTATACAAGTTTCTCCCTGATGCCGATATTTAACATAATCCTTTTGGATAATCTATTTGATCACCTCTTGTAGCTCTTCCAAAATACTCTGAGGTTTTGTGTTTTCTGTGCTGTTGTATTTAGAATATCTTTCCTTCAGATATGTTCTCCCACTCTTGTCTAAATTCTCAGACTCTTCCCAGTCTTTTAATTCAGGCTTTCAGATTTGGTTTTGTCTTGATCCCTTATTAGGCCTTTCTTGTCATGTATTCTCTTTTTGAGATTGTCTCCTCTTTTATCTTCTTCGCTTGACCAGCTCATTTCCTGTCTCTCATTATGTGACTCGGTTGGGCTTTCTCCAGTGTTCATCTCTGAAGGCATAGTGTATCTTCCCTTCTTTCCAGGGGATTTGTTTCCAGTCTGTGTTTCCTTCGCAGCCAGGATGGTTAGACTCCTTTTATAGGTTTTTTACATCTCTTGTTCACAGATCTTTCTTGCGAAAACACATTCTGGGGACTGTGACATGTTTCTCTCTTCCTAAAAAAACTGGTAATCCTTGACCGGGTTATTCGTTACTTGCTGTCTTGGGTTTTCACCATTCCAATTATATAGTCTTAGGTTGAATGTCTCGTCCTTAGGACTGGGATGAGTTTCTCCATACATATAACCTATAGCCGGTCAGATCGCACAGTGAGTAGAGTGCTGGCTTTGACATCCGTGCAGAGCCTGCCGATGCATGCTTAAATCCCGGCAGGGCCCAACTCAGCCTTTCATCCTTCCTAGGTCGATAAATTAGCACCACACACCGTGGCTAATAAGCAGTGCCCACATGCCTGAGGGTTCATAGTTGCTATATAAATGCTAATTATTAATTAATATTATAACGATGCCCGGCTGCGGCCTGCATCTCCTGGTTCCGCCAGTACATCTCTGTATACAGGGGAAGGTTTCAGGTTTTGTCTCTCGCTCGGGCGACTCTCTTCGGTATCTGGTTTCTTGCGCCTCACTTTTGCTTCTCGTTAGGTTACTGCCATAGTCGTGCGCTGGCGATTGGAAGCTGCTCGTGCTTCCAGCAACGGCAGTCTCAGCATCGTTGTTCGGGCATCCTGCTCACATCACCACTGGGGACAGGGTTCCTCTCTTCCTCTTCACAATGATTATTTCACTGTTGCACATGCTGGGCTGTCAGCATTACGCACTGACGGTCTCCATTTCCTCGAAAGTCGTGGTCCATGACCTTTCTCGGATCCTCCTCCTGCAGGTGTGATGCCAGGGGCCCAACCCTGCGTACAATACTTTTTCACTCCTTCTCTGACTCATCCCAGTTAAATGCAAGTCCCTCCTCAAAGAGACATCTCCTTCATATTGGTTTCTTGTAGCATTGCCTTCAGTCCAATGGAAAGATGACACATTGTTCCTTATAGCATACAGTCCCATATATGTGGCTGTGGTAGGTGGTCTAGGGAATTCCTCAAAGGAATGAGAGTCCTTGTCCCCAAAGGGGAGTCTTCCCCAGTGAGGTCTCACTTGCCTCGACCCCTAGGGGAGGGTCCTGTGGAGCAGGCTCACCTCCCTAGCTTCAAAGGGAGAAGCTCCCCTTTAGTGAGAAGGGACGAATACCTGGGATTCATCACATACAACACTTGAATACATGTCTTCTTGTCTTGCTGCACACAAATGACAGTCTCGTGCCTTGAAACAGTTGTGTCTAGGCGCGTTATAAATGTTCTATCATATCATATCATCCTATGACTGACTTAACACACTACACAACGACTGAATGTGTTTAGTAACAGAACTACACCACTCTTGTCTGTTATAGGGATATTAATGAACCATTGTGTCCAAAGTACTGCGGTCCTGTAGAGCGCACCTTCTGACATTTTGGTGGAGTCATGCCACCGTGTACATAACGAGAGAATGTTACTGCACAGGGAAGTATATCTTTTAGGAGTATTGCTGCACGCTGCTGTATAATGCCTTGAGTAGGAAAGAATACAAGTAGGGAATACGTAAAACAGTTTAAGCCTAACCACGTTTGTAAAACTGGCTTAATTTTCTGCTAATTTAAATAGTACCTGAATCCTCCCTAACCCTGCTCCAACCATGCGAAAAAAAGGCTAGACTTGCTGCACCCAAATGACAGTCTAGCCTGATAATAACACATCATGCTTGCTTCATCATGGTTGCCCATTACAAATGATGATTTAGCGCACACTCCTCTTCTTCCACCCCCTCTCCCTCAGCCCCAAAAATCAGCTTCTCGGCCCAGCATTAAGCACAAGTGCACACTTTCACACACCATTCACTCGCTCATACAGTCAGACCCAGCCACAGCAAACCTCATACACTCACACACACACACACACAAACATAATACAAGTACACATCCTTGCATGCACGCACAGACACCTGCCTACATGCACGCACCATGAATATTCAACGACCTTGCGCGCATGCACACACATTTACACAACATAAATGTTTCTCTTACTTTTTTTGACGACCCCTCTCTATGTAAGCCTCCGGCTTCTGTGCTATATGTAGACGGGAACACAGAAAAGCTTCCTGGTTCCTGACATGCGCAGAGGAGCCAGATTGCCTCATTCTTGCCCAAATCGGAACAATAATAATTTCTTCTGAAGTCACTTTGAAGTGTAAGGGTGTTGAAGAAGGAAGCTGACGCAAAGGTGGCATGATTTCGGTTATATACATTTATTTATGGTTTTGAAAACCTAACTGTCCCTATTTCTAATCCGGGTTTCCCTGCCTCAAACCTAATACGAAAGGGTCTGTCAGAATGTCTATCAAATTAATCTCCACCATCCTGTGTCACAACCTACTTCTATTCCTCACACTACAACTAAAGGATGAACCAACAAAGTTTCCTCTTCAGTAGAATTGACCCTTCTTGTGTTCGTGCAATGGTCCCTGACCCTTGGCTGCTGATCAGTGGTCTTATCTCTGCCACTGACGCTTCTTGGGCTCTGATTTGGGTCCCTGACCCTGCTTGTATTCGTGATAGGGCCCCAGACCCTTCCTCGGTGGTCAGTGGGTTTCTATCTACCACTGACACGAGGAAGAGGATGTTGGAGGCACGACTGACACTGACTAGGCCCAATAGTTAGTTCACTCCCACTGGGCCGAGGGAAAGCTGTTTGAGCATTTCTCCCGCCTGCTCCTGCTTCCCCTCCAGGTCTCCTGTACCTCCTGTGAGGGGTCAGAAATGAAAGCCAGACACAAAGTTGTCATGTTTTTGGTAAAAGATTTTTGTTCAAATTAAATGGGTTGGGAAAATGCCTCTCTGAACCAATTCTAAAGAGCAGTTTTCCTACCTAAAACCAAAAACGTATGATCTGTCTTTGTCAGGATGTCCGAAATCAAAAGCTGTCCTTGTATCCAAATGTTCCATCCTGACCCTCACACTACAACCAAAATAATGAAGTGAAAAGTGAAATATCTTAAACCTGGGACTTGCAAAAAGTGTTCCTGAATAAAAATCTAATAGCTCCAACGTAAATGTTGTAATAAAGTGGAATGAAAAGGCATTAATTCCAGAGATGGATTGCCTTCCTCTGGATTCTTCACTGGTATGACAAACGTCTTTAGGTCGAACAGTTCCTTTGTGCCTTTCTTGGTTCACAACAATCCTGTTAGACAAACTGTTCAGCCTTGTAAACTCTTCTTTAACAAAAGTTCCTTTCTTGTTTAACAAAACACTGTATCTGCTTCACACTCTGTAGATTTGCAATGTGCCTAGTGTAATACCTTGCCAGAACTTCTCTTGTATTCATAATTGCCTGGTATATGCTTGCCAGGATTTCACATATATGATAGCCCTCTTTACATCCAAGTAGCATATACCTTTCTTAGCTTGGTATAGGTACTTGTTCTCACAGTTCTCTTAAGCTTTCCCCACATTTACATTCACTTCTTATTGGGGTTTAGGTTGGCACTCTGCCTTTTCAATTTAGAAACCATCTGATTATTTCACTTTCCGTGACTTCACAATGTTCAAATTCTTTTTTGCATGATCGCAGAAATGCCCCGTGGTCCTCACTCTGCTTCGGTTGACTTGCTGGCTTTCTGTAGCTTTTTCGGTCTTCCTCACGCTTACGTGGTGTACCTTTGCAACTTTCTTCCCACTGTGAGTGGCTCCGACGTCTTTCCTGGTCCCCGCTCCTCTGGCGGCTCCGCTTATGCACGCTGGCTTCTCTTCCACTCCCGTAAGGCCAAAAATGCTACACCCAGCTGCTGGACGCCCAGTAATCCTTTCGCGGTTCCTAGTGTCCTCACGACACGCTGTGCTTGCACCACGTTACTTCCCTTCTTGGCTGCCAAGCTCCTTTGCTTCCCCACATCGTCTTGCACTTCCAGCTTCCACACACCGGTTCGTGCCTCCGGCTCCTGTGCGCCTTCAATGGAGATGCCACGTCTTCTCCTGAGCTCTCTGTCTGGTTACCATTTTTAACGGTCCAGCAAACGGGTGTTTTCATGCAACAACTAGCACGTTCACCAAGCTTGATGCTCCTGCCGCTCTGCATACATTTCTTCATCCTCCTGGTCTCAGTACTTGCAGTTAAGGGGTTAGCTTGTTGTCCATTAGGATCCTAAGGATTTTTACTATTTTGATGGCGTGGGCGCTGTTCCTAGTTCTGTGGGCCATGGGATGTATTGGTTGCTTTCCTGGTTTTTGGATATAATCATGATTTCTGTCTTTCCCGGGTTGAGTTTGAGGCTGTTTGTGTTCATCCATTCGAATAGTTCATTCAGAGAGTCTGCTAGCGTTGTGTCCTCCTCTTGTACAGCTTCGATTTTGTAGATGATTTGGATGTCATCTGCCTAGTTGTAGCAGGTGAGACCGTGCCTTTTGATGAGGTTGATTAGTGGAGTCAAGTAGATGTTGAAGAGGAGTGGGGATAGGGAGGGTCCTTGCAGTACTCTGCAGGTGGTGTCCCGCCGCGTAGATTTGAATGGTTTTATCCATATTTCTGTTCTTTCATATAGGAACAATTTAATCTGGAGCAGCGCTGTGCCTGTGATTTCTATTTCTTCCAGTCTCTTGATGAGGATGTTGTAGCTGACTGTGTCGAACTCTGTGGAGAGGTCAATTAATATCAGTGCAGAGTTTGTGTTAGAGTCTGCGTTGGTCTTTAGGTCATCCCAGATGTAGAGAAGTGCCGTCTGTGTCCCTCTCATAGGTCTGAAGTCAACTTGTGCCTGGTCCAATAGTTGGTGTATGTCTACGTGTTCCAGTGTTTGTTGCTAGACATAGGTTTCTAGCAGTTTTGCCGGATAGGGAATGTTTGATATTGCTGTGTAGTTAAAGAGGTCTTCCACATCTCCTGTAGTATCCGTGAGGAGTGGTTTGATTTATGCAGACTTGAAAGACCGCAGTACTCTCCCAGTTGAGAGCGATTGGTTGAAGAGGTTTCTGTGGAATTCCAATGGTGTGCTTTGTGTAAGGATTGATTTATAGATGTCTGGTGGGCAGGGGCCCATTGGTGAGCCTGCTTTATTGCTAAGTTTCACCAGCTTCATGAATCTCTCTACTGATATTTGTGTGAAGTTTTGCAGTTTGTTCTGTGGTTTCAGGGTAGGGGGGGCATGCTGCACGGTCTGGTTGATTGGTCTGCTTTGTATGATCCAATGTATGTCAGTGATTTTATTTTTGAAGTAGTCTGCAAGGTCGTTGGATAGTTTCTGTGAAGGTACTGGTGTGTTGTTGCATCTAGGTGGGGTTTCTCATCTCATTTATGATTATTTCTTTTTGGGTGTTGGTGGCTATTGTGATTTGGTTGTTGTAGTGTTTTCCTTTTGGCTTTGAGAATTTCCTCTTTGTATGCTCGGATTTGTTTTTGATAATTTATTCTTTTTGCCTGGCCGTAGTTTTTCCTCCATTCTAGTTAAAGTATGTGTTTTGTTTTTCCTTCATTGTACTGAGGTGGGGTGTGAAACATCTTGCCAATGCTTTCTTTTGTGAAGGGATGAGAGTTTTTTTCCAGGGAGATGCTCTCTATTGTTTCTGTGATCCATTTATGGATTAGGTCTACTTTTTCGTCATTTGAAGTTGTCTCGTAGACAGCTGTGTCATATGACTTTGTACTTGTCGTCTAACCAGGTTTCTGTCACGAATATTTCCAACCGTGCAAAGCGGTACTGTTATGGTATCAAATGAGAAGCCCAAGAAAATCCTGTGTACCCCACACTCTTCTGCTTCCTGCTCGAGAGAGCGGACTCCCCACTCTAGGCTTCATGGTCTGGTCCTGCCTACTTCTGCTCTGGTCCATGGTTTGCTAGACCAGGGAAGGCGGAGCCTGCAATCTACCCTTCTACTGCCATCACTTCCCTCAAGTGCAGAGTTCATCTTTACTGATGCTGCTGAGTCAGCCACCATTGCAGTCGTTGCCACTGCCCAGTTACCCAGCTTCTGAACCAAGAGGCAGGTACGTTGGTCACAGGTTGCGCTGCTGTAATGTCCACCTTCGCATCCTTCCTTTCCTCCAAGCATGTAATGTAGGCAGGCAGGATTCATGTAGTCAATTTTATTCCAGGTGCTTCAATATTTTTTACTTTAGACCATAAAGGATTCTCCTGATACACCAACCTGTGTTGGGCCCCCTACTGCTAAGCTGTGGTTTCCTGGTCCTTCCTCTTATGTTTAGTCTAGACTGCATCCACTGTTCTCCAGTTCTGCAGAACCTATTTTCTAGAGCAGGCAGATGAATAGGACTTTTAGGCGTACCTTCACCACTTTACTGTGCTGCTATTTTATTCTTATATATTTCCTGTGAGTTCCTATGGAGCTGTATGCCTTATATCTGTTACTTTCAGGCAGGACCCTTTCTTTTTTACATGGGTAAGCAACCACCACTGCACCCATTTTTTCCCTTGTTTACTGCTGTGAACACCAACTAAAGATAATGTTCTACCTTTCAACATGTCTGCTCCACCCCCTCAATGGTGAGCCTGTGTTGCAGTTTCGCTCTTTGCTAAAATACCAAAAAATGTTCTCTCAAGCCATAATCAAAGAAAAGATATGCTAGCCACGTTAGTGAAAAGAGTAACTGTACAATGAGGAAGAGTGTTATCTAAAGGCTTCAAAAACCAAGCGTGAACCACAACCATAGTTTGAGTCACCAGAGAGAGAATGGGCCTCATTACACGTTGTGCGGTAAAAATCTCAAATTACCGGCATGACGCTCTTAAAGTGTCCGCCCTCGCAAGAGGGCGGTAATAGCGTACCATTACTAGTACGCGGACACGAGCATAGCGCCATGCCGGTAATGACCCCAAAAAGTCACTTACCGCCCTCAACGAAAGTGCAGATAGCACCTCCGCCCTCACGCTGCATGCAAATAGCGGTCACCGCTACTAGCGGTGACCGGTAAATTGCGGAACCGGAAATAGCGTCATCGCACGGGAAAGAGCCCGGCGGCCATCTTTAAAAACACAATCCATTGCCATCCTCTAACCCCCTGGACCTCTTTGGAGTAGCTTGCAGTTGCAAATCATCAGGGACACCCTCAACATGCCCAAGGCATTAAAAAAAAAACCACCGACCGGCAGCGGAAAGAAAAACTCACCTCAGAGGAGCTAATCGTGCTGACCCAGACCCTGGCTGACAATGCCGCCGTTGTCTTTGCCAACGACATGCGGCGGGAGACACTTATTAAAAAAAAGGAAATCTGGAATGATGTTGCGGTGAAAGTTAGTGCAGTGGGCACCACCACCCGCAATGTGCGTGAGTGCAGGAAAAGGTGGGACGACCTCAGACTCCGGGTGAGAAGCATCCTTGCCGAAAACCACAGAATAGCCACTGCAGGTGGATCCGGTTCACCCATCAAACTAAAGGAATGGGAGGAGACCTCTGCGAACCTAATCGGAGTGGAATCCATTGAGGGAGTTGGCACTATGGAGCATGGCGTGGCAGAACACATGACAGGATGCTATGTGAATGAACTGGAACCCCCAAATGTGAGCCCAGAATCATCTCATGGATGGACAAACATCCACACATGCATCCATCCCTGCCCATGTCAGTGTCAGACCAAAACACACACACATGCACACATCACCAGAGACAAGTGCCAAACACAACCATGCATGGATGAGGCACTGAACTGACACATCACCTGCATCCCCAACAATGAAGCCCCAATGGCCACAACTGCGTTATTGATGTATTCTGCATAAAGTACATAGAAATGTAACCAATGCCATCCCCCTTATTGTCCCTGACAGGCTCACATACAGACAGTGAGGATGCCGGAAATGCATCCCAGGCACCCCTGCAAGTAAGAGAACAAGGGCACAGGACTCTGAGGACACCCCCACGACATCAAGGGGCAACGTTCCACATGAGTGTGAAGCATCGGAGGAGTGCCACTGCCAGGATAGAAGTAGCCACACTACCAACTACAGCCCCACCACCGGAGGTGAACCCACAACCACCAATCCCAGCCACGGAGGGGCCACCATCCGCTGCGGCAAGCTCCGCAGGAGAGGCAGCAGCCACTGCCCCACTATCTGATGTTGAGGACACAACAGATGTCACAATGGAGATGCACACCCCAACCCCCTCCCCCCCCCCCGGAAAACCTGAGCCATCACCACTCCAGACACCTGGGTCTGCTGCCACTGGCGAGGACAATATTCTAGGTTCTATGACCCCCACGGTGGCTTCACCTGCTGACATGGATGCATCAGAGGGCACAGCAGCCACTCCACCAGCACCCAGCACTGCCCTCGACCTGGCCACCATCAGCCAGCAGCAACAGGAACTAACTGTGCTGGTTGGCCAGCATGTGGAGGAGGCTGCCCATCTCAGGGAGGAGATTGTGGAGACAGCAAGGCACTCCAGGGAGGGGATGGAGGCCTGTACAGACAGGCTGTGTGAGAAGATAGGCAGACTTAGGGAGGTCCTCCCTCAAATAGCGGACTCAATGGTCCGCCACTTCACACCACCAGGACAGTCAGCCACGTCGTCATCCACCGGTTCAACGCAGACAAGCCCCCTCCGCTGCTCCACACGCACCACCAGGCGCATGTCTAGCCAGCCTCCAAATGCTGCTGCAGACAATGGCCAATAGGGAGTTTATGGCGAAGCTTCTGCGTGCATGGCCGGACGGAAACATAGTGGCAGACACATGAGGAATTGTTGTGGGGGAAAGGGTGGTGGGATGTTTGGGGACATGCACTTTTTCATCTTTCCGTTACTTAATACACTGGTGTCTGATCAAAACACAGGCTTGGACATCTTCATTGTGTTTGTGTACTTTATTGGCGACAGGGTCCATTGCGTGCTTCCAAACATACACCAGTGCATTCATACTCATATCCATGTGACAGTAAAAACCCACGTTACTCAGAATATTTGGTTGATCAGATGCTGTCTCACAGCACGTCCCTCCTGACCATCCCCTCTTGCATGTCCTGCATCCCCTTCACCTCCGTCCTCATCATCATCATCATCCTCATCAGGTGCTTCCATTTCAACGTCGGGGGGCAGTGGCACATTCTGTCTGATACACATATTGTGCAGCATGACACATGCCATGGTGATCTTGGGCACCTTCTCATGGCCATACAGGAGAGCGCCACCAGACCTGCTAATGCACCTAAACCATGTCTTCAAAAGTCCAAAGGTCTGCTCAATCACGTTGCGGGTACGGGTATGTGCACGATTGTATTCCTCCTCGTGCCTGTTCTGTGGGTTCCGTACAGGGGTAAGGAGCCACCTCTTCAGGGGATAGCCAGCATCACCTGTATGGGGGGACCAATGGGGACCTGTTACTGTTCAGCTCAAGTGCAGACAGTTCATTTCAGGCTTTTTTAATTTGCATTGTGTTTGAAGTGCACAATTAACAGCATACATGCAGACTCTCTGTGTGACTGGAATGTGCAAAGGTAAGGGCGACCCTGCAAGTACACATGCCCCGTCAATGCCTACAACAGTAATTGACATGTCCATGCTGAAGCCGTGTGTTAGGGGTTCCTTGGTCCTAGGCAGATTTGGTATCACACTGCTGGTGTACTGCCATTCCAACATTGATGTTGCCATGCTGAGAGGCATCACTTGAGTTGTGCTATAAGTGCGTGGTGTAATGCTATGGCTAGGGGTGATCCCTTCCCATGCATTCAAGGTCACAATACATTATTGCTGTTGTGCTGCGCTCATTTTGTAGGACTATGTTGGTGGCATGTATGAGATTTGTGTATTTTGAGGTGTGGAATCTTGTGCAATGTGGATGTGGATGGATGTTTGATTTTTCTAGACCTTGATTGTCATCTATGTTATGTAGCTCACACTTGCTTGTCCATTCATCTCTGGTACGTTTTGGGCCTACCCAGATGGATGTTGGCGTACATCTGTATGTGCATTTGTCCAACGGACAACAAGCTACACCCAATCGGAGTAGGTATCTTCCCCGCCCCCCCCCCCCAATCTCACTGCCATGTGCTTGCCCTGCTACTCACCAAGTAGCCATGAACGTTGTCCGGCTTGTCGCTCCATGTAGCGTGGGATAGTTGAGTTCCACAGGACCATGGAATCGTGGGTTGATCCAGGAAATCGGGCACAGCAATGAGTGATTATCTTGTTGGCGTCACATACCATTTGGACATTGATGGAGTGGAATTGCTTCCTGTTTCGGTACACTACTTCATTGTGATGTGGGACCACCAATTCCACATGGGTACAGTCGATTGCCCCAATGCAGCTTGGGATGCCTGCCAGTGCATAGAAGCCAACTTTGGTGTTTGCAATCTCCTGGGCAGTCCGTGGCATGAATATGTGTTCAGGTGCATGCTTCAGGAGGGCATCGAGTACCTGGGTCAGCGTGCGTGAGAATACTGGTTGTGAGATGCCATGCATCTGCCCCACCGTATGCTGGTAAGTGCCTGTGGCCAGGAAGTGGAGCACAGTCCCCACCTTGAGTAGAGGGGGGATGGCAGTTCGGATGTCTATGAGGACCACAATGTCGTTGTGTATCATGTCTACAATGCTGGTTATGGTATCCCGGTCCAGACAGTACAGGGTGTGTATCTGCTCCGGGGTTAGGTTAAATGGATTGGCTCTGATCCTGGGGATTGTTGGGTGCCTCTGTGGTATGATTAGGTGCCGTGGTGGTGCTTGCTGTGTCTGTCTTGCCCTCCTCCTCCACCTGCGTCTCTGTGCTGCCTGCTGCTGCTGCTGCGCTGCGATCATGTCCTCCAGCCCATGTAATGCTGCTAGTATTGGAACCATCTTGGTGTGGGAAGGGGTGTGGTGTGCTCCTTTGTGCTGCCTGAGTCTCCATTGCCTCCACCTGTGCTGATTGTGTCCACCTGTGGCAGGTGGGAACACTGCTCAGTTCTCTTAACGGGTGGTTCGCGATGGCGGTATTAGCGCCATGGCGGTAAGGGGTTTTGGGTGCTTTTCCATGCCGCTATTGGCACGTCCGCCTGGCTTGTGATGATGTGCTAATAGCGGCATGGCGTAAATTACGGACTCGAGGGTTGCGCGCCCGCGGACTGGCCGCTATTAGTGGCGGCAAATAGCGGTGAGCCAGGTCGTAATTTGGATGGAGATTTAACGTTACCGGTATTCCATTACCGGTAACGTTAAATCCCTACCGCCTACCGTGTAATGAGGCCCAATGGCAGGTCTGAACATAAATTAGAGATGCTGTTTTACATGGTCTAGTTGTTAAGTAGCCAACTCTATGTTGCGAACGGTTGAAACTGAAGACCTGTATTCTAAGCCAAGTCACTAAATTGTGCCGTTCTAGCTGAGCAGATTTCTCTTTTCTGACAACTTTGGGAAATTTAAACAATGCCCACTGAAGTATCCCTGAGCCAGTGATGACAGGGAGCAGGAACCAGGCTGACTCAGGTAAGTGTAAAAGGAAACCGGCTTTATTCTTCTTAGTTACATAGCATAGTCATAAGAGGTAGGAGAGTAGGTGATAAGCCTCTGCCCTGGTTCCCAGTCCATCTCCCAGTCCCCACCCGTCACTCTCTAGAATCCCTAGGCCCCCCACACTCCAAGCTCCACTTAAACATTCCAGGAGGCCCTCGCACATACTCAGCCATTCAATACAGTCATACCAGGATACCAGCCATTCATCACAGTCCTACCAGGATACCACACCCACCATAATTAAGCGCTAGGTAAAATCCTGAACTTGGAAGGCCTGGCAAGTAAGTACTGCCAGGCCCATCTTGTCAATTATTTCTTCACACCTACTTGCAGAGGCGTTGTTGGGGGGGGGGGGCTAAGGGAGCTAAAGCCCCTGATCCTTTGGTTGTAGCCCCGGATAGAATCTCTGGAGCTACAACCAAAAGGCTACCTAGCCCCCAGTCCCGACAGTTATGACATCAGCGTAGCCCCGGGTCTTTTCCAGACCTAGCAACACCCCTGCCTACTTGTACACTCATTAGTTGTCTTCAGCTCTAACTTGGCTCTTATGCTATTAAAATTAGTACTCTTCGTCGCTCCCAGTCAAGTCAAATCGTTTTTTTTCCATAAAGTAATTCTGTGAAACTTGCATGTAGCTAGACTCTCATAAACCACATTTCTGCTGTATTTAACATTGCCGTTAATTTAACATTGTCAACAAAAACCAAGATAAAAATAAATGCTAGACTTTACAGCCTTAAAAAATACATGATTAAAACCTATAATTGCACATGAATATATTTCTGAATCTAGTGAACACTATTTATTATTGGTTAGTATTTAAAAAGTCTAAACACATAAATAAAAGGTCTAACAAAATTAGTAGTCACTTTAGTTAAAAGAATCTTTGTTCTTCAGTACAATAACCACTTCATTATGTAAGAAAGGCATGGTATCAACAGTAAAACAGATACAAGTGACCACAGTACAAGGGCGTTTATTGAACTTCAAAAAGGGTTTGAAAAAAAACGCCTATGTAATCCTAAATCCACAGATGGGAGCAAGCTACAACCATCAAATAATAACATTGTCCTAGTGGTGTCTTGTCAAAATAGAAGGCCCGATGCTAAAAAACCTAATGCCAGTCCTTGCCTCTAAATACAAATAGTGTGGGAAACAGTATTAGGCAAAAGAAAGAAATGTTCACAAAATGATATTTCAGGGTGTTCAGACCGTTGGCCTCCCTTCCTCATGTGTTCAGGACGGGAAAAGGCAGTTAACTCGAGCATAGCACAGTTTCTGGCTTCTTCAGCGCAAGACTACAGTTCAATCATTAGCACCAGGGCCTTCTGTGCTCAAGTCTCTTTGCTTAACAAAGTCTCTTGATTCAGATGGCCTTTTGCAACCAAATAAACGATAAACTCTTTTCCTCTTTCAGACTTTCACAAGTACACAATTTAGGTGATTCGCATTTCACCCCGGATGCCCCTCAGCCGGGCTCAGATCCTCTTAACACAATGTTCGTAAGATCTTCTTTTTCGGGTGACTCACGGTGTCATTGAAGTTCCACGACCCTCAAGGGCAAAGATCTGCAAAGATTCTGGAAGGCCATCGGGCCTACTTTGCGCCCTCCGAACATGACGGAGGAGAAGGAGGGAAGGTCCCCCTCCAGGCCCTGCACCAAATGCGGGCTACGGAATGTGTTTGTGGAGGACAAGTACCTGCAAATCCTCTACTGCCTGCACCCGGACAACAAGGAAAGTGGAGTGCGAAATATGCCTCTGGTTCTCCAAGAAGATGACGAAGGACAGGCACAGTAGACTGGCGGCGTGGCTTAACGCCATGGCCTCTGATCTATACTCCCATCAGGGGGTCATGCCTCACCCAGGACTGGCCGGTCCGAGGAGCAGTCTTCTAAGTCCTTTGAGGGCTCCTCATCCGTGGGGCCCAAGATGAGGCCAAGAGCTGCAAGTCCAAGTCCACCACGGAATCGGGTTCCAAGGTGAATAGGGCGTGATCGACATCACCTTCTGCCACCATAGCCAGCCAGCAATTGCGCTCCTCTTAGAAGAGGAAATCTACCCCGGCTAAACTACGTGAGAAATCCGAGAAGCCGCGGATGGAGGAGGACGAACAGCCCAAGCAGGCCCAATCGGCACAGGCTAAGACCGCGTCAGCAACAGAATTGGCGACTGCTACTGCCACGACAGCTAAGGGTGCGGACTCTGCGAAGGTAGCCCCTGCAGCTCAGAAGGTGTCCCTACCCCCAGGCGCAACACCGCTGCAGTGACTTTGGCATGCCGGCAGGGGGGGAAAACTGGCTGAGGCCCTGGCAGCGGCCCTGGCAGCGAGTGGAGAAAGATCACCACAGACAGATCGTTGCTGGACGCTCTTGCCCAAGGACACAGCCTGGAGTTTCAACGCAGGTGTCCGTGGATCCCTCCCGTTACCCGCCAGGAGCAGCACATCCCTCAGCTCCTGGCAGAGGTACAGCCATGCTGCGAAAAGGGGTGACAGATAGAGCTAGTTCTCCAGCGACTCCGGTGCTCCTGAGTCAATTCCAGATACTTTCTGGTCAGAAAGACTAGGTATTTGTTCAGACATCGTAGGTCTAAAGTCCCATTCAGGATGGTCATGTTGCAGCACGTGCTCGGCCAACTGGAAAGAGGAGACTTCTTGATGTCGTTGGACCTGGAGGATGCCTACTTCCACATCCCCATTCCACATCCCCATTCACAAGAAGCATTGACAGTTTCTATGTTTCATGGTGCAGGGACAGCACTATCAGTTCAAGGTCCTACCTTTTTGGCTTGAAGTTGGGCCCCCAAGTATTCACGAAATGCCTGGAACCAGTGGTGGCCCATCTCCGTCTACAGGGCATACACGTATAGCCGTGCCTAGATGACTGCCTGATTTGCTCCCGCTTGCGGAAGCTGGCCGAAGGTCACACAGAGGCGACCGCCCAGCTACTTACGATCTGGGATTCTCAGTCAACTATCCAAAGTCCTACTTAACGCCATCTCAGAATGCGCTGTTCCTAGGCGCCAGACTCAATGCAGTGTCTTGCCTGGCGTCGCCCTTGGAGGGATAGCAGCCATTCTGGGTGCAACTGCTGTCGTCAACGAAGACAACCACTGTGCGGGCAATCAAATCAGTACTGGACATGTCGTCCAGCTCTGCAGGTTGCAAACACGACCTCTTCAGGAATTCCTAGAAACACAGGTGTCCGGAAGCTTCACAGACAAGATATCGCTCAATGACCAGTTCCGTCAGGCAATAGTATGGTGGGGCGTTCGCTCCAACATCGCCCAAGGCACGGGATTTAGAGCCTGCCATACCAGGAGACCGTCACCACAGACCCGTCCCTAAAGGGATGCGGGCGCACACAGGACATCTGCACGCCAGAGGCCTGTGGTTGACAGAGGAGAAGGATTTTCATATCAACATTCTGGAGCTATGGCAGTGTTCTGGGCCCTCAAGTTCTTTCTCCCGTCTATGAAAGGCAAGGTGGTGAGGATCTTCATGGACAACACCACAACCAAGTTTTACATCAGGAAGCAGGGGGGTACTCGATCCACGGCACTCCACAAGCGCAGGACTTGTGGCGCTGGGCTGTCGGACAGGGCATGTTCCTCATCCCTCTCCACCTGACAAGAGTCAAGAACATCATCACAGACTCCCTCAGCAGGGAACTGCGCTCCTGCCACAAGTTTGTCAGGATCAGGTGGACCACCTGTTCTTCAAGTGGGGCAGGCCCCAGATAAATCTGTTTGCGACAGCAGCGAACTCCAAGTGGCAGAAGTTTGCCAGCAGGTTCCACCAGCCGTGGAGCCTGGGCGACGGGTTCTCCTTCGTGGGAAGGGATGTTCCTGTACGCGTCCCCCCCCATTCCCTCTCATGCTACGAGTCATCAACACACTCAGTGCCCATGTAAGATGATACTCGTCGCCCTGGCGTGGCAGAGGTAGATTTGGTATCCGGATCTTCTCAGCAGGTCGGCGTCGCCTCCGGTCAAGCTGCCAGTGTTTGCAGATATTCTCGCCAGCGAAGGAGGCGCAATACTTCATCACAACCCAGGGTTGCCGAACCTGAGGGCTTGACTACTGAAGCCCTAGAGTTTGGAGGATATGAGTTCCCTGCAGACTGCAGCGAGGTCCTTGCCAAGGCTAGGGCATCGTCGACTTTGAAGTGCTACGGTCACAAGTGCAAGCGTTTCGCTACTTGGTGCCAATCTCAGATTACCCTTCTGGGTGTCGTGGCCCTGCAGGTCCTTCCATACTTGCTATCCTTGGCCAAGGCCGGACTGGCGCACGCCTCTATCAAGGTACATCTGGCAGATGTCTCCTGCTACACCAGGTCTCCAGGAAGATCTTCACTTTGGTCTCATCGACTCGTCAAGGAGTCCCTCAAATTACTTTTTTGATCTTTCCGGCTGGTGAAAGCGCCTGCCCCAGCGTGGGAACTCAACGTGGTTCTGACGAGGCTCATGGGGTCTCCCTTCGAGCCTATGCCTCTCAAGTTCCTCCTGTGGAAAACGGCTTTCCTTGTGGCCATCACCTCTGCCAGGAGGGTAGGTGAGATCCAGGCTCTATACTGCAAGCAAACCATACCTGACTTTCCACAAATCGAGGGTGGTGCTGCATACGCACCCCTCTTTCATGCCAAAGGTTCCATCGGAATTCCACCTCAAGGAGCCTTTGGTGTTTCCTGTTTTTAATCCTGAAGCCTTTGTCACCGGCTGAAAGGGCCTTGCACTCGCTGGATGTTGTTCGTGCCCTGAAGTTCCACATGACATGCACAAAGAGTTTTTGGAAGCCTTCACAACTGTTCACGAACTTTGGTCTTGTGAACCATGGGAAGGCCTTGTCCAAGGCTTCCATTTCAAGGAGGCTCTCTGGCTGCATCACGCACTGTCATCGGTTGGCGAACTGACCGCTGCCCGGCCGTCTGAGAGCCCACTCCATCAGAGCGATCGCTGCGACAACAGCGTTTCTGTCTGGTGTGCCCCTGCTGGACATCTGCAGGGCTGCGACCTGGAGGTCCACGCACACCTGCGTTGACGGGGATTACAGGGAGAGTCCAGAGTCGGCCAAGCAGTGCTACGCAACCTGTTTGCTTGAGGTGCATCTGTTCCAGAGGTAAGAGTTATTGCTTCTTTTGAGCCTTGCCACCTCCCGTGGTTGTGTGATGTTGTGCTGCTATGTATTCGTTATTCATGACCATGAATCCATGCCAGACCCCATGCTGGAGAAGGTTTAACTTACCTACCTGTAACTATTTTGTTTTCCAGCATGGGTCTGGCATGGATTCACATGCAAACCCTCCCTCCGACCCCTCTGTGGCTCTTCTTGTTCATAATGCCACTTTACAGGCTTCCAGAGGAGGGGTTTAGGGAGAGGACTGTCAATGGATGGGGGCAGTATGACCCAGAGGACAGTGATTGGTTTAAAGGAGAAATACAGTTTTTAAGTGAAAGTGAAACTGGTTTTTCTTTTACAGAGGATTCCCAGCCTGACTGGGGATATTCATGAGCATGTGAAACCATGCCAGACCCATGCTGGAGAACAACAGTTACAGGTAAGTAACTTAAATCTTTTTAGCTGTTTCTTGAAGAAATTCTCCCATCTCTTTGTCGTCAACTGTCACGCAGCAACTACCGGCAGCGGGCACCATTGTCGGCGAAGGTCTTCAGTCCATCGGCTGATCTTCAGATCACAGCGCCACTGGCTTAGGCTCAGGCCTACACCTCGACCATGGTAGATGCCACGAAGAAAAGCCTCTTCACTTCCTATGAAAGCTGTGGCCTGAAGAATATCTTCGTTGAGGATCAGCATCACAAGTGCATTTACTGTCTTCATCGCGACCACTACCCGAACAGATGCTCAATCTGTCAATCTTTTTCGTCGAAGACTCTGAAGGACTGCCACCGGAGGTTGATGGCATGGATCGAGGATGGGAAGGCCTCTGACGTGGCCTCTTCCTGGCTGGCAGGTCCACTGAGCGTGCTCCCTCTTGTAATAAGAGGTTGAGGTCCTTTGAAGATGCTTCCTCGGCAAAGATCCAAAAAATATGAAATCCTACACTCCATCGACTTCTACGTCAACGGTCGCTGTGGCTGCTGGACCAAATTCTGAGATGGGTCGAAGATTATCCTGCTGGCTGGTGGGTTACCTCCATCCGCGAGTAAATCGCTGGGCTCGTCCAAGCACAGATCGTCAGAGAGAAGATCCTCTAAGGACCCGCTGCCAGTTCCACGGTCGTCGATGACAACTTCATCTATCAATACGTCGCCCTGTCGATGACCTCCCCATCGACGACCCCATCAGCGAAGTCTGTGAAATCAAGTCTTCTTTCAGCGGCCGCTGTGGCAAAAGGTTTGTCGATTACTGTCACCATGCCCAGGGTCTATTTTGCCTCCTAGATCACGGTCCATGGTCCCTACAACAATCCCGTTTACGAAAGCTCAGATTACTGTTCAGCAGGCTCCTGTCATAGCTGCTTTCTCAAAGGGCTCGGATCTGATGAGAGACATGCATCCAGCTCTGGACTTCCTGCCCAGGCCCACCAAGACTGTCCCTCTGGCTCTGGTTCCTATGGGATGCCACAAGAAGTCACCAGTCATCTACACTAGTTCTCAGAAGGATCTGCCTGCAGATTTTTATTCAGATCACGACAGGGGCAATTGGGGAACCAGACCCCATTCTGCCCATGCCTCATGAGCGGTGACTGACCCATGAGCCTTCCCAATCACTTAGCCCTCCAAGGGGCACATGTCCAGTTCCTGTTCCGACTGCACCGGTTGCATCTGCACCAAGGGACATGTCCTTACACATTCTAACCACCCTGCAAACTCTGTTGGCTTAAATTCAGCAGTGGCTGCTCACTGCTCCCATGCCTGCGCCTGTGCCTGATCCAGCCATGAGTCCTCCAAGGTCTCCTCGGCATCAACTGACACCACCTCACAGGGCACCTGTTATGCTAGAGGCCCTGCCCCCTCTGGCTGAAAAGTCGGTTCACACAGACACTGATACGGGCACTGACACTACTTGTACTAATACAGATGAGTTTGACTACGTTCCTGCGGATGGGGAACCTCCAGATGGCAATGAGCCTGCAAGGGCATCTCCCCCGGACGAAATTGGCTCTTTCCACTCTATCATCTCGAAAGCTGCCAAACTCTTCAACCTGGTGCCAGAAGAGGAGGGGGTTCCTTTTTGAGCAGAGGGAAGCCGCTAAGAAGACCATTGTATCGGCCCCTTTCTTGGATGACTTATGGGACCATGGCTTGGCAGTCATGAAAGCTCCACATACCACACCTGCTAAGCGTGACCGGTTGGAGATGAAATACTGGGTTCCAGAATCGTCCCCCAGGTGCCACAGGTCTCAGCCTTCTACGGACTCTGTGGTATCGGCCGCCACCAGGAAGCGGTCCTCCAACCCCTCTTGCATCCATGGTGCCTCTAGCCCACGAATGCAAGCCGCTGCTACAGGAAAGCGCATCATCACCACAGCAGCTTCCAACATCAAGCCCGCAAACGCCCTAGCCATCCTGTCACAGTACAACAGGGATCTGTGGTACAAGCTGGGGCCCATTCTTGACTTCCTCCCTGATGACAAAAAGGCCAAAGCCTTGGCCCTATTCCATGAAGGTGAAGTAGCTTGCGACCACGGTATCACTGTCGTTCTCGACATAGCGGATTTCGGCTTCCGCCAGATGGGGAATGGTGTGCCTCTCCGACGCCAGGGTTGGCTGAAGGCTGCGGATTTCCGCACAGATGTGCACACCAAAGCCATTGACATGCCGTCTGAGGACAACCTGTTTGACAAAGCGGTCAATGACACTCTTCAGGTCATCAAGACCAACACAGAGGCAGCATACTCTCTGGGAACCCTGCAGTAGAGAAGGCTGTCCTTTCTTTCCCCGAAGGGGATATTCTCCAGATCGTCCAATGGTTGCACCACCCCTTTCGTCAATCGTCCTACTCAGTCACCCAGGAGGCTTATTGTGGTAGTTCCCAGGCCTACAGCAGTGGCACCCAGTGCTGTTGCTTCCCATCTAGGACACAGACGCCAAACAGGCCTGAACCGACCCAGGACCTGCGCCCCTACTTCTGCAGGAGGACGACTATCAAACGTTGTCAATCAGTGGTGAAAGATCTTTACAGACAGATCGGTGCTCGACGTTCTTGAGCAGGGGCATGCTTTAGAATTTCAAGACAAGTGCCCCTACATTCTTTCTGTTGTGCGACAAAAAGTTCACATGGCCGAGGCAACAGGAGGCTCAAGCCATGCTGCGCATAGGGGCAATAAAACCATTCCCTCAGCGGCTCTGAAGCGTACTCCAGATACTTTCTGGTAAGGAAGAAGTCAGCAGTCCTAGACTTGCAACGCCTCAACAAGTTCCTCAAATCCCTAAAGTTCATGGTGGCCATGTTGCAACATGTTCTCGACCAGCTGGAGGAAGTGAATTTTCTGGCAACTCTCGGATTGGAGGACACTTACTTCCACATCCCCATTCATCGCAAACACCGGAAGTTCCTGTGTTTTGTTGTCCAGGAGCGACATTATCAATTGAAGGCCATTCCCTTCGGCCTGAAATTGGCTCTGATGGTGTTCACCAAATGCTTGGCACCAGTGGCAGCACATCTATGCCGCAAGGGTATCCACCTCTACCCTTAGCTGGACGATTGGCTCATCCGGTCCCGCTCGCACAAGCTGGCACCCCAGCACACAGCAGAGACTATACCACCTCTTACTCCGCTAGGATTCTCGATCAACTATCCAAAGTGTTGTGTAGTGCCATCTCAGAATGCGCTGTTCCTGGGCATCTGATTGAACACAGTCTCGTGTCTGGCGACTGCCTTGAAGGAGAGGGTGAAGGCCATCTTGGGAAAAGTCGACAGCATCCATCGCAACTGTCGGTCCATCAAGTCTCTGCTGCGGATAATGTCTTCTTGATTCCATCTGGTCCCCTTTTGCAGGCTTCAAATCGGACCCCTCCAGCTATTTATGGATGCTAGGTAGCAGCAGGTCACTGACACATGGTCAGACAAGATCTCCCTCTATTGGGCAGTCTGTCGAGCCCTGAAATGGTCGTAATTTCGTCCACACTGCACTGAAGGAGCCCCCTTTCAGATCAATGGACTGCAGGCAGTTTTCTGGGCCCTCAAGCCTTTACAGCCTCGGCTCCAGGGGAAAGTGGTGCATGGATTTACGGACAACATCACCACCATGTTTTACATCAGGAAACGGGGCGGTACACTCTCCCTTGCTTTCTCCCTGGAAGCCCAGTCTCTATGGCGCTGGGCCATTCTTCAATACATGTTTCCCATCTCGTTTCACCTGGTAGGCTTCAAGAACACAATTGCAGACTCTCATCAGGGAGCTGCGGCCATGCCACGAATGGGAGCTTCAACAAGCGCAAGTGTCACTTCTGTTCGGTGAGTGGGGTCTTCCTCAGATCAACCTCTTTGTGACGGCTGCCAATTCCAAGTGCCAGAAGTTTGCCAGCGGATATCCTCAATCGAGGAGTTTAGGGGATGCCTTCACGCTACCCTGGGAGGGTCTCTTCCTGTTCGCCTGCCCTCCAATTCCACTAATGCTACGTGTGATAGACCACTTGGACGTTACCACTGCAAAATGATCTTCAGTGCACTGGCGTGGCCGAGGCAGATCTGGAACTCAGACCTACTCCATCTGTCAGTTGTTCTGGCCATCCAACTGTCTTCACTGCCCAACCTACTCTCCAGAGGCACCACAACCCGGCCTCGTTAAGCCTCACGGCCTGGCTCCTGCAGCCTTAGGATTTGGACACTATTCGCTGCCTTTGGAATGCAAGAAGATCCTGGCCAAGTTCAGGGCTCCCTCTACGCTTGCTTGCTACAGGCTCAAATGGAAGCGCTTCACAATGTGGTGCCATGCTTGGGAGATTGCGGAGCTGCGCGTGACTGCCCCGGAGCTCCTCCCATACCTGCCACGACCTCTGCGATTCACTCTCCCTCTCTATCTTCCCCTCCAGCCCAACTCACTCTGCTGGTCACACACTTCATGTCTTGATCTCCCCGGGCCTCCCCCTCTCCACTCCCCTCACCTCTCTTCTCTCCTGGAGTGATCACTGCCTCCTCTCATCTTTCCATTTCCTCCCCTCAAGGCAAGCCTACCCCAAGGTTGCCACCCACCTTTTCTGACATCCGGCCCATAAAGCGCGTGTCAGTCGAGGCTTTTGCTGCCACCTTCTCCCCCCCCACCCCCAGGCTGACTCACATCCTGACACAGCCCTGTCCCTGCTCTACTCCTCGATTTCTGCTACTTTTGATGTTCTTGCCCCCGTCTTGAGGATCCGCTTAAAGCCCAAAGCCAAGTGCAATTCTTGGTATGACTCTGTCCCAGCTACACTTAAACATAAGTGTAAGGCGGCTGATAGGAAATGGAGGGCTTCTTGCTCATCCTCTGACAAACTGGCCTGCCGCCTGCTCCAAAGGCAATACCGACTCGCTGTCCACACCAAAAAGAGAATACACATTCAAGCCCACGTCTCTGCGGCATCTAACAACTCGGCCAAACTGTTTGAAATCTGCAAGGAGCTGGCCAACCCCCTGTTGCAGTCTCCACCCTCCTCTCGCTTCCCAGGCCCTTTGCAATGCCTTTGCCTCTCACTTTATTTCTAAAAAACAGGGCATCTTGAGGTGCAATAAGATGTTTGACTTTTTAGAGACATCAGAGATGTGTGCGGAGAAGCAAAGTGTGGAGTCAAAGATGACCCCGAGGTTCTTAGCCTCGCAGGTAGGGGTAGGAGGAGGGCCAAGGGAGGCCGGCCAGAGAGTGAGGGGAAAAAGGCAAACATCTTATTGCACCTCCTTAGAGATGCTTTGCCTTTCCTCTCCTTCCCTCCGAAGCTCACTGTCTCCCAAGCTCTGGTTCTGTCTAGGTTGGACTACTGTAATGGCTTCTTTCAAAATCTACCTAACTCCACTCTCCACCCTTTACAACTAATCTAAAACAGGACTGCAAGACTAGTCCTTGGCCTCTAGCCCTGCGATTGTGTCTCTCCAGCTCTGAAATCCCTTCATTGACTCCCAGTGGATGCAGGGATTACATTTAAAAACCCTCTGCATTGTCCATTAGGCTTTCTGGGGCCAGGGTCCAAAATACCTTCAACTATCCCTCTGTATATACCTCCCTCTGAAGCCCTTCGCTCCTCTACTTCTAACTCTGTCAGGGTCTGTCATTTTTCAAAGTAACAAGCTGGGGGTAGATCTGTCTTCAGCTGGGCCCTCCCTTTGGAACCGCCTCCCAGCCACCTTGAAACTTGAGGAGAACCATCTCCGGTTCCGGAAGCACCTCAAGACCTTCCTCTTCGCTTCTGCCTTTGCCCCTCTTCTCCACTGCTGATATGTTTTCTCTCTCGGCACTGTGCACCTGGCCACCCTCTGTCCTTCGGGCCCAGGTACCTGCTCACCCTGCCACCCTCCTGCACTGCCTCCGGGCCACCCCTTGCACTGGGATCTGAAACTGTACCCATACAGTCCCCCTCCCACTTTTCTTCTGCACTTATCAGATATACCCTATCTGACTAATCTAGCACTTGCCACTTGCTGGCTGCACTACCACTGTTTATCACTTTTATTTATTTTATTTTACATATTATTTATTCTGTTCTCTCCTCTGTTCCGCACTTTCCACTTCTCCCTCCTTCCATGCACTTTCCCCCTTTTTCCCTTGTTCCACTCCCTTTGCCTGGTCGTGGTCTGAAACACTTGTGTACGAGCACGATATAAATAAAATATCGTTTCATTTCACTGGCCAAGGCTAGTCTGGCTCATGTGTCTATTGTGGTCCACCTTGCTGCCATATCCTGGTACACACAGGCTTCAGGTACGCTCTCCTGGTTATCGCACAGGCTTGTTAAGGAGTTCTTCAAGGGTCTCTTCAGGACATTCCAGCCAGTGAATGCACCCGCCCCGGCTTGGGAACTGAACCTGCTACTGTCTTAAGCTCATGGGGCTTCTGTTTGAACCAATGCACCATGCCCCTTTTGATGTTTCATTCGTGGAAGACTACTTTTCTTTTGTCATTCGCCTCGACTAGGCGGGTCGGGGAGATACTGGCCCACTCCTGTAAGCCTTTGTATTTTTCCTTCCAGGCCAGTGAAGTGGTTCTGCAAACACATCCTTCCTTCATGCCGAAGGTTCCGTCAAACTTTCATCTGAACAAACCTTTGGTTCTGCCAGTTTTCTTCGCAAACCCTTCTTCACCTGCTGAAAGGTCTTTGCATTCGCTGGACGTTGCTCGTTCTCTGAAGTTCTATGTGGCACGCACAAAAGACTTTCGGAAGATGTCTCAGCTGTTTGTCAGTTTTGGACCTATGGGACACGGGAAGGCCCTATCTAAGGCTTCCATCTCCAGGTGGCTCTGCGGCTGTATCATGCATTGCTATCATCTGGTCAACAGACCGCTTCCAGGCCAGTTAGGAGCCCATTCTACCAGAGCCATCACAGCGTTTCTCTCTGGTGTTCCCCTGCTCGACATATGCAGGGCTGCTACGTGGAGGTCTATTCACACCTTATTGAAATTCTACTGTCGACAAGGATTCCGACGAGGAGACCCCGGGTCGGCCAAGCAGTGCTGCACAGCCTGTTTGTTTGAGACAAGTCTGTTCCAGGTGTACGTGTACTGCTTCTGTGAGTCTTGCCACCTCCCTTGGTTGTGTATATGTACTACTGTATAATAGTATTCATGAGCATGTGATTCCATGCAGAACCCGATGCTGTAGAAGGTACAAGTTACTTATGTGAGAAACCTGAGGGTATTCCTCCAAGTAGACCTCGGGAATCCCTTATTTAGGTGGCCAGGGGAGGGCTGGCTCTCTGAGATCCCAACCCTGGGGGCGGACGAGCGAGGGAGGAGGCACTGGGTAGGGGACCCCGGGGGAAAAGCCCCATGTGAGATGCAGTATTATGCTCAGGAAGGAGGAGAGGAGAACGACATCTTTGAAACCTTTGTAGATTGTACCACAGCCATCTCCCTCCCTCCCAATGATGCGCCCCTATTAGAATCTCCCCACCCATACACCTCTGGTAAACCAATTAAAAACCCAAACCCTATCACAGTAGAATAGAACCTCTCTTGGAATCCTTGTTTTCCTGTTGCCCACCAGAATATTCCCAGTCATTCTTCTCCACGTGCCCCTGATAATTAATTCCCGAACACCCAATCTATCTTGACAAAACACTACAGTTCTCACAATCCCCTCTGTTCAGTTTACGATTCCGGTTATCCCTGTTTGCGTCCTAAACCCTATCAACCCTGTCCTTCGGATTATCATTTTCCGAATTCCCAGTCGAATCTGACCAACCTTTCCCATAAACCCTCTTACTACATTTCACAAACCCTGCAGAAACCACTCTTCCAACCCTGTAGGATGTTTGGAAACTCTACCACCTTTTTTTTTCCAACACGAACACCTTCCCATACAGTAAAAGACAACAGACTAATTCTAAAACTGTTTACCTGACATGTTGTAACGCTCACCTGATTCCCGTAGAGGCGCCGGTCTTGACTGGGCGTATACCGTATCTTCAAAGGTGATGTGTAACACACGGCTGGCTCTTTGGGCTGGACCTCTGTGCACTGTATGTCTGACTCGAAGGGTAAGATGTCTGCAGATAGAAAATATGGGATTAATGAACTGAGTTATTGAATGTCTCTCTCTTCTTCCCTTTCTCTTCTCCTGTAGAACCCCAAAGGTTAACGCTCTCACCTTAGGTAAGTGAACGCCGTGCTCTCCATCTGCCTCGGGGCAGGGTGCTGTAACCAGTTTCTTCACTGGATAAGGGGAGCAGGCCTCTTGACTTCAGAGGACTGCTGTCCGTCGTTTACTGCACGAACGGTAAGTTTCGAGTAATTCTAATGTCTTTAAAAGTCTTTAGTAATGATGTCTCTTGTTTTGCAGGGTTCCGGCGATGGCGGATGACGGGCTGAAGTGAGTTGAAGATGGAGCCTGTGTGATGAATAGAAGCGCCTGGAAGCACGTAAGTAAGCGCTTGTTGCCTGCTTCACGATGCGCTCTAACTGTCTTTTTATTTTGCAGGTACAAGTTCGGAGCGGCTGCAGGGTGCCGGAATACCCACTGGGTTAGATGTGGAAAGGAGTAATGGCACGTGAGTATTAAAGTTCCCCAATGTCTTTAAACGCACCTTGTTTTGTCTTTCAGATGCGGGATGCAGCGCCGAAGGCCTCCGGAGCGTGCGAAGAGTTGGTAAGCTTTTGTCTTTCAGATGCCGGAATGCAGTGCGAAGACCTCCGGAGCGCACGAAGAGTAGGTAAGCCTTTTGTCTTTCAGATGCCGGAATGCAGTGCGAAGACCTCCGGAGCGCACGAAGAGTAGGTAAGCCTTTGTCTTTCAGATGCCGGAATGCTGCGCGATGCGTTGGTGACAGCCGATGGACCAAGTAAGTGAAGCGCTGTCACTGAAGACCGTAATGCTAACCTGTTCTTTCTTGTCTTTATAGGTGTTGCTGAAGACTGGATTCAGGATGGTAAGCCTTTTTCCTTAGGCCCAGGATCAGATGCAGGAGACACGATGAGCGTTCTGCTGCAGAGGATGCAGAATAACGCAAAGCAAGATTCATCCATCGGGTGTGGTTTAAATAGCCTCCTGTAGTGCTTAGGTGCCTCCTTCCACAGCCACGCCTAGGTAAGAAAAGAGTTCCTGCTTTCCAGAAGCGTTCCAGTGTTCTGAACCTAGGGAGTGGCTCCTGCCCCACCCAACAGGAAAAGTAGTTCCAAACAGAAGAGGATCAGAGGCTCAACTGGCAGGCAAGTAAGCAGTATGGTCTGCTGCAGGTAAGTCCACCCAAGCATTATGAGCCCGGCGCTTCCAGCGCTGGGACTGGGCATATTTATGAGCCTGGTGCCACTGGCGCCAGGACTGGGTCCAAAAGGTCCCAATTGGGACTGGTTGAACTCGGAACCTGGGTTATGGATCTGCTTCCAAGGGAGTTGGGAAAACCCTGACCTTTTGGAAGCAGAGATCATGACACATGTCCCAACCCAAGGGCCAAGCAGAGTCAGGCAATTGACTCGAATCACACACACTCACACCTGATGGCCCTTGCCTTTCCCCACAGGGCTAAATAAAAGGTGGAGCACACACACTCACACCTGATGGCCCTTACCTTTCCCCACAGGGCTAAATAAAAGGTGGAGCACAAGACCCCAGGGGGAGCAAGGCAGACCGCACGACGTGAGAGCTAACTCAGCACGGCAGTTCAAAAGGAGGCGAAAGACTGCGCATACCGAAGGGGTGACGAGGAAAGAAGCGACCTTGCCCTTTCCGACCAAGGCCCATGAAACCTCTGCAGATGGAAACCTAAGACTGAGAACAATAGCCAGTGTGTATTGCAACAGATGTCAACGGTACACAAGACTCTCCTCCGCTGATTACCAAGCCAGGGAGAGATGTTTGTCTCGGGCGTACCAGCCTTGACTCCAAAGAGAAGAAAGCCAAGTGGTTCATCACAGTCAGTGAGTCAAGGGGAGAGTCGATAAGAAAAACGAACTGTGTTGAGCGAAAAGTAGCATGCAGCTAATTTGAACTTTGAAAGGTATAAAGGAACTATTGAGAAAAGAGGGGTAAAACCAACAACAGAGCTGTCCGGCACCACGTGGGTGCTCACGCAGGAATCTCTGGGCGATTACCCGATGGTAAACACTACCGTAACCAGAAGGCCTTGGGAAGAGCGAAGAGAGGTCAAAGTGGTCATACAGGGGTCTTGTAAAATCCTCTATCGTTGAAAGTCTTTGACTGACAGATGATTGTGAAGCTAGGGGAAAAGAGTGCTGCATGGTGAAAACAATATTAGAACTGTGTGTGGTAAAGGTTGGCAAGAGTGAACCCGGCGGAGGGATGCTAATGAGAAAAGGCGAAGTCTAAAGTCCTGAAATAGAGTGAACTGTCAGTAAAAGTTGACGAGACTGAACCCGGCAGAGGGAAGCCAACTATCGGGGCAAAGCCTGAAGCGCTGTTTTAAAAAGCCATTCAGGCTCGTTAAAGTAAGAAGAATTGGAAGACCAGGGGAAGTGAATTATCCCCCTTGTCAAGTGGGTTTGAACCTGGTCAAGGGAGATCCAGGGGTGAAAAGTCATCACCCGAAGTTCACTGAGAAAGGAACGGTTTTGATTTGTTGAATACTACCTGCAAGGGGTCTACGCCCAGAAGAGGAGGACCCAGGGGTGAAGCCATCACCCAAAGTATTCGTGAAACAGAACTTTGGTTTGTTTGTTGAGAATATCAGGCCCTCGAAGGCAAGAGACTTTTATGGAAAAGAGACTTAACCAAAGAAGAACCTGATAGCTGATACAGAACTATTGGCTCATGCTGAGAAGGCTCGAGCATGTGCTGTGCTCCATAGTCCCACCTTGTCCCTTGCTAAGAACACGGGGAAGGGAGACCTCAAGGTAATCACACCCTGACTTATTGTTTGTGAACACTTCTTTC
Source organism: Ambystoma mexicanum (assembly GCF_040938575.1). Lineage (NCBI taxonomy): Eukaryota > Metazoa > Chordata > Amphibia > Caudata > Ambystomatidae > Ambystoma > Ambystoma mexicanum. The sequence continues at coordinate 662,963,387 of NC_090931.1, forward strand.
GAAGGGATTGTGTCCTCCGACGTATTCCGTATCTTTGATAATTCGTCTCCAGCTTGCTGGCCTCGGACATTTTTTCCAGTAGAGGGTGCCGCGCTTTGACGTCCGACGAGTCGATGTCCCTCGGCGCAGACGTCACCATGCCCATAAATAGCTGCACGCGGCGTCTGTTGCTCAGTTCCGTTTTTCCGCGCTTCGTGGGGCCTCGGAACGTCGTTGCTCAGTTCAGTCAGAATAACCCTCTATATCTACTCGAATAAATACCATCTCGTTCTCGATGGCATCTTCATCGGAACTGACGATGCCGCGATCCGGCTTCAAGAAATGTCGAGACTGCGGTAAAAAAAATTTGATAACGGATCCACACAGGATCTGCTTGTGGTGCTTGGGAGCCGAGCACCATTGTTCGGAGTGTGAGGACTGCATGTCCATGACGGTGAAAGCCTTGAAGGAGCGCAGGGGGAAGCTCGAGAGATGTAAGTCAGTCAAAACCTTCACGAAGGTTTCTTCGGCTGAGTCGAGGCATTCGTCTCCTCGCCGTCGAAAACATTCCCATTCTAGATCTCGAAGTAGCTCCCACCATTCGTGGAGATCAAGACACTCAAAGAAGAGACGTCGAAGATCCCCTTCCTCGTCGCCTTCTGTTTCCCCAGAAAGGGTCTTCTGTCCCACAAAACACAGCTCTCAGGCTGAGTGGGAGGAATTCAGAAAGAAAATGTTAAGCGTCTTCGAGAAAGCGGCCTCGACCCCCTCGAAGACAGCTGAGGGTGATACCCCGGGTGAAAAACCCAAAAAATCAAAACGCTGCGAGTCGCTGCACCCGGCGAAACATTCCACCCGAGAGCGTCATGAGCCATCGGGTAAGAAGGCACCATCTACGAGGTTGAAGATTCCTTCGATGCATGGATCGCCGCCATCGATGCCGTTGTCTAAGGGTTCTTCGACGCATCGGTCAATCGACTCGATGCCATCGTCGACGCCGACATCGACGCCGATGAAAGAAAAGACCAAGGCTACTCCACAGCCAACGGTGATTCCAAGGGCCTCCGGCACGATGCCGAGACCGTCGTTGACATCCTTGAGTAGGATCCCGATCCTCTCGAGTTCTTCGAGACCTCTTCCAGTTTTCTCGACGCCGTTCTCGGCGCCTTCGAAGCCTGTCACATTGGCATCGACGGTTTCTCGCCCAATAATGACGAGTTTGGCTCCTTCTGCCTTAGAGATGGGGTTTACACCATTTCAGAGGTCAGAGTACCCTGGACTATCTTCAAGAGGTGGAAGATTCTGACCAGGAAACCTTTGGCTTGCAGAGGACCACACTGCCTGTTTCAGAGGATTTCACCTCTGAGGAAAGAAGGTTGAAGGACCTTCAGGAGTCACTACATGAGGCAAGTGGGCTGGACACTTCCCCAGAAGTGGAATTTGTTAAGCCAGACCCAGGGGAACATGCCGAAACACCTTATAGAACCCTTATGGCAAGAATTATTGAATTTATGGGTTGGTATGCGCCTTTGCCTGTTTTTCTACAAGATGACCTTGCAGACATATTAGACAAAGGTCCACAGGAAGATCCTGTGGTCCCCTTCCATGCAGCTTTACAAAGGACAATTACATCTAATTGGGAAACTCCTGAAGTTATCCCTGCGGTCAATAAAAGATTGTCAGCCAAGTATAGGGTAGCTGCTGCTGACCCTGAATACTTATCAAAACACCCGACTCCAGAGAGCCTGGTGGTCCAAGCAGCAACTTCATCAAGCAATAGAACCGCTTACCCTACTGTCCCACAGGATAGAGAAGACAAGAGGTACGATTCTATGGCGAAGAAAGTCTTCTCTGTTTGTAGTATGGCGTTGAAGTCCATCAACTCCACCTGTACGCTCGCCAGGTTCAGTCACACACTGTGGGAGTGTGCTTCACCAGCGGCTGACTGCATACCCAAAGGAGAGGAAAAGGAAGCCTTCCTTAACATTATTAAAGATGGCAAAGATGCCATGTGCGAGTCACTTCAAACTGGCATTGATTCCGCTGACAGTATCAGCAGGGCCATGGTGGCAAGTACAACAATCCGCAGGCATGCGTGGTTGCGAAAGTCTGGCTTTGCTCCAGATGTACAGGCCAGACTTTTGAATATGCCCTTTGACGGCTCTTCATTATTCGGAAAGAAGGCTGATGACAGTCTGGAAAAGTTGCAAACATCTAAAGCAGCGGCAAAATCGTTAGGAGCTGCAATCCGCCAAGCTCCTTTTCGCCCCTCAGGAACCTCTGGAAGAGGAAGGTCCTTTCGCTATTTTTCCGCATTCGGGAAAGGCAGAGGACAGCCGGCTCAAGAGGCCAAAGGAGATCCACCCGAGGTGGACGGGTCAAAAGTACCAAGGTCGCAGCAGCAGCAGGTGCCTTTTTACCCTCGGCATCTGCATCAGCCGCCCCCAAACCACTCTGAGGTCTTTCCACACAAGACACCTGTAGGGGGCAGGTTAACTCACCATTTGACGGAATGGCAGGCTATAACGTCAGATGCTTGGGCATTGGAGACAGTTGCCCAGGGTTACTGCCTACCCTTTCTACACGTCCCTCAGAGTCATCCACCGGGGCACAGCTCTCTAAAAGTTTCAGATCCTCTCCTCTTGCAGGAAATTATAGACCTGCTAGAGAAAGGTGCCATAGAACCGGTACCTGTAGCGGACGGGAACAAGGGCTGGTACTCCCCCCTACTTTCTCATACCAAAGAAGGACGGAGGATTGAGACCCATCCTGGACTTACGAGAATTGAACACGTTCCTCAGGAAGGACAAGTTCAAGATGGTAACTCTCTCTCTCTCAGATCCTTCAGCCCTCCAGCGCCAGGACTGGCTGGTATCCCTGGACCTTCAGGATGCTTATTTCCATGTGCCTATCCATCTCAAACACAGGAAATACCTAAGGTTCGCAATTGGCGACTCTCATTATCAATTTCGAGTTCTGCCATTTGGGCTGACCTCCGCCCCGAGGGTCTTCACCAAGCTAATGTCGATAGTGGCTGTGAGTCTAAGGAGGGAAGGGATCCACGTCTACCCCTACCTGGACAATTGGCTGATCAGGGCTGTATCTTCGGAACAAGCTCAGATCCAGCTAGATTATGTCTGCCACTTCCTTCACAAACTGGGCTTCTCCCTCAATTTAAAGAAGTCACAGATGAAACCATCACACAGACTCCAGTTCATCAGAGCGGTCCTGGACACTTCCCTGGGAAAAGCCTCGCCACCAGAGGTGAGGGCTCAAGATATTCTGCAGATGGTCAACAAGTTTCAAAATGCCCAACGTCTCCCACCCTTCGACTTTTTGAGGTTACTAGGCCTCATGACATCCTGCATCTTCCTTGTGCCAGAGGCTCGCCTGAGAGTGAGATCTCTTCAGTGGGCACTGATAACTCAGTGGTCGCAATTCTCAGAGAGAAGGACAGATCTCCTCCGGATTCCGGACAAGGTAGCCCGCGACCTTCAATGGTGGGCCTATCCAGAGAACATCTTGAAAGGAGAACTGTTTTGGCAACCATGGCCGGAGATAACAGTAGTCACAGACGCCTCACTCACGGAGTGGGGAGCCCATGCCAACGATTTGACCATCAGCGGTCGTTGGTTTCCATCGGAGTCCAGACTACACATCAACCTATTGGAGCTAAGAGCGATCAGACTAGCGCTGAAAGCTTTCCTGCCATCAGTACATGGAAAAAATGTCCTGATAATGATGGACAACACGGTGGCCATGCACTACCTCAACAAAAGAGGAGGCGTAGGATCACTGCCACTGTGCAGAGAGGCAATGCAGCTCTGGTTTTGGGCAATTCAGGAAGGAATCTCTCTATCGGCAGTCCACTTAGCCGGAGGGAAGAACTTGACAGCGGACGCTCTGAGCAGGCAGAGCACAGTCTCCCATGAGTGGGCGCTAGCTCAGGAAGTCCTTCAAGAGATCTTTGCCCTTTGGGGAACCCCTCAGGTGGATCTGTTCGCCACAAGGACCAACAGGAAGTGCGATCTGTTCTGTTCAAGGGAATTTCCCCCGAACGGAGCTCTAGGGGACACGTTCGTAGTGGACTAGGAGTTTCCACTCCTCTACGCATTTCCACCAGTCCCTGTTATTCCTCAAATGATCAGGAGGTTGAGAAGATTCCGGAAAACCATGATCCTAATTGCCCCGGACTGGGCCAGGAGAACGTGGTACCCGGACCTTCTAGATATGTCCATCTGCCCTCCAATCTTTCTTCTACTCAGAGAATCTTCTCTCGCAGAAGGGAGGTCAGGTTCTCCATCCAGACATCAGAACCCTCAACCTTCACGCTTCGCTTCTGAAAAGGTGAGGTACAAGGATTGGGACCTCCCTGATGACATCATGGAGGTGTTGCTTTCGGCCAGAAGGCCAGCAACAAAGTCTTTTATACCGCTGCCGTTGGAACAAATTTTGCAGCTGGTGTAGAGAAGAGAATATCAACCCTTTTTCATGTGGTACACGAACGGTGTTATCGTTTCTACTTTACTTGGCAAACTCAGGCCTTCAAGTTGGCATTGTAAAAGGCTATCTCGCAGCTCTTTCAATCTTCAAGCGCACTGCGGAGGAACCATCCTATTTCAAACTACCTCTAGTGTTACAATTTCTCAAGGGATTGACTAATGTTTATCCTCCAAAACCATTCCAGGTTCCCTTATAGGACTTAAATTTAGTCTTAAACTTCTTAATGGGCGCTCCTTTCGAACCACTTCACTCTTGTTCGCTGAGATTTCTCACACTTAAAACTGTCCTATTGGTAGCGCTAACATCTGCTAGGAGAGTGAGCAAGCTACAAGCTCTCTCCTGTAAACCCCCACATACAATTTTCCACAAGGACAAAGTTGTCCTACAGGTGAAACCTAATTTCCTCCCAAGGGTGGTTTCTGAATTTCATAATACTCAGAAAATTACCTTACCTTCGTTCTACCCTCCTCCCCATCCTGGGAAAGAAGAAGAAAGACTACATAGGCTGGACCCAAGGCGAGCTCTAAGCTTTTACATCAGCAGAATGGCTAGGATCAGACAAGCAGACCAACTGTTTGTAGGATACTCGGGTCACAAGTTGGGATTACCCAGAACAAAACAAACCATTTCCAGGTGGATTATCTTGGCCATTTTGGAATGTTACAAACTGGCAGGGAAAGAGCCACCCCAAAATCTTAGGGCTCATTCAACCCGGGGTATCGCCGCCTCTTCGGCCCTCCAAAGAGAGGTACCGGTTAGAGACAAATGTGCGGCTGCCACATGGTCGTCCACACATATATTCACAACATTTTATAACCTGGATTCCTCCACTAGTCAGGAGACCAGATTTGGCAAAGCCGTATTGCATTCGGTTCATCCCTAATGGGTGCATGACATTCTTACTCCCACCTCCAATTACATGCCACTGCTATGGGAGTCTATCAAAGATGAGGAATACGTCGGAGGACACAATCCCTTCGAAGAACAAGTTACTTCTTACCTTGTAACGTTCTTTTGATGGGATGTTCCTCTGACGTATTCCTTATCGCCCCTCCCATCCATCCCCGCAGTAATACTTCCCTTGCGGTTGCAGCTTACGCTCCTTCAAGGTCAATAACCTATTCAGGCATGACTTTTCATATACTACAAAATGGAACTGAGCAGTGACGTCGGCGCCGATACGGTGGCCGTCGAGGGACATCGACTCGGCAGACGTCGACGCGCGGCGCCCTCTACTGGAAAAAATTTCCGAGGCCAGCAAGCTGGAGACGAATTATCAAAGATAAGAAATCCATTAGAGGAACATCCCATCGAAAGAATGTTACAAGGTAAGAAGTAACTTGTTCTTGTTTATTGAAACCCTATCCCACACTTTTCCTGTAATTAGCTTTAAGCAATTGGCAATAGTTTTATTTTTAGTATAGGCCTTTTTATTTGACACGATGCCACAAGAACTGCCTTATTTTTCATTTGATGGTCGACACTTGTTCCCATCTTAGATTTAGGTTTAGGTTAGACGTTTTACCACTCTGCATTTACAGTTTAAGCACCCTTGAACTGTGATCACTTGTGTCTGTCTTTACTGTTGCCACCATGAGTTCCTTACACTTACCCGGAACTCTTGTTCTCCAGCATGGTTCTTGCATGGATTCACACGCGAACCCTGCCTCCTTCCGCTCTCAGCCTCTTCTTGGTTCATGCTGCCACTTTATGTGCACTACCAAATCTGAAGATGGCCACCACGAGTGGAGTTTAGGAGGAAAAGTGTCATTGGCTGGGGGCAGTATGACCCAAAGGACACTGATAGGCCATAGAGGAGATGAGCAGTTTAAGTCTAAAGCTAATCTGCTTTCTTTTTACTGAGGATTCCCAGCCTGACACCAGGGAATATTAATGAGCAAGGGAATCCATGCAAGGCCTATGCTGCAGAGGAAGAGTTCCAGGTAAGTAACTTGTACCTTCTTAATGGTCTGCCACTAGGAAATGTTCTCCCAGCACTGACAAGGGTGCTGGGAGAGCGCCATACATTACTGTGTAAAGGGACTGGCCAGCGTGTCATTTATCTTAAATGTGCAGGTCAACTTTTGCAAGTAGAAAAAACTTGAAGCTTATTTTACTTGCCGCACCTGCAGGCATGTTTTCTGCGGGCCACCTTTGCGCAGAAATTGCTTAATTATGTAAATAAGAGAACTTGTATAGACAGTGATCACATGCCAATGCAATTCAAACAGTGTTCAAACTTTCCTTACACAGGCTTTGTACGTTGAATGAAAACTGATTAACTGAACCACCTCAAAATAGGCCAAGCGCATCAATACTAATGTTTAAAAGAATCTTATTTGAACATCATTTTTCTAGCACAGTTAATAATATCAATTCATATTATGCAGCATGTCAGTATATCTTTACGGTACCATACAGCTATAAAGATCATATGTTACTATTGCCAATCTGTACTCCTTTTATAAACATTGTAAGGAAAGAGGTTGAGTATGGCCTGTTATGGATTTAAGCATGTTGCCTACTGGTTGCATGCCTATGCAAGAAGTGCATTCATAGTTCTCTGTTTTGGTTCTTTTTTTTTCTTTGCAGATTTTCCTACAGTCTTCAGTAAGTTTGTAGAAAAAAAAAGCAGAAGAACAAAATGACACTTCCTGAATTCTGTGCAGAGGCAAAGCCATCTCCTCCCACAAAAGAGTTGATGGTATGTTCGACCACCGCCTGAATGCCGGGGATGACTGTATCTAACCAGGTGCCCTCCAGCCTCCTCTACCAGATTGAGCAGGAGCTGGGCGATGATGAGAGGGAGACCCTAGGCTTCATGTGCCGGGATGTGGCCCCCGACCTGCCCACCCATGATGTGCGGGGGCTCTTGGATGCACTCAATAAACAGGGCCTGCTGTACCCCCATGGCCTTGCCGAGCTGCTCTACAGAGCAAGGAGGTTCGACCTGCTCAAGAGGCTCCTCAATATCGGGAAAGCGGCAGTCGAAACACTTTTGGAAAGGAAATCCATGATCTCAGAGTACAGGTGAGACACTCATCCTTTCTGTAGTACTTTAGCGATCATTTCAGTAATATGGTAAGAGGAACTCATTCACTGAAAATCCTCCACCGTATTGTGCTTTCAAAAGGAAATGTCCTTACGCATTGTCCAAATATAAACAGTAGCTGAAACATAAAAGATTGGTATTCACATTTCCTTCGGGAGAGTATACATACTGGTGCCTTTTGTGGGGGTGAAAATACTTACTAATGGACTTCAGGCCAGGGCCTTATAGTGTGTGAATGATCACTCAGAATGTTTCGTTACACTACGCTTATACTCCATACTGTTTGTTGTATTCTGTTACCAACCGAGGATTGTTTTAGATGCCAATAAATATAAGAAAAAGAGTAACACCAGGATTGCAGTCACAGAAGATAGTTTCTTATTTGAGCCTGGGTCGCTGCTTATTGCAAATAACACAACTATATGACCTCATGCTTAAAACATTGGCAGGGCAGTGTTGAGGGGGTGGTGCATTTATGTCGTCTGTCAAACCTCTTTTCATGTTTCTCATAACTGTTGATGTAATCTGAACTTTTTTCAGAATCCTCCTGTTCCACTTTCTGTTCCATTGCCCCAACTTAACTATCCCTTCTGAATCCATGTTGCTCAACGGAAAAATTCCTTTCCTGGTGTTTTATTTATTTGTTTACTTATTTACTTATTTATTTGATGATTAATATGTGCATAGCCAACGAAGGCTTTACATATATGACATGCATAAGAATCATACATTTACACACAATTTACAACTAAAATCACATAAAAATAGTGTGTATAAAACCAGGATGCCGAAAGTCAAATCTCTTAAAATGTTTTAAATAAACTCATAGAATTTCATCAAATGAAAGATAAGATTCATATCATTACCACATAGAATAATTTTCCATGTCACATCCATATTTTCTGTATTAATGGCATTGTTATACCCTTTCAGATATTTGCTTCGCAACTGATTAAGACTCACAGTGACACTTAAGGTGGTCTGCAGTTTCAATAGCCTCAATTCCGCACAATCTACATAATCTCAAGTGTCTCGGAATCCCATATTTAGCACCCAAAATGTCCATTGTGTCACGCATATTAAATTTAAAAAGAAGATAGCACCTAATGGTAGTACAGTCTGGAAACGCGCTTTGATATTTAGGTTTTTTGGCATCTCCATACCAATGTTCTAAAAATAGCCCACTGTTTTAGTGGACAGATTAATCATGTCTCGATCTTTAGCATAGGCATATATCAATATTTTAAGCAGGCGTTTAACTTTAGCGTGAGATTAGTGGAGCCATATGGGAGCATTAGCCTTAGCCCATCTACAATATATAGTACACAATGAATCTACAAAACTTAGATTGTGAAGATTCTCCATCTCCTTGTATACTTTCATCAGCTCATCTATGAAGGTATTATTGGTAAGAGAGCTCAGTTTCATATACAACATAGCCATTTTATATTCTAGGATATCACTGGCATATCTTAAATTACACTCCAATAAAATGTATTCACATGATAAAAATTTCGGCATAAATAGCTGTCTTAAAGTTTTCGCTTCAAACTTATTCAATTCATATTTAAAATTCATTCCCCATATCTCAGCAGCATATAAAAGACAGGATATAGGGGGTTTATTTGTGGTGTGATTGAAAAATATATTTGCTCTAGTGCACTTGAACAAATCCTTTGAGAACAAAGCTGATCTGAGTAGATATACTCCCAAAGGCTCCTCTGGTGACTTTTCATTTAGTAACGATTTACAGCCTGACTATTTTAATCCGATTATTTATTTCATTTATAAAGCACACAAACAACCGTGAGGCATTGAGGCGCTGTTGCAGGTACAAGTCAAGGAAGCATACTTTGTCATACAGTTAGCAGATTATGTCAGTAGTAAGAACAATGAACCGTTGCATAGAAGAGAAAGTAGTATCATACATGTAGATATATTTTATTTGTATTGTGCTCATACACAAGTGCAGGTGATCGGAATGCTGAAGATATTTACAGGAATCAGGGACGTGTAGGAGGTAAGGAGAAGAGCTGGGTTTTTGAGAGCTTTGTGAAAGGTCCAATATGATTTCTCAGCCTTGAGGGAGGGAAGGGAGGTCATTCCAAAGTTTTGCCTCAAACTAGGGAAGCTTGAGCCTCCTGCTGCGCATCTCTTGATTTTGGGCACGACTAGGCTGTCAGTGTAGGCGGACCTGGTGGGTCTGGAAGAGTGCGCCTTGGTGATTCTGTGTGTGAGGTATGGGGAAGCTGTATTTGATAAGCATTTGTGCGTGATGGAAAGAGTTTTAAATCTAATGCGCTCCTGGATGGGGAGCCAGTGTGCTTCTTTTCTCACTTTGGAGATATGTTCTCTGTTAGGGATGTGGAGGGCTGCTCTCAAGGCATTGTTTTGGACCACTTGTAATCCTTTTATGTTTCTCGCCGAGGTACCTGTGAAGAGGACATTACAGTAGTCGATCTTTGAGCAAATGATAGTGTGGGCGATTGTGAGGCAGTTTCTTTATTAGTGAGGAAGGGTCTGGCTGCATTAAGGATCTTAGAGGCTGCTGAGGAGGCAATAGCGCTTACTTGTTTGGGCATGGTGAGGCATCAAGATAGACTCTTAAGGTCTTCACGGTTGATGAGACAGGAATTGTGCAGTTGTCGATTTTGAATGAAGAGTACTGTTTGTCAAGAGAATTCAGGGCATTTGGAAGGCCGACAATTGAGATTTCTGTCTTTTCGCTGTTAAGGCAGAGGTGGTTGGCTGCCATCAATGCCTGTTTGGTTGTATAGATGATGTTGAGGGAGGTGGAATCGGCTGTGTAGTTGCCTGATAGTGGGATTAAGATCTGAGTGTCATCAGTATAGTTAGTGTAGGCTATGCCTAATGAGTCAAGGATGTTTACAACATATTCACCAGGCTTCTTTTAGAGGGTTGGGGTGATGCAGAACCCCTGAAATACGCCGCAGGTAATGGGAGAGGGCGAGGTGTTTGCAATCCCTGAGAAGACCCCCATGACCCTACCTTCCAGAAAGGAGGCAGTCCAGGCCGTGGCAGGTGGGGAGAAGTTGGCGCGTGTGGTGAGGGGGTGACAAAGGATTGGTTGACCAAGTCTAATGCCCCAGCTAATTCTAGGAGGAGGAGCAAGGCAGACTTTCCGTCATCTCTGATCTTGTCAAGTTGTTTCTTTAGGTCAAGTAGGGCTGATTCAGTCCCGTGGCCCGCGCGGAAGCCAGATTGGCGAATCCCTAGAATTTGTTTGTCTTCCAAGAAATGCTGAACCTGCAGGTAGGCTGCACAGTCTAAGATTTTTAATAGGAAAGAGACTGTGGTGATTAGTCTATAATTAGATGGAATTGCAGGTGTGTTTAATTTATTTAGTAGAGGGAGGACCCATGCTTCTTTGAGGCCGACTTGGACGGTACTGTTAGCGAAAGATGCATTTATAAAGGCAGTGATGACTGGTGCTAGCATGTCAGTGCAGTCTTTGATGAGAGTAGCAGGACAGATGTCGCCTTTACATTTGGAAGGTGTAAGGCTTTTAATCAGTTTAAGGACTTCACTTTCAGAGAGATCTCTGAAACAAAACTGTGTAGAGGATGGAGTGCGGGGACAGGGGTGCAGCTGATGTTGGTGGCTACAGGGTGGGTATTGAAAATGGTTTGTTGAGCACTCATCTTTGAGTTTAGGGTATCGATTTTCCCTAATAAGGCTGCCTGGATATCTGCGCACCATGAGGCATCTTTAGTAAGTGAGGTGGGCAGTGGGGCAGGAGCTTCAAGTTGTCTGAAGATGTTAAAGATTTCTTTAACATCAGAGTTTGCATTGCTGACTCTTAAATTGAAAGAATTGGATTTGGTTGCGATAGTGGCAGATATGTAGCGTCTAGCTATTATACTGAAGTCATTTTAAGAGAGTCGGTCGGGTCCTTTAGCCAAGTTAGCTGGGCTTGTCGTTTCTGGGAATGCAGTTCTAATAGGTTGGGGTGAACCAGGAATTAGACTGACTTTTTTGGATTTGTGATAGGCTAGGGGGGCTATGGTGTTCACAGCATTGGAGAGGATCAGGTGTAGGTGTCCACTATTGAACTGGGGTTGGCTACGAAAAGGGGCTTGAAGGGCGGGGTGTTTAGTAGGGGCAGGATGTTTTCTCTGGTGATTTTTCGTGAGCTTCTTGTCATAGCTGGCGGTAGTGGGTTAGGTGTGGTTTTAGGTTTGGTAGGTTGTGGGATGGAGAAGTGGATGATGTAGTGGTCTGACCACGGACAAGGGATTGTTGTGCTGGTGGTGACCTGGCAGTTGTGGTCGGCGATCCAATCTAGCATGCGTCCTTTCCAGTGGGTGGGCTTGGTGCTACACTGGCAGATGCCTAGGTTGTCCAGGGCATTGGATAGAGATGAAGCTTGTGAGTCGCTTGGGTCAAGTAGGCCCAGATTGAGGTTGTCTTAACAGGATGATTTTGGAAGAAGCTTTTAAATTATCCTGGAGAGTAGGAAGGAGGCTTGCCTGGAAATTTTGAGTGGGGCCAGGTGGTCGGTAGATAAGGTGGATAGTGATGGTGCAGGTAGGTGAAGGTATGAATTAAGTGTTAAGATGTCCGAATTGCCTTCGATGGATGTGTTGCACCGTCTTAAGGGAAGTGCATCTCTGGCTATCAATGCGACACCACCTCCTCTGGATGTGGGTCTGTCGTTCCTGAAGATAGTATAACCTGTAGGCATGGCTTGGGATAGTGCAAGGCCAGATGCGTCCTGAAGCCAAGTTTCAGTGATGGCTAGGGTGTCAAGGTCATGTTTAGTGATAAGGTTGTGAATGTCTAGTGCATGGGCTGGCAGTGAGCGTGCATTAATGAGGGCACACATCCGGAGGGGGAGAATGGGTATGCTGGGGGTGAGAGGGCTGGGGCTTGTGTTTTGCCAGGGAGTGGCTATGCATGCAGATAGGCTAGGTGGCATTTGAGTAGGTAGAGGGTTGTTGTGCTGGCTTGTCTGGTGGAAGTGCAGCCTTAGTTGTGTTTTTTGATGGATTGGGGTTGCTGTGGCTGTTGATGAGCTGGGATATAGGAGTAATGAGAGGGAGTGAGGTGGCTATATATGGTTTGGGGGTGTCTTTTGTGGAGGTATTAGAAGGGTGTTGGAGGAGTTTTGCATGCTTAAAGTGTTTATTGGCAGCTTTTTGTGCAGATTGGAGAGTTTCACCGGGACAAGTATGGATCAGTGGTACATAGTTTTGTTTGACAAAGTCCAGAATGGGTGGTACTAAGCTGTTGTTGTTTATTTCCGGCGTGGCAGGCTCTTGGAAAGTGTAAATGGATTGCAGGCTGTGAGTTGTAGGGCGGGTACGTGTGCGAAGTGAGGAATTCCTTGTGTGCAGCTTAGGGGGTGCATAAGTGGATGGAGCGCTGTGGAAGCGTGATCGGAGTATCTGATTTCTGTACGTGGTCGGCACATGGATCACATGCTTAGGCCGATTGATCTTTGTTGGGGTGAGGATCGAGGCTGAAAGGGGTTTGTGAAGTTGGGGACACAGCTGTGAGTAATACCTTCCATTGTGCTCATTGCAGGTATGGGAGCCATTTAACAGCGTCTGTTGTCGAAGGCGCTGTGTGTTTCTTTGGCTGTGGCTGCGTTGACAGTTACATGTGGTGGGGGATCGGGAGGTGTTCACGGATGGGCAGTAAGAGAATTGTAGGGGGAAAGCATTAGTTTTGTTGCTCTTTATATTAATATTGTGTGTCTGCTCAAGCAGCGAGCGTTGTGGGAAGTGTAGTTCCCGATTCGTGGGCTGCATGCAAGTATGACTGATGGTGTGCTGAATACCACAATGGCCAGTATTGTGCGGGGGTGTGATTGTCCTGTGCTGGCGAGGTGGGCCGTGGGCACTTGGCTAATGAGCTATGCACAGTAGCACAGTAGCTGTAAGCCTTGCAGCTGGGGTGTATGCTGGCGTTTGTGTGTGAACAAATGTTGATTACAAATGTTGCAAAGGGGCTAGAAAGTAACAAAAAATCAAAATAGATTAAAGCCTCAGAGAATAAAACATGCAGCAAAATGCATCTTACTTGCATGTGTGAATCAGAAAGTCACCCAGTTTCCCCAGTGGTGAGAACCACCACTGTATTTCCTGTGTAGCGTGCCTAAGGTTTAGGTATTATGAGAAACCTGAGGGTATTCTCACTCCTAGACCTTTTGCATCCTCTGCGCGGGTGGCCAGGGAAAGGCCATTGCTCTTGGATCCTGCTCCTGGGTCTGCAGAAGCGAGGTAGGAACACCTGGATGGAGGGTCCTTGGGGACTGGAATTGGGGTGCCCTTGCGTGAGACATGGTATCCCCCTTTCTCTATTAGTGACCAACACATCTCCCATCTCCATGAGGTGTTGTAAGACAGTACCCCTAATTTCTCCCCAGTTGACACTTGACAGTACTGGGACGAAGAAGAAACAACTAAGAACAATGAGGACCACACTATTTCACCACTTTGGTAGTGGGACGAAGAAGATGCCTGCTGAGAGCTGTAAAGGTGAGGCATATCGCGTTAATTGTGGTCAGGCAGGGCTGATAGGACATCTACACCTGCAGCCTGTCATGGGGCTGCAGGTGTTTAAAGGAAGACCAGCCCAGCAGCATAAGACACAACAAGGAAACCTGTGCGTGGAGGAACGACAGGACCTGCAGCAGGAAGGCCGGAGCAAAAATGCATCTCTGAAGACTGTGACAATCACAGTTGTTTCAAAATATCAGTGTCTGGCCATTAAATTCCCTTAGATTTCAATTAATAACAACAGCAATTGAGTAAATAAGCCTTTATAAAGGAGTACACCCTTTATTTTGGCCACCAAATTTGATCCTCATAAAATCTGGAATAAATTGGCAGTTGGCCTACTGGATAGCATAATCAGTACATATGTCAGCCCATATCTTAAGCAGGTGTGAAAAAGTGAACTCGTCACTTGCCAACGCCTACTGATAATAGACTCTTGGGAGTAAGAAATGATTGAAAAAAGACTTTAGTTTCGGGAATATGCCATCAAAATAAAATATCAGCACTACAAATATAATAAAACTCTAACATCATACATTAATAAATAAGATAATAGTTTCATAAATAGTCATAACGATCATTACAATTCCTACAAAATGAAGTCTAAAATAGCAAGTCAAATCCAATTAGGTTCAAATTTAATTTACTTTCTTTCCTCTATGGCAAAGCTCAATATTAAACTAGACAATAATAGTTTACCTTGCAACTCCTGACTAGCACCTTTTCTAAATCTTAATACCACTTAAAGAAACTGCTGTAGTGTCCAAGCCACTAAAACATCAGGTAGCGATTCTAGGCAAGAAAGTATGGTCTAAATGCTCAAAAGCCTCTAGATCTAAAAAGTAGTATCAATGTAAATGTCCTTGTATTAGCGTACTTTGGGGGAAAAATAAAACAAAATGGTGGATTGTTTCCTTGACGTTTGAGCAGAAAGGTAAAAACTACATTTTTCTGCGTCCTCTAAGTAGCCAAATTCTGACCTACAAGAAGCCGATTCTTTCTAAAACATTTTGTGATACGTATCTATGGGCCCTGAGTCCCAGTTCAGGCATCCCTCTCTGTAATTGTAAGCTATAGAGATGTAATTGTAAAGTGCCGCCTGTTTGTGTTTTGTTTTTGTCAATTCAATAACCTATCATTTAGAAGCCCACAAATACTTAACACTAATTAGGCGCCAAATCTTGTAACTCTGTTATGGAGGTCGGATTATTATACCATATTGCCGATTTACAGAGAAATCCATACAAAATTATTTAAATAATCTTTAGGTAATAGGCAGCTTAAGATATAGTGGGATAATTTAGCATAAACATTGGTCCATGGTAAATGCTACTAGTGGTCTCAGCGGTACAACGTCCTTTCATCGCCTGCGTGTTCATCCCCTGGCATTTTAACATGCACATTCCATTAAATGTGCTCATCTAATTTTTTAGGGGGGGGTGGAAAAGGGCAAATAAGGGTTTGGGCTGGTAGGCAATAGCCAAAAATAAGTGTGGGAGGGGTGCTTGGGGGGAGAGGGGGGGGGTGAACCCCCCCATCCCTCAAAAAGAAAAAAAAAAGATGAGCATTTTCGATGGAATGTGCACGTTAAAATGAGAGGGGATGAAATTACAGGCAATGAAATTACATGGAACCGGTCTCATCTTATGATTGTCCATTAGGCACAGAAAAGGCTTGAGTGGACATAGGGAGGGGATAAAAAGCATTTTATGAAAACATCCTCCTTTGTTTAACAGCTCGATCTTCAAATCCCCATATTTCAGAGCCATAAAGTTCAATAGTCTTTTGCTTTACGCAATACAGTGTCATAATTTCGGTTGATTGGTACCCAAGAAAATATCTTGTGGTTAATATGGACCCAGAAGTTCTTAACATGTTCTAATTTTTAACCAATTATCTTAGATGTATTTCCTGATAAGTTGCTCTTCTTCATAAAATATGCATACCACTTTGTAAGTGCCAGTAAAGTTTTATTTTTATGAGCGAGAACTGCATCATCAGTGTAACTTAGAAGTGTAAATTTTTCATGGTTGCATCTAGGGTTCCAGATTTCAGTTCAGTATCCAAGGCATTTGTGTAAAGGTTAAGCAATGATTGAGCCCGGACAAAGCCATAGTGCATCCTTCTAGTGACCCTGCTTCAATTTTTCTTCAAGGATGCATTACCTCCCCCACTCTTGCACCATCTAGGTAGGTCTACCAAGCCTGGAAACGCTACCCGGTATAACATCCTTCATCTTCAGCAGACTGGAATCATCAGATGTTTTTGCCATTTGAGGGTATTTCTCTTACCGGGATAGCACCTCAGGCAGCTGTTACCTACCAGCATTGAACAGGTTATGTTTGGAAGAGAGAGACTGTATCTCTCCAAATCCCAAAGAAACAGGCACTAAGAGGTAAGTAAGGCTCATTGCTGACACAATGGGGATTGGTGATGCTCAACTGAATGGACTTGTCCATGTCTCAAAATGTACACTCACCGGTGGAGATTGACGAGTGGTTATTGACTCTTAACAAGAAATTGGGTGCCATGTGTATGTAGGACCCTGGAGCCCCAAAGGACTTTTTGTGCGTTACTAAAAGCTTTAAACTTTACATTTTAATCCCTTCACTTTCTCTAGAAAAAACAGGTTATGCGCCAGGTCTTGGGATACCAGGTGGGCTGCTGTTTCAGAAGGGAGAAAGAGCTATTTGTTGATTGTGAACACAAGTGAGGTGTTTCTTTCCTGTGAGATGCGGGTGTGCTAGCAGGTTTTCTTATTACGGTTGATAGTTTAATATTAGCCTCTATTATGTCATAGACAGATGCATCATCCTGCAGGCTGGACTTCCACCATGTTTGTTGAAAGGCCCATTGTATTCTCTGAAGGTCAGTTCTATGACATACCAGTAATTTATTGTGGGGGCTGGGGAGGAGTACCTCTTGGATATGATGGGTGTCAGGTTGTCAAGGGATCGTATGATCTCCTTACTAAGATGGGACAGTATCACATAATGGGGGCTGACATGATCGCTGTGCTTCCAAATGTTTCTGCAAAGCGAGAGATGGTCAAATGCTTCATTGGTCTAATCTGCCGGCACTTGATGGATAGCAACATTGGCATCAAATGAGGCTTCCCAGATCTAAGTAGCCTGGAAAAGAGAAATTGGTGCCCCTACCAGGACCAAGGGGTGATTTTGATGCCATCGAGTAATGGGGCCCCCAGCTGATGCAAGCATTGAAAGTGTGACCCCCGATTGTGTTGGGGCCAAATGCCAAATAGAGATGTTGTGGGAGTCACAGGTCCAGGACATGCTTCCAGGATAGGTGAGCCAGATATTAATATCCCAACATGATATTTTATTGCATGTGTTCTGCAGGGTAGCAATTAAGTCTGTCCATTTTGTGAGGAATTAAGAATCATTCAAATGTTGTGGCTAGAGAGATGAGATCCTGACTCTGGGGACATAGGCAGGGGAGTTGAGAGCAGCCTTCCTCCTTTCTGCTGACTCTATGACATGGATTTTATATTCTTGCAACAGTAAAAAATCAACCATGGTGGTATAGTTGCATTTGAACCATGTCTCCGATATACCAACAAGGCCATGCCCCAGTCTTGCAGAAGATCATAAATGTCTAATGCATGTTTTATTCAAAGACCTTTACGTTTAACATTCTTATATTTAAAAAAGGCTTTGGTGTAATGGCTTTTCTTGGTTCTGGTAGGTTATGTGGTATTTGCATAGCCTCGAAGTGCTGTGAGGATGAACGCCCTTTGGGAGACCTTAGTCAGAGGTTGAGAAGTGATTAAATGAGTGGTAAAATGCGTATGTGCACTTATAACCAGAATAAAGGTGGGTAGGAAGTGGCTAGGTTCCTAACAGCAGCCCATATTATCAAGTGAAAGGACGGGTACTGTGTCAAATTCTCAAGTGTTAGTGGAGTCAAAAGAGTTAATCTACGTGGACTGAAGTTTTGCGTGGGACTCGACTGTATTATATAGGCGGTGACACTCGGACCGAGGTTGATGCGTGTTTAGGGTAGGTATACTTAAATAGTGCGTATCGCATTGGCCACCAGTGGGCACAGCGATGTGAAGTCCCTGTACCCTACTCCGTTCTAATGGGCCAAATTTCTTGGAGAGCCCCCCCCAGGCAGCCCACCAGTGAGATTATAAACCCCCCTGGGGGTGTTGGATATCAGAGTGCACCCCCGGTCCGGTCCCTGTCTCTGGACCTCGGGAGACCGGAGAAACGTCAGTTACAAGAAAACAGCGGAACACAAGACCCCAAACTACCCTAGAGTTCCAGGAGGAACTGTAGTGAGCGCCCAGGCTGGAGGTGGCGCAGGAACAACACTGCAGGCTGTGTCATGTTTGCTGATCGGAGGTTGCTGGGGTCCCCTCCACCTCCCCACTACCCTGCCCGTGAGTCGAGCCGAGTCGGGAGGTTTCGAGGGGCACTGAGGAAGTCCAGGGGGAGTCGTCGCCCGCATTGGCTCCTTTGCACTGGCGGAGGGTGGCTTGGCAGACCGTCCCACATGGAAGAGGCCGTCAGTAATAACTGTGCGGCACCCGATTCGGCACCGGCGGACCGGCAGCGAAGCTCCCCTTCTAAGCCTGACACCACCACCACCACTACTGCCTTCCCTCAGACGATGCCTCGTCGGGCTTCTTCCTGGCCGGTTGAATGACGGTGCAGCGGGGTACCGCCGGAGGCCTGGCCTGCCCCACACCCCCAGGTGGCAGGGGTAGGGGGGCAAGGATTCGTGTCTCCCCGAGTTGCCCAGACGTCTGAGGACTCGGCAGAGACCCGCCCCTGGAACCGTGAGGACACAGTAGGACGCACCCAGAGTCCCCTCTGGGCCTGAGGAAGGAAATCAGGTGGGTCAGGCATCCAGCCTGGTGTGGCAGCACTGATATAGCACGAGAGCCCTATTTACCCCAGGCAGCGCCCTGCATTAGCATCAAGCGGTCCACACACCTGTAACCTGAGGAGACCGCTTCCCAGGCAAATCAAGCTACTAATTTGTGCCTATGAGAGGATAGCCAGTAGGCACTGGACTGCGCAGGGTCTCGGTTGCCCTGTCTAGAAGTTCTCTCACTAGGGTGCATAGCTATAGGAGGGGGCAGCCGGTGACACCTCTGGGTTTGGTTTACCACCACCTACCTGAAGGAGTCCCCGCTGAGGTCGTGGGGTGGTGCCTAGAGACCCCTGGTCCAACCTTTCCGAACAGCCTCAGCCCACTTGTCCAACACCTGCCCGGCTGAGCTTTCACAAAGAGGGTGGACCCCCCACAGCAGTGACTTTTCTCCTTGCCCCTGGCCCTCCGGAATGGAGGTCTCCAGCACCCCAGAGAATCACTGAGGTTCACAAACAGTGGGCCCCATCGCCATGCCACGGGTGTGACAAACGCAGGAAAGGCCCATAGGTCCTCCGTTCCCTCCCTCAAGGCACTCTCGCCCTAGCCCTCCACCCTGAGTCCCAGGAACTGTCTACTCTGGAGACTATCCATGAGCTGGGCGGTCTCCCTTCAAAACTTCTGCCACGACCAGCGACCTCCCCTGGCGCAGGCAATCATGCCAACAACGACAGCAGCGGATGCAGAAGAGGCTCAATCCATGAGTAAAGGCATGGCAGCGCTATTAGAAGAGATCAGGGGCTTTAGGGCCGACATTAGCAAGAGGCTCGATGGGTTGGATAAAAAAGTAGCCGGCATGGATTACCGCATACAAGACCTAGAAGCCAACCGAGCCTTAATGGACCTTTTCGAAACCCAAATTGACATGAAACTCTCGGAATTGGAGAGGAGAGAGGAAAAGTGTGCCTTAAAGATGGACTGTTTTGAAAATCGAGAATGCCGCAATAGCTTAAGGTTCTTTGGCTTCCCTGAGTGCGAAGGTGAAACCCAAAGCGACATCCCTGAATCAATAGACGCAGGGATCAGCAAGCTCTTCAATGATGGAAACATCAATGTACCAACCATCGACAGAGCGCATAGAGCGGGAGGGAGCTCCAGAGGGCCAAGATCAATGCTGGCGAAGTTTCACTACTTTACTGAGAAGTCAAAGATCTTGGAGCTGGCAAGCAAGAGGGGCCCGATACAGTGGGAGATCTCTCAAATAACAGTGTATCAGGATCTCTCTGCTTTCACGCTCACAAGGAAGAGGCTCTGCGGGCCGCTAACAAAGTGGCTCAATAACAGTGGAGTCTGCTACAGGCGGGGATTCCCCTTTTCCCCTCGCCTTCAAGTACGAGGGGTGCAAATTCGGCCTTGTGACAGATGACGATATACAAAGAGTGACACAAGAATTCTTGGGAGATGCTGTCCCGACCACCGCACCGGAGTCCCGGGGGGGAGAGGGGAACCTTCAGAGAATCCCAGAAAGCCAATGGTTTGTGGACAGACGTTGTGTGGGAGGCCACAGGAAATTCAAGAAACTAAACCTGGCGTCCCAACCGCACCAGTAAAATCCGAGGCTCGGTGCTTGATGGTCCATTGTAGGGGCAACGGAGCTTAGCACCTTGTGAGAACCCGTAGCCCCGAGGTCGAGACAATTGCTTTTCTGTGGGACCGTTGTTGGCTTTGTTGATGCCTTGGTGAGGGGGGGGGTCATTTCAATATGTTTATCGAATTTGGGCTAGCTGAGGTGGGCTCAGATGAGTCATTTTGCTTCACTCAGGTCCAGGAGCGGGGTAGGAAGGAGTGGCCTGGTCCCTCGACGTGATGAATGTCTCCAGTATTCCAGGCGTCAGGGGGGGCAGAGGGGTGAAAGTTGGGGGGGATTGTTGTTCATTGAAGGGAAGTTAGTTTTGCAAGCTACCAAACGGCAGGTCCGCCCAGACAGGAGTTTTATCACAGTTAGTAAGGCACCAGAGACCATGGCCCCTTAGCATGTACCGAGATGCCAAACCTGAGAGATATG